>NC_091855.1:22968720-23593720 GCF_037783145.1 Equus przewalskii
TCGCACCATCTGGCTACAAACCAGCTTCCCTTTGTAACATCCCTGTTTTTGTTAATGGTGCCCCCATCCTCCTCATCATCTGGGCTTGAAACCCAGCATTGCTTTCTATCCTTCTTCCTGAACTTTTCTATTCCCAGGTGAACAGTTGAGAGAGCTTGTTGAGATTCTCCTCCGCATGTCTCCTGCATCTCTGCTGTCAACACCCTAGTTCAGTTCCCAGTTAGCCCTTATTAGATAATTGCCACAGCCTAATTGGTCTCCCTGCCTCTGTTCTCTTCCAGCCTGTCCAGTAACTGAGAACTGCTTAAGTTCTTCTGTCCACCAAATGGAGCGCAGGATTAGCTATCTTGCTTTCAAAGCTGTCCCTAATGTGACCCTGTTTACTTTAACCTTCTCCCCTGTTAATCTTAGAAGCAAAATTGCAGCCAAATAGAATACCAGATAACCTTACCGGACCTTTCCTCATCTCCTAGCTTTACTTATTCTGTTTCT
The DNA here is from genome assembly GCF_037783145.1 of Equus przewalskii. Taxonomy (NCBI): domain Eukaryota; kingdom Metazoa; phylum Chordata; class Mammalia; order Perissodactyla; family Equidae; genus Equus; species Equus przewalskii. The sequence goes on from NC_091855.1 coordinate 22,969,213, forward strand.
GTACTCTATGATAGCTCCTCCTCACTGAAATCATACATAGATTTCATTTCCTAGTTGATGCTATTCTTGAATGTTCCATTCAGAGATGAGCTCTCCTTCCCTGTATCTCTCTGATATTTTATATTAAAGGTATTTGGGAATTGGGCCACTCTCCTCTACTAGACTGCAAGAATGTTGAAGACAAACATATTTATTTGTTAATGTCCAGATGTGTCTAGCAAAGCAGGTGGCACGTGGAAGGGACTCTAAATCCCTAATCCTTCTTATCCTGCTGTCAGTCATCTTCCTAAAAGTGAAAATAAAGCAAAATTAAAATTAAATCGGATCGTGTAGCTTATCTGTTCAAAAGCTTTCGATGGATTCTCATCGTATAATGTCAATGTGCCTTCTCGGATTTATTTTCTACAGTACTGCGGCCCACTCCCCACTCTCACCCATGACAGCCTCTGTGTCTCCAAGGGTCAAGAACTCTCCATGCCTGAATCCACATTATGGATTTCTGCCTTCAGGCTTTTGCTCCAGCTCTACCCTCTTTCTTGAATGCCCTTGGATCACTCTTCTTCCCCTTTTCATCCTTTGAGGCCCAAGCCTCCTGGGTCTGCCAGACTGTGCTTCTCTTGTAAAGTACCTGTGCCAAACTGCCTTGAATCAGATTTACTCGTGTGTTTCAGTCACCTCTCTCCTTAAAGGGCAAATGTGGTATCTTGGCCATTTCTGTCACCCACACTGTGACTTAGCTCAGTATTTTGTCCAGAGTCGTGCACCAACCTGTACCCTTTATCGTCATCCTCATTACCCCAACCAACTGAGCAAAGGAGCTGCAGTGGATCACGGATTGAGGCTGGATGCCCTGGCTCCAGTTCCATCCTCACCTTGGCCTTCTCTTGACCCTAGGTGCGCAAGTGAGAGAGGGAAGTGGTCATAGATTACACCAGAATAAAAGTGAGAAAGGTCTTTGGATTTATTCTTAGAAGCTTGTCAGAGCAAAGAATGCCTCAAATTTTGTTATTCTTTTAAAGCTGAGTGATGAAGCAGTAAACTCTTAGTGGGAAGAATTGTGAGGTTAAATCTACAAAACCAAGTGGGCTATTTAGGGTATAAGGATAACCACAACATTCAGGAGGCCGTTGGACTACATTGGGTCAAAAGCAAATGTGACATTACCTAGAAGCGGCTGACCAAAGGAGTTCTTCAGCAACCAGCCGTGCTCAGCTTTTTTGACTTGATTTTGACAGCCTTCGTTTAAGTGTTTAGAGTGTTTTGGTTCCCTTCCCTTTTTTCTTGTTGATTTGGAGACTGTGCATTCTGGGTTAGATTACCAAATACTTTCCCTTGAAACTGAACTTGGAGTAGGTGTTGCAGACTCAAGTGCCTACAGAGACTTGATAGCTTTCATCAAATAGCAGGTCTTGTAGTAGGAAAATTCAAGTGTAAGATCAACAATAGGGAGTGGTGGGGACTGTGGCAAACTGGAGAACACAAATCTTGCCAAGGTCAGTAGCCTCTACTCTGCTCTAGCTGATTGCTGCCATACAAGAATGCATGCCCAGTGTCACCAGATCCTTTAGATAAGCCAGAAGTAGATTTTATAGAAATGTCAGCTTATGGCATCTTTCTCTCTCTCTATGTATGTATGCATACACACACACTCACATACCCACACAGATGCCAAGAGATTCATCCCATGAGCCACAGGTTTTTAACCTTTGGCTTGAGGAGAGAGGAGAAGTAAAATATTCCTTCAAGATTTCTTGCTGAATGTCAATAGTGGGAGGTAGTTACTGGCAACATGCTTGATTGAATTTCTCTTTACTTATAGCAGTGGTCAGGGCATAAGGAATCCTTCCTACTCTTGGTGCTACTGCCAGGGAGCCTGATCTGTGAGTTGGATGAAGTTGGATTTGTAGAGTGGGGTGGGCATGTGTGAGAAGGGTATGGAGAATGCTGGGAATGACCAAGAAGAGAAGTAACTGACATCTTCAACAATTGCCAAGAACTGGCATGATTTTTAAATAGTAAAGATGGCGGGGGCACTTAATTCCTTTTTCCTTTTTCTCTACAGAACTCTTCATCTACTGGACTAGATAGTGTTGACCCTAAGATTTACTTTAATCTATCAGAATTTAGAGACCCTTTCCAATTTATTTGTATATATTTTTTCCCATGTAGATTTGTTCATTGGCCTTCTAATGCTGGACTAATCAACACTGGCCAAACTGGAAAGAGACAATCAAGCTACATGAACTTGAACATGACTTCATGTAGATTGGGTTTAGTTGATAATAACATTAAGAAAGCTGATTTGAGGAGTTGAGCCCCCTCTTGTCCCTGCTAGGACTTGAGAACCCTGCAAATAAGTTACTGCTTTGATGGCCAACTGTTTATGCAAACTAGTAAATGCAATGCCAGCTACTAATTATGAAAATAAACTCATCTGTGCTCTATAAATATCTAATTATGATAAAATAGGGGCAAGATTACATTTCTATCTCTTGCCTCATCTGTTTCTCATCCACCACTGGTTTGTCCTCTTGACAATGAATAAAATCACTTTGTTTTTTTTAAAGAAGCCCGTTTCTCATGTTTTTTTCCTTCTAATGTTTTGAAAGTCTGCAGGAGGAAAATAGACTTACTTTAAACATAAAACATAAAATTGCCTGATTTTAACAACTCTGCTTTTGACAGTGACATCTTTAAAATGGTGCTTTAGAAATATGAAAAGTATTTTTTTTCCTTTCCTTGTTTAGAAAATTTTCATTGGATACTGAAGACATTTTTTAAGAAGAGTTGCTCCTTGGAGCATTTTTAAAAATGTGTAAATGTGGGGCCAGTCATTATGGCCCCGTGGTTAAAGTTCGGCGCACTCCACTCTAGCGGCCCGAGGTCAGTTCTGGGTGTGGAACTACGCCACTCCTCTGTCAGCAGCCATGCTGTGGTGGCAGCTCACAGAGAAGAATTAGAGGGACCTACAACTAGAATATACAACTATATATTGGGACTTTGGGGAAGAGAAATAAAAAAAAAAGGAAGATTGATAACAGATGTTAGCACAGGGTGAATTTTTCCCAGTAACAACAAAAAAGAAAAAAAAATGTGTAAGTGTGAACAGTAGATTTATTAGTAAAAGGTATGATGGATCAAAAGGATGTTTCAATTAAGTTTCAATTGACAATATGTGAAGTAAAATATTTCTCAGATTTCTAAACAATTATTTCCTTCTCAATTATCAATTAGAGTTTATTGATTATGCACAGATTTTTATATGTGTGTATATGTATCATAAAACACTTTCTCCTTGAAGGTCAATAATGATCTACTTGTACAGATGTTTGCTTATCAAGGCAAGTTGGTTAATCTTAGAGGAAATATAAATTTCAACTGTAGATCTATGTGTGTACACATATAAACCTGACTTTGATAACATCTACAGGTAAAGGATGTTTTGAATTAAATTGTATTGCCTTAATGATGCATCTAATTTATAAAGAATTCAAAAGAGCAGTTTCATGGAAAAATATTTAATAAGAGAACAAGCGAAGAGCATTTCCTCATGTGCTTAGGCTTGTACACACCATGGTCTGTTTCTCAGATGTGTAGGGCAGTGTATGTGTATCTGAATATAGGTACGATTTGTCCAAATACGTATGAATAGGTTTATCCTGGTTGAGTATGGTATCACATATGCCTTCCATTTGTAGTGTGCTGAAAATAATACTTTCCAGTGTGATGTGTATCTGAGTTCACCAGATTCTCTGCTTTAACATTCAAAAAGCAATCTTTATTCAGCATTCAATAAATATTGACAGAGAGCCAATGATGTGCCAGGCCAGGTGCTAGGTTTTGGGTATACAGGGTTGACCAGGGAAATAATATAGGCCCTACCTTCTGACATCTCACCGACAGTTAACAGGAATTTGAAAATGGCTTTCAAATGTAACAACTACCTTTCCTCCTAAAGTCTTAAATAAACTCTATTTTCAACTTATTAATGTATACGCATTTTTGAATTAATTTTATTCATTTATTTTAAAGGGAAACTATCAGGTAATAATTCAGTTATTCAAATCACCAAACTTTTAATGTCTCAGAATCAGAAAAAAGAATATGCTTTGTGACTATGTAGGGATTTTTTCATTTATTTGTTTATTTTTATTGAAGGATAGTATACATAGTATAAAATATATGAAATCCACACTCTTAAGCACATGGCTTAAATATTTTTTAACCTATATACGCTCATGTAAATACTATCCAGATCAAGATATGGAAGGTGTCCATCGTTCAGAAGGGTCCGTTGTGCTACTTTCTGCCATTTACTTTTAAAAAACACATTTATTCTCCCCACTCCCTCCAAAACTGTGCGTATCCATGTAGTAATCTGCAGGCCGCCTCCGGGGTGCTTTAATTTTCATTAGGAAGGATTAACCTTGCGAGAGAAGGAGGCACTGTGGTTTTCACTGTGTGTAAATGGAGGCAAAAATGTTGCCCTCTGATGAGGTGTAGCTTTGCCCTGTTTTTGATGATGCTCAGGTTTCCCTCTGCACAAAGAGAATATCTAATTGATATCATTAGGTTTTTCTCTTTTTTCTTAAGGCATTTAGTGGCAAGTGGAACAGCAGAGGTAGAAAAGCCCATATGCTTTGTAAAAAGCCAGACTAATAACACTTTTTGATGGATGTCTGATTTTAAAAGTGCTGCATCTTTCATTAAAATTTACATGTAAAGTAAGGGCAGACGCAGTGACAGGAAAGCTAATGCAACTAGCACATCTTGACATAATAACAATCAGAAGAAACTGGAGATCCCAGATGGCAGCTTGGCCTTTGCCATCCTTTTAATAAGCTACTAACTGCTAATTATTTCACTCTTTTGGGCAAGTTAATTTACTGTTGACTCTTAAAGAGATACTGCTCTTTTTTCCCCATGCCACACAAAACAGAGCCCTTTCACCGGGAGCTGTGGCAAGTGCTTCCGTGCAAGTTGGAAGCTTTCCAGCCGGTTGTAACAATAATGGCAAGTATTGGGGTGTAAAATGTCGCTTAATAAACAGTATTTTCTTGGATTCTTTGAGTATAGAACATTTAAAAAAATTCGTTTGGCTAAAGATCCATTGTGTGTGCATGTGTGCGTGTACGTGTAACAGCCATAGATCAAACAGCCAATACAGGGAGAAGATCTGATTTTGGAGCCTCTTTGAGAGTGAAAGAACAGCTGCCTTTTAAATGGTTGCTAATTCCGACAATTAATGCTGTTTTGTGAGTGTGTGATTTTCTGTGATGGCGGTTAGGAGGGATGATGGTGGGTAATAGCGCATTTCCTAAGCTTTATGGTAATGTAGCCAAGTAAAGACCAGAGTACTGGGAGAGAACCAGCTCCCACAGGTTCTGGACCCCTTTTAAATGAAAAGCCTGCGAAGCATGCCTTTTTCTTACTACGACTTCCTTAGGAGATTTTATATTTTAGCACAGACGCAGATTATTAAATGTGTCGATGTGCAAGTGAGCTTGGATGCATCAGGAGGGAGTGTTTGGAAAAGAACCTTGTTTGCAACGAGCTGTCTGACAATCAAAATATTTACTTAAAGATAAGCTAATGACTGTGCCTTGCAAATGCCTGCAGACCCATTATTGAAATGAGAGTCAGTACTTTGGCTTGGTACCATTCAAAAATAAATTGCAAACCTCAAATGCTAGTGCGTGTGTGTCTTACACTTCTCCCAAAACAAAATAAATGTGTATCAAACAACAAACAAAGATGGAAAAATCTCTCAATACATTTTCTTGAAATATTTAAACTGAAGTTAATGTGTTACTATGATCACTTGCTCCTTCTTGTCACTGTTAAAAATTGCTAAATGGCTTAAAATATTCGTTGAAAAAACACATTCTCCAATTATTGGTGATATCTCTGAACATGAACTTGATAATGTGAGTTTTGTAGTCCAATATCATATCTATAGTGACTTGGGTGTTATGCAGTTGGTGGGTAGACTGTTGAACTCAATCAAATACTAGACATTTGCTTTTGTTTAAGTCTAGAGGAACTGGAGATGTTTCAAATGTTATATTTGTTTAAAATTAATGTATCACCTGGTTTCAAGATAGCCCCAAGAAAAAGTATATGTGCCTGCAAGTTTGGGGAAGTTTTGTCATCTTTCAGAATCTGATATTGTATAGCATGTTCAGCCAGATTGCCATCTTCCAAAGGTTTTTGAGAAATGCTAACAACGTTTCAAGAAAAAAAGTACTGGGAAAAATAAGTTCTCAAAAAAAAGGTTTAAAACAAAATTAAACAGGTTTTTTTCTGACTGTAGGACTTCTCAGAGCCTTTGTTATGACAGTGCAAATTATGACTCTCTAAGAAAGAAAATGTAGTTTTCAAAGTTACCCAAATTTATTTGACATGAAATCCTTTTTTGTGATTTACATTTTGGATGAGAATAGCTAGAATTAAAACTAGTTTTCAGTTGAAAGACTTTGGACAGGATAATTCTAAAGTCTTTTCCAAGTCTAATAATATAAGTTGTAATGTCTCTAGAATTTGAAAGAGGAATTTGGATTGGCTTCACTCAAGAATCCTTTTAACTACATTTTCTATTTTGATTGGGAATAGTTTTTTGGATGGGTTAGTTTCAATAGGGAAATTACTGCTTCCTGGTAAAATACATAACACAGATGTTAAAAGAACTGCAGTTTTAAAGATACCAGTCTTATTAAAACACTTTCAGTTTGTACTACCTAAGCACGTAAGTGGATATCCATATAGTGTGTGTAAACAATGCTTCTGATAATGGCCTGCTTAACTCTAGGAAGAGCTGATCTCGGCATAAGATGAAAAAATTACTAGGAACTTTAAGTTTTTCTTGCTTCGAAATTTGGAGTAGGTTAATGGTCATTTTGGTTATTTCTCCACTGTATATCTAAGGTCATTTATCCTCTCTCTCTGAGAGTTTCGCTATCAATGGCTTTTTTTCCAGACAGTGAGCATGTAGGTGGAAGAAATTCTTCCTGGTAAGAATTACTTGTACTTTGTTTAGAAATCATTGGCTCAGCTAAGGATTTTGTGGGCTCTCTTGTTGCCAGGCTGAGGACTTTGTCCTATTTATGTGCTGTCCGTTCAGTATGAAGGGCTGCCATTGATCCATCTGTAATAGACCATTTGCCTGGGGCTATTAATCTGGTAGTTTGCTAAGCCAGCCACACTCTCCCTTGTTTCCCCAAGTGACCAGTAATAGGCATTTCCAAATGTCTTGGCCAAAATTGTTATGGGTGAGATTCCCAGTTCTAAATAAACTGATCTAGGAGGCAATTGAGCCTGGAACACCAGATATCCAGGTGTAAATAATTCTAATGCAGGGTCAGCATGTGTCATAAAAAGAGCACTGAGATAAATCTTAGAAGAGCCAGTTCAGGGTGCTGAGGAAGAAAACATGGTAGATTAGAGCAGTGATGTTAGTGTTTGACACTTAGAAGCCATATAACCTTGGTAAACCTCATTATCCTAGTAAGTTAAATGGGAACAATAATACCACCCACTTCACAAGGCTGCTGGGAACCTTTGAGACAATGTATATAAAAGGCTTGTGTTAGAGCTTGGATCTAACATTAAAAAAATTGGTGATCATGAACATTAACAACAAGCACTAGTACCATCCTCATAAGTACATCTTGTCAATATCAACATAGATCTTGGAACTTTGGACAAGTTAATCAGTCTTTTTGACCTTCCATGTCTTTATCTATAAAATGCCTACTTGGTAGATTTGTTGTGTGTAATAATTGATATAATGCAGGTAAAAGTGCTGTGCAATTTAAAAGGGCACTGCACAATGTTAAGGAATTAGTAGTCCGTGAGAATATAAGTTCCAAAATCAGGGGCAATATCTGTGTGCTTCCACATGGTATATCTGGTGCCTGTTGCATAGTGGAAACGACTCAGTGAATACTTTTTGAATGGGTGCTAGGAATCACTGAGCTATAACTCTTAGCAGAGTTCAGTACCATGGACAGACCCAAACTTCCCTGGGATCCGTTATCCTTTGAATAGGAGGTCTTCTGGCACCTCCATTGCAAGAAGGAACCATTGGCCTCTTCCTCTAGGGCTTCCCATAATAAGAAAAGTAAGCCTGATAAAGCCTGTTTGTTCTTTAGGTCTTTGATGGATGTGTTTGCTCTTTTTGTGTGCACAAAGAGCTATGGGATTTCCTATGTTACTTGATGAAACTATATGAGCCATGAAGAGAATAAAAACATTTAGCTAAGAGTTACTTAAAAAAAATGCTGATTTGCCTCCCCAAATCTTAGGAGCATATAATTTCAGAGCTCAAAGGGAACTTAGAATTCTTTTAGTTTGTCCGACTGTAATTTTGTGGATGACAAAATATATGCTGAGAGGGCATAAGTACTGTGTTTGTCACTACAGTGATAATACATAGCGTTGTTGGGATTGAAACTTCTGACTCTCAAAGCTATTTTCTTTCCCCTCCCACCAAGTTGCCTCTAAGATGCAACCGAGTTGTCGTAGTCATCTTCACCACATGAGTGGCATTTCTTGTAGATCATCCACAGGGTGCTGAGATCATTACTGATAATGACATGTAAGAAAGATTCTGGAAATATCAGAGTGGGAGCATTCTAAACAAGGTTGTCTCTCAAATTACTTGACTACGCTGAGAATGATGCAACCCCAACTTTTGAAGTTGTCAGTGAATTACTCTGACTTTCGTGACTTTATAATGCTTTGTACCACTTATGGACTTGCCCTGTTGACTGCTTTGTCTCGGCTATAGTAAGATGTTGACTTAAAAAAACCTTTTAAATCCGTTTTTTTTTCTTTTCTTACAGTCCTATGTTGACAGTTTATAAGAGAGTGGATGCCTGTGAGAAAATTCACTTGGAACTAACTTTCAAACTGTTACTTAATCATTTTTCCACTTCCTTTCTTCCTTTAAGAATAGTTCAGTAATTTTATTTACATTTTATTAACTAAATAGGAAAATTATTTTTTCTCAAGTAAGAATGTATTCATCTTTAAGTGAACATCATTCCTTTGTTTTCTATTAAAAATAACTTTCTCCTTCAAGGTTTGCCATGAATCTGATGGGTTAAGTTTAGTGCCTTTCCATGAGGCAACTTTGGGGGATGCTGATCAGCACATGAAATCAGTTCTTAAATTGTTGCAAAATTGCCTTCCTTCAGACTATTTTGATCACAAGGGCTCTCAAGTGTCAAAGTCATTTGGAGAACTAGATAGATAAAATGCATGAGCACTAAGCTTTTTTTCCAGGATAGAATAAATAAATGTGTTCTACTACGTGCTCAGCTTTGATAGTGATTTGTTAAAAGGAAAAAAGAAAGGCGACGATATTAAATATTTACAAGAGTGATTTAGCTGTATTATCTTGTGCTCTGCATCTCTGTTTAATGGTGAAATCAGCTACTGTTGAAATAAATGCCATTAAACCAGTGGTAGTGTGAAGGTCACTGCCTAGGCAAGGTTAAAGTAATTGTGGAGAATAATGATTTTTGTCAACTTTCCAGATCCCTTCCTGTTTTTGTCGGCTTCCCTCCAAAAATAATAGGAAAAAACTACATTTGAGGATTCACAAGCTCACTTTCTCTCTTGCATTCTTTATGCCCTTTCTGGCCAACCCAGTAGCTGGAAGCCTTTTATGAATTTTTTTGTTTCATCCATTTAGTGGACAGAGACAGGACTGTTCTCCCTAGAGTTGAGCCCTTGCATTTCTGTTTGCTGGCTCTTCTGTTGTTCCTTTCTTGGCAGTTTGATTTAGAGGTGAGGACCTGTGCCTCTTTTTTCTTGGAAATGGTTTATCTTGTCTGAAATGATCCTTAAGTTTCTCCACCAGCTCCCCTTCTACCTAAAGCAAAGATTTTTTTTTTTAACTTTAGTTCTCATATCTCTTTAAAGAATCTCCGAATTATTGCATGGCATTGTCCCCATTTCATGGACAAGAAAGCAGAAACCTAAGTTTACAAAACCAATGACAGAACTAGTAGTGGAAGCAAGATCATCTTAGTTTTGCCTGACCCCAAAGCCTAAGCTGACTCCACATTCCATACTATCACTTCAGTTAATTTTATTGACCTCAGTTTTCTCGTCTGTAAAATGGGGGTAATAATGCATTGCTATAATATATTCTTAATAAGACATATAAATAATATTACATATAATGTGTTATAAATAGTACATTATTTTACTTTTGGTGAAATTGAGAAGTAAATGAACTAACAAATGTTAAGCGCATAATAAGGTCTCTGGCTCTTGCTACAATTTTAATAAATAATATGTTCCCTCCACTCTTGACAGGAACAATAAAGTATAATTGAATTTAATAAGCATTGAGCACAAGGGATACACAAAATGAATAAAAATTAGTCTTTGTTCTTAAGTAGCTCACAATATAGTAGGAGGAAAATACCTATATAATGAATTCCAAAGTCTATTCCTATTGTTTTTCTCTTGTCTTGGGCTTTCTATAAAATGCTACTTAAAATGTGAGAGCCTTTTTCTGGGGGAAAGTAGTTTCCCGTGCGGTTGAGATATTATACGGACATTGCTGTGGCAGCTGTTTGTCACTAGCTTCCTAACTAGTCTGTGTTTACTTGATCCATCCGAAAGTCCAGAGAGTAGGTTGGGGACAGGATAAAACAGAGACGTACAGGGAGGTAGTGGTGTGTATTAGGGTAGGCTAACTGCTATGACAAACTATTGTCAAATCCCAGGGGCTTAACACTAACAAAAGTTTCTTGCTCACCCCACAGTTTGCAGTGCAGATTGGTGGGTAGTGAAGGAGCGATCTCTGCTCCACACGGTCATTCAGGCAGCTTCCATCCTGTGGCTTTGTCATTTTCTAGAACCTCATCCTTCACTACATTCATCTGGCAGATGAAAAGACAGAGAAAACAAGAGATTGGAGAATATTTTTTTAAAGGGTCAAGGTTGGAAGTAGGGTGTGCCACTTATTATTGGCCAGAACTCAATCACATGATCCCATCTAATTGCAAAGGAGGTTGGGAATTGTAATTCAGCTCTGTGCCCAGGAGGAAAGGGAAAGGGGTTTTGTGGATATGATGGCAGTCTCTGCCCCAATGGATGAGTTGTGTTCTATTCTTGCATCATCTAGTGTCATGCCTGTTAGTTTTCTTCAGCTTACCTTTTGTCAGACAAACAAAAAGGCCTCCATGGTTTCTATGAGATAGAGGACCCTTGCCCATTCCTTTTCCTACAATATACAAGTACCCATATCTCATTTTAAATAAGATTCTACAGGGTTACAGTAATGTTTCTCAAAGTTTCAAGAATAACTGAGGGAACTTGTGAAACTAAAGACTTTTAGTTCCTGCCTTAGAACCACAGAATCTTCGGGTCTAGGTGATTCTCATCATCAGGCAAGTTTGGGGCACACTGTGTTTATTCCAAGGAATAAAGCAAACCAAAAAGGAAGTGTATGAGACTCTACTAAAAGTATTTTGTTGTATTTTATACAGTTTCAAACAAGTTTTGCATTTACCTTACTTATAAATCTGTTTGTTATAGATGAATTTTTGTTGTAATTTTTTTCTTAAGGGATTTAATCTCAATCTTACATCCCTAAACCAAAAGCTAGAAGTGTGTTTGGGATCTTAGCCTGAGTTGATGGAGTGGAGCCAAATGCCTGACTCAATAGAGTTTTATTTTATTCTGACCACTAGATAAGAACCTCTCAGCATCTCTTTTCCCTCTTCATCACCTAACAAGGGACACCCTTGATGAAGAGACTTCTTGTTACATTAAGACAAAAAATAGTCCATGTTTGATAGGCCTTCTTACTATTTGTGCTTGACTTGTGAAGAGTTAAATGAAGGCAATCCATTTGAGTTTTTAGAGGGGTATTATCTTACTCTAGTCTAAGTATAGGCAATATTAAAATCACTGTATTTTGAAATGTAGTCCCTTCCTATAAAGCTGTGCTTTTATTTATCCCTCATGGAGAGCAGTTGGCTGTGTTGTCCTTCTGGAATAGATGTCAGAGTGTGGATAATTCTGGGCTTGTGATTTTTTTCTTCTATTTTATCTGCCTCTTTTGGTGTCTTTGTGTGCAAGTCTATGATTACTATTGAGTTTTTTTTCCTAAATGCCAGTGATTATCTCACAGGTGGAGGGATTAGGAAAGAGCTGAGAGAATTGCACTGGGATTAGAATAAAGGCTCCCTCCACTCGCTTTAAATATAGTGAAGGAGGGAGTGGAGACTTGGAGGGGGTAGGCAGAACTGCGGAGGAGGTGGATAATTTGCTTCTGATATTTAAATCCCCGGATGGAGTGAAGGAAGAAACTCCTGATGGAAGAGAGAGGAACTGAAAACCTAAACTGGTTTGGGGTTATTGTTGCAGAGAGCTGGGCATGCAGGAAGGCAGGGCGGCCACTTTTTGCTGCCTCTGCAGCTTGTTTAACCAGCCTCTCCATCTGAGAGCTTTTTTTTTTCGGTCTGACAATTTACTTTGGGAGGAGAAGGGAGCTAGGAGGGTCTGATATATACTCTGGCCAAGAGACTTTTGGTGAGACATTATCTTTCTTCCCAGCAGAGAATGATTTATTTACCTGATATGTCAGTTAGGATCCTTTCAGCTGCAAATAACAGAACTTTCAGCTCAACTGCCTTAAACAACAAAAGGAATTTATGGGCTCAGTTCTTGAAAACTCTAGTAACTCAAACAATATGACCAAGACCTAGTGTCTCACTTCATCCATTTTTTGGCTTCACTTTCTTGGTGTTGGCTTCATTCTTGGCAGGCTACCTCCCTTGTGATACTGAGAGAGCTGATGGCCATTCCTAGGGTGATTTGTTTTTTGGTTCATATAAGTGAAGAAGAGTAACTCTCTTCCCTAGAAACTCAACAAGAACCTTGGGGTTTCAAACTAATTGGACCAACTTAAGTCACATGTTTATCTCTGAACCAATCACTGCAATCAGAGGGATGCATTTTGCTGGTATCTTATGCCTGATTCATATGCTCAAATCCAAGAATTGAGGGAAAGAGTTGACTTTTTTCTGTAGCACTTGCGATTCGGGAGGAGGCTGGATATTTGACCCAAAATTTCAGAAGAGGGGAATGGATATTGGGTAGCAGAAGCCAACTGCACCTGAATAGAAGAATTTAAAAAATTTGAAGCCAAACCCAACTAAGTCCTTAATCAGGAATCAGGAAACGTTGGGTATGTATCTCTCACCCTCACCATCTGGCTGTCAAGTGGTCCTATTTCATAAGGAGGGGATATCAATGGGGGAGTATGAGTACCAGCAGAGGCTCCATTTGCAAGCAGAGAGCTGGGAGGGGAGGGCCATTGTTATCCTGGCATCTGTGTAATCGCAGAGTCAGCATCTTGGGATCTTGGTTCATTGATGTGAAAAGAGGCAGGGAATATGTCTATGGGAATGGAGTGAATGCCAGGCCCAACTTGCTTTAGGTAAAAACTGCTCTGATGGAGTCTCTTCCTCCTGCCTTGATCTCAGTCCTCTGCTTAGGTCACCTGATGTGGATTGCTATTGATGGATAGCTGAGTGAGGCAGCCCTCTTCTCTCAAGTGTGTTTTTAACAGAGTGGCTCTCAGTAAATATCTCTTTCTCAAATGCCTTGCCTCATTCACAGAGTCTTTCTTTTTAGCTGCTGCTTAATCAGCTGCTGCCCCTTAGCACACTGACCTAGTTCTCAGCCGCAAATTTCATCTAGGCTTTTGAGGTGGTGCCTCCCCAGGGTCACTGTGATGTTAGCTCCACCCTGACCTGTGGCCGCTAGTCTCATCACCTGCCTTACACCCCAGTGTAGCAGGGGCCTTTGGCCAAAGGGGCAGCCAGGGTGGCAGGCAGAACAGAATGAGTCTTAAGGTGCAGTAGCAGGAAGGATGTGGTTATTATGGCCTCCAAACCAAGCACAATGAGGGCAAAGCCCCCTCTTTAATGGGCTTCTGCCCCTTAGCAACAAGGGTGCATTTGACCCTTCTCAAACTGTTTTCTAAGCCAGTGCTTCTCACAATTTAATGTGCGTATGCCTCATGGTTAAACGATGGACATCTTGTTAAGCTGCAGGTTCTGATTGAGGAGGGTCAGGGTGAAACCCGAGATGCTGCATTTCTAACCAGCTCCTCAGTGATGTCCATCATGCTGCTGGTTTGCAGGCCATACTTTGCAGGAGCAAGTCTTTAAGGCTGTCACCTTGAATGATCTTGCAAGTGAGGCCATCTGGTTCTTTAATAAGTCAGAATGCAAAGGAGAAGAGTTGCACTCCTTTGGAAGCAGATGGGAAAGCTGGGACTCAAATTCATAGGAATCAGTTATTACCTCCAGGCAACCAAGCAGGTGCCTGATGAAACTCAAGCCTTCTCATCCTCCTTGGATAGTAGAGGTAGGGTGATAATCTTTGCCTCTGTCTCCATGTGTGATGGGTACCTAAGTGCTGGTTCATCCTTCCCACAAGGAGAGAAACATTCAGGATAGCCTATAATTCTGTCTACACCAGGCTATACTTCATGCTCCTAAAAAAAAGCCTGTTTCTGTAACAAATCACCACCATGACGCATTTATGGAGGTCTATGTGGCTCACAAACTCCCATTCTGTGCTGCTTGTGATTATCAACAGATAAGAACCTCCTGTGTCCCAGCCCCAAGTCCCATCCCCTTGCCCAAATCCCCAAGAGCTTTCCCTTACACACCAGTGGTTGCCATGGGTCTGGGAGACCCACAGCGGTGATGATAGTATACGTCCTTGCCAGCATGGGGCTGAGACCACAGCTCTGCACATGGGCTGTCCTCTAGGTATGACCTCAATCAAGTTTGTTGTGCAAATGCAGTGTTGGTCTGGCTCTCCCTGTCTTCTGGTTCAGCCTTATTTGATCTCACTCTCCCTACTCCCTATTTACTGTCTGTATAATCCTCCAGAAGGAATCAGATCTAAACAAAAACATAAAGGAGAAAATGCTTAAGAAATATAATCTTACCATATAACAAAGCAGGATATTTAACTGTCTGGTTGACTCTACTGTTTTATTTGGACTAGAGGGAGGAAAAAAAAAGCTTGGGATGGCTGTTGGAGGAACAAAAGTGAATTAGAAGGCTCTTATTTCACAATTGGTTGCCTGTGCCTGTGTGGGCTAATGGATTCATGAGAAGCTTGGCTCCAATTTCCAGCTGGCGGTTGCCTGGGTTCAGGTGTTTACCTGGTGTCTTCAGGGATGCTGTATCAACAGCTGTAAGCAGAGCCAGTTATTCAATCTGCTCTGAGAAAGGTTAAAGTGTGGGTCTTCGGGCTTCCCTGGGGACTAATTCGGTAGCAGGAGAGTCAGAGAACTCATACCACTTGGGAGGGGGAGCCCTTGCCAGGATTTCAGTTATTATAGTTACAAATGGAAGTATTTGAACTTAAATCTGAATTTAGGCAACAAGAGGAGAAACATGGATGGAAATGAATTATTTATTCCATCACTGGGGGCCCGGAAGCGTGCAGTGGGCATTAATCTCCTTTGCACAAGAGCCTCTGAGCAGGCTTGAGGTCGTCTGGGCGAGATCTGACCTTATCTGCTCCTGGCCAGACACCTCAGCTTCGACTAATTTGCCTTGAGAATAATCCAAATAAGACCCTTTACCTTACTGTTCATAAGAAGAATGTGAATATTTGCCTAGCATGTGGTCAAAGGAAGTGAAAGTGCTTGTGTCTGTGATTTCTTTTAATCCCATAATTTCCCAGTAGGTCTGAAGGGAGAGGGAAAAGCAGGCAAGAACTGACTCATGCTGATGGTCTACTGAGTGCCCGGGACATGGTGTGGATTTTCCAAGTAACAGGCTCGAGCTGAATGTGCACCAGCCATTGAATCTGCACAGTCATCCAAGGAGGGAGCTTCTAGTGTTCCCATTTCACTGGTGGGGAAGTTGAGGTTTAAAGAGATTCAGCATCTCACCTATGGTTACCTCGCTCTGAATCATCCTTGCTGGAATTCAAGTTCAGGGTGCTATCATATTCCCATCTTGCACCCTTTCCACTGCCCCAAGGTAGCAGATACAATAAAAATATTTTAAAACCTTTCCCAAGGCTAGCAAGAGAGAAGTAAATAGTTCAGGGAGTTGCAACCAATGGAAAAGATAGAACAAAACCAGTTCCCCATAAAGAACCACTCTGTCCCCTTTCACACCCTCCCATCCTGTCCGTTTCTAGGTTTGCAAATATTTGTGAGTGTAAACTCTATTTCCCTCTCTTTCTCTTCCCATCCTCTGCTCTTTAGTGAACACAAGTTTTATTAAAAGTTTTCCTCAAGGCTCTCTGTTAGATTTAGCTTATTTTTCTTGCTAAAACATTTCTGAGACAGTCGCCTAAAGCTAGGCCCGGCAGGTCTAGGTTCTTTGTACATTTTTGTCTCCAGTCATCAAGGCACATCCCTGGCTCCATGGTAGAGAGAGGAGAGGATGGGCCGGGCATGCTTCATAGCTTTGAAGTTTCAAGGTCCTTGAACCAATGTAGACAGAGGTACACGTTTGACAGTCCTTCGTGCCTTCACGGTTTCCGCGGACTTCAAACCATTGCTGGTTCCTCCTTCCGAATCCGTTTGTTGAGTGTCCATCATGTGCTGGGTGTGAGAGACTTGGACATCGTGTTACTAGACAACCAGGAGTTACCTACCCAAAGGGCACCTGAGCACAGGTGAGGGAGGAATCTGAGCGCATATCAGGCAGGGACTTCCGGTAGACTCTTTCTACTTTTGGCTGTTTGCCTTCAGGGAACTTAAGATCAAGCTCCTGTTTCTTCCACACTCCTCCTTCCTTTCTACCACACTACCTCAATCTGTGGAGCAGCCTTACTATTCTTTTAATTGGCTCCTGAATTTCACTTGAATGCAAACTGAAAAGTTTATTGAGCCTATATGGGTTCTTAGGGGCGGAGTAGATAGCATGGATAAGACAGGCCTGGCCCTTGCTCCTCAACACTTACAATTCTTTGGGGAAGACTTGTGTCAAACATGTAATTGCGAAAGCCGGGCTGTTAGGAAAGAGCAGCACAGAGTGTGCTGGGGAGTGGAGCGGGGTTGCCCTCCCTGGCTATCTGGAGAGGAGTGATCATTTGTCCTAGATTCTAGCTCTGTTTGAACATACATCTCTCATGTGCTCCCCTTTGCTCTGTGAAAATGCACTCTAGAGTCCATGCGCTCAACAGCTGTATTGCGTTGTGTTGTGTAGCCTTATTAAATTTCTCTTTGTTCTCCAATTGTTTCTGTCATGTTGCCTGCCTTGATATACTATCTTTTGTAGGACTGCAGAGAAATAAATCTTCCCTAAACTCTGTACTCCATATGTCAGCCTCCTGAGGCCCCCCCCCCCCACCCCCAGGATATCCTTACAGGATAACATCCAAGCTCTTTAGCATGGCTTTCAGTATGCTGCAGTTTGACCCAACCTCGGCTCCCATCTCATTTAGTGAAACCCTTTGCAAGAACCATGTCCTGCTAACTTGTGACCCTCCATATCCCAGGTGTAATCTTATCTGCTCATCCTACTCCTCTTATTTTCGATATCTTCTCCCCAATTCTAGCCATCTGTTGAAGTTTGATTCAGGTTTCACTCCCTCTGGCACAATTTGCTGACCATGTCAGCTCTTCAGAATGCCGTAGTGCTTTCTAGTACCACTCACTGGCCACTCTCCCTGAATGTCCCTTTCTATAGTCTATATCTCTCTCTTTGTGTCTCCCCAACCAGTCTGTGAACTCTTAGAAGTTAGGCACCTCACTTTCTACTCCTTGTGATCTGACCACCATGATGCCTCTACAGATAGATGCTTGATGGTTATAGGATGGTAGATTGGCTATATCTGATCAACTAGTGTTGCACAGAGTTTCTTACAGTGCCAGGCATAAATACATAACCAAAGGATAAAGAATAAATAGGAAAAGAAATTGAGAAAATAAACATAAGTTTAAAATTTTATATCTTCTCAAATCTCAACTTATGAACATAATCAAAGTAGTAGTTTCATTTTTGTGGAGGATGAGGTAGGGTGGTATTGGGAGTGTAGAAATTGAGAGTGGGGGTAAAAGAAAGCAATAAAATAGAAGGAGGTGAGTTGGAAAAGAATGAAGAGCCCTGCGTGTGGGCTAACGCACCTTGGAATTAAGCCCTGACTTGTGTTTCCGACTGCGTGGCTTGGGTAAGTCACTGCACACCTGGAGCCTTGTCTGCTGAGGGGGAATTAGGACCCTGCCTTGTCTGCCCCTGGTCTATGGGCAGATCAAATGAAAGCAATTTGTAAACTGTAAAGTACACTGTGAATGGAAAGGAGCGTTGTTACTATAAACAACATCATCATCATTTATCATCTGAATCCTCCCAAAGCCACACTGTGGCAAGGGGATAGATCGATGGATAGGTCTGTTGTGACAGGAGGGAAGAGACCAGACTGGAAGGAGCCTGTGGTCAGATACTGCAGGCCCCCGCAGTCAGGCTGCATCTCTGCAAATGTTCTCGTATCGGGGAAGTGCCTCCCCAGGTCTGGTGAAGATGAAGAAGGGTAAGGTATGTGTGCCCTGACCTTGTCTGTGACAGGTACAAGTGGAAGGCCAGTTCTAGGATGCTAACAGGTCCCAGTTACCATGGTTACTGTAGATGAGTAGTGAGGTGTCAGTTTGACCATCAGAACTAGCGGAAGACCTCGGTTGTGGTCCCTGCTCTGTGCTTGCCAGCTGTGAACACTTTCTAGAAATGTACACTAAGCCTATCAGGTGCCAGAGACTGAATGCTTTATGGCCATGATCTTACTTCATCCTTGCAACAGCAGGATGAGCTGGGTACTACTGTTACTTTCCTTTTACAGATGAGGGAACAGGTTCAGGGATGTTAACAAACTAGCTCAAGGTAACCAACTAGTGAGAAACAGGAGCTGAGATTGGAACTCAGGCCTCTCTGCCAGTCCTGAGCTCTTAATCACTATGCTCTGTTGCCTTCAACTTCTTAAAACCTCAGCCTCCTCATCTGTACCATGGGGATAATGATATCTACCCTGCTGACCACATAGGGTATGAGGCTCTGGTGAGAGAATGGATATGGAAGGACTGTGTGCACTGCCAAGTGTGTATGGTACGTCCAGACATTCACTGAGCGGGGGCTGCATGCCCGGCATTGCGTTGGGTGCTGGGATACTGTGGGGGATAGGACAGCCAAGGTACGTGCTCACACTGAGGTACATTCTACACAGTCTGTTAATGGAGGGAGCTGTCAGAAAGTGGAAAGGGAAGAAAAAAATGTGGCAATCTAAGAAAAGCTGTGTTTTCAGAAAGGAAGAAGTCATGTTAATGGGCAGCCATTGCCTTTAAATTCACCTTCATTCCCAAGTATAAATAATGAAGCCATATTAAGAGATTAAGTAATGTGGGAAGTTTACAAAGACAGTGAAACTGAGAAAAGCAAAAAGAGTGCATTTATAAAAGAACAACTCATATCAGGACATTTTGATCAGTATAAAAAAGAAAATCACAGTTCTAGAAGGTGAGAAGTATGCAGTAGATGTAATATATCTAGATTTTAGTAAAATCACTTGAAGGAGAAATGGCCTGAAATCTTACCTAAGAAATTAATTCAAATTGACTGGGGTGGAAGCTGTGCCACTCAGAGTGAGAACTGGCTGGGAGATGGGAGTGAAAGGTGTGATGACAAATGACCATAGCTCTCAGGGTATGATGGGGTCAGGTGAGAAGACCCAATTTAGCCATCATCACTTAATGATCTGGAAGAACGACTAAGCTCCTGGTAATGACATTCATACATGATGCTAAATTGGGAGGTGTCACTGTGATGGCTCGTGGAAGGAAGCACAGAATAAGAGGATGGCAGTCAAGGTCAAGCGGGCATGACCACATAGACAGGAACAATGGGGGAGGGTACAGGCAAGGACAAATAGAGGGAATTTCCTTGAGAACAATCTGCAAACATTAAAAAATATATACATATATCTAGTAGTATCAGGACAGGAATGAGAGGCAGAGTCCAAGGATTTATTCTTCCATAATTTGAGCTGAAAATGAGGAGTGACCAGGAGGTATGTTTTGGGGAGCAGGAAGGCACCTGAGCCAAGGTTCTGTCAGACTGAGTCCCTTCCTCCCTCTTTAATGTGATGGTCTCAGAGGCAGAACTACTCTGACTGTCAGAGTGTCATTGACCTACTTGAGAGCAGGGGTTCTCGTGACACACTGTGCTCACTCGTATCCTGGCTCTATCACTTAATCTGTAAAATGGGAAAATAATGGTGCTTACTTAAGAGTTTATGAGGATTAGATAAATGGAATGGGCTAGCACCGTGCCTGGTATGTAGTAAGTGCTTGACAAATATTACCTATTATTATTATTTTCATCATCATCATTATTACCCTGTGTGTGTGATCTATACCTGTGGTGGAATATATCACCTTAAACAGATAATGGCCTTTCTGGTTAAAGTAGGGGAAGAGACATCCAGAGAAGACAGTTTGAAAACTACTGATAGAATGAAAAAGAGCATAAGGTCAGTGGATTCATTCCCCAAGCTCTGTTATAGGTGACCTTGAATGAGTCACTTTACCTCTTTGCTCCTATTTCTACATCTACAAACATCTGTGGCTGAACTTGATCATCTCTGAGGTCCTTTCTAGCTCAAAGTCTATTCAAAAATACAGAGGGAGTTGGGCTTTGTATTATTCAAGTTGTCAGCTTTAGAGCAAATCTCCTAGCACATATCATTCTACAGACCTATTCTCTACCAGCAATTGCCTCCCATGGGTAAGTTGACTGACGACACTTTCAGTACTGAAAGTCCTGCATTCCAGGAATGCCCCTTAGCCTGGGCAAAAAGAATGGTTGGTCAGCCTGCCTATGGGATAACTGCCAGACTGTAGGAGTGTTGCATGGCAGTCCAAATACACATCAGCAAGAACTGAATAGTTCTATTGAGCTCGTGAGAACCATCCTTAGGAAGCCACCCAACGTTTTTCATGGGGAGTTATCTTAGTCAGCCTGACCTCTGTCATAAAATACCATACTCTGGGTGGCTTAAACAATAGAAACTTATTTCTGACATTCTGGAGGCCAGGAACTCCAAGATCAAGGTGCAGGTTCATTCAGTTCCTGGTGAAGACTCTCTTCCTGGGTTGCAGTTGGCTGCCTTCTTGCTGTGTCCTCACATGCTGGAGAGAGAGATCATTTCTCTTGTCTCTTCTTTTAGTGGCTCCACCGTCATGATCTAATTACCTCCCAAAGGACCCACCTCCAAATACCCTCATGTTGGGGGTTAGGGCTTCAATATATGGTTGGGGTTGGGGGGCACAAACCTTCAGTCCGTAGGAGGAGTGGACTGTTCAAAGTTGTGTTATTAGGGGAAGTGTTGCAATGGAGCTGCCAAAGGGTTCTTGTGGCCACTTCTCATATCTTCATTGACCCAGTCCCACTTAATGCTTTTACTCAGGGTTCTTCTTTGTGCCTTACAGCCTTGACATATGTGCTGAAAGGAGAGTAGTACATCTTAGAAGGACACCACTTCACAGACTTAATAAATGCAAGACTCCACTCTGGAAAGAGTGAACTGAAAAGAAGAGTTGGTCTTGTTTTCCAGAGCTCTGTCTGGAATCACATGTTCACTTTTGGATTCTTCAGGGACCAGAAAGGTGACAGATTGAAGGGTGCTGTGAAGAAGTCATCCAAATGATTGACAAGCTAGAGGAAGTGATTGATAAGAAGAAATAAAAGAACAAAAGACCACGCAGCAGGCGGGGTGCACATGTGTGTGTGCAGGGCAAAAAATGGTACCTAGGATGCCCAGGAGGAGAGAGTGAGGTGAAGCAAGGCATCCGAAGAGGAATGTTGTTGGAGACAAAACTGCTCTAAAGTTACACATTTCATTCAGCAAGTATTTATTTAGCATCTCCTTACTCTGTGTCATGATCTGTCCTAGTGTGGGGAGCACACAAAGATGATTATCGTCCTGTCTTTATTCTAGTGGAGGAGATGGGCAGTCTGTGTATTTGTGAAGAGCATGGGTTTAGTTACTAGCTGTGTTGCCTTGGGAAAGTTACAAAGCCTTTCTGTGCTTTAGCTTCCTTATCTGTAGAATGGGCATGTGTTGTGTGTTTGAAGAACATCAAGGATGCCAGTAAGGCTGGAACCAAATGAGTGAGGGGCGGGTGGTAGGTGATGATACCAGAGAGGAAGCAGGGTGTATCAGCTGTGGTTCAACCAGGGAAGCAGAACCACTAGGAGATGGAGATGATGTATAGATGGATTTGTTACAGGGATTTTGCCAGTTACAGGTCAAGTGCTGCTTCAAGCCGTTGAGGCAAATCAGCAGATCAGCAACACCGTGTAAGGGCTGCAAAATGGCTACTGCTTTCCTTCCACCCTGCAAATATCCCAAGAATCTCCCTTGGGGCCCACCCCAAGTGGAAACATGCAAGAAAGGGAATTCTGGGAAACCTAGTTCAGCCTAGCCAAGCTGATACATTACTAAGCCACCACATGGGACGGGTGGGTGGCGGCTCCTAGGAAATCTGTAACAAAATCCTCCTGAGTCTTTCTTGACCATTTGCCCAATAGACAATGACTTTTCCATTACAGCTATTTCTCAGGGTGAGGTCCCTTTGGTTTTCCAGCAGTTACCCAAGTGCCCAGATGGTAACTAATGGGGGGAGATTTGATTCACGTTCCCTGGAGTGGAAGATTTTAGTTGCATCAATCATCATTAACCACAGCATGATATTCAGCTATTTGATGCAATAGAATTTGATTGACGTAATTATTCCGTGTAATAGAAATAAAAAATTAAACAAGAGCTGGCTCTGGGGAATGAAAACAAAAAGCTAATGCAAGTGTGGAGACAACTATCTAGCAAAATTTGATCATTCATTTGTTTAGTCATCCATTCCACAAATATTTGGGCTCTGCACAGGCAGAAGAATGGGCTAAGTATGGAGGTGATGCATAAATTTTGTAAGCATTAGTTGAACTTTCTCTGTCCTAAACATCAGGCATTTAGAGACAGACCGATATTAAGAATTTTCCAGATATGTAATTTTAATCCAAGTAGTAAGTAAGTAGAAGTCTATATAGGGATGGAGAGGCCGCCAGCAGAAAGTGCGTAAATCTCTCTGGGCAAAGCAGAAAGGCTTTCAGACAGCATCACTTCTTACCTGCATAATAAGATGGTGTCCTTACTCTCAAACTGTTTATGGTCTAGTTGAGAAGTCATCACGTGTATGAGGCAAGGTACTACCTTATAACTGCAAACCTGGGCTACAAAGGAAGGCAGCAGGCAGTAGGGATGGGGATCAGGAGAACATGGATTCACCACATGGCCCAGTCACAGCGTTGAAAACCAAGGATCTTTTTGTGCTCATCCCAGAAGCTGCACAGCTTCTAGAAACTTGTCTTTACACAGGAAATGTCTTACTCAGAAATAGTATGTTTGGTTGAGGCCTATTCTCCTGCAATCTTTGCCTTTGTCTACAGTGTGTTAAAATGAGAGAGCTTCTGATTCAGAGAAGTTATAAAAATAATATAGTAATTCCAAAGTTCACTTTTGTGACTCATTTTGCTCTCAATCATGGCACTCTACAGGGAGACCTTCTCAGACTTAAAATCCCACTTGCTGTTTGTATTTTGAAAGTGTCAATGGATTCAAAATTTTGAGGTTGAATCATTTGGCGATGTGGAGTCTGGGGGAGGTGGTGGGTGCCAGCATGATGACAGCTTTCAATGTTTGTATATGTCTCTTTAAAAAAGTAGGAAATAAATTGGCCGATTTGTCATGACTTCATCATGTGTAATGCTTGATCACAGAGTACCTTGTTTGGGATTTGTATTTATTTTCCTCCCTCCCGCTCCTAATTGCCCTCTCCAGAATGGAGGCTTCCACTGCCTCTTGGCTTCATTAACGGCTTTCATTTTCATTAAGAGCTTTGCGCTAATGGACTGTTATAAAATGCACAGTTGTTTCTTGCAGTCACCGCCAAATGACTCTCATCCTACTGACAGTTTTGTGCATTAGGCCAAAAAGAAGGGAGGGGAAAGCCAGTAGGAAGGAGTCAGAAGTATCCAAACAGAAGATCTAACTTGATCTTCCTTGAGGTTCTTGGGAAGTTGGGATCAGCACCTGGAATTCTATGAGTGTTTTCTCTCTCTTTTAAATGCCTCTTGGCTGGCAAAGACAAGTGAAGGAAGAGAATAGGAAGCTCATTTTTCTCCTAATATTAGGGAATTTGGGATTTCTTGGGAATAAGACTCGCAGAGGCCTCACAATAAGGAACACTGACAGTAAGATTTCATCAACCTCGCTCCAAATATACACACAATGGTTATTGTTGTTGTTATGTGCATCAAAACAATTGATGCTCATTGGGCTATACTTGGTGTGCTGTCCACCATGAGCAATAGAGGGCCCAATTTTGATGAATGGTTGCAGAATGTAATTTCTTTTTAAAGTAGGTTGGTCTCTGTACTCCTAGTATCACTGCTAAACAGACAATATTTTAAAATCTTAGAGCTTTAAGTAAGCTTAGAGACAATTAATTCAACCTCATCTCTCATTTTCATGAAGCTGAGAGAGGTTAAGTAACTGGTGAGTGTAACGGAGATGTTAACTGGGGCCACTCTGACTGTAGGATGTTTGGTTAAGCTTGACAGGAGCCCCTAAAACATGACTTTATGAGAATTAGACTGTGCTTTCCCACCCCCATACTCTTTCCTGTTGTCACTTTCTGATCCTTCCTTCTCCAAAACACTAAGAAAATTTTTCCTCTCATGGAATGAGCCCACCCAATTTTAGGTGGCCTTGGTAAACTCTTTACACCAGCCCCTTTTCTCCACAAATTTAAATCTTTCTCAGATGACTTACAGTGAAGAAAATTTTCTTCATCATGTTACATTAGTCTCAGAGCGGGTCTAAAACTCGGGTGTTTAATTTTCAAATCTCTGCTCTTTCCACAGCATAATTTATCTGCTTAAAATACGATATTCCGTGTGAGTAAAGCCAACGTCATGAAATGATGTTGTGTTTTGTTCGAATTTGTCACATCTCTTGTACTTCACAGGAGGGAGCAGAGATCAGCCAACATTTTAATGGGCTGATACCTAGAATCAAGGCTTAAAGTCTTTTAATGAACTAATTATTAAAATCTTTGCAACTAGATGTTTTTATTATGTACTCAATATAAATGTTAGTCTAATTAATATCTTTGCAAATGGAATATAACATACAAATTTGCTAGCAATTCTTCCTTCTTAGTACATACCCATTTCCCCTTATTAAATAAAAGATATCAGTAAATTTCCTAACATTTATGAGTTTTATGTTCTCATATATTTTAAATGTTGGAGGCAGCATCTGTTTGCTTTTGTGTTTGAGCAAATTCTGAAGGGTCCTGGTTCTGGCTCTTATATTTTATGCAGGATATTTGGTTCGTCATGAGCCTATAATGTCAAATAATAACCACAAGGATTTACAAAGCCCAGTTTGAGAAAGGTCACCAAAATGTATAAGTTGACTTTGAGAGTGGATACTGTTGGCTTCAAGTGAGGATGATTAAATCTTAAACCTTCCCTAAAGTTTGGAAAGCCTGGCTGGATTTGAGTTTTTAAAGACCTAGCAATGATCAGCTGCCTTTTCCCATCATGCTCTTAAATATATTTCCTATTGCAACTACTGAGTACCATTTTAAAAAGTACTGTTCTTAAAAAAAAAAAAAAGGAACAAAAGTTTAACCTTGCCAGTATTTAAAACAAGTATAGTGGGATGGAAGCAAGATACATAAACTGAAAAGACAAATTTGAAAATGTTCCAAGATCCCAAGATGCAAAGCATCCTGGAAGCAGAGAGAGCGGGATGCATGTGGTACCCCTAATCTCAGCTCCAAAACGGCAGAATGTCTACCAAATCCTCAAAAAAGCTTTATTCCCAGACAGGACCAATTATAGTTGATTGCAATCAGGAAATTGTGCTTGCAGGCTACTTCCTGGAACAGGAAGTGCAGAATTCCAGCTTGTGTGGACTGGGGAGGTAGTATTGTTCATTTCCAGAGAAATCACTGGAGAGTTGAAGGCACCTGAAGGGTGATGATTGACATGCTGGAGATGGCAGGTCATGCAGAGGGTGAGCTGTTATCATATGGTGTATCTGAACATGAGTGATTATTTACTCCATATTAAAATAATTTTACCTTGAGCTCCAGAATTTCACTGTGCTGCCCATCAGTCAGCATATAGTACTACAGACTTCCTTAAAACAAGGGCTACTTAATTATTGCCAGCAAGGCCAATTAGAGGGAGAACCATGAGATGGCTGAGTGTTATCTATCTCTAGAGTGTGATGTTGAGAAATGACCATGAACTTTAGATCTAAGCTGACCTGAAGTGAGAGCCCTGACTGTAGCCTTATCAGCTGTGTGATTGAGCAAGTCATTTAACCTCTCTGAGCCTAGTTTCCTCTTCTAAAATGGGGGTAATAATGAGGACCTCACCACAGTGTTTTAGAAGTAAATGAGTTAGTGTATGTAAAGCAGGTGGCAGAAAACCTGGCACCAGCAAGCCCTCAATAAATTTTTTTTTCCTTTATTTCCCTTTAATTCCTTTCTTCCTCCCCTATCACTGCTTTCCTCTCTGCCTCAGGCCTCCATCCCATGCCACATTCTCTCAGAATTGTGCTCTCAATTTGCTGTCACACCACCCCTTCCATGGCCCTGGCTGACAAAGGCTTTAAGTATCATCTTCTGAAGCTTAATACCTACAACCTTTTAGAGGTAACTTTGGAGGACTGAAAACTAATTGCAACCTAGAGGAATGAATCTCTCAAGGTGAAATTTCTGGTTCCAGTCCCTTCTTGGTATCACAAGTTATAAATTTCTGAACATTTCCTCCTTTTTCTTCATGTGGCCTTTGTCTACCTACTTGTAAAGCCAAGCTGGCTATGAAATGGAGAGCTCCCCAGGACAGCTTTAATCAGAAGTAAGGATAACACAGTTACTGTGCCAGCGGCCTGTGTGCCAATGAGATTGTGTACGGCTTCATTAGTAACTTTACTATGCTGGGCCTTTCCAGAGATTATGCTTCTTGATTTGGTCCCTGGATAAATTTGCAGGTGCTAATCTAGTTGTTGCTGGAGAGCATCCAAATCTAAGGCAGGACTATTTCTCCCTGGATTGTTAAGCATTAGATTGGCAGGGTCTTGGACTCCGATAAGTTCTGTAGGTCTGGAGGGAGGCCGGTCATCTAGCCAGGTGCAGGGGGAGGAATTATTGGCTAGCACACGGTAGGGGAGGCCTCTGAGGTCAGTGCCTTGTGGGATTTGCACTGTGGCTTCCAAGTCCAAATTCAGTAGCAATTTATTGAGTACCTACTATGTGCTGGGCACCATTCTAGGCATTGGGGGATAAGTCAAAGAATAAGGCCAAGAAAAACATTCCTGCCCATTATGGGTCTTATGTTCTAAAGGGGAAGGGAAGTACAACAAAGAGTAATCACAAATACATTGGATAGATACATAGATAGATGGCTGATAGATAACGTGTTAGAAGGTGATATGTGCTATAGGAAAAAAACAGATTAGGGAAAGGTGGATTGGGAGTGTGGGTGAGGGATGGAACACAATTTTATATAAGGTAGTTAGAGAGACCTTACTGAGAATGTGATATTTGAATGAAGACTACGTGGGAGCGAACATACAGATCAGGAGTTGGTGTGGAGAGTGGTCAAGGTAGGGGGAGTAATTTGGCAAAGGCTCCGAGGTGAAAGCTCTCCTGACACATTTAGGAACAGCCAGGAGGCCTGTGTGCTGGAAGCAGAGTAAATGTGAGGGAGAGAAATAGGTGGTAGGTCAGGAGGTAGAGGGGGTCATATCTTATAGACCCTGATGGCCACTGTGAGGACTTTGGCTTTTACTCTGAGAGAAATGCGGGGCAATGGAAGGTTTTGAGTAGAGACTCTCACTTATATTTTAATAGGATCCTTTGGGCTGCTGTGTGGAAAATCTGTAGGAGGTAGGGTGGAATCAAGGAGAATGTTGAGGAGCCTCCCAGGTAAGAGCTGAGGGTGGTTTGACCCAGGGTGGTAGCAGTGGACGTCGGAGTGGGCATATTCTGGGTTTATTTGGAAGGTAGAGCCAACGGGGTTTGCTCTTGGATTGGATGTGGAATGTGAGAAGAGAGGGACCAGTGACCACTCCAAGGCATTTGTCCTGAGCTATAGGAAGGAATGCGTAGCCCTTGACAGAGATGGAAGACTGGGGGAGGAAATGATTTAGGAGGAAAGAGCAGGAGTCTAGCAGAGTCATGTTAAGTCTGAGATGCCCAAATTTGGATTTAACATCCAAAGGGAAATATTGAGGAGGCAGTTGGGTTTGAGGTTGAAGTTCAGGGAAGAGTGTTGGGCTGGAGATATAAATTTGAGAGTCATCGGCATACAGTTGGCAATTCAAGCCAAGACTCTTGCTAGAATCACTTCTTTTCAGTAAGATTTTTCTGCCTTTGACAGAATTCATATTCCCTCCGAGTAGATTTAGGTGTAGCCTCTGCCAATACCTGCCTTCTAATTTGTCTGCCTATCTGAGGTTTATGCCTGGTTGGATTCAGGTGTCTTCAGAGTGGAGGATCTGCTCCCCAGGAGGGTGCAAGATGATTCACTGGGATGTTAGGAGGAACATGCTAGAATTTCTCTTTCTCTCTGATTTTGTCTTAAAATGTTTGTGTTTTGTGTGTATGAGTGTATTTATTTTATGATATGCTTACTGTGTGGTTACAGTTTATAAAATAACTTTACACTTATTGAGAATATGTGTTTAAAAACTTCTAACTAACAAGGTGGGGGATTTAGGAAGGTTACAGACCACTGCCTGAATGAACGACAGAGGGAAGGTTTGTTAATTCAGGGCTTCTGGGGGAACAGATAGGACTTGGGGAGTCCTGTTTCTTTGTCCCTGTTGGAGTGAGATGGACACTGAGTTTGCCTGTCTCAGAAGAGATCCCTTTTTCAAGGGGACATTCAGATTCCACTAACACTTGTTGAAGCACCTACTAGGGTCAGAGAGAGCAAAGGGCATTTTCACCGACATTAAATGCCAGAGAGTAACCCAGAGAATCACTCTGCATGAAGGGAACAGAAAGGGGGAGGCAAGCTGGTGGTCGGCAGAGGGTGGGAGCCTTCTCAGGACCCCCACTGGCCCACTGGATAGCCCTCACTCAAATAAGCAGGTGAGGTTTCCTTACAGGTTCTCACCTCGAGACCACTGTTTCCTGGACCACCACGGTCGCACGGAGTTCCTGATTTGAAACACTCAATTTCTTTCTCTTCAAATTCCTTTTGAGTTTCAGAAAATACTCTTCTAATCTCGAGTCTACACTTGAAATGATAAAAATAATTGGGCAATGCCAAGCGGTGGACAATAGCTCCCTTAAAAAAACCCAAGGCTGTTGCATTTCTTTTCTCTCCTTTTCTATTTTAGGTTTTGATAGGAAAAGTGCGAGTTCCACCCATTGTCTATGGTCCTTAGGCAGTTTGTCAGCTCTTCTACGTTAGTTATCTTTTCATACGTTGATATCTTCTTTCTCAAGCTAGATTGTAAAGACTTTGAGGGTAAAAACTCTGCCTAAACTACCTCCACTCCTCTTTCTATCACTCTCATCTTTTAGAGCCTTGCTCCTGGTGGATGTTTAATAATGACTTATTGATTGATTACGGATAGATATCATTAGTTCAAAAGCCTCAACTCACCAATAAAGTAAAAGGAGAGCATTCATTAAACAGTTTACAATAGCCCCGAGGCTAAAGGAAGGCAGCCACATCCTGCTTTCCTCCCTCCCTACCCCACCTCCTTTAGTTTGCTAAGTACAAAGGGGAAGTGTTGCATGAGGCTCTTGGGGTCTAGACGTCTCTGGATCATGACAGAAATGATTTCAGAGACTGAAACCTCTCTCCACGGAAAGCCCTGTCTCCAGTTCATAAAATGGAAATCTGGGAACCATTGGAGAAGGTGCAGGCAATCAGGTGAGGCTAACGGGCCTAGAGAGATTGTCGCCAAGGTAACCAGAACTCCAGCTCTGAAGGTTTTGCCTGGGTTCACAAAAGCCTTCTAGCTTTCCATTTTAAAAAGGGACTCCACAAAGTAGACTCAGGAGAATGTCCTTTGCAGCTATGGTCTTCAAAATCCAGAGTTCCTCAGAATCACTGGAGAGGCAAGTTAAAATCAGGTTCCTGGGCCCCCTCTCCCAAAGTCTGGTTCAACACGTCTGGTTTGGGGGCCCAGGTGCCTGCATTTAATGTAGCACTTTTGTTTCTTTGTTTTATATAAATAAATAAAGTGTGGGTAGTTCTAGAGACCAGACTTTAGAGAATTACCCTGCTTTTACTTGGAGTTGTGGGTGAGGCTCTGGGTTCTTTGATTGGGTCTGATTGTCCTTAATGTGTTAATTACCCCTTTGCCAGTAGCTGCCTTTTCTCACGGGTCCTTGGTCCTTCATTGACTTTAAGCTGTGCCTGCTTTCCTAGGCCTGAGTTTGAGCTGGTATTTTAGAATGCAGAAAAGAGACTTAAATATGTTCATTTATTTAGTAAGTGTTTACTCAGCGTCTGCTTTGCTCCAGTGCTGTTCTAGGCACTTGGAGTAAACAGGGATGAGTAAGACCAAGACCCTGCTCTTTAGAAGCTTCTGTTCTAGGAAGCTTCTGGGTCTACGTTTATGGTCACAGAAGGAATTCCGTCTCTGAAGCTCTAAGACAATTCCAGGCTTCAAGTTAGCAAGTGTGTGCTCGTCATGTGTGCAGAGGTCTTCCATTCCTCCCTCATTGTACAGATGAGGAGGAAAGGAAGAGCCTGTGGAAGCTGAGTGACTTGTCTGAGGTGACTCTTGAAAATAGAGATGCAACAGGTAGTGTGCCCTTTCAGTTCCTGACTATCCTAAACACTTTAATTAATGCTAAGGGGCAAATATCTGCATATGACCACCCTGGGCTCCCTCTTATCTGCCCTGCTGTGAGACCACTTTTTGGAGAGATGGCCAAGGGGACAGCATCCTGTTGGACACGATGCACTGCACTGGGACAATGGCTTTCTGCTAGGGTTAAGGCAAGTCATTCAACCCTATGTGCCTCCATCTCCTCATGTGCACATTTCAGTGGTGTTTGCGTCATGTATATGTTTACAGCCAAGTGCTGCTTCAATTTTCTAGACTTTCTAACTTCTGAGAATTTTCTGGAATTCAGTCTAAACCCTGACTTTTCTCCATCTGATGTCTGCATCAGTGGTATCTTGAGATGTGAAGTTGTACCTTGCTATAATTTTCACTTCTGGGGACAGGTATCAAATATGCTGTCATTACAATGGACATACATGGGAGTGAAGAGCAAAGAACCAAACGGAAGAGGGAGATGGTGGGTTCCCTGATTGTATAGAGGGAAGTGCATGACCTCTGTCTTTGACCTTGAGCTCAGGGATACCACCCATTTTCACATCCTCTAAATTCTGGGGTCCTGGAGCAAAGTGCTCGTCACTCATTCTGGTTGTGGGTCTTGTTGGGCTGTAAGCACCAATGATAATTAGTGAAGGAGGTGATGGGGGTTATGAGAGAAAGAGAAGGCAATGGGGAGAGCATGGGCAGAGGGAAGGCAAAGCAGCTGAGGATGATAAAGTGCATGCTGACCTGGGCTTAGGGACAGCTTCCTGCCTCCATCATGGGGAGGGAGCCAGGCAGTCTTTAATCGACTGGTGGCTGTGTGCCCACGCACAGGGTCTGCCTGGGATTGCAAAGGCTGTCCAACCCTGTCTTAGGCAGAGCACTGGAGATTTTCTCTAAAGACTTAAGATCTAAACAAAATTTCTCTCACTCAAGCATCCTAATTTATTCTATGCTCCTGAAGCCCTGCAGAGGCCATGGTACGTAGTATTGAGATTATTCTCCTAGGAGGTCGGGGTCTTTATTTTTTAACTTCCTTTGTTCAGAGCATTGAGAGTTAAATAAATGAATAGGGAATGTTTGGGGCAATGAAGTGTGTGGGAAGATGGGCTCACAGTCAAATTCTAAGATCCTGAGGGTCCTTTCTGACCCAGCTTAGACTCTCTTGGAACTTGGTGACTTCAGAGTACCCAGTGGGAGGTAACCGGACGGGTGAGTACCTGGGGGTGAATGGAGAGTGGGGGCAGGTATTGTACATTTCTCTCCTCCCCTTGGTGGTTAGGTTGTTATTGCTAAGAGGGAGCCAGACGTCTCTGCCCCCAAAGAATAAATCATTCCCAGCAGAGTTAATGTCGTCTGCAGACATGTTTGTGATTCCCACCAGCTCTGCCCTTTAAGCTGCTTCTCTGTAACATTTCCCTTAAAGCTGCACCATGTAATACAGTAGTCACTAGCCACATGTGGCTATTTATGAAAGAAAATTTAAATTTCAGTTCCCTGGTCTTGTTAGTCACATTTCAAGTGCTTATAACCACATGTAGTTAGTGGCTATGTAATGGACAGTGAGGAATCATAGAACATCGTTGCAGACATTCCTATTTGATGGAGCTGCCTTGAAGTCATTGGGAGACTAGAACCCCCTTTGTTGGGCCTGTGGTTGCAGGTGGGGAAATGGGGACCTTCCTTCTCAATGAACCTGGAAGTTGCTACACACCCAGGGCCACATCATGGCCAGTGCAGGACTGGAAATAACAGACTGAGAGGGCACAGAGTGGCACAAAACTTGCTGGCACTCCAAAAATGGGTAAAGTAAGCCACAGTGGAAGTGCAAGGACTAATCAACTCAGGAGTGCATTAGATTTAAAAAGAAATGGGAGCAGAACCCAGGCCCAGGAAAATACAGTCATTGAGACTTTTAGGTTAAACTTTTAGATTAAAATCTTTGACTTCACAGTTAAACACTTGAAGGAAGCTTTATGGTGGTTTTATTTCCCTTATTTTAGAGATGAGGAAATTCTGTTTTTGGGAGGTTGAGCAATTTGTGCAAGGCAGTGGAAATAGTTAGGTGGAGTCTGGGACCTAGAGCTCCTGACTTCGTATTCTTTGCTTTTTGTATTGGACCACACTGCCTCTCAAAGAAAAGGAAAGATTATGGCCTGATTGGCCATAACAAATTGCTTTTCTCATCCAGCAAGGATGCCTATCAGGGCAAATAGACTAATTGTATGGGGAGTCTTTTGTCCCAACCCTAGTTGTAGAAGTTGAAGGGGAGGGGGCTGTATCATTTTTGAATCTTCATACATACTAGGCGCTGTGCCAGGTCTTTACAGCATATTGTCCCATGGGAAGCAGACACTGTTTCCTCAATTTAACAGATAAAGAAACTGAGGCTCAGAGAAATTTAGAATCTTGCCCAAAGACTCAAAGCTAGTAAGCAGATGGGATACAAATTTAGGTTTCAGCTATTCCAAAGCCTGGCCTTTGCACCATTCCACAGCACTGTAACAAGCAGACTCGATCAGTGGTAAGAAGATAAGAGAACTGGGACCCTTGAGATAAGGTGCACGTAGGGCGTTGACTGTATCTGAGGGTGTGAGGTTGGGAAGGGGGTCAGCAGATCTTGATCACTTCTTCTCAGATAGAGGATTCTTCCAGCCATTTTATGTGAGGAGAAAAAAATAGCTTTGGAGTTGGGTGGACAAATGGGGCTGCCCATTTCTTTGGAGTCAAGAATGGATTGCCTCTTTTAAATTGCTGGCAGAGAGGAGAGCCCAGCTGATCTCTGCTCTGCACACATGTAGGCCCTTAAGATGAGTTTCCCGGATGCTGAGATTCCAGATAAAAGTAAATATAGTTATGCAGTCATGTTGGCTCCAGACTTCAGTGCTAGGGATTTGCTTAATGAGGATGCTAACAGGCAAGTTTTCTGGAGTTTCCAAAGAAGGGAAACGTAAATGAAGAACAGTGAAATGGAGAATTGCCCACAAAGGGAGATGGGAAGAGAGATTTTAGACTCCTCCTTTCAACCCAGAATCTTCAGTAACTAAGAAGACAACAGGTTGTATTCTGTCAACAGCTTAAATTTATGGAGGCAGAGAGGATGAAAAGATGGCAACAAAGAATGCTACTCATGGCTTAGAAAGCAGGTCTCATCAAATAGATTGTACTGGTTCCTGGGAGAGAAGCATGCCTTGGAAATATTAGCTCATCGAAAGCTTGGTTTGCAGCTACAAGCCCAAAGGGGAACTGAGAAAACCAGCCACCATCTTGGCAGACAACAGAATTGCAAACTCCAAGATGGTGAATGGAGGCTAGAAGGGTCATCTTGTCCCAAGAGGACCTGTACAGTCTTTCTTAGGCTTTTAGATTTGAAGATGGCTATTACGTTTACTAGATAAAGCCTTACAGGACAGGACTCTTGGGAGTGAAGCCAAGTGTCTAATTTGGGGCAGGGGAAGTGTATCAGTTATTTATTGCTGTGTAACAAAAAGATTGCTTACAGTAATGATTTGTTATTTCCCGTGATTCTGTGCATTGACCTAGCAGTCCTTCCCGAAGTTCTGTTGCTGGGGTCACTTGTACAGCTGCATTCATCTGGCAGATAGGCTGGACTAGAAGATCAAGAAGGTCTCTCTCACACATCTGGGGCCTCAGTTCTCCTCCATGTGGCTTCTTGTCTTCCAGGGCCTCTTCACGTGGCCCCTCTCTCTAGAAGGATAGCCTGTACTTCCTTATAGCGTGGTGGTTGGGTTCCAAGAGAATAAAGTGGAAATTGTCAGGCTTCTTAAGGGCTAGGCCTGTAATTGTCATGGCATTATTTATGCTACTTCCTATTGGACAAAGTAAATCTCAAGGCCAGCCCAGATTCATGTGGAAGGGAAATAGACTATATCTCTTGATGGGAGAAGTGGCATGTACACAAAGGGATGGGACAAATTGTAGGGAAATTGCCATAGGAAGTGCGATATTGTGACATAAGAAATCAAAATGAGAAATACATATTTGGTCTTCATCCCCAATTCCTGGCACTAGAACTTTTGAAAGCCTTGGAATTTCCTGAATGACAGGGGCAAGAGGAGCATCTTTTGTTATTCACAGAAAGCCCCTTTCAACATACCTGAGTTTGTGCTAATAAGATGACTCTTGATGGGCCCCTAGATAGCTTAAGGGCCAGTGCTGGTTGCCAGAAGAATCAACCGTGTGATTAGATGGTTGGAACTTTTAACCCCATTTCCCAATCACCAAGGAGAGAGGGGGTGAAGATTGAGTTAATCACCAATGGCCAATGACTTAATCAATCATGCCTATGTAATGGAACCTCCATCTATCCATCCATCCATCTATCCCTCCCTCCACCTGTCCACCTGTCCATCTCACTGCTCATCCATCCATTCCATCCATCGACCTGTCCAACTCTCCACTCATCCAGCCATCCATCCAGGCAGCCAGCCAGCCAGCAAACATGTATTGGGGGCCTGCCATGTGCCAGTTACTGGGTTAAGTGCTGAGAGCTGTGCAGGCAGACATGACAAGGTCTCTGCCCTCTGGTAACTTAGGCTGTAGAGAGGGACAGGCAAACAAGCAAATGGCATCAGAAGTGCCATGATGGCAGTGACAGAGGCACACACTGGCATCACAGGAGCAAGGAAAGGGGCCTCCAGTACAGTGGATGCATGCTTGAGTCAAGCCTTGCAGGACTAATGGGGATTAGTCAGGTCTGAAGAAGGGAGGACAGGACCTCATATCTTGCCCTCTGCATCTCTTCCATTTGGCTATTTCTGAGTTGTATCCTTTATAATAAACTGATAATAGTAAGTAAAGTGTTTTCCTGAGTCCTGTGAGCTGTTCTAGCAAATTATTGAAACCCTACTTTCTAGGTTGCAAGATTTAGCACATAAAAATACAGGATGCCCAGTTAAGTTTGAATTTCAGATAAATAATTTTTTTTTGTTTAAAGTATATCCCATGAAATATTTGGTAAAAACTTAAACTCAAAAACTATTTGTTGTTTTTCAGAGATTCAAGTTTAACTGGACAGTTTATATTTTATCTCACAACCCTACCCTATGGTAATAGTGGCTTTCCAAGGAAGAAATACTCATGGAGTGTGGGTGGGGGCTGTAGGACTGAATTGGTGTCCAGAATCTGAGTCTAAGGCATGGATATTTTGAAAAGTCCCCTAGGTCAGTGCATCTCCAACTTTAATGTGCACACATATCACCTGGGCGTTTTGTTAAAACTGCAGATTTCGCTCTAGAAAGTTTGGGGTAGGACCTGAGATTCTGTCTTTATAACAAGTGCCCAGGTGATGTGTTTGCTGATCCATGGACCACACTTTGAATAGTGAGAAGCTTGGTCTGTAAAAGCCCAGATAGAAAATAATTTTGGCTTTGCAGATCACAGGTTTTCTATTGCAACTACTCAACTCTGGTGTTGTATCAGGAGAGGAGTGTAGTGGAGCACGGCTGCGTTCAAATAAAACTTTATTGACAAAAATAGACAGTGGACAGGATTTGCCCTGCTGCAGGCTGTGATTTGCCAACCCCTGAGCATGATGATTCTGATGCGCTCCCTTCTCTAATAAGAATCTGTGGTACAAGGAAGGGAAGACTTGTATCCTCTGTACTAGAAGTTTACGACTTCAGAGGTTCAGAAAGGCTTGCCCTAAATTCCTCACTCTCAAGTAGAAAACTTTTTACGCTTATAATTACTTTAAGTCTTCAGCTAATATTTGGTTCTCTATTGAAATGCAAATTCTCTGAACTAAGAATCCTTTCAGGCTGATAAAAAGCCTTTATATCCCAGAATAAATGTATTTAGGATCTCTCTGGGAGGGGAATAGGAGGAGAGGATCCTGGAACAGGAAAGTTGAGGCTATAACTCACTTATGCTTTTGTTTAGCGCAGGAGAGCTGGTCCTTACCTTGCTCTCCACCTTTCAAGTATGCTTGCCAATGTTGAGAATTAAAATAGTCATCTCACTAAAGAGTATTCAGGTGTGTGAAAGGGAGGTAGCCTGATCAACTGTCCTATTTGCCTGGGCCAGAGAGATAGCCTGGGATTTTGGACTTTCAGTGCTAAAACTGGAACAGTTCCAGGCACACCAGGATAGAGAGAGTGAGGGAGAAAGTCAGGGAGCTCTCAGATGATCAATTCCCACAGTAATGATTTGGTGACAACACAACATATCGCCACTGAACTCAAAGGCAGTTAGAAGAGTCTCAAAGGAATATCCATTTTATTTTACTTAAACTTGAGATAGAAGGCACAGCTACAAGTGACACAAGCATAAAGCATTGCTTTCGGTACAGGTGGGGAAATGCTTGTTAGGGCCACATTTCATGGCATTCTACACAATTAGGCGCTCAGTTGGCACTTGCTGATGGTGACAGTGGTTAGTATGGTGATAGAAGTAACAATAATGATTATAAATAACAGCCAGCATTTATTAGGTGCTTAATACATGTCAAGTAAATTATGTCTTTCATATTCATTATCTTATTAAATGCTCTCACAGCAATCCTGTGAGCCAGGTACTATTGTTTTCTCAGTTTTACAGATAATTAAATTGTGGTTTAGAGAGTTGTATTGCCTTGTCTGAAGTCACATGCCTAATGTACTGAGGTTCAAACCCTCTAGAGCCTGGGTTCTTAATTATTCGGGAGTCCACAGCACCCAAGCCTTTCCTGGTATTTTCTTCAGCTTTTAGGAGCCCTTTCCAGTCTCCCTTCCCTGATGTAGTGAGCACTTGTGTCTTTGAAAACAGGTTTTACTTCACTGGGCCTGTTTCTTTATGTGCTTAAAAAAAGGAAGCAGTTAATAACTTTTAGATTGTCCATTTCTTTCCCCATTTCCTCCTCGCCTCCTTTTTTTGCCACAGCCATAGGTGTTTCATTCTGTGGGGCAATTCTCTACCACCAAAGAAAGTTTGGTGTAGTTCAGTGGTTCCCAAAGTGTGGTCACTGGACCAGCAGTATGACCTTGGAACTGTTAGAAATGCAGATTTCAAGAGCCCCACTCTAGACGTGCTGTATCAGAAACTCTGGGGGTGGGGTCCAACAATCTGTTACACAGTAAAGGTTGAGAACCCTTGGTCTAATAAGAAAAACTTGGGGTCTCAAATCAGCAGAACCAAGTTGAATTTTGTTTCTGCTATTTGGGTGATGCTCTCATGAACCCCCCCTAGGAAGTTTCTGAGCCTTGGTTTCCTCTTCTCTAATATGAGATCATAATCCCACAGTTCTATCTAGGTTGAAAGCAAATTAAAGAATGGTGGAAAAACACATTTTCCACATTCAAGCATCATTGTTGTCATTATTATCTGCCCATGGGGCCCTCTTCCTCATAGCACATGCTCTCCCTTCCTGCTGAGATATAAACCCTGTAGAAACTGATTTTGGGCTAAGAAAGGGTAAAGCAATATTTATATAGCAGGTCACTATTTTTAGAGTGCTTTCAAATGATTTTATTTAATACTTACACCAGTTCTGTGAGATGGAATCTGAAGGAAGCTGAGGCTCAGAGTGTTAATGACTTGCCCAAGTTCCCACTGCAAGTTTGTGACAAAGCTCAGTCTTAAATTCAGTCTCTTGATTCAAAATCCAGTATTTCCCACCGATCACTCTGGTTAAAACCAGCGATAAAGGACAGGCAGCTGTCAGCACGAAACCTCTTCCAGCCACCGGTTCTCCACTGTGGCTGCACACTGCAATCACCTGGGAGATTTTAAAAGTGTCCAGACCAATTATTCCGAATCTCTGGCTGTGCGACCCCAGCATCAATATATTGTAAAGCTCCCCAGGAGGTTTGATTGCAGCAAAGCCTGAGCACACAGCTTTCAAGTCCCTGGAAGTTCTGCTAGGCGGTGATGCTTCACTCTAGCTGGACATAAGAATCAGCTGAGGAACACTGAAAAAATACCTGTGCCCGGCCCCATGCCAGATCTCAGGGTTGGGATCTCTAGGGTTGGCGGTTACTGCTATTTTTTAATTCCTCAGATCATTCCACTATGTAGCCAGGGTTGAAAACCACTGCATTACACCACCCCTTTGGCTCCAAGCAGGCTCGCTCTGCAACACAGTGGATCCCATCCCTCTCTCCTTCCAGCCTCACCACTGGGCAAAGAAGCACTTGTTGAAAACGTTGACACATGCTGTGTAGTTTACTGCTTGTCCAGCTTGTGGTTTTGTGTTCTTTTCATTATTCACAACCAGAAGCAGATGGTGGGTGACGATGATCCTGGGAACCACACCCAACATTCCTACCTCGGGGCATATTGGAGTCTCTCAACCAACGTGTGCCAAGTGTACCAATCAGCATTTACCCCCAGCTACTGCATTTAGGATTCTCTCACATGGCAAAGTTCCTTAAATAGGGAGCCAAAGCCAGAGAAGGAGATGCTGACTTTATTAAAATTCCTTTGGGCGTGTCCACTCACTGACAGCACATGCTGTTTAATATAACCGAGCAAGCATCCTCTCTTCCTCCTGCACATGAGGCACATACCCAGAAGCCAGGATGGCAGAAGCTGCTGCTCTGGTGTGGCTGCTTTGACCTGAGGCCTTTGGGTGCACTTGGATAACCAAATCTTCTGAAACGGGGACTGAGTCAGCCTTGCCTCGTTCTGAAGTCCACTCTTCACTCAACGGTGGTGCAGGGACAGGGCCCTGCTTGTCATCCTGCCCACTGCGTTCCTGCTCATATAGCGTTCACCAAAGTCTGGTCCCTTGGACCTCCTGCGGATGCTTCCTACAAATGCAGGTTCCCAGACTCCACCTGGCTCTCAGAATCTCCGGAGGGGTCGGGGCTGGGAATCTGAATCCTTAGCAAGCTCCCCAGGCGTTTCCTGTGCCTTCTGAAGTGTGAGAGCCAGTCCACCAAGGACTTAGCATGGTTTAAAAAGCCTGCATCCCCCAGTTCCCAGGAATAAACATATTAGACCCTTGGAACGTAGAGCACTGAATTAGGAAAGAAGTAAGGAAAAGGGAATTGTGGCAATCTCTAGGGAACGTGATACGGACGGAGGGCGTGTGCACATGCGCGTGCCTGTGGCCCAGCCTTGCAGGGCAGCTGTTGTATTTGGTGCTTAGGTATTCATAGCCAATTGCTGTCATCCTTCCTCACTTTATTAGCTTTTGCCGAGTAGTTCAGCTTTTACTAAGGGCACCCGGGTTTATGGCACCAATATTTCTCACAGTGTCAGAGATAAAATATCAAGCTAATAACAGACTCCCTGCTAATGTAAATCGCACGAGGAAGGCAATCTCTTTCGGGAGGAAGTCCTACCAGAGAATGCTAAGTCTTAAGATTTGGAGAAGGCAGTCGGTGGATTGGATACACTTTGCGCTTGCTAAGAAGATGAAATAAATGGTTTGTGGTAAGTGGTAGCAGCTGCAGAAAAGAGCGTTTTCCTACACCTGCCTCTTCCTAAGGGACTAGGGGCTCCCTGGGGCTCAGGCAAAGGGCCAGAGGCTTAACTGAGGCATTTAGAGACTTGTCCGTCCAGCCTCCCCCCACCCTTTTATTGCCGCTTGTCAGCCTGGATGGGTGAGGGAAACCAGTTGGTTTCCCCCACGTGTTATAAAGAGGAACCCATTAGGAGATGATGGGAGACCTGGGAGGTCTCTTGGCAATCTCTGAGATTTCCCTTCCCTCTTCTCAGTTACATTCAGCCACCTGCTGGGCAAACCTCCTGCTGCCACTTGTTGGAGGGAATTTTAACAAGACAGAGGGGGGTGCTGGGGTCGGCTGAGCCGGGGGGGGGGGGGGGGGGTGGAGGGGCGGCAGCGGGCAGTTGAGACTTGAAAGAACCTCGGGGAGCAAAGATGCTGCTTTTCTGTGCTATCAGATCCCTGGGGACAGGTTCTGAGTGTTGTGCTTATTCTGTAACTTGGCAGGGCCTGGGGTGGGTTGTGAACATAGAACTTCTGAGAAGCTGGGGGTGTTTTCCTACGGGAGGGCCGCTAACAGCTGTGACTTCAGTAAGACTGGGAGCTTGAGGGGCGATGCTAAGGGGAGGAGAGGTCCTTGGTGCTGGCTCAGTACAAGGCTCTGAAACTGCCGACGCACACTGAGATCTGAAGCAGGGGCAGTGGAGAAAAGGGGCATCGTCAGATGCATTAGTGCCCCAGTGCCCAGCAGGCCACAGGGCCACTGGTTGGTCCCCGGCTGCAGCCTTGACCTCTGCTTTTGTCATCTTGCGGTCACAAGAATCAGATGCTTATCTGCCCAACACCAAGCTATTGGACTAATTCTAATATCCTTTTTATCTTCTCCTAAAAGATGGGTCCCACCTTCATGACCTCCATCCCCACCTGGTTCTCTGGTTCCAGGCTTGCCTCAAGAACTCACATGATAACTTGCTCTTTCCATTGGGGAAAAATTGGAGGGAAATGTCAGACTCTGTGTGAGTCAGAGTCAGCCTCAGAAATAATCTCATTCACTCCTTGAAACAGTTGCAGTGGTCCTGGGGAATAGGCAGGGCAGGTATCATGGCCTCCATTTTCTAGGTGAGGAAACAGGCTCAGAGAGGTTAAGTGGCTTACCCCTGTTCACACAGAGTTCACAATACAGCTGGGATGAGATGAGGTCTTCTGACTTTTAAATCTGTGATCCATCCAATACCCTACCTTACCCAGGAGAACCTTGCACTCTTCCTGCACTGTCTGCACATGCTCAGATAACTCTGCCCAAACCACCTAACCCAACAAACCCCCATGCTAGGAGACATGTGGTTGGTTTAGTCTCAGGATAGCCCTGAGACTAAATGCCTGCCACCGAGTGGGCGGGAGACAGTGGGATCCTCCATCTAGGACACCAGTGGGAGTGGGTTGGAGAGGGTGGCATGTGGACCAGGGTTTGTCTACTAGATGTGAGAAGAGAAGCAGTCACATTTTTGTGTGCAGGGCGGGAAGGAGGACTTTGCTGACAGCCAGGGTGATGGATGGTGTGGGAGAGTGCATGGGGCGTGAGCAGTAATGTGATAGAGGGTGCACATTACCGGCAATTACAATTTGAATACGTTATCAGTGGAAGGAAGTCGAGGAGGAGAAAGCTGTTTTATTAACCCCCTGAAGTTACGTTCACAGCATTTTGAAAAAGTTTATGAATTGCTGTGAATTACGAGCTCGGTGACAAATGCCGATGCCAGGAGAATCCCTGATTGCAGCTCCTATAGCAGGCGATGTTTTATGGGGACGATTTAAAACAACAGTCTTATGTGTTTTAAAACATCAAAGGAGGAAGAAAAAGAAAGAGCTCAGGGAGCCTAGTGAATTTACCTGCCTGTGAGCAAACTCGGCTATAAATCCTCCCTATGATTTTTCAGTTTTATCTGCTTTCTTTCTTTTGATATTGTACGTTTCTCCAGGCACACTGCCTGGGGCTGAGATGTGTCCTGTGTGTTATCCCAAACAGTGTTTTACCAAGTCACTCCCTGGATGAGAACAGAGCTCCAAATAGAGATAAGATGACGTATAACTACTTTCTAAGCTGTTGCCAAAATCTGCCCCCACCCACGCCCCTTGCCCCCAATGTTTCTATTTCCAGATAACAAAAGGTCAGGTGAGTACGAGCCGCTCATTTCTTCTTTAGGACTCCCAGAGAGCTTGGCTGATTCTGTGTGTGGTGACTCTGTCTGTGTATTGTCTTCACCACCAAACTGGACTGCCAAGGCCTCAGCCCCTAGGGCTGGGGAGATTCAGCCTGGAATCAGGAGCCCCTGGCTGGATTTGAGAGCTGTCATGGGCTGGTTATGGACTTAGTCTATCGAAAGCCCATGATCTCCTCATAGGTAAAAATGTCAGACCTCCCTGGCTCCTATGCTTGGCTGGTAGGAGGTGAGAGAAGGAGATATCAAAGGAAGGTGGTGTAGCTGAGGGTTTTTGTGGAGGGGGCCAAAAGGGTGCTGGGATGGTAAGTGGTTTCCATATATTATTTGTCTCATAATTCAATGGGGTAGGTGTTATCCCCGTTTTAGAGATGAGGAAACTGAGGTTCTGAGAGGTTAAGTAAATTGCTCTAGGAAAAGCACATTGGAAATTATTTGAACCTATGTGTGTTTGGCTCCAGAGCTCACCTTTTCCCCCACACCAGGTCGTCTGTGTTTACAGAGCTACTCAGCATCAGCATCACCTGGAAACAGGTTAGAGATGCTACTTCTTGGCCCGTCCTAGACATGCAGAGGCTACAGTTTGACAAGACGCCCAGGTGATTCGTATGCACATTGGAAGTTGAGAAGCACAGTGGAAGCAAAGCAGTGGGAGGGCTTGTGCGCTCAGCTTGCAGTGAGAGAGTTGATGATCAGCCGCCAAGGGAGGAGAGTGAGTGCTGGCCTGGGCTCTGGGGAGCTGCACTATCTGTGTGCCCAGGTGAAGGAGCCTCCCTACTTTGCATCATGTAGTGGTCAGGAGAGTACAGGGAATGAGGAAGAAAAGGTTCTGGATGAGGAATTAAGTGACAACTTATTCTCTGGTCAAGTGGACAGTGCCCTGTTATGGATGAAACGTGGGACTTGAGGCACAAAACCCTTGTTTGACTCTGTCTCCTCCATGTGTTGGACAGGCTGACATTAGACAAGCCTGTACCTCAGTTTCCTCTTTTATCAAATGTGATGGGAGCACGTCCTTTATGGGGTTGTGGTGAGGACTGATCAAGATGTGGAAAGGTTTAGCACAGTGTCTAGCTCAACACACGCTCTGTGGAGCCTACTGCCCATTTCACTAGGTGTGGCCTGGAAGTTTGCTCAGGGAACATGGGAGAAACTAAAGCCTTTTCCTCAATCTTCACTCTTTCCCTATGCAGTTCTTGCTGATGGCGAAGGTGTTAGCTTGAAGTGGGAGGTTGAGTGTCATGGTGTCATCCTTTAGCACAGAGCTTCTCAAAGTGTGGTCCCCAGACCAACAGCATCTGTATCAGCTGGGAACCTGCTGGAAATGCAGAATCTCAGGCCCTCATCCTAGGCTGAATCAGAAACTCTGGGGTGAGACCCACTATTCTGTGTTTTCACAAGCTCTCTGGGTAGCTTGAGAACCACCAGATTAGGGCCTCGAGGATCAGACATCTGAAAAGTGCCTGGCGGTGGTGAGATATTTGCAT
Source organism: Equus przewalskii (assembly GCF_037783145.1). NCBI lineage: Eukaryota > Metazoa > Chordata > Mammalia > Perissodactyla > Equidae > Equus > Equus przewalskii. The sequence continues at coordinate 23,013,234 of NC_091855.1, forward strand.
GCACTCGACTCTGGAGCATGTCTTTTGTGGCAGACCCCAAGTGCTCCGGTGGGTACCCAGGCCATGTTACAATTAAATGATCACTTAGAGGCGGTCACTGTGCAGAGGGCACACAGGCAGCTCATTCATTAACCGAGAGCAACTTCTTGCAAATTAAAAAATGTTAATAATTAGTTTTGAAGCATTGAGAGCCTATCAGGGACCACATGCCTGGAATGAGCATTTACCATATGGTGCCTTTGGAAGCTAATATTGATTCTCATTATTTTAAACGATTACAAACATTGCAGGTGTTTTGTAATAATCTCCATTGTCTAATTAGAACATGCGCGAAACGAGCTGCTTCCGCCTGCTAACGAATATTGATTTGAACAGCAGAACCCTGGTGCAGGGGAAGGATTCGGGCTCTCTGGCCAAGTGGCCTCCAGTGCCAGCCCCCTTTCTCCCTAAATTATTAATCCTTGGGATACAGGGCATTTTGACAGGCAGGCATCCGTGCGGGCCCTAACCTGATTTGGGCCTGCTCCAGCCTTCAGTGTCTGCTCCTGTCAGGGCAGTAAACTAGGAAATTTGCAATGAGCATCAGTACTTTTGTGACCTTTTCTTCCTTTCTCTTCTCCATTTCTCTTCTTTCCCAATTCATACCTCTTGTTCTTTTTTAACAACTCTGTGTCTAAATGCTTTAAGGGAAACCTGCTAGAATTGGGCATTACTCATGTTAGGTTTCAGTTACACACTGTCTAGTTATAGGCTTCAGGTTGCTTCATCTCTTAATATTGTCTCTCCTACAAGACTGGAAGCTCCTTGAAGGCAAGGCTTAGGTCCTTTCCCTACTTCGTGTTCTCTCTCCAGGCCTGGCAGTTTCGTTAGAAGCACTCAACAAGGAGGGCTGGTGTTGTTCGTGTTGTTCCTCATCATTGTTGAGTGAGTGAATAAAGCAACTCCTAGGATACTTTGTGCTCAGTGGGTGTTTTATATATGCCTGTATATTTTAATTTATTAATCTGACAAAATTTACTGAGCACTGATTACGGCTCCAGGGAAAGAGTTTTATGAGCCCGGTTCCTGCAGTCTCGCTGGGGAGAGGGTGGTGAGAATGTGGTGTGCTGACTGCTGAAATGGTTTGAACAGGGCTCTCTGGGAGGCTGGGGAAAGAGCCCAACTGCAGGCAAGAGATGATGCCCAAGCCCAGTGTTGAAGGACAAACTGTAATTAAGTGGAGATATCAGTGGGGGAAGCAGTGTGCTGCACAAAGGTGTGTGGAAGTTGGGGCTCCAGGACAGCAGTGTGGCCAGAGCACAGTGAGTGTGTGTGGCAAGGGGCAGGGACTATGGCATTGAGGGCCAGAGAAGGGAGTAGAGGCTGGGTTATGGAGAACTTTGTCTACCATGCAAAGAAGCTGGGATTTTATTCTGAAGGCGAGGGGTCTATGTTAAGAGAGTTAGATTTGCGTTTTGTTTTATAATTTTTATATTTCAGAAAAATCACCCTGGTTACGCTATAGAAGTAGAAACTGGAGGCAGGCACATCAGTAGTGGCCTGTTGGAGAAGAGTTGTGAGTCTGAGCTAAGGCAGGGAGAGGGAGGGAACAGAATGTAGATGTATTTGGGGTGTGAGGGTTTCCATTTATGTGAGAACATTATTTGCCTTTCCTTTGTTATGAACAAATTAAAGTAGAAAAATCTGGAGCATAATATTCTAAACACCTGTGTGCCCTTTACCCTGAATGGACAAATTTACATTTTGTCATATTTGCTTCAGATCTATTTTTTATTATAAAAATACAAAATAATTACAGATAAAGTTTCTCTGCTTAGTTCTATCCACCATGCCACTGCCAGAGGCAACCATTGTTAAGAATCTAGTACATATCCTTCTATTCCAGGCTTTTCTATGTTAGTTTCATACTTAAGTATTTATAAACACAATGTAGTATTTACGGAAATAGTTACCAGAGTTTTCTGCAAGTTGTTTTACTTAGTGTTGTTTAAGTTGTTACTTACTTAGGTGTTTACTTAGATACATTTAGCTCTAGTTTATCCATTTTGTCTGCTGTATAGTGTTCTATCATATGAATGTGTTGTATTTATCCATTCTCGTATTGGTGGACATTTAGAGTGTTTACAGTTATTAGATTTGGCAAATGTTTCAGCTAGCATGAACATTTTGCACACTTCTATGCACATGTGTGATGGTCTTTCTAGGATACATGCTGGATGTGGGATTGCTGGTCTTAGCAATAACATTTTCAAATTTAGCACATATTGCCAAAGATTCTCCAATGTGATCATACCAATTTAAACCTCCACCAACAGTGGATGGTCTGTGTCTGCTGTGTCTGTTTCTCCAGGTCCTCTCCAACACTGGCAGTTATGGGCCCTATAAAGTTTTATCACTTGCCTTTTCTGTGGGTTATTTGTTCATACCCCTTTTTTCTTTTGGTGAGGAAGATTGGCCCTGAGCTGTCTGTTGCCAGTCCCCCTCTATTTTTTATATGTGGGATGCCACCACAGCATGGCTTGATGAGTAGCACACAGGCCCATGGCTGGGATCTGAACCTGTGAACCCCATGCCACCAAAGTGGAGCACGCGAACCCAACCACTACACCACCAGGCCAGCCCCTGCTCATCTTCTTTTGAGTTACAATTTTTTTATTGATTTGTTAGAGTTCTTTATATTTTCTGGATACCAATCCTTTCTCTGTATGCACATATGCATACATACATGTACATATGTATATAAAATATAAGATACATATGTAGTTATACATACAAATATATGTGTGTGTATTTATATATATAAATAATATCTTCTCCCATTTTATCTCTTGTTATTTAAAACTTTTTAATGGTATCTTTTGTCAAAAAGAGGTTTTAAAAAACTGGTATCAAATTTATTAATTTAGCTCTCCATGAGTTGGATTTTTTTATGCTTCATCTAAAAAAATCTTTTCCTATTTCAGTGTTGTAAAGCTAGTAGGCATTACCCTATATTTTCTTTTTTTTTTTTTTTTTTTAAAGATTTAATTTTTTCCTTTTTCTCCCCAAAGCCCCCCGGTACATAGTTGTGTATTCTTCGTGGTGGGTTCTTCTAGTTGTGGCATGTGGGACGCTGCCTCAGCGTGGTCTGATGAGCAGTGCCATGTCCGCGCCCAGGATTCGAACCAACGAAACACTGGGCCGCCTGCAGTGGAGCGCGCGAACTTAACCACTCGGCCATGGGGCCAGCCCCCCATTACCCTATATTTTCTTCTAGTAATCTTAAAGTTTTTCTTCTGACCGTTGGATCTCTAGTACAACAGGAATTTTTTTTCCTTTGGCATATAGCACGAGACACATAGGGAATATGATTCTATTTATTTCTTTTCTTCCTTTAAAAGCCAATTACCCCACAACATTTATTGAATATTCCACCCTTTACTCACAGACTTACAGTGCTCCCTTAATTATATATCTAGATCCTTTATAAGATTCTTGTCTCTTTGAGGGCTTTCTTTTCTGTCCATTGGTCTACATATTTACCCCTGAGCAGCCACTGCGGTGTTTTAAAAAGCCACCACTTTAACCACAGTAGCCCCACCCCCACCCAGTGCCATCAGTTTTCCTCTCATGGTGATTCTAGAGCTCCAGTGAAGTCAGACTACCATGACCTGGGAAACCTGGTCTCCTGGGTGGGCTCTGTGGGGGCATTTCCCATCTGTCAACAGGCTTTGTGTGAAAATCAGAGCACAGAAGGCCAATCCCTGGCTTTTCCACCACCTCTGAAATGCTCTTGAGATAAAAGAGAGAGATTTGCATTTGGCTGAGAGATTGAGTGAGGACATAATTGGAAAAAGTCTCAGAGTTTGCAGGCCTCTGTGATACCTCAGACCTACATGTAAGCAGAGAGCACACAGCTGGCAGCTGGGCCAGTCCTTGGAGAGCTTGCTGTCCTCAGGAAGGCTCTGGGAAGCTAGAAAGTTGGCCATCATCTTTTTCTTACTCAGGGAGAGAAGAAATTCTGGCTGCCTCAGACCTGCTTGTGACGACACACAGTCTTTGTTTGCCTTGACCAAAACTTCCTGGAGTAGCCGCTCCGTCCTCTGAGAGGGTGGGTATCACTGGCTGAAGTCTTGCCTTTTCCCCTGGCAACCTGCTCCTCTCAACACAGCGAGCCAAGTGCTTGGGCCATTGGAAGGAGGATGTGATCCTGCTGGGAGTTTCTGACTCTTCCTCAAGGTCGTGACCAGGGAGGACAGACTCCGCCCTCTATCAAAAGTATAAAATTCTAGATTTTTAGGACCTGCCAGATGATCTTGTCCATCATGTTTTTCTATGTTTGTAGATGAGGAAACTGAGGTGGTGAGCGGTTCAGTAGCTTGTCCAGGTTAGTGCTAGGGAAAAGCAGGGAAAGCACGAGAGCCCAGCCTCGGGTTCCCACTCAAGTTCACTTCTTACTCTGCTGCCCTCCTTGACTGGAGGAAAAAAGATTCTGAAGAAAAAAAATCTGTAAAAGCCTTCTTATGCGTGTCCCTTGCCCGAGTGGCCTTGAGAGTGTAGAGGAGTCTGTGCTGCGGGACGAAGGGAAAGATTGCATTTCCAGAGACGTCTGTACCTGGAAATAGGCAATTTCTGTATCCTCAGAGATGGGCCCCAGCGGAGGTGCAGATTGATATTCAGAGGGGGATAAAATAAACCTGCAACAATCTTGAACTTCTGGTTTCTCAGACAAAAAAGTCTCTGGAGTCTCCTGGGGGAGTTGATGGAGGTAACTTCACTACACTCCATAGTTATAGTCCTTAAAATGGTCATTTGTAAATCAGACCTTAAGAAATAAAGTCCTTTATTCTCATGGACCTGCAGTATTATTGGAAAAGTCTTCTAGCTTCGTTTCTGATTGATATTGACTTGTGACTGTTCACACTACAGCTTTGAATTCTTTTATTTCAGTGGATGCCATGTAATAGTTGTACCCATAAGGAAAATCTGGAAAACCTGTGTGAAGTGGGAGGCATCATCTGATAGAAGAATAATCATCCAACTTAATTGTGTCTATATCTTCCAAAGGGGGGAGGCCTCTGTAGACTTCCGGAGTCTGGAAGTGACTCTGGCACAGCATCATAGCCATTGTATTGTATTGTATTATTTTCTATTGGTCAAAGCAACCACGGAAGCCAGAGTCGAGGGCAGGGAGCAAAGAGCCTGCCTCTCGATGGGAGAAATATCAAAGAATGTGTGCTTGCCACACTTGCCTTTCCACCTCTTTCCTTCTGAAACCCAGACTGCTGCCCCAGCCTCTCCTGTCCAGTTACCCATCCTGTTGCCACCAAATCACCCATCTTTGAGAGCCGCAGAAGTCTTCCCTGTCCTCTCTCTGTGCTTAGAACTCGGTCAAGACAGTTGACTGATCACTGGGACCATTGTTAAAGAAATTGTTCCTCAGCCATTGTAGGACTTTTGGACACAAGAAGGGTTCTAGGAGCAGGTTTTCCTGTTTCTAGCACAACTTACCTTTTGGCGTCCAGTGGTCAGAAAGAAGGATTGTTTTGTTTTGTTTTGTTTTATTTTGTTGTCTTGCCATACCTAAAGGATGTGTGTTTGCTGAATGTTCTCTCTCTACTGCAGGTGACTGTTGTGAGAGAAAAATTGAATGAGTAACAAGGTTTATGTGCTTTCTGAGGCGACAAGGACTAGGAGGTCTCTGGAGAGTTTCAGGCTTTTAATTGAGTGAGATGTCAGTGCAAAGTAAGTGGACAGAGGTGGCAGCCACTGAGGGGCAGAGGGAATCCACTCTCCGTGGTGAGACATTAAGGGTCAGCGCACAAGTCCCAGGGGAGGATGCCGAACAAGGTGAGGAGATCAACCAGAAGACCTTACCTGGTCTGGAGGAAGCAGTAAGAGGGACTGCAGCCCCCACTCCCCGAGGGCTCTTCTCTCTTATTGAAATGTATCCACCAAGCCAACATCATCTCTTCCCCGGATCATGACAATAGCCTTCTAATTGGTTTCCTCATGTCTTTAACTAAATTAAAATTTTCAAAGTAAAATCTTGTCTTGTTACCTCTGCCTTTCTTCCCTGCTAATAGCTTCCCAAACTCTTGGAATAAAAACAAAACCACATATGTGGCCACTAGCAAGATTTGCATGATCTCGTTCCTGCCCATCTCACTGCACCCCCCACCCCCACCCCTGCCTCCCATCTCTCAATATACTCTCCCTTGCTTTCAGATCTCTAATCACACTGGCATTTTTTTTTCAGGCCTCATATGAACCCAGTTCCCTCAGTCCCAGAGCCTTTGCGTATGCTGTTCCCCCTGCCTTTTCCATTGCTCCATCTCTAAGGAGAATGCTTGTCCGTTGCTCCTTTTCTAAGATCCTGTGAATTCATCATTCGTCACTTATTAGTGCATGATCAATGAGGAGAGGTGAGCCATTCAGAGGATCACACACTCCTAATAGGAAAGGGGCTGGCAAGGTGATCTCCTCCAGCTGCTCCCAGCACTGGGCAAGACTGGAGCATCTTCATCCCCGTGTAGCATTCAGATTTGTTCCCTTTGGAGTGTAAATTGGCCAAGGTTCCCATAGGCAACCTTGGAAACCAGTGGTAGAAAATCTGAACTTAGTCCTGGAAAATGTGCTTGAGACAGGAGAGGAGAATTAGAAACTGTGAATGCCAAGGAAAAAGACAGTTGTTAACACAGAAGTTCTCTCTCACTTTGTCGTGAGCTGAGCTGACACTTTCTTGTAGATGGTCTTAGCATTCAAGTCTTAGAAGATCACTTAATCCTAACTCCCTTGATATTACCCGGATGTGGTTTATCCAGCATCACCCAGTGGATTAATAAAAGAGATGAGTCTAGAATTCAAGCCTCTTGACAACCAGTCCAGTTCTCCTGATAAGGAACGTGAGCAAGTCAGCAGTGGATGGGATATTTCAACTCTTGGCCTCACCTTAAAAGTCTTCAAGTTACCAAATTTACATGTTACTTTTCTCCATCTCAGAAAGGGAAAAGCTAGGGACCCCTCCCAGGTTTTTAGTGACTTCCACACTCCTTTGGTCCCTACCTCCCCCTCCAAATGCTCTGCTTTTGCATTCACCCAGTCTCCCTCCAAATGGAAACTCATTCCTCGGGGTAATCAATGTCCCTCTCAGCCAGAACCTTGTTACCAGGGAAACCATTCCGGGCAGCCGACTTAGGCTCATTGAGATGCAGCTGCAAAGCCCAAGGCCCCCGTAAGGGCAACTGCTATCAGAGTGGGCTGTTTTTGGCAACCCTGGAGTGTATTGTACCAAGTGGGACATGGTAATTATGTATTTGTGGCTTTCGTTATGTGCCAGTTTAATTGTCATGGATTCATTGTTGTTTTTAAATTTTTGTTTTTTTCCTAGACCACTCAGCAGAAGAGGGAAATTGATGCCATAGGGCAGGTTTCTTTCTGGAAGAGACACTTGGGTTGAAAAATAAATCCAATGACTTAATGCCATTTGATTGGTCAGGAAGTTTCCCCTACATGGTAGGGGTACAACCCCAACGTGGCTACCACTGGGCCCTCACCAAGGGCCTAGAGCTGTGTCAATATGAATATCAGCAATAAAAGATGAGTTGGGTTTGACATGGTGGTATATAATTTCTCTTCAAGAGGGGGCCTTAAAACTTGGTTTCCATATTGGCCCACCTCCAGCTGTGGGACTATAGGCTTTGAAGTTGGGCTTCTTTGCTAAAATTATATCCTTTCCCTATCCCTTGCTCATGACAGCCAGAAATATGTCTTCTATTATTTTAAGCATAGCCAATACTGAAGGCTACCAATGTGTACATGGGATAATTTAACCAGGATGATTTTAATCATATTATTGGGGAGAATTATGTTTTTACCTAAAGGTTGAACATTAGATTTCTTAAGATAGTTCCAATATGGTGGATATGGTCACTTTGCACTCATTTTTCCTAGTAGTTCGTCAATTGTATAACCACAACGGCAACGATAATAATAGTTAATATGTATTGAGTGCTTATGATATGACAGCTCACCCCAGCTTTACCCTACGTCATCTCCTTTAATCTTCACTTAGAAAAGGTTGTGGTTGTGCTGCATACTACACCAGAAGGGCTGCAGAGAGGGTCTCTGCTCAGTTCTCAGTTTAGGTGAGATGAGAATGTTGAGACTATAAGATGGAAGACATGCGTTCCAGTCCTGGCTCTACTCTTACTGGCTTGTGGAACCTGCAGCCAATCATGTAAGCTCTTTGAACCTTGGTTTCATTTTGGGCAAAATGGAGAGAAGTGTTATCTGTGTTTTGTGGAGTGCTGTGGTGGTGGTGGTAAGGATGATGGTAGCTAGCATTTACAGATTGCTGACTGTATATTAAGTACTATTCTAAGCACCATGCATGGATTACCTCATTTAATCTGCACAGCACTTCTATGGTTCTTTATTAGCTCCATTCTTTTTGGTGAGGAAACTGAGGAACAGAGAGGTCACACAGCTACTAAGTGGTGGAGCTAAGATTCTAACCCATGAAATCTACCTCCAGAGCATTCCCTGTCCATCTGATAGGGATAGGATCAGAATGAAAGACCTTAGTCCTTGCCATTATCCTGAGTGGGCACCATTGCCGGTCTCTGTAATTTGCCTCAGCCTGTACTGCTTGTCTAAAGACCAGTATAAAGGAATTGCCTTTTGGGTGTTAGATGCCTGTGGGAAATCCCACCTCTCCACTCTTCACTATAGCAGCTCTTCTAAGATGGCTGGGTTTGTGGCTGAGAACTCTTGGGTAGCTATGAATCCGGCTGGGAGCTGCAGCTATGCTGCTTGGATGATCATCATCGTTTGATCCCATCTTTTGGGATAAGTCTCAAGCTTTGGATTTGGTAAGGTCAGATCCTCCTGCCTTAACTGAGCGTTCCGTCCAAAGCTCACTGTTGCTTGGAAGGACCTTCTGTCATGCATTATTCAGAAATGTGGATGAATTCTGGGCCAGTGCCCAAACCCCAGAAGAAATCATCTGGTAGAGCCAAGAAAATGTAGGCAGGGGCCTTAAAGGAATTTAGCTTGGTCTCCATTGCTCAAGTCATCCCTTATATTTGGTTTGTATGGCAATACCTGCATGTATTATAGGAAGAGATTTGCATTCTTTTATACTAATAATTTGAGCCAGTTTATAGGAATGGGTAGGTGGAGAAATGTGATTCACTAGTGGGTAAGTAAGGCTGTAGTTCATTTTTCAGGACCATTATATTTTTTCCCAGAGAGAATTTCTTTTTTAAAGAAAGTGATTTTCAAAGCTGGTATTAAGTCAGTTTCTATGACAAGTAAGCAGTGGTTCTCAACCTTGGCTGCACATTGGAAGCAATGGGGAGCTGTAAAAAATTCTGATGTGTGGTTCTCACCCCAAGAGAGTCTGGTTTTAATTGGTTTCAGATGTGGTCTGGGCACTGGAATTTTTAAAGGCTCCCCAGGTGATTCTAATGTGCAACCAGGCAAGGTCAGCTTTGTGGGTAGGCAAACTGAGCAGTCACACAGGGCCCCATGCTTAGAAGGGCCACGCACTTGGTTTAATGCTCTGCTGCTGCCATCTTGGAATTCTTCATACTTTTTGAACAAGGGATTTCACATTTTCGTTTTGCACCATGTCCTGTAAATTATGTAGCCAGTTCTGCAGCCAGGCTTGAGAGCCCCTGGACTAGAGTAACATCCTATATAAAAGAAAATTCCACGTGCACCAGCTCATGGTCCTCCTAGGAGCAACATGTCAATCAAGCATAGTGCTAGTACCCACGAGGGTTTGGACGTGCCGTAGTAAGTTGTACCCTATGGTACTTTTTTTCTTTTCAAATGACTTTGAAAACCTGTTCCTAAGATAGTTATTAACCTTGCTATCCAGCACTGGTTGGAAAGGACACACTTGTACTGCTAGACGTAGTGCCAAGAGGCCTGGTGTGAGCCCGTCTTTCTAGGAGGCCTTTTCTTTCAATGGAGACTTTGGCAGGTGGACTCGCTGCAGTTGCTGTCATCCTCCTGCCTTCTCTAGAACCTGTTTCATCATCAATTTCCCCTTGTCTTTTTTGAAATTTTAATCTCTCCTTTTCTTTTGGCACTTTCCCCTCTCCTGAAAGTAACTTTCCTCAAAGTACTGTCCTTCACCATGAAGTTTTTGGGAAGAGGAGCTGCCCCTCAAGGGCTCCACGTCCTAATAACCTCTCCTTAACTCTCTGTAGCTTAGCTTCTACCAGCCCGGCTGCCCAGAAGGACTTTCTGCAAGGCTGCTAGTCCCCTCCTAATTGCTGAAATTGCTTTATCTTAGTTCCCATCCTGAACTTCTCTGGTGAACTAGACGTGTCAAAAGATGTTTCCATCTTGTTATAAATGCAAGTTCATGGGCCCTATCCCGACTACGGTATCAGAATCTGTAGGGAAAGGGGCCCAGCAATTGTTTTAAGAATCTCTTTTAGTGATTCCTAGGCATGCTGATGTTTGAAACCACTGCTTCATAGTTATTTATTGAAGAAATGGCATCCTAGCACTTGTAAGACAATGTCCTGCCTTTGGTTTCTAACTTCAGCTGTTTGCTTTACATTGAAATTATCCAGTGCTGAAAGGTGGTTGAGATTAATGATTAAAAGCATGAGCTCTGGAGCCACTCTCTCTAAACTGGAATTTCAACTCTGTCCCTTACTACCATTGTGACCGTGAGTGCCTCAGTGTCTTCATCTCTACAATGGGATGGTAATAGCACCCACCTCACAGTGTTGTGATGAGACTTAGGTGAGTTAATACATGTAAGGCAGTTAGAACTGTGCCTGCCTATGGTAAGGATTCAACAAAAGTTAGCTTTTAGATCGTATATGTATACTTTTTTTGTATTTATATTTAAATTTTATTTCCTCCTAAAGGTAAGGTTAAGGTGATCAACAGAGGAACTCCAAATGGGATGGGTTTCTATCTTTGGCAGCCCTCCATGGGATGAATTGCTCCTGGTGTTGTTTCTGGGAAAATTATCCTATCCCTCTTAGTTTCAAGCAATAGTCCTTGATCACTTTCTTCTTCTCAGGTGCCCCAATCCGCCTGAGGTATGTCATGCTCCCATCAGCAATAATGGTTTCCCGCGGCAGGGGTTCTTAGCTAGTGCTCCTCAGCTAGCTGAGATTCACTGATTTATTGTCATCTATGATCTTACTCCTAGTTTGGTAGTTTTGAGTTAATTTTAATGTGGTCAACAAGAAAGCATTCGAAAGCTGGAGAAAAAATAAGATTGTTGAAGTTGTAAAGAACTGGTTCTCGACCCTTTCTGAATGTTAGAATCACTTGGGTATTAAAAAATAAATACCCATAGTGCATGGGTCCTACCCCAGATCAATTAAATAAAAGTCTCTAGGCATGAGGCGTGGCATTGGTGTATTTCAAAAGCTTCCTGGGTGAATCTAATGTGCTATTAGAGTTGAGAATTGTTGATGTAGAGTAAGACATGGGACTCAGTATTGGGAGGTAGGGTAGGGACTAGTTTCTTGGGAAAAGGAATAAACCCTCATATCTGTTGGCCTCTACAATTTACCTGGATAAAGTGGCTCAAATATATTCTAGAAAGAGAACAGTCTACAAGTGGCCAAGAGGGAGACGGAGATGGACTGGATGATTTAGTGGGTCATCTCTCTTGTAGTTAATTTCTCTAGCTCTCTTGTGCCGTATTGATTTTGTAAATAGCTATTGTCACATCTTCCCCTTCTGCCTGTGGGAACTGGTGGGTCTTAAAAGTTGAATTGGGGGGTAGATTAATCAATATCAAGATTTATTGACTTGGGACATTTATAATACCGGTAGTGAAGTCAGGATTAATTTGAACCTTTTCAATACTTGATTAAGTGGTATAGTTTGCATTACCTACAGAGTATTTTGCAAATCTTATCCTTCATGGATTTGGTACAGCTCTCATCTCCACTTCCTGAAATGACTCTCCTTCTTTATGAAGTGATTAGGAATTATAATAGCAATCAAATCAAGATACTTTTCAACCGCCAAGTCACAGTTGTAGGAAGAAACTCTAGTTTCTGCTTGTACGTTAAGTTCTTTCAGGTTTCTCCCTTGAAAAATATGTTTTTTTCACTCTGCGGTTAAATTTTCAGCCACTTTATTTTCAGGAACAGGAACTAGAGCTACACATATTTAAAAAATTCTGTTCTTTCTGGAAATTTTGCCTGTTGCTTTTAAAAAGTCAACAACTACTTTGTTTAATTAAATAATTAATGCCTCTCCTTTTACCAAGAAGGATTTACTCTATCTTTTTCAAAGGGCATACATGAGAACACTTCAAACACAGCCTGTCCTTACCGGGAATGTTTTTCATATCGTTATGCATGAACAGGGCTTACGGTTAAGAAGGAAAGAATTTTGAGTTGTCTAGTCCTGGTGAGGGGGGCACACTGACTCATCCACTTACCCTCTCTCTCGGTGCTCTTGTGAAGAAATATTAACTGTGTCTGTAAAAATTATGGCCTTGTTTTGTTGGGTATAAGGTGGATCAAAGCTCATGATTCTACCCTGGGATCTGTACCCATAACTTTGGACTTGAACAGCTTACAAGACCCTCTAAAATGATGAAAAAATGTTATATTCACATGGAGAGTTGTGGTAGTGGGGGACACTGGTGAGGGAGGCCTTCTGGTTGTTTCTCTAAGGGCTGAGTTTAGTGAAATGTGAGCTATAGAGAGCCAGGTTGCTCAGGCATGGCTGGAGGCCTTTCCTTTTGCACAAGAAATGTTAAATTGGCTCTAAGTGAGATCCTCTTGTCAAATCTTCCAGGCCTTCCGTCTTCCTCTTTGCTCCTACCCACTTCATTTAGGATGTCCTTGAGTCAGTAAGGTCGTTCCTGCTGCTGGCTGCCAGCTGCCTACCCGCTGCCCCTCCTCCAGCCTGGCTGGGATTTCTTGCTTTGTTTTCGCTGCTCATCACCTGTGACTTCTTGGCAAGGTCTAGCAGGGCATGAGCATCCACTCTGCATGACCCACCACTAAGCACTTCTCTAACCTCTGATGTTGATAAGTGCTTGCCAAGACTAACTCTTAAGTACTTGGCAGATGTTAGCCACGCCTCATCTATTTCCTTTTAAAGATGGGCTAAGCAAGGGCAAGAAGAGTGAATGATAATGAGCAGAGTGAAAAAGATAACTGTTTATTGAGTACCTAGTATATGCCAGGTCCTGGATTCTCTCAGGCATAGCTGCTGTCTAATTAAATATTCATAAACATGGTACAAAGTAGGTATTATTGTTCCTACTTTACCTCTGTGGAAGCCGAGCCACAAACAGGTTGGTTAAATTACCCCAAAGCTAGTCAGTGTCAGAGCCTCAACTTGAACTCAGACCTGACTTTAAAACCTACTGAGATGTTCTGCCCAGATTCAGGCTACTCAGCTCTTTGCCTGGTTGCAGACTCTGCTGTGTGTTCTGCACTTTACATGCCCAAGGAGTCTTGCTCTTCCCTTGATCCACTGTGAGCCTATCTTCTCAAGGCTCTTGATTAAAGGAATAAAAGTCTAAAATTTTTAAGGGTTTTTCTTGTCCTGTGTTGTCCTAAGCTGCTCTCAAGATTTCCTGGAAGGCAGCGTCAGATAACAGACTCATTGTTTTTGAGAACTTCGCTTCTCAAATTCTTGCCAAATTCCCCTCTATGGAGCCCTCATGCAGTCCACTTTAGCCAGGGCTATAAGGAACCTATTGCCCACAGTTCTTTATTCTTTTCACACTGTCGGTGTCGCAATCCAATGTACACATCAGGATAGATGCGGAGAGGGCTGATGGCCACTCTGAGTTTATTATAACCAGCGTTTCAGTATATACATAGCTTATAGCTGTTAAACATACACAGGTGTTCTGGATGAAGTAATTAGCGAATGCCAAGAATTCTTAGTGATTTCTCAAGGAGCCCTCCCTCGGCCTCTGTTTTGACATTATCATGTTTTTGCTGTGCTCATATATTTTTACCTCAGAGCAGGCAAGGCCTCCAAGGCAACGGCCCCTCCTGCTTCCGATATTGATATCGTGTCTCCATCTGTGCCCCCAGGCAACTGCGCCTGGCTTAGGTTGCCTCCCCTTGGAGGTCTTACCCGTCATTGGCTGACTGGCCTTCTCACCTCTGGGTCACAGTTTGTTGGCAAGCCTTTTCCAGTGCTTATTAACCCTTCCTGCGTCAGGGGCAGCTACACAGACTCCTTTCGTAGGCCCTGGGAAGTAGAGTAGGCGTTACTGTGCTTGTCCCATAGATAAGGAGACTGAGATACAAAGGGCCATGTTGACTCCATTGAAGGGACAGTCAGGAGGAACCTGGATATTATAACTCATAGTCCCAGGGGCTTGTCACCATTTCACATTGCCTGCCAGTTACCTTCTTTAGCCATATTTATTTATTTGAATGGACAAGATAGGATTTTGTTTCTTCTATAATTTGTCTTAGGGCAAATCAAAGAGAGCTTAGTTAATATCTAGCAGTGTGATTAGGAAAAGAGACCAGGGCTTCTAGCTCATATTAAGAGGGAGAACTCTGAGCTTGGGGTAGGGTAGGTGGCTACAGTGGGAGAGAATTTAGGTGGAGTGACATCAGTCTTACACTATGTGTAGCTTGGAGGCAGATTATGGACTTCAAAAATTGAGAGCACTAGGATTGGGATCTCCAAAACACCTGACAGAACAGTGGCCTCAAACACAGTGTGCCCACTGCAGGGTTCACAAGAGCTAAAAGCTCAGTTCATTTTATAATGAGAAAGCAAAATTTTAAGTTTAACATTTTTAATATGTGGATTGAGACAAGCATCCTCAAATGATGTGAAGTCAGATGACTACATGTATTGCACAGTATTTACATATCCTGAAGGAAGGATAGGTTTTCCACACATGTGTCCTAAAGGAAGGGAAAACTTGACGCTGGCACTTTTATGTTCATTTGTCCTCAGCAAACTGGGACATATCACATTTTAGTTGTGCATGGTAAAGTGGATTTATGGATTATATGATCTAGTTTTTAGGAAACCAACCTTCACAAAATAGACATGTGGTTTATACAGACTCCTTTAAGAAGACCTTGGGTTGAAAATAATACCAATGTTGTAAGTGAGCAGCAATAAAACGGCAGACCTGTTATCTCCACTCCTAATTTGAGCTCTCTGTCAGCTGTGTTATGATGTAAAACAATAAAGGTATAATCAGGACTGACACAAAGTCAACCACCGAAACAATCATCAAGAAGACCATTTGAAATAAAGATTTGTTTCTATTATTGTTGAGGACAAACCTTTCCCTAAGCCCCACTGTGCCTTGAAAGATTGACTACTAATACAAGGGAACCATAATAGTTAGCAAGAAATTTAAAAATATTTTTTATTTCATCTGTATCTCATTCTTTTCAAATTTTATATTTTGATGTAGGTTTTATAATTTATGTAATGTTATAGGAGGTCTTCTACATAATTTATTGATTATTGTATATACATATACATATGTAATATATAATGCATATATACATGATATAAATATGTATGTACATATATATGTGATGCATACTCAAACAAGTTTTAACTGATATGGTTATGTATTAGTCAGGAAAGAGTAACTGCTATAACAAACGACTCCGAGGTCTACTGGCTTAATAAAATAAAGGTTTATTTCTTGCTTATATCTAGGCCCAATGTAAGTCAGCTGGGTAGAGCAAGGCTCTGCTCCAGGCAAACATTCAGAGACCCTGGCATCTTCCATCTATTGCCTCTGTCATGCATGCAGCTGGCGAACAAAAGAAGAGAGTATAGAAAATTAGGCTTTTACAGGTCAGGTTTGGAAATGGCCACATGACTTCCACCCATACCCCATTGGCCACATACAGTCATAAGCCACTGTCAACTGCGGGCAAAGCTAGGAAATGTTGTCTGGGTATGAGTCCAGTATGTCAAAGGGAACTGTCTGGAGAACAGTAGAACTACTAGCCAGTAGAACTATGATCATCTTGATCATATGGAAGATTAAAAAAGTGTGGAGACTACTTTCCTAGTAGGAGTTGGACAACTGCAAAGATAGAATATTGTGGTTGGAATTTGATGTATTAGAGTTTATTCCTCAATCCCACAGATGTTTATTGAGTGTCTGTTATGTGCCAGGCACTGTTCTTGGCTCTGGAGCCATAGCAGTGAACAAAGAGATGACAATTTCTTCTTCCCAGAAGCTTACGTTTGGAGGGTGTCCTGAACTCGAGATGCTCAAGTGAGTGTCAGGGCAATGAAATGCAGAGTGGAGAAAAGGGTAAGAGGTGATGTTTGAACAAGTTGTCTTGATTTTTACCAAGTGGTTTAGCACTGTGGACTCAGAGAGATCTGACTTTATGTCCTGGTCTTGATAGTTGCCTACTTACTGTGTGTTCCTTAGCAAGTTACCTAACCTTTCAATCCTCGGTTTCCTCCTCTGTAATGGGGATAGGCATAGTGCCTAGCATGTAAGGATGTTCTGATAATTAAATAAGAGAAGAAACGTAAAGACCTTTGTATGATACCCTAACACAGAGTAAGCTCTTAATAAATGATAGCCATGATAATACCACCAATAAAATAATAACACTTTTTAGGAAGGGCAATGCCATTACCCATGCAGGTTACCTGGGCCAATGACTTTCCAGGACAAGGTAGGTTTAAAAGAACTTTCTCTCTCATTTTGCCACCCAGCTGGTTATCAGGTCATTGTTGTACTTGGCTCCTGGAAGTTACTAACCTCCATGGGCTACATAAAACCAAACATTCTCATTTATTGTTTTTTAATTAAAGTGCATATTTAACCAAAACTTATTTATTTAAAATTAATGCCTACCTGTTATTGAAAATATTGGAACTATGGGAAAGCATAGAGAAAAATGGTAATCACCCATAATCCTACTCTTCAGACACAACCACTTCTATCATGTTGGTGTATTTCCGTCGTGTCTTTTTTCTACCTGGGCTCAAGTTTAGGAAGACTAAGAGGGAGGTCCTCAGCTTGGCACCAGTTATTCAGGGTCAACAATCAAAGTCATCTCTTGCCCCTCCACAGTCGTTCAGAGAAGAGGTTCTCTGTAGCAGCAGGGATAGCTCTTCAACCAACCCCATAGGCTCTTTCACATTGTCTAATTCTCATTTCTGATGCTCACTGACTGTACAATTTCAGCTCCTTTATTTGAAATGTGCTGGAAACTTCTGTTCCCTGAATACTAACCAGCATTTTTCTTTATATTGCTGCTCTGTACTTCTGGGCAGTTGGTGGAACCAGGTGTGCTTATAAAAATATGCATATCTCAAAAGACAGAGGTGGTTTCCTGGCTTTTTCTTGCTTACTTGATAGTAGTCTAAGACCTGCCTTGGTTCCTGGAAGTTACTAACCTCCATGGGCTACGTAAAACCCATCAATCAATCAATCAATCAATCACTCTCCATCCTTTGAGGAATGAAGAGGCCCAGTACTTATGATGTTTTAGTAGTCGCCTCATTCTCATCCTCCAGTAACACAGATTATATGTCTACAGTTCACAATCAACAATCATTTATTTGGGCATCAACTACTCTGTGCTGATCCTGTGCATGAGGTCCTTTTGTGTATGTGCCATTATCTCTTAAGAGAAACGGAGACCAAAGGATAGAGGACTTGGTTCAGTTGAAGACAAACTTGCCTTAGGGAAAGGATTTTGTGGAATAGGAAAGGAATGAGCTAGCTATGGTGCATTTGGAAATTCCTGGCCTTTTTCTGAATCTGGTCCTGATTTCACTTGGATTTTCCCTGTTTACTTTTGCCTCTCAAAGGCTTCCTTCCAAGGTCTAGATAATGCAAATTGGTAATGTAAACAAAGCTGTGGAGGAAAGATGGGGGACTTATTGTAACACTGAAGACAAATATTTTCTTGATTTGTACCACTAAGTAGGTTTTCAACAAAAGTTGGGGGACTGACTTTCAAAGGTCTTATAAGAACCTCTTGCTTACAAACCATTGATATGCTAATTACAAGCCTCTCCTATCTATGCATTGAAGCTGGTACTCCAAAAATTTTACGAGGTAGCAAGCATTTTGGCAGTTTTAGCTATGGGAAAGTAGAAAATTACTGTTTAAAATGCCGTTATCTAGTCTTTTTACTAAATTAGGTTGGCCTTCCTTACCCCTTATCTCATTAAGGTTGCTTGAGGACATGCAAAATGAATTATCTTTTACACAGGGAAAAACTGAAGAGCATTCACAAAACAATGTATAAAACACCACCAGTTAGGAGGATGCAGAGCCTAAGGATACTGCAGTCCAACCCCAGTTTGTGACCAGAGCTGTCTGGAGTTAAAGCCGGTACCCTGGTGGGACTTTGTTTCTGTGACATTCACATGCTTCCTAAAATGGGATGTATAAAAAACTAGAGATGTAAAAATCACATGGGCATGGCCATCTGCTAGGGATTTAGACAATATTGAACTGTTATGAGTTCAAACCCCTAAGATTAGATTTCTGAGGTTTTAGGGGGTCCTGAGAAAGACTTGCCAGCCCTGATGGTCTAATGGTTAAGATTCGGCACTTTCACCATGGAGGCCCAGGTTTGTTCCTGGTCAGGGAACCACACCACCATCTGTCGGTTGTCACACTGTGGCAGCTGTGTGTTGCTGTGATGCTGAAAGTTCTGCCACTGTTATTTCAAATACCAGCAGCACTACCCATGGTGGACAGGTCTCAGTGGAGCTTCCAGACTAGACAGACTAGGAAGAAGGACCTGGCCACCCACTTCCAAAAAATTAGCCATGAAAATGCTATGAATAGCAATGGAGCATTGTCTGATATAGTGCTGGAAGGCAAGAAGATGGCACAAAAAAGACCAGGCCGGGTTCTGCTCTGCTGTACACAGGGTTGCTTGGAGTTGGAATTGACTCTGTGGCACTAACAACAAAGAAAGACTTATGAGACGGTCATGAGAGTTTACCTCTCACCAATAGAGCTCCTAGTTGGGCTGTAAACTGCCGCAGGTTACAGAGTGAACACAATTTGTCCATATTCTGCAAATTACTCCTTACCTGGGATTACATGCTGGTCTCCGAGGTTGGACCAGCACTACAAGGGAGTGGAAACACTCACTGAATTGGGAGTGAGAGAATCCTGGCTCCAGACCCAGTTCTGCAGGTTCTGGGGCCCATGGACCAATAACTTAATCTTCTGTGCATCTAAATTTATCTACCTGTGAAATGGAATTGGTAAAGTTCACTCTTCATCTCCACTTTATAGATGAAAAAATTGAGGCTCAGAGAGGTTAAATTGTGTGTCCAACATTACACAGCTATTAAATGGCAGAACTACCAGATGCAATAGTGCTTTGTTGATAAAGCTTTATGCAAAGGAAAATGCTATTATTATATGTTTGAAGGCCATCTTCAGAATCCCAGCTGGGCTAAGCTTCTTATATGCAGCCTCCATTTCCCACTGTTGGAGTTTTGATTCCCTTCTTCCCAGTGCCTGGAGTCTGATTCAATCCTTTTATCTTCCTTCATCCCACTCCCTTACCTGAGAGGTCTTACCAAGAGAGGTCTTGGATCTGCTGCTTTGGGCAGTTTTTGGTTTCTAATTATGTCAGTGAACTCATTCTGTGTGTTCCTTCAAAACTTGTCCTCCTAGCCTGTTCTCTGCTATTCTGATACTTTATTTAAATGAGTTAGTGTATTAACAGCCCAAGGTGGGCCATTTGCATTTTAACAGGTGTTTATTGGCAATGCTTTTATCCAGAGTCCAGACAGAGCTGTGTGTGTTTGGGAAGCCAAGACTTTTTTGGCTCCAGTCAAAGTTTATGAGATAGTATAGCTTCTGTTAGAGATGATGGCTTCACTTTGGGTTTAGTTAAGTGTAATTGACAATGTTATGGGACTGGTTCAGTGAAATAAGATGTGTAGGTCAAAGCCAAAGACACTAGAAAAGGGTGAGGCTCAATAATCCCAATTAGCAAATTTTAAGCACTAATTAGAGACGGGTTCTTGGTTTTAAAAAAACTTTACCCTGAGTCTGCTCATGTTAAATGTATCACTGGAAAAAGCAAATCTAGAGTATTTAGGGTCATCTTTTTCCCCCTCATGGTTCATTTGTCACCAGTCCGGCCAATGCTACTTTCTGAGGAGCTCTTGTAGCCATTCCTGCCTCTCCATCCACAATGCCAAGGTTGAGATTATGCCATTATCCTGTCCAGCTCTCCTGGTCATCTGACCAATTTCCTTGACTTCAATCCTTCCTTGCTCCAGTCATTCCAGCATAGTGATTTGGACTCCAAGTCTAGCTTTCTCGTCTCAACTCTTGACACACATCCAGTGTAGCCTGTGTTCCAGCCACAGAAAACTTACTGATTTAACTAGTACACTTTTTTGTGTACTGCACATGATGTTCCCTCTTCTTTTACCCCTCTGTTTTATAGATACTTCCTCATCCTTCCAGACATCGCTCACATGTTACCTCCTTGAGATGCTTTCCCTGAAATAGTTAAGTGGCTCATACAACTTTTATTCCATTTGTTATAGAGCTTATCACATTGTATTGTAGTTATTTGCTTTACTTAACTTTACTCACCTCTAAACTCTAAGTTTTCCCTAGTACCTATCACAATCCTAATAAAAAAAGCAGTGTCTAGTGAATGAATGAATAAATGAGCAAATGAATGAGTGATGAACAAATCTCAATTTTACACCATCCTCAAACTTTGAGCAATGTCAATTGCCATACTAAATTTAAAGTCTATAATCTCTGTATACAAGAAGAGGAAAGTAATGGGAAGAGTGAGAATCACTGTTCTACGATGATTATTTATAGATGTCTAAGATTGGACTTAACTGTAAACTTTGAAAACACTGCTTACAAGCCTGAAGGTTAAGGTCTTGATGGATGAAGCTCCTTCTACGTTATGTTGTAAACAATGGAAAGGGCATCAGTCAATAAAAGAATTAATCCAGAAAACTACAGAGTACCTACTTTTTATACCAGTATGAATACAAAAACGTAGATTGTCCTGATTTTCAAAGAGGCTATATTCCATCTGGGAAGTAAGATTTAGAAAAATGACTAGTACTTATATAGTGCTTAGTGTGTCAGGTCCTGTTCTAAGCTGTAATTACGTTAACATATTTGATTCTCACTGAAACCATAGAAAATAGGCACTGGTATTATCACCCTTTTTGCAGGAAATGCCAGGCACAGTGAGTGACTGGTCTAAAGTCATGGATAGTGATGACTAGGCATTCTGGCTTCAGAGTCTGTCTCTTAATCAATACTGTGACATACATACGGTGACTTAATTACACTCTACAGAACTGTAGAATAGTAGGAGAGAGCATGGCATGAGGGAAGGCTTATTTTCTGTGGAGTCAGATAGTCCTGGATTTGATTTCTGGTTTTATCACTTGCAAGATATGGTGCTGAGCATGTAATTAGACTTCTCTGAGACTCTGAGATCATCTAAACATTAAAGATGTGATAAGGTATATGTTGAAAACATTGTACACAGCTACTCACACATAGTAGGTGTTCAAATATATATTTCTACCTTTTTTTTCAGTAAACAGTTCTCTTCCGCTTCCTCTTGAATAAAATTAGGTAAAATATGTGTGTTATAAAAAATAAGTGGCAGTGTATCCTAATGCAGAAGACATTAGAAGAGGCCAGGTGGAATGAGTAGGGCAGGAAGCTTAGGTAGAATAATGAATCAGTTCTGGGTTAACGCACCAAAGGCTCCATCAAATATTCATGGCATCACCATGGCTCCGGGCTTCCTGAAAAGAAAGTATGTAAACTGGTGTGCAGTCTCAAGACCCAGATACTTGTCCTGTCTAAACCCTGATCGTTGACAGTTGAAGTACCTCAGGTATATTAAGCATTAGAGGTCAGGGATGCCAAGTCCAAAGGAAAAGGGAGCCTTTCACAGTGGATATGTCTGTTCCTCTGAGGTCAGAGGGGGCTGTGGTTGTAGGTTGGGAGCAGGAGGGCTGAGGTGGGGCAGGTGCTGTTTAGAAGGCAGCAACTTCCTGTGGTTTGCCGTGAAGCAGGTGCCACAGAGGAAGTGCATGCACTACAGCAGCATCTCACAAAACCTATCTTTTGCTTGTTCCTTAATATCTTCTTTTTGAGCTAATGAGCAGATATTCCACCTGTGTGGAGATAGCTTAATGCAAAACAGCTGTGTTTGAAATACATAAACGCTCACCGGAAATCTGTAAACCAGCGACAAAGACATATGGTTGTGTATCCTTTCTGCGGTGCCTGCGTGTTACAGCTGTTCATGGAGACAGTACTTGTATTATGTGTATCTCCTGGATGGAACAGAGATAAAAAGTGCCCATTCTTCCCTCAGTGTGGTGATCCAACAGCAAAGGAAGGACATCTGGATGAGCTGGGCTGGGAGTGGGAGGAGGAGACAGTGGTGTGAGGGAAACGCAAGGCGAAAGGCGATAGTTGGTGCCATCTGCAAATGAGAGGGAGCCCTCCTGAATTCCTGCAGAGCCACTGAAGTGGAATTGATCAGGAAGGTGGGAGACTAATCTCCCACCTTTACTGTATCCTCTGTGGAAGGAAAAGGACCTGTATGGTGTAGGCTTTTAGCTTGGATCCGAAGGGCGCTGCTAGCTTGAGCTGCTAGAATATTTGCTATATTCTTTTTTTCAAATTTTGGCTTAGCGTGTGTGTTTTTATTAAGTGTTAAGAATGTGAGTGGTCGAGCTTTTGTTGTTTGTTTGAAAAACAGAGGACGGACAGTTT
Source organism: Equus przewalskii (assembly GCF_037783145.1). Taxonomy (NCBI): domain Eukaryota; kingdom Metazoa; phylum Chordata; class Mammalia; order Perissodactyla; family Equidae; genus Equus; species Equus przewalskii. Next base: position 23,035,963 of record NC_091855.1, read on the forward strand.
AACCCATGTAAGCATGAGAATGGGCTGTTAAAAAGTAGATCCCTAGTGGGTCCTGAGGCTTCCCACATGCTGATTCATGGTTACTTACAGTGGGCCTTGGAATTACAAAATAATACTGTAAACATTAGATATTGAGATCTTGGATTCTGTGATCACATTCCAGATTAGAGGAACAGCTTCTAAAGTGTTTTAGGTTGAACCACAAGTGTTTATAGGCTTAAGGGGGCTTTGACTCCAGGGAAATCTTTAGTATGAGTTTTATTGTTGTTTACTGCTTAAAATAGGAAAGCTTCATTAATCAGCAGTTGCTGAAAGTCAGGGTTAGTGAGAGCATATCAAATTATACCTAGAAGTCTGTAGTTCTTTAAACCTTGTCTATATTGTTCTTTTAAATATATCATGTGACACAGTTCATAATTATTTTTAATGCTTTATAAAGATCCATGTTGACTAAAAAACGTAATTTCCATAAAAATTGTCCACAATCAGTATAATAAGACACTTGAGATATGTTGTATAATCACAGTCACCAGCAATTAATAATTGTCCAAATCGAAGTCATCCTATCTGTGAGGAAATAGCCTTAAACACACTAATCATTTAAAACTCAAAGCCATATTGGGAAAATATTTTTATTAATTATAAAATGTTTCCCATCCTGGTTTCTGAGGAAGTCTACCTGTCCTTGAGTTGCAATGTTACACACTCTTAAGTAAAAATCAATTACTTCATATTTCATACTAGCAGGGACTTAAACCTTTTGGTAGATTTGTATTTCCTAAACTCCCTGTAATTAACCTTCTTAAACTAAGCCTCTGCCTCAGCGATACTGTCTGTGTTGTCTCCCGGAGTTGTAAAAAATGAAAGCCTAGCTATATCTCTCTTAAAATACGTTAGAATTGTGAGATTGGGAGGGGCTCTGGAAACTACCCGGTCAAAATTCCCAAACAGAGTTGGGGTTCCTTTTATAACTGACCCTTAAGATGGTTATTTAGTTCAGCTTAACTAGCTTCAGCGATTGGGAACTCATTATACTTTGCTGTTGAAGAATTTCTAGTTATTAGAAAATTCTTCTTTATAGTGGGCAAATTTGTCTCTTTGCAAGTCGACTATTGAGGTTCCATTTGGAACAACGTGGCACATATTTATCTACTCCCTCTCCAACAAACTAAACTTTGAATATTTGGAGAGACTCATCGTCCCACCTTTTAATATCTTCAATCTCAGATGCCTCAGTTGTTGAGCATTTTTATGGTTATAAATGTTTCACCATCCTATTCTGGACACTTTCTAATTTATTAGTCTTCTTATTAAGATGTTTCAGGACATGATTCATCCATTCATTACAGGCCTATTAAGCTGCTATTATGCGCCAGGAACTGGGGATACAGTGGTAAATAAGACAGACAAGGTCTCTAGCCTCAAAGGTATGGGCAATAAACAAGTAAACAAATAAATACATAACATGTTTTCAGGTAGTGTTAAATATGCTGTAAAGAAAAATAGAGTAAAAGATGGAAAGTGTTGGCAATAGAGGAGGGCTATGGTAGATAGGTAGGTATTTTAGATAGCTAGCATAGGTGGGGAAGATCCCTCTGAATAAGCGGCATTTGACCTGAGACTTGAGTGCAATGCCATGTATGTGCCGTAGCCTGGAGGAAAGATGTTCCAGGTGGGGAAGCAGCAACGGCAAAGGCCCTGAGGTGGGAGTGATGTGACAGAAGTTCCTAATGGTTGGGTGTTCATAGCTTTCCCCCTTCCCATGGCTGACAAGGAACCCTTTAAAGCTAAATCTGCGTAGTTCAATCTCAGTGCAAAATCTCCTTTCTTCCTGTTCAACTGCTCCCCTCCTCCTTGACACATACATGTGTGCATGTGGAGTTACATACATACATTCTCCAAAAGATAATATCATCTCTGCTAGAGAAATTCTTAGGAATAGTGTGATACAGAATTGAAAGACTGAAGACAGAGAGAGAGAGAGAATTAGAGTGGCAGGAAGAAAATGAATGTGCTTAGCCAGGGAGGCATCAATGGAAGTTGTGAACTCTAATTCTTACAGAGGCTAAGGGTAACATAAATGAATGACGCAGGTTGGGTGTAATGCAATGAAGAGTCATGGCTCCAATTGTGGCATACCCCATCTAAGCAGGTCAGCTCCTACTCAGCTAGAGAATATAGTTGGAATGCATAATGCAAACCCAGTATTGCCATATGTCCCAATCTTTCAAGAACAGTAACACATCTGTTTTTTATATGAGGTTTTCCAATTTTGAAAACACTGCCATGGAAACTTCCACTTCCAGGAAGACAAGGTACACATACTTGTCCCTATTCTATCCATTAAGTATAACTAAAAACCCTAGACGTTATTTATAAAATATAAGATGACTCTGAAAGGTGGAGAGAAAAAGGCAAACCAGCTAAGGATCTTGGGACCCAAAGAAATATACTATGGTGAGTTACCTGGATTTTCTTTTTGCCTCCTGTATTCCAGACTTGGAACTAAAGAAGCTGAAAAGCTGGAAACACCAATGGGCGTAGGCAAAAAAGCCCCAAGGAAAGCTCATTTTCTCTAGCCCTCAAATAGGAAAGGAGAATCTAGCAAGACAGAAAAATCTTAGAAATGACTGCTGTATTCCTGCCAAATAGCACAGAAATATTTAAGACAATTATGGAATAAACAGACGAGGGTAAAGGAAGATAAGGCTTCTGTGCTTCACTTGAACTGGTAAAATAATGACACTAGTAGATTATATAAGTTATATTTATTTAATATAATACCTAGAGCAACCACTTAAAAAAGCTACACAAAGAGATATACTCCAAAACACTATAGGTAAATCAAAATATAATGCTAAAAAATTGTACAAGTAATCAACAGGAAGGCAGGAAAAAAGAAAATAGAGAAATGAAAAAAAGAATGAACAATAAAATGATAGACTTCTGTATCAATAGTTTGTTCCTTTTTATTACTGGAAACTATTCCATGGTATGGATGTACCATGGTTTGTTTAATCATTCATTTATTGAGGAACATCTGGGTTATCTCCAGTTCTGCGCTATTATGATAAAATCTCCTATAAATATTCTTACACAGGCTTTTGTGTAAACGTATCTTCATTTCTCTTGAATAAATGGCCAGGACTGCAATTGCTGGGTCATGTGGTTATTGCATGTTTAGTTTTTTTTTTAAAGAAATGAGCAAACTGTTTTCTAGGGTGGCCGTATCGTTTCACATTACCACCAGTAACACATAAGTGATCCAGTTTCTCTACATCTTTGCCAGCATTTGGTATGTCACTCCTTTTTCATTTTAGCCATTCTGATAGGTGTATAGTGCTATCTCCTTGTGGTTTTAATTTACATTTCCCTAATAGCTAATGATGTTAAACATCTTTTAATGAGTTTATTTGCCATTCGTATATCCCAACGAAATGCCTTGCTACATCTTTTGCCCATTCTGTTAATAGGGTTGTTTGACTGTTTTTTGATTTTTGATTGTTGAGTTTTGAGAATCCTTTACATATTCTGGATACTAATCCTTTGCCAGATATGTGGTTTGCAAATACTTTCTCCCACTCCATAGCTTGTCTTTTCATCCTCTTAACAGGATTTCACACAGAGCAAAATTGTTTAATTTTCATAAAGTTTAATTAATTTTTCCTTTTAAGGTTTGTGCTTTTCATATCAAGTTTAAGAACTCTTTACCTAGCCCTAGATCCTAAAGACAATTTATCATTCTTTTCCAAAACTTTTCTGCTTTTACATTTATGCCTGTGATCCACTTTGAGCTATTTCCGTATCAATTGTGAGACTTAGGGTAAGGTGTGCTTTTGTTTCCTGTGGATATCCAATTGCTCCAGCACCATTTGTGAAAAAGACTCTCTTTTCTCCATTGAATTGTTTTTGCACTTCTTTCAAAAATCGGTTAAGCATATTTGTGTGGCTCTGTTTCTGGGTTCTCTATGCTGTTCCACTGATCTATTCCTCCACCAATACCACACAGTCTTAATGACTATATCTATATCATAAGTCTTAAAATTGAGTAGGTTCATTCCTCCCATTTTATTCTTCTTTCTCAAAATCATTTCAGTTATTCTATTTGTTTTTCTTTTCCACATAAGTTTTACAATAATCTTATCTATATCCATAAAAAATCTTGCTGACATTTTGATGAGAATTGTGTTAAACTTGTGTATTAGTTTCTGTGGCTGCTGTAAGTCATTACCACAACCTTGGTGGCTTAAAACAACAGAGGTATATTCTCTCAAAGTTCCGGAGACCAGAAGTCTGCAGTCAAGGTGTCAGCAGGTTTGCACTCCCTCTGGATGCTCTGTGGGAGACTCTTTCATTGACTTTTCCAGCTTCTGGCACTGGCGGCATTTCTTGGCTTATAGCTGCATCTCCCCGTTCCATCTTCACATTGCCTTCTCTGTTTCCGTGTTTTCCTCTGTGTGTCTCTTATAAGAATACTTGTCATTGGATTTACATCCACCTTGATAATCCAGGATGATCTCATCATGTGTCAAGATCCTTAAATTAACGACATCTGCAAAGACTCTTTCCAAATAAGGTAACATTCACAGGTATCAGGAATTAAGATGTAGACATATCTTGGGACCGGGGGTGGGGATATCAATTTGGGGAGAACTGATGTCTTTGCTATGTTCAGTCTTCCAATCCATTACACATTATAGCTCTCCATTTAGTTAGATCCTCTGATTTCTTTTATCAGCATTGTGTAGTTTTCAGCATACAAGTCATGTACATGTTTTGTTAGATTTATACCTAAGTATTTAATTTCTTGAGCAATTATAAATGATATATTTTCAATTTTTATGTCCATGTGTTGCTCATTGCTAACATAGAGAAATACAATTTATTTTTGTATGTTTATATTGTATCCCGTGACACTGCTGAACTTATTAGTTCTAGGAGGGGTTTTTGGATTTTTGGTAGATTTCTTGGAATTTTCTAGGTAAACAATCATGTCCTCTGCAAACATGGGCAGTTTTATTTTTTTCTTTCCATACCATGGAATAGTTTCCAGTAATAAAAAGGAACAAACTATTGATACATGCAACAGTCTGGATGTGTCTCCAGAGAATTATGCTGAGTGAAAAAAGCCAATCCCAGAAGATTGCATACTGTATGATTCCATTTATGTAACATTCTTTAAATGACAAAAATATAGAAATGGTGAGTGGATCAGTAGTTTCCAACAGCTAAGAAGAGGGGGAGGGGGGAGTGAATGTGGCTCTAAGAGGATCCTTGTTGTGGTGGAAATGTCCTGTATCTTGACCGTATCAATGTCAGTATTTTGGTTGTGATATTGTACTATAGGTTTTGCAAGATGTTACCATTGGGGGAACTGGGTGAAGGATACTTGGGATTTCTCTGTATTATGTCTTACAACATGCGTGTAAGTGTATAAATAACTCAAAATAAAAATAAAATTCCTGCTGGCCAATCAGAACATGTGTTCAGACCAGATATTGCCTGTTTACTGTTACTCTGTACCCCTTGATCTACATAACAAAGTACAGTGAGGGCAGAGAGAGGGGTGAAGAGAAATATTGGGTAAGCTGAAGAGGGAGAGAAGATTTCTGGACTGGTAGATAGAACAGCCATCAGACACGTGAAAGTAGATAGAAAAAGGATTTTCATTAGTGATACATTTTCCATGTGTTGGGAGACCCTTCTTATTTTCAAGAACTTCAGGGGAAGATGTAACCAATGTAGTTCTTTAATTGTGATATTGCAATGAGACTGAGCCATGCAAGATCTAGCTTTATAAGGGTTACAAGTCAATGTTAGAAAATCTTGTGGTTACAGCTAATCCTGGGAAGAGCCTGAAGTATGTGTAAATAGATAGGAAAGTCAAGGAGAAATGACCAAATGTGCAGACACTGACAATAGTGGACAGTACTTGCCTTGCACACCCTTAGCTGTCTATCTTTTATGGCATGTAGTCATGGTTATTGGTGTCTTTTCCTAGTAAGGAGAAACTTAGTTCTAAGGAGGTCCTTCTTCCCCCTCCTTGTTTCCAATTTGTACCTAGAATTCTAAGGTAGCAGTGCTTAGGACACACATGGAGACATTGTCTCCTGGGGCCAGTAAGGCTGGATGGAGGGATTTCATGAGATGCTGCAAGATCTGGGTGATCTCTCTGACCTAAGAGCACACTGCAGAAGGGGGATGGGGTGACCCCATCTCCATCTGCTTATCATGGTCAATCTGGGTGTTCATGTGCCATTTAAGCCAGGGACTGCTGGTTCTGAGCAGAGGGTGAATGAGCTCAGGTGCATGGAATTGAGAGGTAATGGGAATGATTAATCAAATTTCTTCCAGTAAGGGTGCCATGTGCCAGACTCGTCCTGGATAACCCTCCTACATGTGAATCAGGGGCAGGCTCTGCCCTCAGGTATCTGTAATCTGAGTAGACATCTGTGCTTGGAGCGAACTGGGAGTGACTGGACGCCACTTTTGGCATGGTATCTTTGCTTCATCAGGCTTCTCTGCCAAGGTTTGTTCACAATCTCCTCTGGCCATGCTCATTTAGTTATGGAAGACAGGATTAACATGAGTGTTGGGAAATGCAGTTAGTTGTTGGGGCACGATGGCCCCAGTAGTAAGCATCCTGAACAGTGGAAAGCCCCATGTAATAACTAAAAGAGCCCCAAGTGGTTTAAAACTAGTGTAGAGAAATACCTGGAAAATAAATCACTCTGTTGTTGGTGTATTTATTTATCTGATTTTGTCTATTTGTCATCTTTTATCTAATCTAATTTTAGCTAAACAGATAGGAATGATCTTAGTAGACCTGAGCATTGAACTTTTGGGATTCCTTGATAAGATCTCGACTGTAGGTGCAATAATCTCTTTGAGGGGACAACTGTTTATCTACAATATAAAATAAAATCCAGTAAGACATGAATTTAAATCTCTTCACTTTGAGGTCAGTAGTTTTTGAGTTCTATTCCTGACTCTGCTGCTAATGAATTAGTCACTCTTTGGAGTTAATTTTCCTCACCAGCAAAGTAGGAATCATAAAGTCTACCTGCCAGAGGCAGATAGGGTGGTGCACAGTAGGTGGTGCACAGTAGGTGCTCAGCAAGTGTTAGTCCTCACCTTTACCCAACTTCCCACTTAGGAACAATTTTATATCTTGACCTTATAAAATTCTCTGATAAGGCGTTTCTCCCAGTGGGGGTACATTCTTTTCCAACCTAGGGTCATGCTTTGTTCTACATGGGAGCTGCATGGCTAAAAGCCATCTGACTTCATAGAGAGGCCCTGTGGTACAGAGGAAAGAAAAGTAGATTAGCAGTCAGGAGCACTGGGTCCTAGCACACATTGTGTATATCAGGAAGTGCTGTCTGTCTTAAACCAGACATTGACTTATTGGAAGAGGACAGGATCACCGGGAACCTAGAGAAGCAGGCATTGAAAACAGGTAGGGACAAAGGGGGCTTTAGAGGTCTAGGAAGCAGGAATAACCTGACCTGGCCTCTGCTACTCTGAATATATTTGAGATTCATTTGCTCTAGACTCAGAGTTGGATAAAGAGCATCCAGTTTGTTGAGCCCATGTCACGCATCCATGCCTTGGCTGTTTGAGCAGGGGAAAAGGGAGATCATCCCCAATTCAGCTTCCATAGCTTTTCTATGGACAGTAGAGATTTCCTCCAAGAAGGAAAGGAGATGGACTGTTGGATAAACATCTCCCCCAAATGACAAATATCCACTATGCTCTGATACTAGTTAGCTATGTGACTATGGAAAGTCATTTCCTATTCTCGACTCTTAGTTTATTAATCTGTAACATGAAAGATCTGGACCATTCCACCAATTTTCAGCTTTTATTTCTTAAATAGTTAATCAATTTTATCAAATGCAATCTTACTTAGCTACCCAAGATGTAAGGCATGCAAAAGTAGACCTGTTCTGGTTGGGGGAGGGGATGTGGTTGAAAGGAGAGAACTTTGTTCAGCCTCCCCGTTTCCGTCCTCTCTCCCCCTCCCCCGCCACTGCCCTCCCAGGCCTTGGAGGCTCCTGGGGTACCTTAAGGATCCTCCAGGGTTCCACAGAGCACAGTTTGAAAACCACTGGATTCTGCAATTGCTCAGGTCTCTTTCAAATGTAACATTTGGTAACTCTATAACTCCAGGATTTAAAATGCTGCTGATTTTACCTGTATTTGTCAGTATACACCTGGAAAGGTAGGTTAAGGCTTTGGTTATCTTGGTTCAGCATTTTGCAAATTAGGCATTTTGATTAAACTTGATTTTCTTTCATTTTCAAAAAATTTAAGCCAGGGAAATAAAGCATTGTGGAAGCCCCAACATTTTCTCTGTTGACTAGTCACTGTTTGTTAGCCAATGGTTGTCCCATATGCAAACTGACCAGAGGAATCGGCTAAAGAACTGAGGAGACATTTGGTTCAAGTCAAAGACTTCCCCCCCTAAAAACACCATACTTTACTTATATCTATAGTCTCACTCACACATAGAGAAAAGCAATGGGATGAAAGGAAAGAAAGCAAAGTGCTAATAGGGAATATTTTTGGATAATGGGTTTATGGGCAATTTTGTGTTTGTTTTTTTTTTTTACTTCTCCGTATTTTCTGAACTTTAAGCAACACATGTGTATATAAATTTGCTGATCATAAAAAGTTATTAAAAATGAGGGGCTGGCCCCGTGGCCGAGTGGTTAAGTTCGCGCGCTCCGCTGCAGGCGGCCCAGTGTTTCATCAGTTCGAATCCTGGGCGCGGACATGGCACTGCTCATCAGACCATGCTGAGGCGGCGTCCCATATGCCACAACTAGAAGAACCCACAATGAAGAATACACAACTATGTACCGGGGGGCTTTGGGGAGAAAAAGGAAAAAATAAAATCTTAAAAAAAAAAAAAGTTATTAAAAATGAACACATTTTCATCCAAAAGTAATTAAGTTAGTTAAAAAGATTGTCAGCACAACAATTGAAATTAATAGTGTTAAAAAATAGCATTTTATTGACTTTGAACTCAATGAGCCAGAACATTTATAAATTTAAGAATCTGCATTTCCTGAACTTATCAAGGAGGCCCTCTTTCCCTTTCATATGGTGAATGTGCGTTATTCTTCCCGGGACAGAAGACCAGTGATTGGAAAATATTCTGTGTATGAGGCGGCTGGTGGCCGTTCTTTGGGTCATCCACATGGGAAAGGATTCACTCTTTTGGACACTAATGTCTGGCTCAGTGCAGATTGGTGACAGATTCAACTTAGACACCTAAAAGTCAATCTCCTTACTTCTTGGTACCATATCCTAGACTGTCTTGTAAGACCTAGAAGGTAGGAAACTCTTTATCCCTTCCCGTTACAGCATTCTTGGCTTAATGAAACCCACAAGGAAGCATTTCATAAATGCTTTGAGATCCCAAGGTCAAGGATAAGCATTCAGGACTGTCTGTGACAATCATTAAACCACACCCTGACGTTTAACTCCTGTGAAAATCCAGAAGGGGGAAGAACGATTGAAGAAAACTCTGCATTTTATTCCTTTTTCTCTTCCATAAGGAACTCTAAGGTAATTAGGTTTAACTTCACCAGCAAAATAAAGAGGAAAAAAAAATGTCTCATTTTCGGTATCTGACTCTCTCCTTAAAGAGAGATGGGAGGATAATAAATGGACGGATAGATGGGGGCAGACAGAAATGGTTATAGTAGTCAGACAGATCTATATTCAGTTCATTATGTTTGATTTTCAGAGTTAATTGAGTGTTTTGCCTTAAAATTGTCTTTTTCTTCCTCTTCCTCTCTTTGTTGTAATTTAAAAGGAGATAGAATTAAGGCAAAAAAAAAAAAAAAAACCCCATCAATTTTAAAGTTTGCTTTCCAAAGTTGTTTCATGGTGTAAATCGTCATTACTTCAAACCCAGCACCAAGTAGTCACATGCAGCTGACTTCATTGTGGCCCCTGTGGTGAAGGTTCTTGTGGTTGTAGGTGGAGGGAAGCATAGGAAAGTGGGAGAGTAGAGCCTCTCACCCAGGGAACTAGGAGTCACTTTATAGTGACATGGGCCTTAGTTTAATGTCAGATCCCATGTTTCTTCCTAGCACGACAATGCCTTACGTTTTTTTACAGAACACGTTTGTGCTTGTCTTACGTAATTCTCTTTCCTTCAAGGTAGAAATGGTTATTCTCATGTTAAGGATGAACACACCAAAGTCTAGAATATAGAAGGAACCAAAATCACAAAGCTACCAGGTGGCAGAGCCAGAACTTGAATCCTGGACTTTGGATTCTGAAGACACTGCTGTGTTTGCTACACCCCTTAGCCATGGACCAGATTATACCTTCTTTCATTTTTGGGGCTCTCTGCCATGCTGACCCCCAGCTCTCAGTGCCAGTGCAGTGCTTTGTGTATAATAAACGTCAATGCAGTGTCATTTCTTCTCTCTCTCTCTTTTGTTTTTTTTTTTTTTTTTTTTGCAGGGGAAGATTTGCCCTAAGCTAACATCTGTTGCCAATCTTCCTCCTTTTTTTTTCTTCATTCCCCCCAACCCCCAAAGCCCCAGTACATAGTTGTGTGTAGTTGTATCCTTTCTAACTTAATGCTGAGGGAAATTATCATTTACTTAAATTTGGAGAATGTCTTTCATCTTCATCAAAAAAGACATAACAAATTGTTTGATTCCATTTGGGTTAGCTCCTTGAACTCTTTTTTTTTTTTTTGCAGAGGAAGATTCACCCTGAGGTAACATCTGTTGCCAATCTTCCTATTTTTGCTTGAGGAAGAGTCGTCCTGAGCCAAAATCCATGCCAGTCTTCCTCTATTTTGTACATGGGTCCCTGTCACACCATGGCTGCCAATGAGTGGTATAGGTCCATGCCTGGGAACGAAAGCTGGGCTGCTGAAGCAGAGTGCCCCAAACTTAACCACTAGGCCATGGGGCTGGCCCTCATGAACTCCTTTTTAAGTTATGCTAGGAGTAAGGTTATGGGGGAGAAGATGATCTTGGCTATCTTACAGGAAAAACATTCAGCTAGAAGACCCCATGTGACTTGAAGTAACCTTAAGTAGATGACTTAGCCTCTGGAATCGCTTCTCCTGTCCATAAAGGGCTTGAGGATACCTGCCCTTCATTCCTCATAGGGTTGTTTGGTGTATCTCAAGTTGTGGAAGTGATTGCCCCACTGTAAACCTTCGGTTGCATGTACAGTGTAATTGCTTACCGGGACAGGGGCTTCTGGCTGAGATGTGGCCAAAGTGGCTTCTTTCCTGGGAATCAAGGCCATTAGTCTATGAACAAAGAGCTCCTGGGCAATTCTTTGGCAGACTAGTATCTCTTGCCATCTTCCATCCACATCCCTCCCCTTTCTCCCTACTCCCCCAGAACATCTCTGAACCAGTAAGGGCTCTCAAACAGTGATGTGGAGAGTGTCAGTGAGCTGCTGCCTATTTTCCTATTGTGTTAATGTTTATAATATAGTCTTATGTGTTTTGTTGTTGATATAAATTATTGTGCCTTTTGAGTAAAAAGCAGTCATGTCAGGGATATCATAACCAGAACTGCGTTCTTAGGTCACTTGATAGTTACATGATTTGGGGGGAGTAGGTTTCTAGGACTTTTCTATCCTGTGTCTGCGACATCCTCTCTCCTCTTCAAAACAGAGCTCACGCTAGTATCTTTCAAAGGAAAATGCTACCAATATCTAATAATGCCTGATATGGGTCAGTCCAGGGCCAGACACTCTCAAATATGACCTCATTGAATAATTGACCGGGTGGGGTAGATATTATAATTGTTACTTTATAAGTGAAGAAACTGAAGTTCTGGTTAAATACTTTGCCTGATATTACCTGGCTAGTAAGTGATTGAGCCAAGATTTGAACTTCAGTTTTCTGACTCAAGTGTAGGGCTCTTTTTACTACAGTTAGGCTTATTGGGTGTACACTAGCCACAGTGAAACAGGGCCCTCAGTGCTGCTGTGAATCACTGCATTAGTCACAAGTGAGAAATCAGTTTGTAACCAACATTGCACCAACTATCCTGAAATTTGGGGGTAGGGAGAAGAGAGGAGGAAGACTTCTGATAACAGAATAGGAAATACAATCTATTAAAAATCACTTTAATAATCATAACATTTCTTTTTCTTAATATGAAAAGTAATTTGTGCTCATATAGAACAGGGGTTGCCACACTGAGACTTGTGGGCCAAATTTGGCCCACTGCCTGTTTGTATAAATAAAGTTTTATTGGAACACAGCCATGCCCATTTGTTTCCATCTTGTTTCTGGCTGTTTTTTTTTTTTTTTTAAATTGAGATGTAATTGACATAACATTATATTGGTTTTCAGTTGAACAATGTACTCATTAGATATTTGTATATTGTGAAATGATCACCTCAATAAGTTCAGTTAACATCTGTCACCATAAATGGTTACAAACTTTTTTTCTTGTCGTGAGGACTTTCAAGATCCACTCTGCTGCATTTGTTTCTAGCTGCTTTTGCTGTACAAGGGCAGAGTTGAGTAGTTTTGATAGAGACCACGTGGCCCACAAAGCCTAAAATACTTACTGGACGACCCTTTACAGAGTTTGCTGACTCGTGATATAGAACACTTAGAAAATGTAGAGGGAGCTGGCCAGGTGGTGTGGTGGTTAACTTCACACATTCCACTTCTGTAGCCGCTGTCTGCAGTTTCGGATCCGAGGCACGTACCTAGCACCGCTTGTCAAGCCACACTGTGACAGTATCCCACATAAAATAAAGACTGGCACAGATGTTAGCTCAGTGACAATTTCCTCAACAAAAAGAGGAAGATTGGCAACAGATGTTAGCTCAGGGCCAATCTTCCTCACACACACACACACACACAAGAAAATGTAGAGAAGGATAAAAGAAGTAAAAATGGTCCTTAGCCTCTCAACCCAGAAATGATTTCTGCTGCATTTTGCTGTCTTTTTAATTTTTTTCTTCCCAGTTGTTAAATTTTTGGAAAATGTAAATTTAATGGTTGCAAATATTTTTTAGTATTAATTTACCATGGTTATTTAGTTAATCCTTTTTTCATAAACATTCAACTTATTTCTATTTTTTTCTATTATAGATAATGCTATGATTTACATCTGGCTACATAAATCTTTGTTTGGCCTCTTTTACATGAGTTCCTAGGAGTGAGATTATTGGGTTGAATGGTATAAAAATGTTTAAGGTTCTTGATACGTATTAAATCACTTCCTACCACGGAAGTTATACCAATTCCACTGTTAATTCACCTGCAGAGCATGGGCCCAATGCCAGCCTCAGTCAGCCTTCATCAGTATTAAGGAGTATTATTTCTTTGAAATTTTTATTATTAGTGACTTGAACATTTTCTCCTTTTTATTTATTTGTTCTATGAAATGTTTATGTCATAGACCTATTGTTTTTCTATTGAAGATTTAAGTTTTTCCCTTATTATTTTGATGGGCTTTTTAATGGATTAATACCATTATCACTTGGTATTATAAATACATACTTGTGGCAAACATGTTTTCAATTTTACTTCTTACTTTTGTGATGTTCTTGAGAGGCAGAAATATTTGTTTTTTATATATTAAAAACTATTGATTTTTTTCCTTTTATGATTTCTCCAGTTGCTTTTTCTGTGTTCAGAAAGACTTTCTCCATTCAGACATAAATATTCGTTTGCATTCTTATTTTTTAAATTTAATTTTAATCTTTATGAAATTTACTTTTGACATAGAGCACTAAACTGTATTGCTTCTTTTTATTTTTCAAATTGCCAACTTTCCCAACATGGTTTATTAAGTAATTCCTCTTATCCCTTACTGATTTGTGGATTCCTGTATTACATAACTTTTTGTACATATTAGGCCCTCTACTGTGCTCGGTAATCTTTCAGTGATGCTTGTACCAATCTTACACTATTTTAATTGTTATGGCTTTACAGTACAAAGACTAATGCCTGGTAGAGCAAATCCTCCTTTATTATTCTTGATTTTGATGCATACTGTTTAAAAAATGTAAGCGCTTATTGGGCTTTACCAATAAGCCTCTGGAGCAGGAGTTGTTAAACTCTGGCCCACAATCCTAATGTGGCCCACTACCTGTTTTTGTAAATAAAGTTTTATTGGAACGCAGACACACTATTTGTGTACACATTGTCTATTGCCTTCTTTGCACTACAGTGGCAGAGTTGAGTAGTTTTGACAGAGATTTTATGAACCACAAAGCCTAAAATATTTACTAACTGGTCCTTTGCAGAAAGTTTGTTGACCTTGGTTTAGAAGATTTGGGATAGGAATTTAAGTAGACAGGAAACCAGATGCCACAACGTTTAGATCCTACTTCTCAGGACTTAGCACAGATTCCATGCAGGACTCTGGCTCCGGCTTACTGTATTTCTGCCTTTATTTCCTTAGTAAGGAGGAGGTTAAGATAGAGCTAACACTCTCTTATCTGCAGCTGGTCTTCCCATTAGCTATACTGCTGTTTCAACAGCAAGCATTTCTTCCCAAATCTGACTTCTCTCTACAACCCTGAACGCTTCTTTTGGGGGAATATTAATATCCAGTTAACCTAAACAAAATAAACACTGCCACATAAATTGATTGCTTGAAAGAACACTTCATAGCCAGTGAAGTAAGTATTTTAGATAATCCACTACTTTGATGATCTCATCGCTGTTCCTCTCCGTTTGCTCAGGCGAACAGAAGTTGGCTCTGTGTCCAGATTAGCTGGGGCTCAAGATAGGGGAGTCTGAGATGCTTTGATGGGAGGAGCAAGAGGTATGAGCTTGTGAAAGGCAACAAGGGTCACTTAGAAGGTTAATTCTTCAAGTGTGTGGCCACAGCTAAAAGATCCTGCATGACCCTTCTCTGTGGAAAGTGTGGGCCATGTGCTCATGGAGTGTTTGAGTGATACTAAAGTGGGACTTCCGTGGATTTTTAAAAATTGAATAGCGGTATCTCCACAAGGACAGACCATACCCCACAGAGAATACACAAGCCTCTGTTTGGTTCTTTATTCTTATGACAGTTTTGAAACTCTGGCTTGTCTCAGTGGGAAGTGCTAGCCTTCTCTGCGTGGTCCGGAATGGGTCTTTATGCACTCAGCAGCGTGCTATGAAGGATTGTTGTAACTGGTCAGAGTTCCATGAGAGGTTGACAGGAACGCCTAAAAAGTTGTGTGTGTGTGTGTGTGTGTGCGTCCACACACACACACACAAACAGAAGAAGAGAAAAAAATAGAAAAGAAAAGAAAAAGGAAGTTTTTTAAAGGTCACATGTATTTTACGGTACAGTCTCAAAATGATGTAAAGAAAAAAATGTATTGGTGGAGGTTCCTGCAGAAATAACTATTTTCACAAGAATCAAGGACTAAAAAACTTTATTATTTTTCACCTTCTTAGACTAGAAGGATGGAGTGTGGTTTCTTCAGCCTCAAGACATTTTCTTCCTTCCAAACTGTGGGAGGCCTGATTAAGTGGGGATTTGACCACTCCTCTGCTGAAGGGCAGAAATTGAGGAGATGGGGAAGCCCAGAGGAAGGAAAGCGTGAATGCAAACCAAGGGGAAAAGAGAGATCAAGGAGAATGAAAGTGTTGCAGAGACCCACTAATGAGAAGTGTGGTTTGATGATAATGTGTCAAGAGAACTTTGGTCTAAGAAAAAGTCACTGGCTGAAAAATATGTCAAGATGTGCAACAGAGACTGGGCGTGGTTTACCTGCCCAGGGCTCCACTGTGGGGGTGTGAACAAATGAGACATTTGGCATTGTTGACTATCTGGGCTCAACGATATATATGTACTCTTGACTCTGCCATCAACTGTTAGTGCAATGCCTGCACACACCTCAGAGATCATAAACCCTAAGAGTTGATAAGAGCTCGTAGATACTAACCTTCTGCCCAGTGTAGAAATTCCATTCTGTGATATTTCTGACAGAATGGAATTATTGAATTCTTAGGCCGTGAAAGAAGTTAAACCCTAGAATAGTGGCTAAGACTGTGAGCTTTAGGGTCAGAGGGTCTAGATTCGAATCTGTGCTGCCCCATGTCCTGGCTATGTCCTTGGGAAGGTTAGTTCAATCCTCTAAGCCCAAATGGGCCTATAAAATGATGACAACAGCATCTACCAGTTTGGAAAGTGGTGAGGATTATGAGATGATATAAATCCCTTAACATGGTACTCCACACATGGTAAGTGCTCAGTAAATGTTATCTATTATTAATTTATTATTATTATCAGCCTCTTTTGTATTATTTTGGATTATCTATTATTATCTCTTATAGTCTCTTCATTTTGCAAACAAGCATCAATCTGAGAAAGTACTCATCTCCCTTAGCAGATTGCAACAAGAAAACCTTGAATCTAGAGAAGTCCAATAAAAGTGTTAATGCCGGTACTTCTTTGAAGTCAGTTGGGTGTATTTTGGATACTATCTCCTGTTTCAGACCAAAAGTACATCACATAGGATAAAAGAATAATATTTTGCTAGATATAGTACCCCAGGCTTTGAACTAAAAAAGAGGGGATGAGTTAGATGAGTGAGTTAGATGACAGAAAGTTCTGGTTCCCAGAGCCCTAGATTTTTCACTAATCTGCTGGAAAAGAGGAGACCATTCCTTGGTAATTACGCCTTGTAAATAGGGGCATGCTCATTTTACATGCAGAGAGTTACAGGGAAAAGGCCCAACCAGTGAAACAATCAGAGAATATATGTGAACTTTGTTTTCCACTTCTTTAAAATTAAACTTTTACTTTTGAGGTAATTGTATATCCACACAGTTGTAACAAATATTACAGAGAGATCCTGAGTACCCTTTACAAAGCTTCACCCTATGGTAACATCTTGCAAAACTGTTGTACAATATCACAACCAGGATACTGACTTTGATAGAATCAAAATACAGAATATTTCCATCACATCAAGGATTTTTCAAGTTACTCTTTCATAGCCAAACCCACTTCCCTCATCCCTCACCTCCCCCTAAACCCTGGCAACTAATCTCTAATGGAGAACTAATCTATTCTCCATTTGAATAATTTTGTCATTTCAAGAATGTTGTATAAATGGAATAATGTATTATGCAATCTTTGGGATTTGTTTTGTTCATTCAGCCGGGCTGGTGGCGTGGTGGTTAAGTTCACACACTCCGCTTTGGTGGCCTGGGGTTCATGGGTTCAGATTGCGGGTGCAGACCTAGCACTGCTCATCAAGCCACACTATGGCAATGTCCCACATAAAATAGAGGAAGACTGGCACAGATGTTAGCTCAGCAACAACCTTTCTCATAAACAAAAAAAAAAAGGGAAAAAAAAGATATATGAGCTTTATTCATTCAGCAAAATACATGCCACAATTTGTTTAACCATTCCCCTATTGAAGGATATCCGGATTGTTTCTAGATCTGGCTATTATGAAAAAAGCTGCTATAAATATTTGTGTACAAACTTTTGTGTGAACATACATTCTCATTTTGTTGAAATAATACTCAGTTGTGCAATTACTAAGTAGTTTGCATGTTTAGGTTTTTATGAAACAGCCAAAGTGTTTACCAGAGTGCCTGTATGATTTCACATCCCCACTAGCAATGTATGTATGATCCACTTTCTCCACATCCTTTCCAGCATGACGTTGTCACTATTTTTTATTTTAGCCACTCTGACAGGTGTGTACCGATATCTCATTGTGCTTTTAATTTGCATTTCCCTAATCACTGATGATGCTGAGCATCTTTTCATATGCTTATTTGTCATCTGTATATCCTTTTCAATGAAATATCTCTTCAGGTCTTTTGCCCAATTTTGTAAATGGATTTTCTTTTTCAATGTTGTTTTGAGATTTCTTTACATATTCTAGATACTAGTCCTTTGTTGGATACTTAGTTTGTAAATATTTTCTCTCGCTCTGTATCTTGTCTTTTCATCCTCTTTAACTGGTCCTTCACAGAGCAAGAGTTTATAATTTTGATGAAAACCAGTTTATCAAGTTTTCTTTTATGAATTGTACTTTTGGTGTCAAGTCTAAGAACTCTTTGCAGAGCCCTATATCCTGAAGATTTTCTCCAAAAATTTTGTACTTTTACATTTTACTTTTAGGTTTGTGATCCATTCTGAGATAATTTTTCTATAAAGTATGAGACTTAAGTTGAGGTTCAGTTTTTGCCTGAACATATGGATGTACAATTGTTCCAGCACCATTTGTTGAAAAGGCTGTTTTTCCTCCATTGAATTGCTTTTGCACTTTTGTCAAAAATCAGTTGAGCATATTTGTGTAGGTCTATTTATAGGTTCTCTATTCTGTTCCATTGGTCTGTGTTTATCGCACCAGCAATATACCATACAGTCTTGATTATTGTAGCTATATAATTTTTGAAATTGGGTAGACTGATTTCTCCCACTTCATTCTTCTTTTTCAGTATTCTTTTAGCTATTCTAGTTCCTTTTCCTTTCTGAATAAATTTTAAAATAATCTTGCTTATATCTACAAAAAAATTCTTGCTGGGATTTTGACAGAAGTCATATCAATTTGGGAGAATTGAAATCTTTACTGTGTTAGGTTTTCCAATCCATGAACATAATATGTCTTTTAATTCATAAAGAACTTTGAGTTTTTATCAGCATTGTGTAGTTTTCAGCATACAAGTGTTGTTATATTTTTATCTAAGTATTTAATTTTTTGAGCAATTATAAATTGTATTATCTTTTTAATTTTCACGTCCACATGTTCATTGTTAGTATATAGAAATAGAATAGATTTTTATATATCTATCGTGTGTTCTGTGACCTTGCTGAATTCACATATTGGTTCTAGATTTGTGTGTGTGAGTTTATGTGTATTTATTCTAGATTTGTGTGTGTGAGTGTGTGTGTGTATGTCTGTGTGTGTGTATGTGTAGATTCCTTGGGATTGTCTTCACAGAAAATCATGTCGTGCAAATAGGGACAATTTTATTTCTTCCTTCAATTCTGTGTGTATTTTATTTTATTTTCTTGCCTTATTTCACTGACAAGAATTTCAAAAACCATGTTGAATAAGAATGGTGACACATCCTGCCTTGTTCCTGATCTTAAGGAAAAGCATTGTCATCCACCATTGTTACCTATAGGTTTTTCGTAGATGTTCTCTAACAAGATAAGGAAGTTTCCCTCTCTTCTAATTTTTCTGAGAGTTATTGTTGTTGTTTTTAATCATGAGTGAGTGTTAAATTTTGTCAAATGCTTTTTCTGCATCAGTTGATAGGATCGTGTGATTTTTCTT
This sequence comes from Equus przewalskii, assembly GCF_037783145.1. NCBI lineage: Eukaryota > Metazoa > Chordata > Mammalia > Perissodactyla > Equidae > Equus > Equus przewalskii. The sequence continues at coordinate 23,055,229 of NC_091855.1, forward strand.
TGTTCACCTGGGAACATGGTGGATTACACTGATACACTTTTGAATATTGAACCAAACTTGTATGCTTTAAATAAAGTCCAGTTGCTCATGGTATATAGTTCTTTGTATATATTGGTAAATTCTATCTGCTAATATTTTGTTAAGGATTTTTGTATTCATGAAGGATATTGACCTATAGTTTTCATTTTTTTTGTAGTGTCTTTGTCTCATTTTGGTATCATGCTAGCTTCATAAAATGAATTGGATTGTCCCCTCCTCCTCTGTTTCAGAAAGTGTTAATTCTTTAAATTTTTGGCAGAATTCTCTGGTGTAGCCATCTGGGCCTGGAGATTTCATTTTGGGGAGTATTTTAATTATTGACTCAATTTCCTTAATAAGTTTAAGTCACTTAATAAATATGAAATTATTAATAGAAACAGGCGTATGAAAAGATGTTCAACATCATTAGCTATAAGAGAAATGCAAATCAAAAGTACAATGAGGTATCACATCACTCTGGTCAGAATGGCTATAATTAGCAAGACAGGAAACAACAAATGTTGGAGAGGATGTGGAGAGAAGGGAACCCTTGTTCACTGCTGGTAGAAGTGCAAACTGGTGCAGCCACTACGGAAAGCAGTATGGAGTAACTTCAGAAAATTAAGGATAGATCTACCGTATGATCCAGCTATCCCACTGCTGGGTATTTATCCAAAGAACTTGAAAACACAAAGGCATAAAGATACTTGCACCCCTATGTTCATTGCGGCATTATACACGATAGCCAAGACATGGAAGCAACCTAGGTGCCCATCAAGAGACAAATGGATAAAGAAGATGTGGTATTTATACATGATAGACTGCTACTCAGCCATAAGAAATGATGAAATCCTGCCATTTGTGACAACATGGCTGGACCTTGAGGGTCTTATGCTGAATGAAATAAGTCAGAGGGAGAAAGTCAAATTCCATATGATCTCACTCATAAGTAGAAGATAAAAACAAACAAACACATAGCATTGCAGATTGGATTGGTGGTTACCATAGGGGAATGGGGGTGGGGGGAGGGCAAAAGGGGTGATTAGGCTCACATGTGAGGGGATGGTCTATAATTAGTTTTTGGGTGGTGAACATGATGTAATCTACACAGAATTTGAAATATATTATGATGTACATCCGACAAAAAATAATAAAAATAAAATGTAAATATATTTAAATATGAAATATTATTAAATATGAAATAAATAAATATGAAATTATTGATTTCATACTGGGTGATTGGTGGTAGCTAGTGTTTTTTGAGGAATTGGTCCATTTCATTTAAGTTGCAAAATTTATGTATGTAGAATTGTTTGTAGTATTCCTTTATTATTCTTTTGATGTCTGCAGGGTCTATAGTGATATCTTGTGTTTCATTCCTGATATTGAAAGTTTGTGTCTTCTCTCTTTTTCTCTATCAGTCTTGGCAGGAAGTTTTCCCAATTTTATTAATCTGTTCAACGAACTATCTCTGTTTCATTAATTTTCTACACTGTTTTTGTGTTTCCATTTTCATTAGTTGTTAGTCTTGTCTTTATTCTTCTTTCCTCTCCTTGCTTTGGATTTATTTTGCTCTTTTTGTAGTTTCTTGAGATATGAACTTCAGTGACTGATCTGAGAGTTTTCCTCTTTTCTAATATATGAAGTTAGTGCTGTAGATTGCCCTCTCAGCACTGCTTTAGCTCTGTCCTCAAAATTTTGATATGTGGTAGGGATTTTCCTTCAGTTTAACATACTTATTTGATTTTCTTCAGACTTTTTGATTTATGTGTTATTTAGAAGTGTCCTGTTTAGTTTACAACTTGAGAATTTCCTGTTATTTTTCTCTTCTTTCTTTCTTTCTTTCTAATTTTATTCCATTTTGGTTGGCAAATGTGCTCTGTATGACTTCAATTCTTTGAATTTTCTCAAGGTTTGTTCTATGGCCCAGCATGTGGGCTGTTTTGAATGTGGGCTTCCCATGGATACTTGAAAGTAATGGGTATCCTTCTGCTGTTGGGTGGAGTGTTCTATAAAAGTCAATTAGATACTATTGGTTGATGCTGTTGTTGAGTTCTTCTGTATCCTTATGATTTTCTATTTACTTGTTCTATCAGTTGTTGAGAGAGGGGTGTATAGTTTCCAACTATAATTGGATTGGTCTAGTTCTCCTTTCAGTTTTAACAGTTTTTCCTTCACATATTTTGCAGCTCTGTTGTTTGATGCATTCACACTTAGGATTATGTCTTCTTGGTGGATTGATCCTTTTTTCATTATATATTAATCCTCTGTGTATATGGTAATATTTTTGCTCTGAAGCGTAATTTATTTGATATTAATAAAGCCACTCCTAGTTTCCTTTGATTAATGTTTGCATGATGTATGTTTTCCCATCGTTTTACTTTCTTTCTGTCTATATCATCGTATTGGAAGTGAGTTTCTTGTAGACAGCATTTAGTTGGGTCATGTTTTTAATCCATCCTGCCATTCTCTTTTAGTTCATATATTTAGATCTTTTACATTTAATGCCATTATTTATAGGTTAGGGCTTAAGTTTACCATTTTATTGTTTTTTTTTCTGTTTTTTCTCTCCTTTTTCATTTCTCTTTTTCCTGCCTTTCTGTTGGTTGATTGAACAATTTTTAGATGTAGTATTTTGGTTTATCTGTAGTGTTTTGAGTATATTTCTTTCTGTAGCTTTTCCAGTGATTGCCCTATGTATCACACACACACATAGAAAAAATCATAGTCTACTTGTGTCATCATTTTAACAGTTCATGTGAAATGTAGAAACCTCATGTAAACCTTGCTTTATGTCACTTTCCCCTCTCTCATTTATAATATAACATTAAATATTTTGTCTACATGCATTTGGAACCACATCAGACAGTGTTATAGTTTTTTCTTCAATTGTCAGGCATAATTTGGAAGAATCAAGAGAAGAAAAAAGTCTATTTATTCATATTTTTGCCTACTGTATTGTTCCTTCCTTTCTGATGTTTTAAGATTCTTTCTTTTATCATTTCCTCTGTTTAGAAAACTTCCATTAGCGTTTATTTTAAGGTAGGTGAGCTGGCAACCAATTCTTTCATCTTTTTTCATCTGAAAATGTCTTGATTTTCTCTAATTTCTGAAGGACATTTTCACTAAAGATTCCAGGTGGACAGTTGTTTTCTTTCAGCATTTAAAAAATGTTGTGCCACTTCCTTCTGGCTTCTATGATTTCTGATGAGAAATCCACTGTCATTTAAATTATTTTTCCATCATTGGAAAGGTGCTATTTTTATCTGGCTGCTTTCAAGATTTTTTGTCTTTAATTTTAGAAGTTTGACTTTGATGTGTTGTCTTAGTCAGCTTGGGCTGCCCTAACAAAATATCATAGACTAAGTGGCATAAACAGCAGAAAATTAATTTTCTCACAGTTGTGGAGACTGGAAACCTTAGATCAAGGTGCCACATGACTGGGTTCTAGTGAAGACCTTCTTCCTGGCTTGCAGGTGACCACCTTCTTGCTATGTCCTCACATGGCAGAGACAGAGAGAGACCTTTCTCTCTCCCTCTTCTTTTAAGGCCACAAATCCTATTAGATTAGGACCCCGCCTGCATGACCTCACTTAACCTTAATTACCTACTAAAGCACTATCTCCAAATATAGTCACATTGGGGGTTAGGGCTTCAACACAGGAATTTTGAGGGACAAAATTTAGTCTATCACAGATGTCACAGTGTGGATATTTTTGGATTTGATCTGCTTGTGGTTCACTCATTTTCTTGAATCTGTAGGTTGATGTCTCTTACCAAATTTGGGAATTTTTAAGTCATTACTTCCTTGATTTCTTTTTCAGCCATGCCTCCTTTCTCCTCTCCTTCTGGGACTTCAGTAAGATAAGTGTCACATCTTTTGTTATAGTCCACAGGTCCCTGTGGCTCTTTTCATTTTTTTCTGTCTCTTTCTCTCTGTTGTTCAGATTAGGTAATTTCTATTATTCTATCTTCCAGTTCACTGTTTTTTTCCGTCTGTGTCCTCCATTCTGCTGTTGTGCCCAGCCACTGAGCTTTTTATTTTGACTATTGTGTTTTTCAGTTCTAAATTGTCCATTTTGTTCTTATTTATACTGTCTCTTTATTTGCTGATATTTTTATCTCTTTGATGAAACTCTATTTTTCGTTTGTTTCAAGTGTGTTCATAAGTGCTGATTGAAGCACTTTTATGATGGTCGTTTTAAAATCTTTGTCAGATAATTCTAACATCTGTCACCTCACTGTTGGCATCTGTTGATGTCTGTTTTCATTCTGTCTGAGACTGTCTTGCCTCTTCCTGTGACTTGTGATCTTCAGTTGAAATCTGAACATTTTGGTTAGTATGTTGTAAGACTCTGGATCTTATTTGAACTTTCTATTTTACCTGGCTTTGTCTGACAGTGCTTCATCAGGGAAAGATTGGGGAGCCACATCCCTACTTCCCAGTCTAGGTAGAAATCTAGGTTTCCACTCACCACTGATGCCTGAGGATGAGGCTTGTTCCTCCTGGGAAGGGTTTGGGACCTGGCTCCCAACTAGGCCTCCACTGATACCTCCCTCTCTGGAAGTGATAGGGATGCCTTGTTACTGCTCCCTATGTGGCCTTCACTGATACTGTGATGGTAAAAGGCTTCCTCTGATGCAAATTGAAGGGGGATGGAGAATTATGCCTTGCTACTGCCAGGTGGGAGTAAAACAAAATCCAGGCTCCTCATGTGGTCTCAGTTGACACCATTGCAAATAGAGGGTTTTGTTATTGCATGGCAGAGATGAAAGTCCTGGCTCCCACTTGGCCCTCTCTGACATCACACAAATGGGCAAGTTGGGATAGCTCACTATAGCCTGGAAAAGGTGAAGGTTTAGGTTTCCCACCTGGTCTTTGCTGGGCTGGGCAGAGGTGGGTCCACACTTTTTTCCTGTGGTGTTTGGCTGGAGTACAGCAATTACTTTATAGAATCTTTCTGCCTTCCTAGACCTTTCTTGGTTCTTTGGCTTGATGGGGCTTTTTCATTTGCACCCTGTGGTGTTTCCATGTCCAGTTTCTTCAGTATCTAGTCTGAGATATGTGAGATGAGAAGAAAACTCAGGGAACTCACTGATAATGTCATTCTTTAGGTCATAACATCCCCAGTCAGTCTACTTCCTCTCCACCTTTCAGAGTCTTTTTATGTTTGTCTTATATTGAACGCCTAGGGTTTTTAGTTGTACTTAATAAAAGGAATAGGAATATATATGTCTACTCTATCTTCCCTGAAACAGAAGTCTGTGCATTTGTTTTGAAAACACCAAAGCACCTAATAAATGTATGGTAACTGATGGATCATTTGATGGTTAATTATAGGTTGACTTTAGGGACTCAGAATAAGTTTCTCAGGGAGCTATCCAAGGTACTGGGCTCTTAAAGTTCTCTGGCTCAGCAAATGAGAATTTTCCATCTCTCTTACCGCTTCTAATGGCCTTGAACCTTTTTTCTCTTCTCACTTATTTTGGTCCCAGCCTCCCAGCCTCCAACTACTCTGCCCTACCACATCACACTCAACTTTTCATTGATGCACTATCATGGTCTTCAATTGCTTTTGTCAATGTTACCTCTAGCCATTGAATTGCACTGTTTGTGGAACAGTAGAACAAGTCCTATGGAAAAATGCAAAGCAGAAGAGAGGCCCTTCCTTCAAGATGCTAATAGTTTCAGAGGGAAACTAGAATTGATTATAACTAGGGGATATTTTCTGGGACATTTCATCTCTACTGCATTCATTGTTATTTACTTTTAAGGTATAAAGAATAAAAGATAAAATAAATGATTGGCTATTTTGAGTTTCGTTCTTTTCTTTTTACCTCAATTTTGAATATTTGCAGAGAAATAACTGCAAAGCATTTTCCTGTATTCTACAGGAATATTGAAAGGGGATGGTGCAGCCATGGCAGAAAAAGACATTTTTCTCCTTTAAGAGAAAATTCTCTCAGAAATAGAAAAAATATAGCCGTCTCCTATTATGAGTTGACCTTGGAGCCGAGAAGTAGTAGTTATTCCCTCCATCCATTCCATTTCTAATGCAATAGGTAAAAGGTAGAAAGATTAAGTCCGAAAATTTCAGTGACCTCTAAAGAAAGTTTGAGCTGTCTTATTTTATCTGATGGTATTTTTACTGGTTGTGTTTTTAGGACTTAACATCCCCTCCACCCCAATAGGCAACAGTTTTCTCTTCTTGAGCTTTATGAGAATCTTTCATAGAAATTTCACCTAGCTGTCAGTCTTTAACTCTGAAGTATTTAGTTTGTTTCATGGGATTACAGACATTGGAAAAGGCACTACAAAAATACATGGACCTAAGAATTCTTAAAGGGCTTGGATTCCAGTGGCTGGTGAAAGGTCTTGAAAGCATTTCACCTCCTCATTCCTTCGACTGTAACCTCAAGATTCCCTAAATTGTGGATTTAGTGTGTAAATGTTGGTCTCTGTCTTCAAAGTGGAGATACTGTCTCCACTGTACCCTCTCTCAAATTTTTGTGATGAAAGGCAGACATTATATCCATTTGCTAGCACAAATAACTGGTGTCTACCAATGGACTACTTTCTTACTTAGATGAAGCCAACCGGCCCACATGAAGATTAAATCTATAGTCACACTTAACTTCTTGAACTAACCATCTGAACTAACTAGCACAGTCCAAAAAGTAATACCTGACAGAGGAACATATTCGTTAGTTTATAAGTAATTAGTTTTGGTAATTTTTATTGCCTTGACCAGATCAAACTAGTAAGTTGCAGAGCCTGGATTTGATCCCAGGTTTGCTGGATTCCAAAGCCACACAACTTTAAAGAGTGAGTTGTTGTACTCTTTGCACTGAAAACTCTTGGTACTTCAGTCTCAGTGAACTCTTCTGAACAGTGAGGTTTCTTATACATTGTACATTGTGTGCCGTGAGCCACTGATCTGCTTAAGGTCTGTGCATGTTCTTCTGAATATTTATGAGATGGGGGAAGTGGTGCTTTCTGTCTGCCCTGAGGATATTATGAGTATTAATAAGCTAACATCTATGTAGAAAAAGTCTACAAGCATACCTTTATTATTTGATAACAAGAAAAGTCTGAATTATTGAAAAGTCAGAATAAGTGATTACTTAGAATTTTAAAAACTCACATTCAAGAACATTCAATAATGAGAACAATGATTTATTAAGTGGATTTATGAGTATTTTTATTAAATATATAATAATTCCTAGGAAATTTATATTTATATGAATTATAAGCAAGTAGGTGCTGTGCAAGTGCATACAAGCAATTTGTTTTCTGGGAAACTTAGACATTCTTTCTGAGATCTTGAATATATGATGACATTTCTTAACAAACCCTTTTATACAGCAAAAGAGTAACCTGAAGGTGAGTTACACATAAATGGTCACAGATTTCAAATATGAATGATATAAATGATTTAGGGTTTACTCTGAGTGCCAAATCAATGTGGTAGAACAAAGCAGTTAAAGTCACTTGTTCCAAGCTATATGGGTCTGGATTCCAATCCTGAAACCACCCTTAATCATGTGACTGTGGGCAGGTTACTAGGCATCTCCAACACCAGGTATCCTCATTTCTAAAATAAGGAGGAGAATCACACATATCTAACTGCTTTTATTATTATTATTATTATTGTTAACGCTATTATTAAGAAGTAATAAAAAATGATGCTCCTTCCTTACGAGAGGTTTGAGTAATAACTGAGTCTATATTTGTTAGAATCACAGAATGACAAATCCATAGATAGCATCCTACCCTCTAATTTTTGCTTCTTGTCTAAGGTAGGAACAAAGAAATGACAGATTCAATCCAAAATATCCTTGGGTGGTGCAGGTAGCGCTGGGATTAGGTTAGAGACTTAGGACTGCTATGCTAGAGGTCTGAAACAAGGGGATTTCAAGACCCTTGCATTTATTTTCAGAGTATTCCAAATGTTTGCTGCCTTCAAGCTCGGAACCAGCCAATAGGAAGAAGGGGTCCCAGGGAACTGTTTACTGTAGAAAGAATGCTGGATTTTGCCTTGACTTCTTTTCTCCTTACTGCAATAGCAGCTCAGCTTCATAATGTTCTCTCTAGTCATGTATTCTGATCAAAGCAGTTATTTAAAGGCTGTAGCTAATAGAAGAGTAGATACCCCTGGTATTTCCCAGAACAGAGCCCTCATTCTGGGATTCTTGGGTCCATGTGACTTCCTGAGCCCGTGATTCACGCTGAGCAAGGGAATAGGTTTGGCATGACACAATCTGCAGATTCAAGTAAATCCCCTGGGAGAGGAGGAGGCTGCTGAGAGTCCCCTTTGCTGGCTGGAGCTCCCAATGTATGCACAAAACACCCCATCCCAGGCCCCAGATGTGTGCAGGTTTCTAATTGCCAGTGCTGCACTAAGATTTGAAGGGTGAGAGAGTTGCAAAATCACGAACACCGAGGGCGGTGTTAGGAAGGCAGCTTCCTGCACACTGTTGTAGGTGTTAGGGAGATTATCAATGCTCCGGGAGAGACACGGGACTGGAGGGCTTAGGGAATGTGGTGGTCCCTCTCTTCGCTGTTTCTGCACCTGAGGTTGTGCTTTCCCAGAGATGTGCACCCTGCACTTCCATTTCTGCAGTGAAATTAACTCGAGCTTGGCAGGTAAGTCTTTCAGGTCACCTTTAAAAAAAAAAGGTATGTGAGCTGTGGTGGGGGTGGGCTGGACCCCATTCTCTTACATTGGACATATTTTATTGGTGCAAAAGTGGTATTTGGAAGCTTAAATGTGGGCAGAGGTTTGAAGCAGCCAGATGAACTACGTGGCTGTCGGGGGAGAGGTAGGGGCATAAACAAAAGGAAGGGAAGGGTCTCAGGCATCTTCTCCCTAATAAATCTCCCATTTTGCTTGGAAATTTTGCCTCTAGCCTGGTGCCTAGCTCCAAACAGGGTCTTTGGCATGAGTTATGGCTGTGATCTTCCCTATTTTCCTTTTTTTTTTTTTTTTTTGCTTTTTTAGTTACCACTGCATGGGAGCAGGCAGACAGAAGCAGAGTTGCACATTGTCAATACAGGCTGTAGAAGTCAATAAGCAGCCAGACAGGGAGTGAAATTGGAGGAGGCAGCTATAGATTTCTTAGGTTATTTCTTGTGAGTTTTTCAGAACTTGTGTGATTCAGGCTTGTCAGATACTATTTTGAGCTGGGCTGAGACAAACACATTCCCCTGGTGCACCAGATGTTGTCTGCAGCCTTCCAATTTCCAGAGGCATCTGAGTTGGCTTTCTTGGGGGCAAAGGAATGTCCAGGCAAGGGATAGGAGTGAGGGAATCGGCAATTACAATGGGGAAGGTAAATGGTCTGCTGCTCTGGAGTTTGGTAGAAATTGTAATATAACCCTGGAGATAATTATTAGGATGGTAGTGATCGGCTCGAGGGAACAAGGTACGGTGCCTCATTCATTTCAGTGCGTGGATCGGAGTGGACACTCAATTAATGCATGTTGATTGAATATTAGTACCAAAATGTGTACTTTTTGGGTGAGCTCAGATTGATATGTTGGGTTGCACTTAGAATGCCAAGATGGAGTACTAAGAGAGGCTAATGCTGATTGATGAGTAAATTATGATAAGATGAGTTGTGTTGAATAGTAGAATAATATCCTTGAGTTGAATCATTGGATGAGGGCACAGAAACACAGGGCCTGCCTATCTATCCGACTGTCTGTCTGTCTATTCCTCTCTCATTTGTTAACCACCTGGTTCCAGAAGAATTTCAGGCAGCTTATAAGACAGACTTAATGCAAATTAGTATCATTAGAGATAAAAATGACAAAAAATAATCCTTCATCCAAAGGTCGACCTTCTGTGGTTCTGCAGCGACGTGGCCTACAGATAACTGAAATGTAAAAGTACCTGTAATTTTTAGTTTAAGCATTTACTTCAATTTCCTCTTCCACCAACTTCATACCTGATACTGCAAACAAGGAAGGAAGTAGATGGCTATTCTAAGCCTGCTCTCTTGGAGTCCCATAAGGTGAAACTAGCAAAGGACAGGTAAGGGCTGCACAGGTGATCGAGTGATACCTAGAGGGCTAGTTAACCGTTTTGCCCTGGGGAGGTGAAAAAGCAGCGAACTGGGTGGTCCTTCTTCATTCTTTAGGCTGGCTGCTCTTTTATAGCTCAGGGTGCTTTGCTTACTTTTTCTCCCCCTATCTGAAACTGAAACAGGGAAAGTATGGTTTCCCTCCCCATCCTGCTTAATAAAATATTCTACTATTTTCTCGACTACTAAAATATTCTATTATTGCTGATCACTTCCTCCTCTGCTCAGTGTGTTTGTCACTGGCCACAGTTTACGTAAACATGACACAGGTTGCCTGGAGCTTGAATTGCCTTTAGAGCGGGTGCTGGGGACGAGGAAGGGGATTCCGGGCATGCTGATGAATTCCTGCAATGGCCAGGGCTGGGAGCCAAGTGGATTTTGGACAGATGCTTTATGTGCTGAGTCAACTTGGCTCAGCTAATATTCCTGGGTTCTAACCTGGAGCTGGGGGAGGGACACATTCATTCACTAGGCCTGACTTAATGTCTGCGATGGGTGGGGCATAGAGGTCTTGGCATACTTGGGAGTCCACTGCAGAGGTCCCTCTCCCCCAAAAGGTCCTCTCTGCTGCCCACATAGCAAGTGCTGCTCCACTGTCTCCTTTATTTCTCTTGGGAGGGAAGAGCTTTATCCCATTTCACAAATGAGGAAACTGAGACTCAGGTTTTAAGCAGCTTGCTTAAAATTGCACAGCTAATGAGTAGATAAATCATGATTGAAATTCTGTTTACTTCAAAGTATGGTCTTATTCCAACAAGACTAAACATTGTATGGAAAGACATGTTCAGAAAAGACTCTTTTATAAGACATCTTAAGGGTGGGAAAATTTGGGTAGGGAAGGCCCATGAGGGAGTAGAAATTAAGGTGGGCCTTGAAGGATAAGCAGATGACAAAGAAACCCAACTCAAACTGGCTTTAACAATCAGGGTGGTTTATTGGTTCATGTAATTGAGAAGATCAGATAATGTCACCGAGGTCTGGGTTTTTCTCAGTCTGTCTGTTCATGTCACCTGCTGTGTTGGCTCTGTCCTCATGATCTGCCCATTGCCCTCTGGACTCTCCCACCCAGCAACTTCAGGCCCTCCTCTCCTGGCAGTGGCACGACTGCAGGAGTTTCAGGTGCTCACAGAGTCCCTGAGCTCACTCATTCTCATTGGACCCAACTGTAGCTGGAAGAAGATAGGAGATCACAGGCCATTCCATACCCTCCCCCAGAGAGCATGGGTGACACTAGCAGAAAGCCAAATTCTGCAGAGAAAAATCACGGGGGGAGAAGGGGGAATGGATGCTTGGCAGCCCACTAGCATCTCCTAGCAGAGGATTTAGGGAGGCAAGGGGAGCAGAAATACTCACAGCATGAGCAGTGGTGGCAACTCGGGGGTGACTGGGTCTGGGTCAGGAATCAAGATGCCAGCCCTGCAACTCTGCTTTTGCCAGCTTTTACCACTTCTTACCAGTGCCTTCTGATCCCTGGGACGTTGCTGCTGCAGCTTAATAGCTCTCTCCTGGACTCCAGTGAGGAGTCTTAGAATAATGAGGAAGAAATGAGTACTCCCAGTAGGATGGGGTCGTATCAGTGGAAATGGGTGGTGGTCCTTCCCCTGGTTTCTCCCAAGATTCCCCATGTCTGCTCTGAGGCTGCAAAAACCCTGCACCCTCATGACCCTTGATATTGGCTTTGGCCACCCCTCCAGTGTAAGTGGGGTCTTAAAGGTCACCAGCTGCTCAGGGATAAAGCAGGGTGCAAGGAGGTAGAGAGAGGGTCACAGGGATTGGAAGCCTGTTGAATGATCCTAGGAGGATACAACATTTGTTGTTTCATTAACCCTTCACCAACCAATGCCTAGGTTTGCTCGAGGGGCTTATGCATATGGGGCATATAAAGTAATGAGTAGGAATCTCGATGTTTGATCCATCAAAACGTAGAGCTTGTGTGGCTTTTTCTTTCTCAGAGAAGCAGGGTGGAGTATTCTTTCATGAGAAAGAATACTGTCCTAGGAGGAATCAGGAGACATGAGCTTGGTGAGAGCTTCGCACCTCCTATGTTTCCTGTTCCTCCTATGATGGTTGTTTTGGCAAGTTACTTTAATTTCTGAGCCCCACTCTTATCTGTAAAATGGGGGCAAGAATTCCTTCCAGGTTTGTGAGGATCAAATAAGAAAGGAGGCAACAGCACGCCTGACCGCTAGTAAGCCTCCAACAGAGTTTTTCTTGTTTTCTTCCTCATATAGAATTATTTTACATTCGAGCTTTGTTATTCTAGGAGAGAAACCCAGGGTTATGCTTTGGAGGGCCATTTCTGCCTGTTTGAGTCAAATTGGATTTAGCAGGTGCAAAGGGCTGCAGAAGTGACTTGACAGCTGATAGAATTACAGCCAGGGTTCCGAGGGGTGATGGGAGTCCTGAGGGTTGACTCTTTGAGCCCCAAACTGCAGTTACCCTTTGAGCTTTCCTCCACCCATACTCTGTTCCTGTGTGAGTGATGCTACATTAAACCCGAGTGCACTGGGAATTATTCTAGCTTCCATGCCTTTGCCTCTCTTTTTTCTACTGCTCAGCCCCTCCGTGCTGCCTTTACACATCTCATCAGTCAACAAAGTCCCGTTGATTTTATTTCCAAATCCCTCTTAAACCCACACCATCCTTTTCATCCCCAGTGTTCCGATGCTGCCTCATCCCTCACTCGACTCTTATAATTGCTGCTTTGCTGTGCCTGGCATGAAGAGGCGCTCAACAAATGGTTGTTGAACGAATGAGGAATAAGATAATGAGACAGGTGAAATTTAGTGAAACATTGAGGTCCTGAGCTCCCAAACCTCTCCTGTTTATATGAAAGGCCTGGGTTAGTATTTCTGGCAATATTTATGAGAAAGACTTAGGATTTTGGGCTCTAACTTATCATGCATTTGAAGTCACCTATTTGCATTTTATGGAGATATTTAACATGTGTGTGTCGACTAAGGTACTTGTTTCCACAGGAAAGACCCTCCCCAAGTCTTCCCACAGCCCGAGGGAGATGCTATCTCCTTCCCTGCTCCTCTGAGGTCTCATTTCACCCTCCTCATTTCGCCAGCCTCTGGGAAACCTGATCTAAGCCTGAGCAATGCTGGGAATGCCCGCTTAACAGCTTGGCAGGGAGGAGAGGCGATTTACTTACCCAACTGAATTACCCCTTTACTCTTCTGATCTCCCAAGCATATGCCAGAAGAAGAAGATAATAGAAGACGTGGTTAACACTGCATGGGACTCATGAGTCCACATGCATGAAAAGCTTACTTTCTTTTGTGGTGAATCTCTTTCTCCCTCAAAAGTGCCTTCCTCCCCTCATTTGCCTTGCAACAAATTTTCCTTTACAGTATCTTTGCTGGAAGTTCTTTCCCTTTGAAAACAGAAACACCTAGCTGATAGCTCACAACTCTCCACTGGTTTGATGGCAGCCTAGGGACCGAAGAACAAGTCTGTTCTCTAAGTGCCTCTGAGGAGCTAACTTTAGGGTGCTGCAAGACAAGTATCTGCTCAGAAAATTCTCATGCGTGTGACAGTTCTCAAGGCAGGAAGGGGAGAGAATTCCTGGGGGTTTCCCCTCTGCACGCTGGAGGAATGAAGAAACATATTAAGCCAAAGCTATAAGTCAGGCTGAGGATGACAGTTTCTGGTGGAGTGGGACGGGAATTCCATCTCAGGTTGAGAGCTGTTCCTGAATGGCTGTCACACCCAACTTGTTTGTTTCTCAGCTATTAATAGAAACTATCAAAGTGGGGATGGGTGACTTGCCCAAGGATCTCTCCCAAAACGCCTTACCTCACGGCTTGAAATTCCCTTATTAGAGATCTATTCACAATACCGTGGGATCAAACATACATGCATGAATCTCTTTACAGCACCCTTGCCAAGGGCCATTCAGTAAACACTTGTAGAGCCAGGCACTGGGCTGGTTGCTATAAATACGAGGAAAAGTAAGTCATATCCTCTAATGCCCAGGAGTATACTATCTGAATGGTAATGTCCATCCTGAGAATAATGAGACCAGGAGCTGACATAGATAGTGCTTACTCCACGCCGAGCACTGTTCTATGTGCTCCTCATGCACATAGTCATTGCCTTCTCACAATAACTCTGTGAGACTCTTATCCTTACTTTACAGGTGAGGAAACTGGGACACTGGGTCATTAAATGTCTTGCCTAAAGTCACAGAGCTAATATGTACCAGACACCATGAGAGCAGAGGGAAAAGAGGTGTGGTCAGGGATGTTCATTGATCTGAACATCTCTGCTGGTTGTGGTCTCACCCTCTCCCTGAATGGCCCATTGCCCTTCCTTTGAATTAAACATCGAACTCTCCCTCTTATCAAATTTAGCTATTCTTGTGAAGGGACAAAAGTCCTTGACATCTTGCTATGAATTCAGCATTCAAAAATTTGACGCCTGATATGGGAAAAGGCAGTGCCTGAGGAGGCAGAGGGCATTCAGGATGATTTGAGCTTGCATCTTGATTTTCCCAGAGCCAGTTCTGGTCAAGAGGATAGAAGGCGTAGTCAGTAAAATGGTACTCAGATGGAGGGAGACTGTAGGAAAGTAGACATCAGTCTACTATTTCCACTAGACATTGTGACCTTGAGACCTTTTTTACTTGTGATACTCTCTCAGGACCATTTGGATTGTAAGTGACTGGAAATCCAACTGGGAATTTTAGTGGAGTCTAAGGAGAAAGTCTAGGGGTTGTTCTGGATTGAAGTACAGCTTGCAGAGTCTCATGTGATGTTGCCGGGTTTCATGTTCTCATCTTTCTCACCTCATGATCACAGGATTAATGCAGCAGCTCCAAACCTCACTCTGCTTACCTTCTGTCTGGGGGAGGTGGGGTGATGTAAGAGATCCTTTCCTGAATAATCAGAAAAGGAATCCTGGGCTTTTCTTTTATTGACCCTACTGTTGTCTGCTTATTCCTGGAGCCATCACTGTGCCCAGGAAAGGAAGTTATACCGATTAGCTTAGGCCAGTTGGTATAAGGATGGAATGAGAGTGGGGAACCAGTGGGTCCCCCAGGAAATTCAGTTTACCATGGAGAATGCTGATGACATCCTTCTCTGGAAACTTCTCAAGTGATGACTTACATCACTGCTCCTTCAGACAGTATTTTCTCTCCAGGGCTAGTGGCATCCACAAGACCCACACCTCCTGATTCTCCTTCTTGCCAATCAATATGTGTACTCTATTCCCAGCAGTGTGCCAAAGTGGCTCAGTGGCATGAAGAATAGGAAGGAATGACTAAATAAACAATAAGGCATGAACTGACTTTTTCAACGGCCCTGTAGTTCCTTCACTCCTTAGTCAGGGTTCTTATTCAGAGCAGAGGGACCCAGAACATCTTCAGTCCTACAGATGGTGTTGGTTGGGTATCTGCATATGGGGAGATATGTGGGTGGGAGCAGCTGATGTCAGGAGGGCTGAGTTGGAACATTGGATTCCAATCAAGAGAAAAGTCTTGAGGCTTCAGTTGATGAGGAGAGATCTCCTTAACCGAAAGATGTGAAATTCTGGCAGCCTCTCTTTAAGGATGATGAAAAAGAGGCCTAATCCTGAAATGATCAAAACTCCACTGGCCAGTCTTGAGGGATACTACATGGGGGCTACCGGAAGCGAAGTCAGGGCCTCCTGCTGTGAGTTCTTCTGGTCAGTGATTTCCTTCCCCTGGAAAGGTAGCTGGGTAGAGAAAGCTTACACTACTTGCCTGTGTGACTTTGGATAATTCACTTAATCTTGTCCATTCTAGATATCCTAATCTGTAAAAAGGGATAATAGAAATATCTACTTCATGAATAAATTGTAAAAATTAAATGAAATATTGTTATGAAAAAACTAGCACAAGCTCAGTTCATGGTAGCCAATTTAATCAATATCAGTTTCAGCTTTTTTCTCCCTGCCTGTAAGCTCTAGTCTAGATACTCAGCAACTTGGAGAGTTTTCTCTCAACTCAACACATGATGTCATGACACTAAGCATGTCAATAATGAGTTGCTGAAATTAACTTGTCATTAATGCTTTTTTTTTTAATTTAATGTTTTTTGAGCAGTTGTACCAGACTACAGAAAAATGCAAGTGTTTTGGTTAAGTGGTCCCCTCCCTTGCTGCAGCACAGTCAGAGCCACATATGTTGGAATCTCTGCTCTGCCCCTGACAAGCCATATCATCTTGGGAAGTGAATTAAATCTTTAAAGTCAGGATCTTGATCAGTAAAATGAAGCTAATAATGCTTGCCCACAAAGTTACTGTGAGTATATGAGACCATTCATGTGAAGCCTGGCCCTGTTATGGTTCTGTACTTTGTTAGTCCTCACTGTGGGGTTCTATAATTTAAAATGTCACTTCCATGCATGGCAGTCCCTGGAAGGGTATAGGCCTGGAGTTCTTCATCTGGTGTTGGGGGAACGCCCTATATTGGCCATACCTATATATGTAAAATCAAAGTCTATCAGAGCAGTGGCTTCTAGGGTTCCCCTGTCCAAGCATGGGGCCAGGGGTGGCTGCTAGGTTGTTTTACCTAAGGGATGACCCTGATTTCATGCTTCTGTGATTTACTTATAGAAGAGATGACCACATTGGTTGAGAGGTTGGATTTCAAGTGTCCTTTTCCATCTCTGAGATTCTGTGTGCCTACAATTTCGCTTCCATTAGGTAGAGATGTAGTTGCTAGTGGTGTGGCCTTAAGCAAGTTACTTAAGCCCTTTATTCCTCAATTTCTTAATTTTAGGATGGGGCTAATTCCAATCCCCACATCCTAGGATGGAGTGAGATTTAAATAGAAAATATATGTAACTGTTAAGCGTAGTGTGGTAGGATATTAGAACTGCTCACAGATATCCAGTTTTCTTCTCATTTGGGATATAGTAGGGTGACGCTTCCTGGCTCCCTTGTTGTTGGGTGGGGCCATGTGACTAAGTCCAGCCAATGAGTTGTGGGCCAAAATGAGGTCTGTAACTTCTGGGTCAGAGCATTTAATTGCTGATATGTGACTTTTGGCACAGTCACCATAACATTCAGGGTGGTGGCTATTCAGTATGCCTGACCTCCTTACCCCCGGCCAACATGTAATGGATGTGGAATATGAGAAAGAATAACTTTTGGTTTGTTGGGTCACTGAGACTTTGGAAGTGTTTTTGCTGTTGCATAACTAGCCTATGCTGATGGATACACACAGTGTTTTACTTGGGTACCTGCTATGTGCCAGCAACATGTTGGTTCACACTTTACAATGATACGCTGGAAAGATATACATTATTATACTCGTATTTAGACAGGAAAAATAAGATCAGAAATGTTAAGTAATTTGCCCAAGGTCACCCAGCTCTTAAGTGGTGGAGTGAGGATTTAAACCCACATTGTCTGACTTCAGACCTTGTATTTTTTTTTTTAAGGAAGATTGGCCCTGAGTTAACATCCACCTCCAATCCTCCTCTTTTTGCTGAGGAAGATTGGTCCTGAGCTAATGTCTGTGCCCATCTTCCTCCATTTTATATGTGGGACACTTGCCACAGCATGGCTTGATAAGCTGTGTGTAGGTCCACCCCTGGGATCCGAACCGGCCAACCCTGGGCCACCAAAGCGGAGTGGGCAAACTTAATCGCTACGCCTCTGGGCCAGCCCCAAGACCTTGTATTCTTAACCACTATTCTGCAGACTCCTTAGACCAAGCCCGTGATTTCCTGGTATGATCAGCCAGTATTAACTCTGCCTTCCCTTTCTCTTGAACTGCATTCCCTGTAGTTTTGTTTGGAAATGATTCCCTCTGTTGGCTGTTACTTCTCAGAGTGATGGTGAGGTTGGGAAATCAGCAGAGTGGCCTGCTGTGGTTATCTGACTCTCAAGTTGTCACAGGAAGTCTCATCTTCTTTGCTTTGCTTGACTACTTTTTGATTTTTAACCCATTCTTTAAACCAAAATCTTTGATACGGGGAGAAGAATTCTCTTAAGAATATAGAAGGCGTTTTCTTTTTCCTACCTTTGCTTGAAGACATCAAAATGATTATCATGAGTCAGGCTCTAGAAGCAGAGCCTGTGATGGGGATTTTTGTGTTTGTGACTTATTGAGGGAGTGCTCCTGGGAGAAACCTGTAAGGACGTGAGTGAGGGGAAGAAGCTAAGCAAAGATGTGGTATAGCTGAAGCCTAGCCTCAGCCTGATCCCGTGGGGGAGCTATAGAGTATGATTTGTACCACATAGCTTGTTCTGCATTGAGACAAGGGGACTGAGCTTTTATTACCCTGAATCAGTTGACCTTGGATCTACCCTCCTAGGCATCTCCAGGTGAGGTGGTTTCCATTGGCTAAAGACAATCCTCCAGAGAAGGATGCAGGTGTGAGCCAGTTAGCAGCCAACACCTGCAGCAGTTGGGGGGATGGGTGCACCTGCCAGGGAAAGGAGTCTGGAGATGCACCACTAGCATCTGCTGCAGTGCTTGAGGTCAGTGGCTCATGCTTTTCAGATTTGTATTTTTCTAGGAGTGATTGGGTCAAGCTAAGGGGAGGCAGCGAAGTGTGTAACACAGTTTTGGAATGTGACCTCAGCACATGCTTTTGGTTGACATCCAAGTGTTGTGTGTGTGACTGTGAGGGCAGGGTGGGCATGGAGCTCTATCCTAACCTCTGGACTTTGAACTTTTACATTTTGCCTGGTCACCTGGAAAACTTTTCTCTTCACTTTCTACCTTTTTAAAGGGCAAGGTGGCTGCCAGAAATGTTTTGGCGATTCTGGGGGTGTTTTCTTTCCTAGTGAAATAGGAAGCTTCAACCTGGCATGCCCTGAGTCAGCAACTCAGCCTAATAACGGTAATAGTAACACCAACCCCAACACAGTTTATCAAGTGCCTACTATGTGACAGGGGCTTTAGTTGTATTACTGTTTGGTCTAATCCTCCCCATGACCCTGCAAGATGGGAATCATAGGATGATTTTATGGTCCAGAACAATAAATATCAGGGAAGGGCAGCAGTTTATCCAAGGACACACTATTAAAACAGTTTGCATAAAAGTAATAAAGAAAGCAAATCACACCATCAAAGAATGGAAGGTTCGAAGAAAATGATGAAAACCACGTGATCACCAAAAAGTAGAAATATCCTACTGTACGATAGGGAAGTCCCACCCTTTTGATTAATGTCAAAATCTTGCTGTGTTGAGTGTGGAGAAGGAGAGCAAGGCAAGGCTTACATGCTGGAGATGAGATTTGGTTCCAGTGCTGTCTGACTCTAAAGCTGAGACATCTTTGCAACACTGTTTTAATAAACATGTGATTTTAAAATGTCTACCCACTTAGTTCTGAATCATGAATTCCAGATGGAAGAATGGTTAAACACCCAGGCCTTAGAGATGGACAGACTGGAGTACTGGCTCTATGACCTCTCTAAGCCTCAGTTTTCCATTTGTCAAATGGGGATAATAATACTTAGCTTGCATGACTCTTATGTGGGTAAATGACATCGTGTATGTAAAATGTCCGTCATGTAAAAAACACCCCGTCTACACCTGTTTTTATAATATATCCACGAGGAGATTTCAGTCTAGTTGGGGAGAAAAGAGTTTCAGTCCTCTATTGTTTAATAATAAGCTTCTGCAAAATTTGCTGGCTTAAAACAATGATTTATTATTTCTCATGGTTTTAATGGGTTGACTGGGTGAACCACCCAGTTGTGTTTCACATAATGTCAGCCTCGTCACTCATGTGGTTGCATTTAGCTGGGAGCTTAGATGAGCTCCAACAAGGGATATCCAAGAAGGCTATGGTCCTCCTTCACATGCCTTGTATCACTCAGTAGACTAGGCTGAGCTGCTTATTTGGTGACTGGATTCCAAGATCCCCAAAGTAGAAGCATCCCTGCCTTTTTAAGGCTTAGGTCTAGAGTTGGCACACTGTCACTTCTATAGGTAAAGCAAGTCACATGGCCAATCCAGATTCAAGGGGTAGGGAATCAGACTCCAACTCTTATTGGGCAGAATGGCGTGTGTGTACTGGAGGGGAGGAATAATTGGCAGCTGTGTTAGTCAGGGTTCTCCAGAAAGGCAGAACCAGTAGGATATATACAGATATATATAAAAGGAGATTTCTTGGCTCACACAGTTAGGAAAACCAAGAAGCCCCACAATCTGCCATGTGCAAGCTGGAGAACCAGGAAAGCTGCTGGCATGATTCAGTCTGAGTCTAAAGCCCTGAGAAGTGGGGGTGAGGAAGGGTCGGATGGGGTGGGGCTGATGGTGTAAGTCCCAACCTGAGTCTGAACACCCTAGAACAGGTGTTGGAGGGCAGGAGAAGATGGCTCTCAGCTCAAGCAGAGAGGGTGACTTCACCCTTTCATGGCGTTTTTGTGGCATTCAGGCCCTGGATGGAGTGAATGAGGCCCACCCACATGGGTGAGGGTGGTTCTCTTTACTCAG
Organism: Equus przewalskii; assembly: GCF_037783145.1. Lineage (NCBI taxonomy): Eukaryota > Metazoa > Chordata > Mammalia > Perissodactyla > Equidae > Equus > Equus przewalskii. The sequence continues at coordinate 23,075,760 of NC_091855.1, forward strand.
TCTGCTGAATCAAATGCTAATCTTTTCCGGAAGCACCCTCATAGACACACCCAGAAATAATGTTTTACCAGCTCTCTGGGCATCCCTTAGCCCAGTCAAGTGGACAATAAAATTAACCATCACAGCAGCCGTATTTGGAGACTGTCTCTCATGGATGCATTCATTCTAGACCTTACTGTTCTGACAGAGTGCTTCATTTGGGCTACAGATATTTACCATGAAGGCTGATACTCTGTAGAGTGGGTTAGTGTTTTTAGAGATGACATCACCAAGGACTTGGTGTGTCAACTGGACTCTGAATGAAGGATGGGGTTGCTATGGAAGGAAAAGAAGAGGGTCTGTCTACTGTTTTGATTTTTCACCCGCATGAACCAAGACAAACTCTGTATGAGTTGGGGAGGGAAAGTGGGGACCCTGATTTTAACTGTCAAATTGATCTAGAGTTGTCAGGTGGGATAACTTAACCCTCAAATGAGGGTGATTTATCCCGTGTATTGTAATCAGATAGTCGTCTAAGTCGCTCCCCATGAGCTCTGGTAAATCACTTTTAGTACGTATTGAAAGTGACAATATTGTATTTTATCACCGAATTGCCATCTTACAGTAATAACTAATGCATGCCATCGACTTTGGCTCCAGTGCTGAATTACACTCACTTGGAGGTGCATAGATCCAGACGGGAGCTGTCACTTCCATTTGCTTCTCCACGGCCAGGACCAAGAGGCTCGTAGGAAAACTATGCTGTTGCAGCCTTTGCAGATTAGCCCGTTCAGAGACACCTGTGGTCTTGCAAAATGTGAAACTTTTCTTCTGTGGGGTTTGGGTCAGTGTGAACTAGGATGGGTGTAGTAATTCTATTAGGTGAATGATAAGTGCTTTGATGACTAAAGGCAAGGATCTTAATTAAACAGAGAAACAAGGATGGTCAGGAGTCAGGCTCAAATGATCTCTTACCTGGGTTTCTGCTACAGACTTGTAGTTGGTCTTACCACCAGCCCCTTCAAAACCATCCTGCCCAGGAGCCCCGAGAGTGATTTTCCTGGGAGGCAAAGACCACCATGCCAGCCCCTTGCTTGAAACCGTCATGTCCTACCATTGCCTGTGGGATGTTGTCCAGGTTTCTTAGCTTAGCCTACAAGGCTTTCCATGGTCTGCCTCCTGCCCACCTATCCAGCCTCATCTTGCTCTGCTCCGCATCTTGAACTTTCTGCTCTACACACACAAACCATGTTCTGCTTCTCCACACCGTTGTTTATGTCTTCTTTTCTGCTTGGAATGTGTTCTCTCAGCTGCCCCAAATTGACACACTTTGCCTAACCAACCCCGCAGTCGAAGATGTACTGCAAACATCCCCCACTGGAAGCATTCACAAGTGCTCTCAGGCTGTGCCCATGATGCCTGGGCTTCTCACTCCCTTCATTGTTTCACTTTTCACATTGCATTACCATTACTTATTTATGCCTCTACCTCTGCCACTAGACAGACTATGAGCTCCTTGAAGGCAGGAACTCATTTTAAGAATGTTGGTATCCCAACCAACCAGCACAGGACTGACTGGCCCAGAGGAAATGCTCAATGAATATTTGTGGAATTAATGGATTTGTGAAAATACCTCTTTGGATTGCCACAGAAACATGTAAACAGTGGAGAATGAGAATTTTCACCCTGAATCTGAGTTTCCCTTTAGCTAAGGGGTTTCCTGTTTTGATGTTACATATCTGGATTAGAATTAGTATGAGCACTCACTGTGAAGGTGAAATTTATATGGCTCTGGGACAAAAGCCTGGGCAAGGGCACAGAGATATATTAGTCTAGTAGGGCTTGCAGGTGTTTCTACATTTAGCATTAGGTGCGAAATTAAGCAAGTCTTCACACCTGTGAATTTGTATTTTCCGGAGGCCTTCTTGTGTTAGAAATAATCTTGGATGATCATTTCATTCATGTTGCTGGATTTGGGGATATCAAATCTCACCGAGGGTCTCAAACCATTTGCCTTCAGTTCCCTGTATCCCATCCTGCCCTTAGAAATAAGGAATCTGAGAATAAGTTCCAGAGCTAGTAGGAGAAGGGAGAATGCATTCCCGCTTTTCTAGCCAAAGTGCAGAAGGTCCTTGGAGGGAAGTGAAAGATCTCTGAGCCTAGGAAGTGGATCTCCCCTTTCATACTGCGATCTGTAGGCAGATCGGGCAGGAAACTCCATGCAGGCTTGGAGACAGATGTCAGTGTGTGTCTTACAAGGAAACAAGATAGGTGCAGGAGAAACAAGTTGGTAGGGGTCTTCAAAAAGAAGGCTTCTTCTACATCCTTTTCTTCCAGGTGCACATCTTATGAAAGTAATTCTGGTAGTAATGATAATAGTGCTGTTACTACTACTAAAAATGATTCATATATATTGAAAGTTGTCTACATGCTAGGCACCATGCCAAGCTTTTTACTTGGCTTACTTGATTTCGGCTCACAAGTTTATGAGGCAGATAAATTTCGTTTCCATGTTACAGATGACGCACAGAGTGACAAAGAAACTTGCCCAAGGTTGCGTAGCTAATAAATGGAGGAGCTGGGATTAGAACTCAGGCTGTCTAACACAGCACTATAGTCCTAACCTTAGCACTATATTACTTTCCAAATTATAATAATAATAATAACACGTGCAGCTAATGTTTATTGGGTGCCAAGTCTGTGCTGGACACATTGCCAAGCTCTTTACATGGAGATCCTCATTTACTCTTCAGCACAACCTTTGGGGGTAGGTTATTTCTATTATTTTCATTTCAAAGATGAAGTAACGGAGACTTAGAGAGAGAATCAGCAACATGTCCAAGGTCACACAGCTAGTTCATGATGGAGTCTGGATTCATTCTCAGACTATCCCCTGAGACTCCAGTCCCATTTTTTATTTTGGATCAGAAAGTGTTCTCTGCCCCGTCAATCCAGTTCTCCCTTTCAATAGTCAGTTCTCATCTCCTACCTGAGGATAGGACACAAGGAGAATTTCTCTCTTCTTCAGAGGCAAAGGCCATATGGCAATGAAGAGAATGGTGGATTCTGTTGGGGAGTGTGGGCTCCAAAAAACTACAAAAAAAAACCCCAAAACTACAGTAGTTGTAAAGAACAATTAAGAGAGTTTATCAGAGGGGGCAGTTCTAGAGATTGGGTGAATGGGAAGCTGTTTCATTCCACTGTGCTTGAATCTGGAACACCAAGTCATGACACTGGCCTGCATTAGGGACTTCATATTGGTAACCAAGGGAAGCTAACCTTTCTGTAGGTCTTTAGCCCCATTCATAGTCAGAACTTGTGTGTGTGTGTGTGTGTGTGTGTGTGTGTATTTGTATATATATGTACACATAACACACATAAAGTTCTGACTACTAGTGGTACCAATACATAGTTTTTTGTGGGTAGGAGGGGTACCTGTTGTGTGCAGAGCGCTCAACTTATACTTTTGGGCAAGGGAGATTAAAAAAAGAGGTGAAGTAGTGCCATTTGCCCTAAGCTGACCTGGAAGTCTAATCTGAGAGATAAGGCAAATGAGTATGTAGACAATATTTTTATAGATTAGCTTGGTTAATTAGTGGATTTTCAAACTTTTTGAAATTAAAAAACCTACAAATATTTTTAAAAAATTATAAAACCTTTATGAAACAGTAAAATTCTCATAATCTTTATACAGGAAAGGTAACAGAGCAAAGTTTATATCAGTTTGCAACTAATGATTCATGTCTTTACATGTGAGTGTGACTTTTGAAATATTATAAATAAAGTTAAGAGGATTTTGTTGTGAGGGATGCAATAAAATTCATCTCCCCTTTTCATCATTTCTTTATCTGGGTCACCACAAAACTAATGTGATCATTCTCCACCTCCAGGCAAAACACTTACACTGCTCACCTTGTGGTACTGTCATTTGTTGCACTTGGGAACAAATGTGCAGCTTCAGGGTGAGGATGGCAGAATAATATGTAGGCAAAGGAAGAGCTAGGAACTAGGTTAAGAATGGACATTCTCACCTAAAAACCGTGGATTCCAAGATTACACATAAGGTCCACCTCAATTTAAGGAATGCCCCATGCATCTGAAAAGTGATAATTGAAACATCCTGGACTGGCTAGAAGAGCATTGACAGCCTAAGTGCTGAGGACCCCAGGCCAAGGTTTCAGCTTTCGTGTGATCTAGTGACCCTGACTTTGTTCCACTGCTGTAGGCAGAACCTCTAGGTCTTGGCTCAGGACGTTCCCAGTGGGGTCTCAAAAGTGGATCCTGGTGATGGAGATTTGGGGCATCAGGAGAGAGCACCCTTTACCTCTGTGGGTCAAAGACTCACTGTGTGTGGCTGATGATGAGAGGTGGAAAGGAGACCACAGCAAGGGGCCCCAGGGCTCCCACCTTTAGACATTTCCCTTAGGAAATGTGATCATGTTTTTAGATGCTAGAGAATTAGTACTGCATCATTCAAAAGAGTGACCAGTTAAAAACACCCTACTGGCCCAACAAGAAGGACATGAATAGTTAATTTATGATGGCTAATATTTGGAACATTAGAAATATTTTTCAGCTATTAAAAACCATGCTTTTTGGGTTTTTTGGGTGAGGAAGATTTACTCTCAGCTAACATGTGTGTCAGTCCTCCTCTACTTTGTATGTGGGGTGCCTCCACAGCATGACTGATGAGTGGAGTAGGTCCATGCCCAGGATCTGAACCTGCAAACCTGGGCGGCCAAAGTGGAGTGGGCAGAACTGTAACCACTTGGCCACCAGACCAGCTCCAAAACCATATTTTTGAGGAGTATTTGATAACATGGATTTAGTTAGATAAGTATAGATACATTTCGGTATAAAATTGATAAAATTTCAGAATATTTCGTTCTATATAGTATGATCTTGGTTTTTAAAACTATCTATATCCATCCCTAGAAAAATTCTCTAAAGAAACGTACAATTTCCAGTGCTTGTCTCTGGGTATCAGATGATTTTAATTTTCTTATTTGAACCTTTCTGGCCAAGTCTTTTCCTACCATCACATATTAACTTTCCAACCATAAAACAGCAACAAACACCAGAGGTTTCTACAGTGGCACGTTCATCCCATGTGGAATTGCAATGGGGACAGGACAGAGGGGCTTGGTCCTGGATGCTCTATTTGTTAGTTGGCTCATAGAGGGTAAACCTTAGTTTCTGAATCTGGAGTAAACCAGAGGCCTTGCCTTCCTTATTAGAGGTTGGGGGGAGTGACTCATGCTGTCCAAAAACCAAGGTCTGTAGACAAGGCTATTGCTCTGCCTGCACTCCTTCCTCTTCCTCTGGGTTACCTCTGGGCATTCCTCCAGGGCTTGGGTCACCTGGTGCTTTCCCAGGTGATCTTCTCTGCACTGGGGGTCCAAGTCACCCTTTCAAATGTCCTTGTAGCACTTCAGAACTCTTATCATTGCTGCAGTTTTATATCTGTTCTTGAGGTTATTAGATGAATGTGTGGTACCAACTCTGAATTGGGTGTTTTGTCATTTTTGACTGTCTCCTGTTGGGTTACTGGCGTATGGTCATCTCTCACAAATGTTTGTTAAATTAATAAATCAATTCTTTAATGCAAAGATTTTGAATCAGCTGATGGGGAGACAGATCTAATATGTTGAGGTGGATTGGAGGGATGATAGTGTTAATCCAGAGGAAGCTTCCTAGCAGAGTCACTATGTCATTTTTTTTTTTTTCTGGGAAAGAGTATGTGATGCAACATACCAGAGAGCTAAGACTTTGCATTCCATTGGGGGCCAATCAATCAGGAAATTAATCACTACCTATTTATCAGTGCAGACCATGTGCCCAGCACAGTGCTAGAGGCACTGAGACTTTTGGGGAGTAGCTTTGCCTCTTTTCTTCAGTTCGTGAAATAGGGTTATTGAGGCTTGAAGAAGTCAGGAGGAGGGTAGGGCCAGGGGTAGGAGCAGGGGTGGGTAAACTGATCAATGATTGTAATGACCGGAAAAGGGCTGTGAAAAGCCAAAGCCATTTGAGCTCCAGCATTTTCACTGTGGGGTCCAACATCCTGAAACCCAGAGTTAATCTTCCTCACGAAAGATGTAGATAGGAAAATTCCTCTGATAATTATTGCAAAGGTGTCATCTTTAAAACAAACAAGAATCACAAGATGCCTACCCGAACTTTGGAGCATGAGATGAAGAAAGCAAACTATTCCCACGGGGAATAATGGTGGAGTTAGCGGCTCCAAATTGTGTTGGTTAGCAGATTTCTGCCTTTTAGGGGTGGGGATAGGGGTGGAGGTGGGGGCGGGGAGGTTTGGTCTAACTTAATTAGTATTTCCCTTTAGAAATGTGACAAAATAGCTACCTTGAAATATTGCTTTCTAAAAATGAAAAAGGAGAATTCCTCCTCAGTCACATTTATATGGAAACCAAGGACGGGAAAGAAGAAAGACACAGACTTTTAGGGGAAAGAATATATGGGCTATGGATACATTTAGATGCCAAAACTCACTGCTTGTCTTTTTTCTTGTCCTGGAATCTGTGTTAGAAGTTCACATTTTGGGGTGGAACAAATCAGCCCACACTCATACCCTTACTAGGAGCTCTTTATAACCCTACCCCCACTCCAAACACACACACACACACACACACACACACCACACACACACATTGTTTGGAAAGTTTGAGCAAAGTTGTCTTTGGAATGACGGGGCCCCATTAACGTAGAACTTGTAATAATCTGGTCCTTGGGTGGGCTAGACTTTGTCCACATAATGGAGGTAGGGACTTGGGGGCAGAGGAGAAGTTTGTTAATTAAGACTAAAGGCCAACAAACTGTTTGCAAGCCTAGCAGCCTCGTTATAGCTGATTCTTGTCTCCTGGTGCAGACATTTATAGGTTTGCCCAGACCTCTTGCTTGCTCCCTGCCTCCACATAGCCATTTTCTGTGCTAGACAGCAATAAGTCTGCATTTATTCTCAAATGTCCTTTAATGCCCACTTCATTAGAGCCGTCCAGTTAGAGCCTGTTAGCAAGGTTTTACTGTATTATTGTTGGAGAAAAAGGAGTGCTAGCAATGAGAGGAAGACTTTCTGCTAAGGAAATCTTTTCCCCCTAGGGGCATGAAGACATGAACAAGCATATGGAAAAACTTCAGGCTAGGGAGCTGGGGCATCCTAAGAGAATTCCAGGAAAGGTGATTAATAGTCTGGGTTCAAGAGAGAAATGCATCCCACAGCGTTTCTGGAACAGAACTAAAGGCCCCTCTTTGGACGAGGGGATCCTGTGCTGCAATGTTGGGGCCAGAACTTTCTTCTCCTCCCACATTTTATCTCCTGCATTTTTGTTACCATCTAGTTGTTTTGCTACCATGTTGTCATTGCATCTGTCCTGCAGGGGGCACTCTCAAGGAAAGTCTATCTAGATGTCTCCTTTCCTTGTCCATCTTCATGTCTGTCTGTTCTGAATTTGGGTGCAGTGTCTACTCTTGGACGCTGGGAGTTTCCCCTTTATATCTCCAGTGTGAACGCTCTTCAGCAACGGGGTCGGTGCACCTCTCTTCATTTTTGTGTGCCCCAAAGGGAATCAGGAAGTTCCTGGGCAGACTGTCAGAACATAGTTCCCGTTGTCCTCCCACTGTGGGTTTTGATCATTTCTTTCAGTAACCAGTTTAGTTTAATTATTTATGCAAGGACATTCATAGTACAAGAGGAAATGTCCTATAGGGCATTTATCAAGGAATCAGTGTTCATAATCTGAGACACCCCCAGAGCAAAAGCAAAGTATCTGGGCTGATGATTCAGGTATTACCTTTGGGGAGAAGCAGGATGAGACATCTAGAGCTGGTGTGGTTTGAATCACCGTGGTTGACTCAATAGATGAGCCTAGCATCTGTGGGAGGCAAAGGGGCTGTGTGCTGTCCGAACAACACAGTGAGGTTCTTGCTGCTGTTATCGTCATTTGCAATGGGGAAACTGAGGCACAGAGCAATAAACTGCCCTGCCCAAAGTTTCTAAAGTGGGAAGTGGAATAGAGTCTAGATTTGGAAAAAGGCACTCTAATGCCATAGCTGTGTTTTTAACACTCTGAAATCCCGTCATGTACAAGCTGGTCCCTTGGTTGTTCATTGTCTCTTGTCCCTGGCTTATCTGATTATCTCCAGCCTCCTAGAGCTGTTTCTACTGATGGGCCTGAATGGCACACAGGCGTTTACCAGGAGTCTTATCCTGATGATTTGGTGGCACTGGAAGAGGATGTCTTTAGCAAAGAGACCCAGTATCTAATGTGCCTAGGATGAGCCAGCCTGCTTCTGCCACTTCCTACATCTTTGACTCAGCCAAGCTACTTAATTTTTGACAGTCTCAGTTGTCTGATTTGTAGGATAACAGTAGCCTCTACCTCATACTGTGTCGTGGGAATTGAAGAGAAGGAGGAATACACAGAAAGTACTTAGTAAACAGTTAAGAGTTTTAGAAATGTCTTTAAATTTCAGCAGAGGCCCTTTGGCTCTTATAGTATGGCCTGGAAATGCCAGTTACCCTGGGGCAGTGTTTCCTAAACTGTAGTATCCACAGGGATGACCTGGGGGGAGGTGTTAAAAGTGCACCTTCCTAGATTCCACCCCAATGATTCAGGTTGGAACAGGAGATGCTGATGCGAAGGTCCAGAGACCACCACAGAGAAACACTGGCTCAGAGGCCAGCAGAGCCCCAATCCACCCCTTGCTTAGACCCTCTACATTCTTTCAGTCTCTTCTTACTCTGAGAGGCAAGCGTTAGAAACATTTTCAGCAGTGCAATCGCCTAAATACTTTATAAGGTCAACAAGTAGTAATTTCATTATTATAGAAACAGCCCGCAGAATAGTACATTTTCTCTCCCTTCCCATTTCCCATCTTGGCTCCCTGCCCCTCCTCCTTCACTGAGTGTCTATTTGCACACAGTTCGTGGCAGTTTTGAACTTCGGGGCTCCTGTCTGGCTCGTTATTCATTTAGCTAAGGAACTGCAGCACCTAATTAATAGGAAATTAGCTGTGAATGTAACATTTGGCCTGTCGTCAAGGCCCAAGAAGTTATAAATATACACCATATGAGTGGCCTGGGCACCTGATTCCTGGCAGCTCCAGAAATGGCACTTCCTGTGCTGTTCCAGGAAGTGAAGTCATAGGTCAAGTGCAGCTGGGAGCCCGAGGCGGTGGGGGGAGGATCACTCGCCCTGAGGACCAAGGAGACCATCCTGGGGAACACAAGGGCTCATTCCCCAAAAAGCACATTTACTTTCCTCAAGTTAAATGTCTCTTCAAAGGCCAGGGCAGAGAGGAAGGAAAAAGGAAATTGGAACAGGCACGGGAGAGGAGCTGGAGGAGGGCTGTAGGGTCCCTCTCTTACTGGATGTCTCAAGCACTGTTCCCCCAAAGACATTGCAGGTCTGCTGTTGTTCTAGACACTTCCATTTGGCTTCGTCCAGAGGCACGTGAGTCCCGGCTTCATGAAATACCCAGGTAGTAGGGACTCTGTTGAGGCCATGCCCCTGGCAGCCACAGGTTGCAGACCATGGAACTGAGGCCCAGAGGGGTTAAACATCTCGTCTAACCAGCGAGGGGCAGAGTTGGGATTTGAAACACAATTTTCTACACCCCAAGTCTGATGCTTTTTGTGGGACCTCAGAGCTGCTTAACTACTTCAGAAAGTCAGCCTGGGAGGAGAAAACTGTTTTTAAAAGCCCCAATGAGGAAAGCATTGAGGGAGGGGGAGGGCAAAAGGGTCAAGGGCAAGGTAAGGGCACCTCTAGGGGTGTTGTCGGAGGTGGAAGGAAATGCCCCCAGGAAGGAGGGAGCGCCACCCGGAGATCAGAGCTGGAGCTGTTTTGTCTAGATTCACCTACTTTAAGTTATCCCACTTTTCTTTTTTTCCAGCTTCCCTGGCAGGGAAATAGGAATTGAGCAACCTGTCTTTTCCCTCGTGAGAGCTAAAACTCTGGTGATAAAACGACCTCTTCAAATTCTAAGTCTGTTTGTTAGGAGCCAAACCTTGGGAGATGAGAGAAGGGAGATGCTCCATTCCTTGGCAGAGCAGGCAGGGCCAGGAGGAAAAGCCGGTCTGACTACATTAGGGAACAGAAAGCCCAGAGTAAGTGCAATATTTTGCCAGCTTTCAGAGATCGATGGAAGCCTCTTTAACACAGGCTTCTACCTGAGAGTGATATAATGAATCCGGCATTTATCTGTCTCTGGAAGGAGGCTTCTGAAAGACGGGAAAAATATAAAATAAATTGCATCTTTGGGTAGATCCCAGAAGGAGCTGCTCTCAAGGAGGAAAATAACTCATTGACGATGTCACAGAGCAGAAGATACTTAGGAAGGCTGCATGTTGCTTAGGCTGAGGGAGGCCAGGGTCTGCTCACAGAAGGCAAGTGTGCCTCCAGCCTTGCTCAGAGAAGGGAGTTAGAAATCAGAGCCCGGGCTGAGAACACAGCTATCACTTCTGCCCTAAAACCGAAAGATAATACATCTTCCTCTTCCCGCCTCTATCCACTAGCCAGGGGCATTCCCTGACCCTTTACTGAGGAAAGGATGGGTCCCTTTTGGTTTCTTGTCCTCTGGAAGATGCTACCATTTTTTTACCATCCCACTTCATGCTTTGGAGTCATTTTGGAAAGAGTTCAGTTCCAATATTGTGTCCTCCACTTATGGGTTTGGACATGTTTCCTTATCTCTATATGCCCTCAGTTTCTTATTTTGTTAAAAATATGGAGAAATATCTATTTCACAGGGTTTTTAAGAGGATGAAATGAGATAATAGTCAAAACAACTAATTTAGCATGTGACACACAGTTGAATCTTAAGAACAATTGTTGCCATTATGGTAATGTAAATAAGAGAGTCAAGAATAACAGTTGGTACTTGGTAGTCACTCAATAATCAGTTTCTTTTCTCTTTTTCAAGGTCTTATCAGCAATAATAGCACTAGGAAAGGATGTTGGATATTTTGTCTTCCTCATCAACTTTCACCCTCCCCCAACCAATCCTAAGCCACAACTGAGGCCAAAGCCAACCTCAACCCTATGCCCAGATCTGTCTCCAACCCTAACCCTAACCCTGTGTCAAACTGTTACCCCAGCTCTATTCCCAATGCTATTTCAACTACATTAGTCAAGGTTCTCCAGAGAAACAGAACCAATATGCTATATATATAGAAAGAGACTTGTTATAAGGAATTGGCTCATGCGATTATGGAGGCTGGCAAGTCCCAAGATCTGCAGGGTGAGCTGGCAAGCTGGAGATCCAGGAGAGCCGGTGGTGTGGTTGCAGTCTGAGTTTGAAGGCCTGAGATCCAGGAGAGCCGGTGGTGTGGTTGCAGTCTGAGTTTGAAGGCCTGAGATCCAGGAGAGCCGGTGGTGTGGTTGCAGTCTGAGTTTGAAGGCCTGAGATCCAGGAGAGCTGGTGAATTAGTTGTAGTCTAAAAGTTGGCAGACTTGATAAACAGGAAAAGCCGATGTTTCAGTTAGAATCTGAAGACAGGAAAAAAGCCAATGTTCTAGTTCAAAGGCCATCAGTCAGGAAGGATTCTCTCTTACATGAGGGAGGGTCAGCCTTTTGGTTCTAATTAGGCCTTCAACTGATAGAATGAGGCCCATCTATGTTAGAGAGGGTAATTTGCTTAATTCAGCCTGTTGATTTAAACATTAATCTCATTCATAATCACCCTCACAGAGATACCCAGAATAAGTTTTGGCCAAATATCTAGATACTATATGACCCAGTCAAGCTGACACATAAAATTAACCATTACACCAATCTTATCCCTAACCCTATTCCCAACCCTTCCTCCAAGCCTGAGGCCAAACCCAACTCTACCCTAATAACTACTATTAAATATTGCTAGGCACCTTAGTGCCTCAGTTTTCTTCTTTGTAGTAGGGATACAAATCCTATACTAGCTGCCCAAACTTGCTAGTCAGTGTGATGAATTCACATCATAGAGAAACTCAGCTTGATAATGTATCTCTGGAATATGGAATTGAAGGGAAAAAGAGATCATAAAATAGATTCTTACTCAGATAGTAATCCAATATGATTAGTATCTGCCTTTGGCATGAGGAGCTGCTCAGACACACAGAGAGACTTCCATGTGTTTGTGCTGACTCCTGCCCCATTCTCTTGGCTAAACTCTGTTTGAATAGGGTCTGTGTGAAGTTGGCATGGCCAGGGATACAGGCATGGGCACAATGCTCCAGAGATGTCTTACTGTGAAGAATATAGGTTTGTAGACCAATGTGAGATGAAAAATATGTTGTCAGTGTTTTCACTCACATAGGCCACTTCAATTTCTGCCAGTCTTCTCTCAGATTTATCCCACATGATGAAAAAGGAGGCTTCCTGGTTTCTAGAAAGATTCCTATAGAATCAAAGAGTGTTAGAACTGAAAGGGATGGTCATCTAGCCCAGTAGTTCTCAACTTTAAGAGCACTGATGCCTAGATCTCATCCTATACCAATTGATCCATCTTTGGGGATGAATCCTGGGCATTGGAATTTTTTAGAAGTATGCTTCTAGCACTACTATTGCCAAGTGGTTCTACCAATCTAGCCCAAATCCTTCATTGTACAGATGGAAAAAGTGAGACTCAAAGCTAAGTGACTTTCATAAAATCAGATATCTAGGGGCAAAGCCAGCACCCAAAGTCTCATGACTCCTAGTCCAGTGCTCCTGTCAGAACACCATACCATTGCTCATCTTGTTTCCTCAGATTTATAGCCAAATTTATAGGACCATCCAGGACCCATCTTGAGACCCTCATGGTGAGTGGTATTCCAGTTCAGCCCATGTGCAACTCTTCCTGCCACATCAGCTTAAAGGCTTTCGTTCCACTGGGTAGCTCTCATTCAGAGGGGTAGATGTGCCACGTGGCAGAAGCAATCCTCTACTAACCCATTTGGAACAATAAAGAAATAAATCCTAATCCACCAACCTTGACCAGACAGCTGAAGGTTGTGCTCACTTGGCACTGACCTTGTAAAGATGGATGGCAACTTTGGGGAGTTGATTTTGTTGTTGATGTTGTTTTTTGTCCTTCTGGGCACTTAGAGTTCATGTTCACCAAGGAGAGTTCTGGGAATTGTAGGTCCGATGCTATTAACATCTGCTTCATCCCCCTGCCTTTGTGTTCAACTCTTTTCTAATTTTTAAAAGGTTTTTAGATTTTTAGTGAACTTATACTAAATGAATTGTTATTTTGAAATAGGTAACTGGAATCTACCGTACATCCTGGTTTGACATATTTAGAAAATATCAAAGCCTCTGAAACAGATCAGCAAGGCAGCATGTGCATTTCCCCTGGGTAGTGGTTCATCTCTATTACCCAGAGGGTGCAAAGGGGATTCTGCATTCATTTAGTCATTCATTCAAATAATGTTTATAGATTCCCCCTAGGTCCAGGGAATTTGAGTGGAACTAAGAAAACATTAAGGTGAATCAGACTCCACATCTGACCTCAAGAAGTTTAACTCTAAAGGGCAGGGAAGATGAGTACCCTCAAAAACCCATACCATAAGCAATGTGTTCCTTAAAGGAATTACAACAGATGTTTAGGGATGCGTAAGATTACTTCTAGTTGAGGGGTAGGGGAAGGTTCCATTGAGATGTGGCACTTTAGCTGAGCCTTGGAAAACTGAGGGAGTTTAGACAGAAATAGTATAAATCACATGGTCAAGGGAACAGCATGAGCAAAGAGAGGCAAAGGCGAGGAAAAGGATGTATATGGGGCATGTTTGTTTTTACTATGGTAGGCAAGGGGGAACCATCTGAAAAATTTTAGACCTCTTAAGAGTTGAAGTGGGCTTTAGAGATTATCTGGCCTACTTCTTTATACTTTAGAAAATAATAATAATAGCAGCAACATTTGAGCTTACTTTTCATTGCATGCTTTCTGTAGGCAGTTAGTGAGCTACATACTCTATATGGATTTTCTCCTTTACATGGATTTACACTGTTTCTTCACAATATCTCTTGGAGAGAAGTGTTATTATTATGCCCACTTTACAGGTGAAGAAACCAAGGCTCAGAGGTCAGTAAGCCCTTGAGAGGAGGAGCTGGGATTTGAACCCAAGGCTATATTCTTTGCACTGCCAGGATTCTACTGTGGGTGTCCAGAGAGTGGTGGTGCCCTTATGGCAGAGGAAGAGATGATGCAATCACCTTGGATGTTGAGTTTGAGGCATTTATGAGACCTCCCGGAGGAGAGGTGAGTTTGGAGCTTGGGGAAGAAGCAATATGAAAGAAAAGGAGTTTGTTTCTGGAAGTCGCATCCTCACGTTGGCATATTCAGAACACCAGTCAAGTTGACTTGCCCCGTGGAATTTCCAGATGGGAATTCTAGTAGCTCATCTGCAAGGCTGCTCCTTAGCGTGAGTACGGTTTGCCAGACCCATCTTCAAAAGCTGCACTCAGGGTTTTCTTTTTTTGACATGTCTCGGCTCCTCTTTCCTCCATGTGTGCTCGCAGTGCTGTCTCTGTTTTTCTGAAGGGACTTTGCAACTTGCTGTCCCATTACTGGCTGCCAAGATTTGCCTTTGACAAGTATCAAGCTGTTCAGCATTGGGTGGAATGAGCGCTCCTGACCCTGTGACCCCGATAGTGAAAAAACCCTCAGTTGTTGGGGGAGCTGAAGCCTGTGTGTGGAGAAGGAAATAGTTTCTTTCCAGCAGGTGGGAAGACCAGAGAGAAGCAGGGAGCTTTGGTGGCCTAGGAAAGCTCTGGTACCTCGGGTTAAAGAGAGAAGTTCAGTGAAACGCTTACCACCTACAAGTCCCTTGTCATTTCCTGACTTCCACTAGTAGTGCTGTAATTGTTGAAACCAGGAATGTCTGACCTGTGGGGAAACTGAGGCAGGAAGGAGTGGAGAAGACTTAGTCAAGGCTTTGCAGTCTTTGGCTAGGAGCCCAGAATTCACATTATCCTGTAAGAAAAACCCTCAGGGAAGGGATTGGAGGGTTGGAGTCTGAATTAGTCTTCTATTCTTGCTGAATAAATTACCACAATTGTAGTGGCTTAAAGCAACACCCATTGACTAACTCGCAGTTCTGTAGGTCAGAAGCGAAGGCAGGTTTGGACAGGTCCTCTGCTTAGGGTCACACTGGCTGAAATCAAGGTGTTGACTAGATGGACTCTCCTCCCACATTCCAGGAAGAACCTTCTTCCAGCCTCATGCCCAGTTTTGGCCATATTTAGTTCCTCGAAGTTGTAGGATTTATATCCCCATTGCTTTGCTTGCTGTCAGCCTAGGGCCACTCTCAGCAACTAAAGCCTGTCTGCCTTCCTCATCCTGAGGCCTACTCCATCTTCAAGGCCAGCGATAGAGCATCAAATTCTACCTTCACTTTAAATCTCTGATTTCCTCTTTGTTACCAGCTGGAGAAAACTCTCTGCTTTTAAAAGGCTCATGTGATTAGATTGGGCCTATCTGGCTAATTTCCTTTTGCCATATGTCTTAGTTTGCTAGGGCTACTGTGACAAAGTACCACAAACTGGGTGACTTCAGAGAATTTTATTATCTCGCAATTCTGGAGGCTAGAAGTCTGACGTCAAGGTACTGGCAGGGGTGGTTCCTTCTGGGGACTGTGAAGGAAGCATCTGTTTCAGGCTTCCCTCCCTGGCTCATAGAGGACTGTCTTTGTCTGCATGGTGTTTTCTCTGTGTGCATGCCTGTGTCCAGATTTCCCCTTTTTATCAGGACTCTAGTCACATTGGATTTGAGCCCACCCTAAAGACCTCATCCTAATTATTTACATCCGTAGCAATCTTATTTCCAAATAAGGTCCCATTCTGAGATAGTGGGGGTTATGACTTCAACATATGGATTTGGGGGGGGACACAGTTCAACTCATAATACCATCTAACATAACATAGTCATGATAGTGATCGCTCATCCTGTTCACAGGTTCCTCCCACACTCAAAGGGGAGGGGATTAGACAAGGGTGAGGATCACTCCTGGGTTTGCATGTCAGCTAAACCAAGGGAGCCACTTGGTGGTGAGGACAGCCATGATGAATAAAAAGCACACCACTGCTGGCCGTGGTAAGAGCAGCTTCAGTGGAGTGGAGAGAGGGAAGGGCACGGTCAAGGCGGCAAATGAACCGGAAGTGAAGAAAAGGCAGAGGCTGCTGTGCTGGAGAAGCTGCTGTGATGGAGAGCAGACCAAATAGTGGGAAGAGAGGAAAGCTTAGTGGAATACCAGTTTCATTCAAATGCAAGAGACCTTGGGAAATAACCAGTGGAGGGACTTGTGGCTGGCTACAGCCTCCAGCTACTTCTGGTTGTCCACATACCCCCTGCCTCCCCTTCTATGGAAACTCGACTTCTTAGCCTGAGGGGATTTTGTGAAACTCCACATATTATTAAATGGCCTTTGCAAATAGACTTGTGTGCAGTCTGGCTGAGTTATAGTTACTTCGGAGACCCGTGTTTGCTTACCTGTGGCCCTGTAAATCTCACACTTAATATCACAGGAGTGCATTTCTGTTTGGTCTCCACTTTCCCGGTTCTTTAAAAATTTTATGTGATTTTCTTGGAAGGACTGGTTTGATAGAACTCAGTAATGTTATTAGCTGCCATTGCTTGAGGGTCTGCTGTGTGACAGCCCTGGTGAAAAGAATGCTTGTACATTATTCCTCATCCTCCTTCCACGAGGTGACTGTGGCCTCCATTTCACATGTGGGGAAACCGAGTCTCCGCAGGGCTCAGGGCCATGGCCGAGGTTACAGAACTAGTAAGTAGTGATGCTCTGTTTCCCGCATCACTTTGGTTTAGCCACTACACTCATGTCAAACCCTCTCTATTCTAAAATTTTGCAATTTTCTTCTTTTTGAAAAGTTCACTGTTTCTCTAGAATGCACTTAGTGCAGCGAATGTTCTGAAAACAAAACTGTGGGGCCCACCTTTTATTCCCCTCCCACTCCCAACACCTGGGCTTCCCAGCTCAGCTATTCACGAAATTACTCAATGAAAAATTTGCATCTCCACCCAGAATAATTCATTGCTGAGCAAAGAACAATACAGAGACACTTCCGCCTATGTGACTTTTTCCAAAGGTCACACATGCTGGTGCCCAGGGGTCTGTGATGGACACGATGCCCAAGGCACAGTATCACATTAGCTTCTCTTTCTGGACGCATGTCATCAGGAAAGAGTTTGCAAGGCTCCATCTGCTGACATGTAATAGTCCATCCCCCTAAATAGGGGCCCTGTTCTCATTTTCAAGGAGAATTGTGCATCTTAGAAGGTATTTCAAAGAGGAACACAACAGAAGTAAGAACCCAGAGCAACTGAAATTCAGGGTCGTGGCATGGAGAAAGAGCAGGCACTGCCATCGGACTTTGCAGGCTCAGAAAGTAGTGAATTGTGCCAGGGGTTGGAATGCTTTGGGGAAAGCTATAGAGGGAAAAATCACAAGTTGACTGGGCTTTGGA
This sequence comes from Equus przewalskii, assembly GCF_037783145.1. NCBI lineage: Eukaryota > Metazoa > Chordata > Mammalia > Perissodactyla > Equidae > Equus > Equus przewalskii. Next base: position 23,093,202 of record NC_091855.1, read on the forward strand.
GGAAGTGTAGGAGTTTGTTAAGGTGGGAGAGAGGGCATCTCAGGTACAGGCAAGAGATGAAGATTTCAGTGTTAATGCTTGTTGTGCCAGGTGGCTCAAGTATAACTGATAATATTAATTATGATACCCCCACCCCCATAATCATGAACACAAGCACTTATATGTTACTTACTCTGTGCCAGGGTATATTAATTATATTCTAAGTACATGATATTATCTCATGTGTTCTTCAAAGCAGCTGTATAAGGTGGATACTAATATTATCCTTGTTTTACAGATGAGAAAACTGAGGCACAGGGAGGCAAATTATCATTCCAAAAAGCCCTCAGCCAGCAGAGTCAGGATTTTATTCCAGCAGCCTACCTCTAGAGCAGTGCTGCCCCATAGAACTTTCTGTAATGGTGGAAATGTTCTAAATCTGCACTTCCAGGATAGTCACTGCTAACTGCACGTGGCTTTTGCATACTCGAAGTGGGGCTAGTGTGACTGAGGAACTGAATTTTACATTTTAATTTTGATTATTATGTTTAAGTTTAAACAGGCCCTTGTGGTTAACGACTACTGTATCGGACAAGGCAGCTTGCTAGAGTCTGCTTAACCACAACACTCTGTTGCCTCTCCACCTGGGGAGTGTAGAGTTGATTCTGTAATGATGGTACTAGTGCTAATAACCACCACAGGAATAAGGACTGCTATTTATTTAGGTCTTACTATGGGCAGGACAACATGCTAACTGCTTCCTGTAGGTTATGTCATGCAATCTCCATGACGACTTTGTGAGTGATGGCTACAAGCATGGATTCTGGATCTAAACTGCCTGTATTCAAAACCCAGCTCTGCCACTTGTTAGCCCTGCAACCGTAGGCAAGGCCTCAGTGTCTCAGTTTCCTCATTTAGGAAATGCAGTAAATAATAGTATCTATTTCATATGTTTGTTATGGTGATTGTAAGCGTCTGTGCATTTAAAGTGTGTAGCATGGTGCCCGACATGTGGTTAGTATTCAATACATGGATGGTATTCTTGTTGTTGTCTTATACGTTAGAAGAAGAAACTAAGGCCCAGAGAGTAAAGCTTCATGCTGAAAGACACAGTTAACTGTGGAAGAGGTGGAATTCAACCCGCAGGTACCCTCATTTCAAAGTTGAGGTTCTTAACAACTATACTGTGGTTTCTGTTTAGAGTTTCTAAAAGTGTGATTTGTGGAAAACTGGTATTAAAATGCTCCAGGGTACTTGTTACATATATAGTCTCCTGGACTCACTGAGAACTCTTGCTTTAGACTGTTTAGGGCAAAGACCTGGGAATCTGTATTTTAATCAGTTCTCCAGGTGATTTTCAAGTACACTTTAACCAATGAGAAAGCACTGAAGAGTTTTTTTTTTTTTTAAAGATTTTATTTTTCCTTTTTCTCCCCAAAGCCCCCCGGTACATAGTTGTGTATTTTTAGTTGTGGGTCCTTCTAGTTGTGGCATGTGGGATGCCACCTCAGCATAGCCTGATGAGCGGTGCCATGTCCACACCCAGGATCCGAACCGGCAAAGCCCTGGGCCACCCAGGTGGAGTGTGTGAACATAACCACTTGGCCATGGGGCCAGCCCCACTGAAAAGTTTTAATGGGGAGGGAAGTAGGAGAGGACAGGTTTTGAGGTGTTGAAAGTACATGGAGGATGAAGTAATTCTACAAACAGACCTATTTTTAGAAAGATCTTTCTGGTGGCCAGTGTTTAAGATGGACTTGGTAAAAGAGAGGATTGGGGGATGGGAAGTGATAGGACCCTCTAGGACAGTGGCATGGTGGACAGGGAGAGAGAGGGGAAAATATTCTTTGGATATATTTCTGGTGAAATTGACAGGACATGGTAGCTCACTAGAAATGGGGGAGCAGGAGAGTTCACTGGGAGTCAAGGATGATCCTGAGGTTTCTGTTTACACCACCAGGATGGGTAGTGACATCGTTAACCAAGATGGAAAAGGTATTATTGGGAGAAAATTCAGATACACTTGAGGATTTCTTGGGACATCCAGGTGGAGATGTCCATTAAACAGCTGGAAACTTGGTTTTGAGTTCAAAAGAGAAGTATACAGCAGAAATAAAGTTTGGGGTTCCATAAGCACTAGAGATGGTTCTTGCTCCGTACAGTGGGTGAGACTATCCCAGATGGATCACAAGGCTCAGCAACTCAAATATCTACTAAGGTGGGGAGTTGACATAAATGTGTGACGTGGCCTGATGTAAGACAACAGGTGTTAAGCTGCTTTTGTTGGAGCCAGTCTACTACCTGCGCAGTCACACCGCCTTTGAAAACACTCTTATCAGCCAAACAAAACTGCCCCAAGCCCTTGGCCTCAGCATACCTCAGGATGTGACCCTACTGAGGGCACTGGGGCGCTTAGTGCATGCAACAGACATGAGAGAAGGGTACCAAGGCGCATCCCCTGGGGGACAACATTTAAGGGCCAGTGCAAGGAATAGTGAAAGAGGCAGAGAGGAAAAGTAGACAGAGGAGAGAGCGGAGAACAGAACAGAGCAGCATCCAGGAGGCCAAAAAAGGGGAGGATTTCAGCAAAGGGGTAGTCAGCAGTGCCACACACCACCAAGAACTCAAGCTGAAGCCTGGGGAGAGGTCCTGGGACAGACTTGACAAGTTGGATGTGTTAGATGCCTTTTGCCACCAGTAGAGTGATGGGGGATGGAGGCCAGGAGAGTGAATGAAAGTTGCAAGGCAGATACAAGGAATATAGATTACTCTCTTCAGAGGGAAAAGGAAGTGGAAGGATCCTGACTTGGGGGGAGACATGGTTGACAGAGAATTGTTTGTAGGATGAATGAAGCTTGAATGTGTTTGTAGGACGAGGGGACCTGGAGCCAGTGGAATAGAAGGATCTGAAGACAGCAAAAAGATGAGATGATTTTTGGGTCAAAACCCCAGAGGAGGGAAGATGGGATCATATCTTGGGAAAACTTGGGATACTTCTTTCTTTGGGATAGGAGAAAAAATAGAGAAAAGCTTAGAGGTAGGAGCAAGCATTCGTAACTGGAATTCTTGGAAGTGTAAACCTAGGTTGTCTGTTCAAAATCAGGGCGTTGGTGAGGAATAAGGATAAACATGGCAGCATCTACAGCACTTTGAATGTCTGTTCCTCTGACCAGGCTTTGCTTAGTGCTCTTCAGGATTGACCTTTTTAATCCTAAGGGGTAAATGTAGTTGGCGTACCCATTTTACAGCTCACAAACAGAAGTTAATTGCCTGTGGTCATGCAGTTAGTAAGTGGTGGAGCTGGGATTTGAGCCCTGGGAGTCTGAGCTCAGAGTCTGATCTCTTGACCGCTAGACAGTGTGATAGCAACAATGACAACCTGCATTTTCACAGTACTTCTTGAGAAAACCCTCTCCCCATTTTACAGGTGTGGAAACCAAGGCAGAATTTGCCCAACTTTTCCCACATTTTGGTAGGGTCAGAGCTATGGCTACAATTGGAGTTTTTTGATTTCCAGTTCTGTTCTGTTTCCCAGCGAGTGAACACCCACATCTAGTTCTTGAGTAAATTGTGTTGCATTTCTGAGCAATCTCCTTCTTTCTCTCCTTTCATTCCAACATCCCCCCTCACCTGCGCTCTAAACTTAACCCCAGTCCTGAAATGCCGGGAAGGTAGTCCAGCACCTGCTGCCTCCTTCTGGCTGGAATCCTTTCCCTGGCCAGATGCCACTGCCCTGCCCTAGCACGAGGGGCCCATGCAGGCAGGCTGCCAGTGGAAGGCCACGTTTGTTTTGCTTTTATTGTTAAATAATATAAATCTCTTGGCGTCACCACCCGCTGCGACGTGAGTTGTGTGTCTTCCCGCACAGTTGCTAATGAGACAGTTAATCATTTGTTTATTCTGTATGAAGAGAGGTGGCAGCCATATCTCTCAAACCAGACCCGGGGCTCAGGCCCCTCAGGGAAGCTGCCCGCCCCTGGCTCGTGTGTCACCCACAGTCCCAGTTCAGTCCTGCCCTGCAGACTCCCCGTACCTCCTTCCCTGAGGCATTGGCCAGGATGAAGGCATCAGCTGATGATGATTATTATTATTGTTATTGCAGCTATTATTTTTAAAAATACTTCCTTCCCTGAGAAGTGCACACACACACACACACACACAAGTACTTTCCAAAGATGCTTTGTTGGGAGATAAGTAGGCTTCCTCTTGGGCACAGGGGTTTATCTCACTTGTGCAGAGTTTCCTAGAGGTTGTGCAACTCACCAGATAAAGCTCTAGGGTGCTCCCTGGGGAAGGCTGGAGTCAGCATTCAGCTGTTTTCCTAGTTCCAGGGTTAAAGAGGTGAAATCAGCTGTGTTCCTCCAGCAGGCTCGCTGGGACTGAGGCCACTTTTATTAGAGCAGATCCCGAGGCGGAGGCCGTGGGGTACCTCGGGGTGGGGGAGGAGAGAGCCAGGAGGAGGTGAGGAAGGGGTTAGGGTGGGGAGTGTGCTAGGGTGAGTGCTATCTACACCTGGGCTGCCCAATCTGAAGGATTGTTTTAAAGGGCTCCCGTCTCATCTATTTACATGCTGTTAGCATCCTCCTGCCATTTTCTTTGTGTTTGGATAGATCCTACTGCCTAAAGCTTATATTTCAATTAACTGAGTCCAACTGTCTGTGTCCTGAGGCACAGGGAATGGGCTGGGGTTGCTGCGTTTTCTGCTGTGCCATTGCATCATTGACAGTCTGTCTGTTTGTCTGTCTTCAGTCTGTCAGCTCCCATCCTTGAGGGTGTGTCTCTCTGTGGAATGGTTTCGCATCCCAGTCAGGGGCAGAATTACCCAGGGCAGGACTTAAGTTTTCAGAGTAGTCTGGACAAGGAGAACAGCTATTCTTTCAGACCACTGGAGCAGGGAGCAAGAGTGCACGGGCCCTCGATGGAAACAGTGAAGGAAGTTGGAGCGGGGAGTGGAGTGGAATCCAATGGCCCCTTACCATGGTCGATTTCTAGCTTTCTCTCTGCTTCCCCCTGGGACCCTGGACAAGGTACTTCTACCTCTAGTCTCCTGCCTAGATCTATTCTTCTTCATCTATCCTTCTTCCTTCTCCCTGTATTCTTCCCCCAAATACCCCTTTTCAACCTCTGCATCTTTGCTCTTGCTGTTTCCTCCACCAGAATTTCCTTCCCTTTTCTTCTCTTACCTCTCCTTACCCATCCTTCAAATCTCAGTTCAGATGTCACCCCCTGCAGGAAGCCTTCCCATTGTCCTCCCCCAACAGAATTAACCTTGCTTTCTGTGCTTCGGATTACTTGGATCTCATGCCTCTCCCTTCTTTGGGTCAGGGCTAGCATTTCATTCTGTGAGTCCCACAATACAGCATCAGACAGTCCATACGGTTTTGTGTTCTTGAGTTTGTCCTGGTTTGGCTTTGTAGTGGGTGGAATGGTGTCCCCCCTCCCCCCAAAGATATGGCATGTCCTAATTTCTGGAACCTATGCATGTTACCTATTGGGAAAGATGGTCATTACAGATGTAATTAAGGGTCTTGAGATGAAGAGATCATCCTGCATTATTCAGGCGGGCCCTAAATCCAGTGACAAGTGTCCTTATAAGACACACACAGAGGAGATTTGGCAGACAGAAGAGGAGAAGGTGATGTGAAGCTGGGGGCAGAGATTGCAGTAATGTGGTCACAAGCCAAGGAATTCAATGGATTCCAGCCATTAGAAGCTGGAAGAGGCAAGGGGTTCTTGGCTCTGCCAACACCTCCATTTCTGACTTCTGGCCTCTAGAACTGTGGGATAATAAATTTCTGTTACTTCAAGCCATCGAGTTTGTGGCAATTTGTTACAGCACCCCTAGGAAACTTATAGCAGGCCGATGGACATCTTCCGAAAGAGAAGGTGGGAGAGGCAGGAAGAACACAAAAATATCAGTGTGAAGAATCTGGACCCTTCCTTCTAGACTGTTGTTTATTACCACCCTGGCTCCTTCTGCCTCTGTTCCATACCATCCAAGCTCTGTTACTCCTGCACCAGGCCTTGTGTGCCTTGTACAGGGCCTTGCTATATTGGAGCATCCATACTGAGTAAATAGTCAATTAGAATGCCAGTGAGAGCTACTGGCAACTGTGTAGCTTCCGCAGCCTACAGAGGACTTTGCTTTACCTCATTCCATTCTGTCTTTACAATAACGCTGTGAGGTGGCTGATGGGGTCCCCCTTTCCTGTGAGGACATGGACAGTGGGAGGTGTAAAGGGACTTGGGCATACCATACAACTGGTGTGGTGGAGCCAAGACTTCAAAACCCTTGTCCTCTGGCTCCAAATCCCTTTCTTTTTAACTGTGTACTTGATGTTCTTTGAATATGAGACCCAGTGGGTCAAAACTGTTTTTTATTCTTTCCAACACAGGACTATCTTTTGCCTGAGGTAGGGGTTCCTGTGTTTTTTTCTTTCGCATGAGGTGTGTTCTGACACAGCGGGCTTTGGCAGGAGTGGAGAGGCTGAGGGGAAGCCCTGTTTATTCAAGGGTCTTTGTTTTAAAAGGGATCTCTCTGTGTGTTAATCCTCTGTTATTGTTTGGATAGGCCACTGGGGACACTGTGTGTGTGTGTGTGTGTGTGTGTGTGTGTGTGTGTGGGCACGCATGCATGAGCACGTACTCTGCACTCAGCCAGCTGTTGTCCCCCTCTGGTGGTCACTGGCATAAATCCATCGCGTGATCATCTAAAATCCCAATGAGAAAGATCAGTCACTAATCCAGGAGGGGGAGGGAGGGTCAACACATTTAGCATGGCTTATGTTTGCATACTCTCTCCTTAAGAGTTTTGGTGGATGATCCTGCTCGCCAAAGGAGCCCCTCCCTCTGAGGAAAATAAGAGTGTTGCACAAATGGAAATCTGCATGGGTTTGAGTCATTAAACCTTGCCAGTCCACATCTGTCAAATGGGATAATAACAAATACCCTCCTCCCAGAGGTGTTAGAAGGGTTATGTGAAATAGTGTGCTACAATTGCCTGGTACCTAGCAGGTACTTAGTCATCGTTTATTTTCTCCCTCTTACCCACGCATAATTAAATCTACTGTTAGAAGTACTTCTGTTGTAAATCATACTTTTATCCAGGGAACACTGAGCAGTTATGTCGCATTATTCTCTGGAAAACAGAAAGATGTCCTTTTTTGCCAAGGGGAAGTTAAGGACTTGAAGAGAGGAAATGACATATTTAGACTTCAGTCAAATCTGGGTTAGGGCTTAAACAGAAATCAGGGTGCTCCTTTCCCCCCCTTTAATGGAAGGGGAAGTAAAATAACATTTATTGGGCTCTCTAATATTAGCCAGGCCCTTTACTAAATGTTTTGTTTAATTCCCACAATACCCTGCTGAAGTTGGTAATGATGGTATTCCCATTTTGCAGATGAGGATGTGTGGACGTGGAGCATTCTAGTTGCTGTAGGTTACATAGCAGAGAAACCACATTCCTACCTTTGCTCAACCACATTGCTCAACTCCTGTGCCAATGCTCTCCTGCTCCACTACGCTGCTTCCCTGGGAGCCTGGGGGAGATACAGCTCATGAAGATCCCATGTGTAAGGATTAATCAACAGGAGCATCACTGCCATCCCCAGTTGCCAGAGAACACAATATGCAGTTCCTGGGAGCTGGTTTCTTCCAAGTCATTCAGCTCTGAGGGATAGAAGAGGCGGCATAGAACCTGACCAGTAATGTAATGCTGGACCCAAGAGGTTTCCCCTCTGTCCTGCTGTTTTGGGACCTTATGCTCACTATTATTTTAAGGAGTGTTTGGGAAAGGCTACCCAAGGTATTAATGCAGTGCGGTTGTTATTTGAGTGAGCACAGATAGAGGAAATTATACCGGTTCTCCTTGAATCAAAACCCAGAGTTGTGTCTCGTTAACCAGTTAACTAATGCTTCAGGTCATCTTGTTAGGCTTTGCAGAGTAGTGGAGGACCTTGTGGGGAAATGGGTTCCCAAAGGAGACAGAATTGTAAGCGTAGGAGATAGGACAGCACTTGTAACATGATACCTTTTCCTGCATGGTTGTTGGGAGACTTGTGTCCTAATTCTTGTTCCACCAGCTTTGCAATCTAGGAGAAGTCATTATCTCTCTGGGACTGAGTTTGTAAACTAAAAAGGTCAGGCAAGATGATATCTAGAGTTCCTTTCAGATATAAACATACGTTGTTTTTTGAGTCTTAGTGCAGTCAGAGGGCCTGGGAAGTGAGAGGAGGCGGAAAGCCTGATCAAGCTGAACAAGCTGAGTTTCATTGGGTGCAGAAGGAGCTTCAGTGGCTATCTGTATATATGCAATGAGCCAGGAAATATTCCTGGATGGGGATGAGTTTTGTGGTTGGCATTAGGCTTCCCCCATCCCCCTGCACAGTGCCTTGGGCTCAGCTTTATTAAAGCATTCACCTGGCTCTAGTGTCATTGAGCAGCATGTCCCTTCTTGATGGAGGAGGCCTGTGAGCTCTCCTTGATGGAAGAGACTATTGCTTGTGATCAGCGAGTTAGGGGTGGAAGGAATGAATGCATCAACCAGGCTTTTTTAGATTCCAGTTCCTCTAGAGACATTCTTCATGCATCGATTTTGTTTTTTGGATCTCTCCTCCTCAATGGGACAATAGATTCTAAAGCTCATTTTAGGAAGGGTAGGTGAAGGTGTGTTGATGTTTGCAGATATAGGTGAATACTGGAAGTTGTGCCTGTGATTCTAGTCAAAAGGCTTGCTCACCTTTAGCCCCTTCCCTGCAAATGATGTGAGTGGGAAGCAAGGCCAGGAATGATGTTCATTGGTTCCCAGCCTTGTCACAGTCCCCATTCCCATTGCTGGCCTGTGGCCTGGCACAGTAAGCTTGACAGTGTATACACCTGAATTTTTCTGTAACTGTCAGAGACCCATTGTGTCCACCATCTTTCCCCTCCTATACCCTTCTGAGACTGTCATAGAAGCATTATCATTTTTTAACTCAGTACAAGTCCTATTCTCTTTAGATTTGTGAGCTGATTCTCATTTAGCTTACTCCCTCCTCTTCCCCAAGTTTTATTTTTATCTCAATATCAAGTCAATGGGGAAGGACACTGAAGGGAGACCAAAGATATATGTGCAAGATGGGGGAAGGATGGAGCTTATAGAATAGTGTCCAATGACCACCTGCTGTGCGCTTAACATTGTGCTCTGGGCTTTATGTGCATTATTTTGTAGTCTCTTGAACAAGCTGTGAAGAGAATATGATTCTCCAGTTTTATACATGCAGAGACTGAGGCTCAGGGCAGTTAAATAAGTGTCCAAGATCACAGAGCTAGTGGGAGGCAGATCTGGGAGTTGAAGCAGGATTGTGTGACTCCACACTCAGTATATCTTTTCATTATAGCATCATTGTTTTCCTAAATACTTTCCTCACAGCTTCTCTATCTTATATGTGTTTCACACTTGACACTAAAAGGATCAAATGATGGCAGCATCAGGTGCCTGGCCCGGGCCCTGACACAAAGCAAGAACTCAGCAGACATTAGTTGATGTGCTGTTATTTTCACGTTCAATAGCCTGGAGTTTTCACAGTATCCTGGGATGTAAAAGGGGAAAACAAGGTTGGTTAATTGGAGACAGTCAGAATTTGCATACTAGGATAAATATTACTGATCATTAGTTAATTCCAGGCTCTACCTGGTGAAAAATGAGTAGCTGCTTTCCTTAAGGGTGCGTTTGCCTCAACCAGGTCAGGCTGGTGAAAATGTCCACTCCAGCCTCTGACTTGTTTCTAAGTGCTTATTATTGCCATCACTTCTAGATACCCGTGGAGTGTTCTTATGGTGTATGACATGGTTCAACGTTCCAGAATTCAGTTTGCGAGCTTTACTTTGGAAACGAACGTTGTATGCCATCAAAGAATGGCGTTGGGCCCAGGTGCCTCTGTTCATGGTGCTGAACTCAGAGTTCCTGGGAGGCAGAAGCAGATGGTACCACATGGGCCCTCTCATCTCCACAGCCTGCCTGAGCTGAGAGACTGGACTACTGTGAAAAGAAGGCTGGCTTGGGAGTTAGGAGATCTGGTTAAATTTCCAATAACTTGCTGTGTGGCCCTAGGGAAACCACCTAACCTCTCTGTTTCCATGTCTCCATCAGTAAAATTGGATTGCTTCATTCTGTCATTCCTGTTTTAGAGTGCTGCTGATTTTGTGTGAGTAAATGAGATAACAGATGCTGAAGTGGGATATGAATGCTCGGTATGATTATGCTGTTATTATTGCTGCTCAGTCTTTTAATCATACATTTTGACTATATCATTTTAATTCACTGAGGCACCCTGAGGCCTAATAACATATAATGCAGTGAGCGGGAAATCAAATAAACAGATAAATGCACTGGGGAAAAAAAGAAATAACTTTTCTGTGTTGCTTGTAAGCTCCTGCATGCCTGTATAGCTTGGATGTGTCTCTAAGAAGAAAGATATGACCAGTGAGGAGTCAGCCTCTGTCTGGAAGGAGAGAAGATAAAGAAGACCACATCTGGTCACCTCCACAACTCCCCACTCTATGTCACAGGGCCTGAAACCTCACCATCAGCCTGATGCTTTAGCTTGTTATTCCTTACCCTGCACAGAATGGCTGTGATCTCCCTTTTGAGTTAATCATATTTGCTATGTCCTGGGATTTGGAGATAGAATCTTTGGGTCCAAGTTCTTCTCTTTCTCACTATAGAGTCTTCAGAAAGCAAGTAATTTAACTTTTTCTAGACTCAGTTTCTCCGTCTGTAAAATGGGCTCAATAGTAATAATACCTACCTTTTGGGATGATTGAGAAGATAAAATTTTAAAAAGAGGCTTTATAAAATTTCATAAATGTTCATGGTCATTTATTCTCTGACATGCTCTGGTGGAAGTATTCTATGCCTTTTCCCTGTTTTGTGCTTTGTGTTCTATTCCTTTCACCAGGTACGTCTTCTCTTCCATCTCCTCCTGTTAAAAATCTTCAAATATCAGGTCAAATGCCACCTTCTCTGAGCACCCCAACCATAAACGACTCTTATCCTTTCTAGAATTCCTAGAGAATCTATTGTCTTTACTATTCATGAGCCCAATACCTGTTTGAATGAATGTGTAGGATGGATGTTATCCATGTCAATTCCCTTAGGTCTTCTTTCAAATAAAAGTACTGCTGGAAGGTAACCCAGTAGGTCCTGAGTACATAGACATGAATTAAGAGCACTGGGCTTGGGTGGCCAAATGGGGATGAAGGGGAAAAGTTGGAGAGAACAAGTTGAATAAGAAAGTTGGAGCTGCTAAAGACACCTGTCATCATTGTAGCAGTTTTTCATGGCCTGGTCTTGGTCTTGGAGATGCTATGGAACCGGCGTATTAATTTGGAAAGATACCTTATGAGCTCTAAACACGGAGAAGAGTTAGAATTCGTGAACACAGGGGATTGTGTAATATCTAGGCCCACCAGAAGGTGGCGCACTGACACTAATTCAATGGTCTGGCAGCTTCGCTTCTGGGGATCCCCCAAATTGATGTATTCTGATGGGTAGCTCTCCTCTGCATTTTATGTGATTCAGTGCCGCCTCCTGCTTTTCCCCTCCTCTGTCCCTATCTACTCTGCTTTTTCACAATGTAAAAAGATGAAACTGACTCCAGTCTGTAGGCTGGAGAGTGTCTTCCATTGGACTTTCACCTTTTGGAAGGTTCTGGCTGAGATGAGCTAGAGGTGGTGCCTCAGCTTCCTCTTAACCCCTGCTAAGGTACAGAACCAAACTCGAGTCATACCCTCTGCATTTGGATCTCCCATCTGGATTCTTAGAGGTGAGCCGTCGGTGCCTTTTTGGATAAAGGAGGTAAAGGGAGAAAAATCCCTTTCCTTCGTATATTTTCATTCCTCACCTCCCTTCGTTATTCTAGATTTCTTGTCTGAATTGCAGGAACAGCCTGTCTCTGTTTCTTCCCTGGATAACCTCATCTCACTCCTATATGGTGTTTTGTTCCTTTTATAGTACTATCACATTTATCATCTCCTTATATTTTCACAAGATAAGTGTCACAAGTATTTTCCTCTATTTTTTAAATCAAAATGATAGCTTTCATTATTATAGTTTTTTATAGTTGTCAACACCAATTTGCATGCACTGTTTGATTTGAGCCTCCCAACAGCTATGAGAAGTTTTTGGAGCATGGTATTAATATCCCCATTGTACAGATGAAAATACTCGTATACGGGAAAGCAAGTGGTTTTCCCAGAAAATATAAGAAGTATAAGCATCCAGTCATCAGGCTCCTAATGTTCCTCTACCATTCTGTTTCTTATTATGGATGATGCAAGTAAGGCTGCAAACGGAGTGTATGATATATCCAAGGTCCTACAGTCAATAATGGTGGGAATGGGGCTGGAATGAGCATTTCCTGATTCTCAGTTTAGCTTTCTTTTTATCCCACCAGAGTCCTTCTCCATAATCTAACAAACCATTGGCTATCTGTTCAGCCAATCAGTTTACCATCTAGCCTCTTAAAACTCTTGAGTGTGCGTCAGTCAACATCTTGACAGAAGGTCCCAGAGGTGAGTCCCTGAGGCATTCTGGAAAGCTCATCAGGAATGATTATTTTGAAGCTAAAAATGGATAAAAACAAAGACTGGAAAGAAATCCATCCAAATGTTTACAATGACTGTGTCTGGGTGGTGGGATTGCGGGCAGTTTATTTTTATTTCTTTGTGTTTCTGTATTTTCAGAATTTTTCTCAGTGAGATTCTATTACTTTTATAATGGAAAATAAACATTAATAATAATAGAAAAAAAGAAAAGATTTCGGCACAGGTATTGCCTCTGTTTGTGTGGCTGTGTGTGTGGGGGCTGTTACTGCACCACACTGGATTGGTTGGATAAGGCAGCAACCAGTCTCTGATCTTCTTTCATAAGACCTGCTCTGCTTCTTTGGTTCCCATTTCTTCCCTGAAGACCCAGCTGATGGTTTTGGCAGACTTTGCTCATCCTTGCTCCATCCCCGTAGCCCTGGTTGCCTCTACAAAGCCATAGCACACGACAGGGTAGGCTGGGCAGGTGGGACGGAGCCCCTGGAGGCATAGGGGGAACCAGTGCCTCACCCTCTCTTGGCCGAGCTTTGGGCTCCTGTGCTCCTCACTCCACCTGCTGTGGACTTATGTAACACATTCACAAGACTTCATTTTCCAGTAGATTGAAAGCAAAGCCACTGTTGATTTTCTCCAAAAAGATCTATTTGGAAGCGCAATTGCCTGGAATTACACGGTGGCGCGAGAGGCCAGACCTTGCTGTAAATAACTTTCCTCTCAGCCACAGGGGCCCGGCTGGCAGCGGAGTCCATGCTTCAGAGGACGGTGCTTGATGTGGAGTGTGTGTGTGTGTGTGTGTGTGAAAACAGGTGTGCACAGTCTTGGGGCCTTTGCTGGCCTGCCGCCACCTCTTCCACCTCTGGAGCTTTGCATCTGAATGAGCAGTGAGGGCAAAACGGGGGAAGGACTGGGCCTGTGCTTCTGGGCTCTCATCAACTGGTTTATATGGCCTCTCTCTGGTTACATCTCCCACCCTTCCCCAGAGGTAGGGGTCCTGGGGCTGTGTGAGGTCAAATGCCTTGTGCATCTTGTGCGTGCAGTGTGGGGTGGCACAAGAAGCAAGCTTTAGAATTGGACATATCTGGGTTCTAGTCCCAGATGTGCCGATTGCAGTTTATGGGACCTTAGCAAATGACTTGTATCTTTGACCTTTCTTTATCCACTAAAAACAAAGCAAAACAAAACTGGTGGTGCATTTGGGAGTTGAGAGTATCTGCATTTCAGTATTGTGAGGATGAAAGGGAGGAATCCTGGAGAAGACACAGTGCACGGTGCCTGACACTTGATCTGTGCTCTATAAATTCAACTCCATTATGTGCCCTGTGTTCCTTCCATGACAGGTTGAAATGAGAACAAAATCAATGGGTTCGGAACCAGGATGGCCCAAGCCCAAGTTGTGAAACATGCAAGGTTGGAGATGTTTTACCTCTTCTTTCCATACTCTCTTCCCCTATAGATGTCTATATCTCACATACGTGATTCTCCCAAAAAAAGACTGGAAGGAACTAACTTATACTGTGGTAGATGGGACTTAGTGGATATCTTCTCCTGGTTGGCATTCATATTTTGGGTCCTGCAGGGAAAACAGAGGGTGATCCTTAAACCAAGATGGCAGCATTTTATGCTCAGTAGCATCTTAATTGGGGAGCTGTTTTTAGATTAGAAAGTCTTAGCACTTACTCTGGCTATTCTTAAGACCAGCCTTATCTTGCAGGCATCAGAATGGGATTGCGCTTAGCTAAGTGGATGTTATTCTCTAAACTCACATGGTATTGTTCATTTCACATTTCTCCATCAAGTCTGGGAAACAGTGAAATCTAGCAAACCATGGACCACATCCTCAGCAAAAGACTTCCAGACAACCCTGCGGAAGATAGCCAGCTGCCCACCTACCCAACATTTGTTGAATCCCACTCCACAATGTAATAAAAACAGCCAACATTTATTGAATGTTTTGCCGAGTTCTTGTGTGCATTATTTCATTTAATCCTCATTTTTTTCTGGTGATATAGTTACTGTTATTATTATACTATTATTATAGCATAGTGATTAGGAGACAAGGAGCTGGAGCCAGATGACCTGGTTCAAATTTCCGCTCACTGGTCACTAGTAGCACAAACTCAACCAAACTAATTCTCTGTGCCTCAATTTTCTTATTTAAAGTAAGAATGTAATAGTACTTCTTCATAGGACTGTTTGGAGCCTTAAGTAATTCAGTGCACGTGAAATGTTCAGAAGAGTGCCTGGCTACTATTAGCCCCATTTAACATCTGAGAACATTGAGGATGAGTGGAGGGCAAGTGATCTTCCCAAGGACACCCAGCTGGTGATAGATCCAGGTCAAGAATCCGTGTCTTATGACTCCCCATCTAGTGCTTTTTCTTTGCTAGGGGGAAAGTGCAGGATCTTTTCTATCCCCACATTATCATCTCCCATGACAGCTCTCAGTCATAAGCAGCAGTGTTTCAAGATGGCTGAAAACCTGGGTGAGAAAAATTGAAGAGTTGAGAGGTGGCTTAATTAAACTCTAGTCCTTGAAAGCATGTAAAAAAAGGAGTTTCCTCACAAATCAGGGTCAATTTGTATGCCCATCTCAGGTGGGCAGCTTCGGCTTAAGCAGCAGAGCGGGCTTACTAACTAGTGGCCCTGGGGCCAGTGCCCAGGCTAGGACCATATCCAGCACTGGCTGCCACCAGGCCAGGTCCAGAGAAGCTTTGCTGCTACTTCTGACCCCAAGAAAAGAGTTAGCTCACGTGGTGAGCATAGATCAAGCTCTGAGTTTCCATCAGGGAAAAAAAATGAACGGCTACTTTACAGAATATGATAACTAACCATTGATGGCATCAAAATAGAATGTGGAGTGGAAGTTATACTTTCTAAAGACTTTTTCTCTTTCCTAGAGTGACCTAGAACAAACCTTCTCTAGGCCAAGTCCAATAAGGCCCCACGTGTCTCAGATCAAGAGGCTGGGTCAGACAGGGAGAAGGTCACCAAGGAGTCTTCTTTTGCCCTCCTCCCATTTCCCCGGATCTCCCCTGACAAAGCGCCTACATTTCTACTCTTAGCAATTTACTCTTTTGGGCGTTGCTAGTGGGTTTTTTTTTTCGTGAATATTCAATTAAATTTCCAATATCCCCAAGAGGGCAATACATTACGCTAAATCATGTAGTATCTTATTCAGAAGTCTATTCCTCTCTGTTCGGATGCAGCACACAGCTAGATACCTAAAGCCAATTTAGAACTGGAATATAGGCAAGGTGCCTTGGGAGGAGAGAGAGCGGGCAATCTTTGCTAATTCACCATTTTGCCTTGGCCAGCCTGCTTTGTGCATTTTTGCTTGGCAAAGAGCTGCTGGAAGAAGTTCCAGCTGAAGTTAAGTTAGAACAGGGAGCTGTGATCCAGCATAAGAAAGCATCCCACTCAACCAAGGTAATTAAGAGTTTGTCCTCCCTTCTTTCCTTCTTCCAGCATAAGAAAGAGCATCCTACTTGTTACGGGTTGAATTGCATCCTCCCAGAAGATGCCTAAGTGTTAACCCCCAGTACCTGTGAATGTGACCTCATTTGGAAATAGGGTCTTTGCAGGGATTAAGATGAGGTCATTAGGGTGGGTCCTAATCTGATATGACTAGTGTTCTTATAAAAAGAGGAAGTTAGGATATAGAGACAGACATGCACACAGGGAGAACACCACGTGAAGCTGAAGGCAGAGATTGGGGTGATGTACCTACTAGCCATGGAGTGCCAATGATCGCCAGCAAACCACCAGATGTTAGACGAGAGGTCTGGAACAGATTCTCCTTTACAGCCCTCAGAAGGAACTAACCCTGGTAACACCTTGATCTTGGGGTTCCAGCTTCCAGAACTGTGAGACAATAAATTTCTGTTGTTTAAACCGCCTAGTTTGTGGTACTTTGTTATGGCATCCTTAACACATGAATACACCACTGAACAAAGATAACTAAGAGTTTGTCCTTTCTTCTTTCAGTAAATATTTAGTGATTACCTACTGTATGCCAGGGACAATGCCAAGTACTGGAAACAATACCTTGGATAAGATCTTTGCTTCTAAGGAGTTCATAGACTACCAGGATGTAGGTAAGTAAACAGACCATTCTCAGCAGTAGGATAAGTATTTAATGTCTATTCTTCCTTCTAGACCATTGGCTCTCAACCATGGCCATATACTAGAATCTCTTGGGAACTTTAAAAAAATGCGTATGACCAGGCCCCACTCCAAGACATTTTGATCTTATTGGCCTGGGGTAGGAACACAAGGCATCAGTATTTTATAAATCTTTCTAAGTAATTCCAAAGACTATGGTTGTTGAGAACCACTGTTTTAAAATATAACCATAATGAATGTTCCACTCCAGACCAGTTAGATTAAAACGGTAATGATATTTTTAAAAAGCTTCCCAGGTGATTCTAATGTGTAGCCAGGGTTGAGAACCATTTTCTCTTGTGAGGTAGAAATTGTATCTGTCTTGTTGAATGTCACTTCCTCTCTACAGTGCCTAGCTTAGAGAAGGTAGTCAATAAAAAATTGTTGAGTCAGCATCTATGATGAGAAAAGTATCAGGTGCCATGGGTAACCAGAAGATGAGTACTCAGTGCGGTTGTGGGAAAACTGAGACCCAAAAGTCAATTTAGTTGGGCAAGGAGGGAAAAGAAGAGTGTTTCTAGCAGAGGGAAGAGTGAGTGCATATGGTCAAGGGGGTGGACATGGCTCAGCGTGGCTGGAGAATCATCTGTGGGTAGTGAGAGGTAAGGATGGAAAGGTAAGGAAGGGCTGGGTCATGAAGAGCCTTGTAAGCCATGATGAGGAGTTTGGGTTCTGCCTGAGGCTTATTTGAGTTACCTTGAAGACATAGCCTTGTGCTCTCAAGGCTGATGTTTGATGTCTTGGCCCTGGTACTCACACAGGTCCAGGTTTGGGCTCAGAATGTTGCACTTTTTCTCTTTGAAGACAGAAGGCCAGAGAGGGTGTGGTGTCTTGGAACCTGAGTGTGGAGGCCCAACTGGTGGGAGGAACATTATTAACCTCCCAGAGACTACCAAGTAATGTAACTGCGTCACACTCCCTAACTGTGACCCGCCATCACCAAGAGGTTCCCAACACTTTTTCCACACTTCCATGTCTTGGGTTGACACCAAGACAGCTTTCACATCCCTCCCTTCCCATGCTTCCCGAGGTTCATTTTAATTCCATTTTACCTGGATAAACGTTGCAGGGGTGGTGGGGGGAGGTGCAGGGAGAAAGCTCTGTGTGATTTCCCCCAGGTGCTGGCTGGCTCCCATAGGAGAGCCCTTTAGTAGGGTGGGTTGATAGCTGAGGGAGGGACCAAACCTGGGATCCTAAAGGTTTGTTCATGGTGCGTAGCATCCCTTGGGTGTTTGCTTGTCCGAGCGCACTGTTGTCAACAGTGCCCAATTTACTACTCTCTGCAGATTTCATTAACAGCCTGCCTGCTCCACTCTGAGTCCTTAATGAAGATATTAAATAAAATTTGATGTTATTATTGCTGTTTGTACAGCACTTTATATTTACGAAGTGCTTTGAGAACATTTTTATTCTTTTCCAGGCAATAGTCCCATGAAGTTGCTGTCCCCATTCTCCAGAGAAGGCCCTTGGGAGTTCATGGATTTGTTGAGAACCCTGCAGCCAGGCACCCCCTGCCCCCAGGGGGGATTACTCTCCCTCCTTTTGCCCAAAACCCAACTCATGGAGCTGCACCAGCTCCTCAGGGGCCCATCTGACCCCTCACACCCTCCCTACAAGTTCCAGGCTTCGCTCTCTGAATATTATTCCTCTTCTCCCGTCTTAAGTCTTAACAGTTTTGTGTTTTTGCTTCAGGAAAGCCTTAGTCTTCTCTTAGTCAATTTGAATGAATTTGCAAGTACAATTTCTTCATGGGCATCAAATGTCTTGCTGACCTTCTAAACACACAGTGTTCCGTGGGGCCACTGCTGTCCATCCTGCCTCTTCTCCTAGGCCTGTCAGCGGTGCTGTGGATGTGTCTGGCATGATCTGTCCTTTGTAAACATTGCAGGGCAAACAACACTGTTGTCTTTTGCGTGTGACAATGCCCCCCCCCCCCCCAGCCTTACTGTAGGAGACTTCAAATCAGGCTCCCGTGACAGCATCTCTGTAAGAAATTGGAGAGAAAATAAACCTCATAAACAAAGTCACTGAAAGCTGCTCAGGTTGGCTTGTCAGAGCAGTTGAATAAGGCACATTAATAGGTTTGCTTGGCTCTCTGTACCTTGGTTTTCTCATATGTTAAATGAGGACATTAATGAAAAGGCAAGTATGTAAAGAGTTTCCTGCTTTAATGACTCAACCATTTAGGGAGGGACTTTTTACAACACTATTTTTAACTTCACATTTTAAAAATCTATCTTACTAATTTTCTATCTCTACCATATGATTCTATCGTCATGTTGCCTTCTCTGTTCATGCTCCATCTCTATCTCATTCTATCTCATCTGGCTGACTTTCTCTTCCTTTCTTCATCTCTCTCATTTTCATTCATTTTTTCCTTTTTCTGCTGCATTGAATGTCATCACCCTCCTGTTCTGCTCCTCATCTCAGCCCATGGAAGGGCCTCTGCTGTTTCTGATGGCGTCATCCCACAGGATTCTGCCTTTCCTCCTTAGCCTCCGCAGGATTACTTCCTGTAAGTGTCTGACGGAAGATTTGTGGTGCAGTGCGGGACATCTAGAGAGTGGGGGTGATGGTGGACAGACCAATGGCCCCTCACGTTGTTATTGGGTGGTGGAGGGGGTGGGGTGTGGTGAGGTTGTGAAAAGCAGAGGGGATTGTAGATCCTTTGACTCAGGGAGCTACTTTCTGGGCAGATGGCACTGAGGGGTACAGAAAGTGTCAAAAGAGGGTTTGGCAACACATTGCAGTGAATGGAAAGAACATTGAACTGAGAATTAGGATTGTTAAAATGAGAAACTGTGAAGACCTTACAAACTTGCAAGCTAACAAGTTAGTCTGCCAGTTATATATATATATAATATATATGCACATGATTATATACACATGTGTGATTAATATATGTATGTGTATGTATCCAATATATCATACATATACACATGTTTACATTACAGCACGTGTGACAAATATATGTATGTGTATATATTCATATGTATGGTACACATACACACATGTATTCACATACACATGTATATATATGCCTGCATATATGTGTATGTATATGTATATACACACACACTAGTATCAGTATATATACTGACAGAAGACACAAGATCTGGGTCAGAGACCAAAACATTGGTTACTTATGACCAAAGCAGCAACCAGAGCAATCTTGAGCATCAATTCTCTGAGTCCCAATCCCCACAGGGTGGTGGTAAGGGCCAGATGGTACCTGCACATTGCAGTGGGCTGTATCAAGGGGAGGATCCCCTCCAGTTAGGAAACTCTCTGATTTTATCTAGGGCTGCTGGTGACCTGTTCATCCTCCTGTCTGGAGAGAGAATCTTCTCTTTACTCTGGAATGTAAGCCAATCTTCATGGAGAGAAGGAGGAGACCTCACTCTCCTGGAATGGCTCCGATGAGGGAGACGTTCTCTATCTTTGTTTATTGGTGAGGAAAGAGATCTGCCTTCTGACCTGGAGAGAGATACTGTCTTTAGCTTCCAAGGATGTTTTACTATGCAAACACCCTTGAAAAGATTGTCAGTGTCCTTTGCCCAGCCCATGCAGAAAGGTGAGATATTCGTGGAGAATTGTCTCTGAAGAAAGACCCTCAGGTATAAAAGGAGGGACTTAGATGACTTTAGAGACATTGAAAATGTGGGACGTGTGTGTGCCACCACTCTCCAAATCTATGCCCAAGACAGACATAACTAATCAATTGTGGTTTTCTGGTGCAAAACCCTCAGCATTCTCTACTGTGCTGATTATTTCCAAATTACTCGAGCTATGTAAAATCATATTCTTCATATTTCCCCCTTGTGTTCTTTTTCTCCTTGTCTGAATCCGTGTAGGTATTTCACTCTCCCTAAGTAGGGGGAAAAGGAGAACATATCTTTTGAGGTAATTTTGTGGTTTGAGGTTTTCATATGATGCAAGTTTCTAATCCTACCAAAGAACATTCACAGCTTAATCTGTGAGAACTTTAGCTTTTAATCTAGAGATGCTCCCCTTCCACACAGGGATTACAAGGAGAACAGTTGTCCATTGTAATGTCTCTGTCTCACCATTGGCTATGAAAGGATTGATTCCCCAGATTCCACTCGTGTGCTGTGTTGGAACCCTCTGACTATGCAGAAGATTCTCAAAGAAATATGTCACTGGTGACTATGTGCTTGGAGAAGGGAATCCTGCATCCAAATAGATGCAGTCTGAGACTTCTTCCGACTCTGAAATTGGGCCAATGATGCTCTGCGCATTCGGAAGACGCCCCTTTTCCCTTTAAGCCAATTTGGAGTCTACTCCCAGACAAGCAATCTTCTCCTTCTCATGTCCTATGCTCCAACTTCTCCATTTATTCAGTGGGTAGATGTCAAGGTGTGTGACTAATGTAGTGGAGTTCCTGCTGGAGATCTGGTTATATCTTATTGTTGCTGAAATGAAAAGAATCAAGAGGATAATGAGAAAAGTGTATGAACATCAAGCAGGGCATCAAAAGATGGGAGATACTGATTAGCTATGTGACCTTGGACAAGTTACCTAACCTCTTTTTGTGCCTTGGGTATCCTTTCTTGAAAATGAAGATGATAATGCCTGCTTGGCTGTCTATCTCATGGGGATATTGGCAGAGCAAATGAGTTCATGTTCAGTGTATGAGGTGCTTAAAGGAAAGATGCTGGCTGAATGTAAAGTTTGCTTTTGCAGCACTAAATCTCATCACCTTCTTGTTCTGCTCCTCATCTCAGCCCGTGGAGGGGCCTCTGCTGTTTCTGATGGAGTCACCCCACAAGATTCTGTCTTTCCTTCCTAGCCCCTGCTGGATTACTTCCTGTAAGTGTCTGATGGAGGATTTGTCGTGTAGTGTGGGCCATCTAGAGAGTGGGGGTAATGGTGAAAAGATCCATTGCCCCCTCACATTGTTATTGGGTGATGGGGGGGTGTAGGGCATGGTCAAGTTGTGAATAGAATTGTGGATTTTTTGACTCAGGGAGCTACTTTCTAGGTAGGAGGCACTGAGGGGTACAGAAAAGGTCAAAATAGGGCTGGCTATGCACACAAATCAAGTGTAATGAGAGGGCCATGGACTGGATCTGGGATTCTGTCCCTCTTGGGTCACAATTAATCGGTATGTGGCTAATGTACCGGGAAGATGCCTGGTGATCTGTGATACTTGGAATTTTTTTTTTTTTTTTGGTTCCTGTAGAAATCTGAAGATAATTCAAAAGTTTACCAGTGGACTAGCCAGCCAACCTGCCTGCTCCTTTTCTTTCTATCTCCCTGCCTCCCTCCCTCGACAAATATTTATTTATACATCCTTTGTAACTGAAGATAAGCATCTTTGAAATCAGGCCTGTTGACACATGTCTAAACACTCTTTAACTGAGAGACAGATATTCACAGAAACATTTTTAAATGTCCACACACTAACACATCGATTGTCAAATTCTAATCATAAGGGTCAAATCGGGATTCTGACACTAAGTTTTAGAATGTTCTAATGTGGATCAGCATTTTTCCTGGTACAACCCTCATGAATCTGCAGTGTCTGTGTGTAGCTATGTGAGATGCTTTGTTCATTAACGTTGCAAAGCGAAGTGCTCAGTGAAAAGTACTGGAGAATTATATATCATTATTATACAACTGTTTAGAAGCACAGACAAGTAAAACCTGTATTGAAAGTGGTGGATGTTTTTCCAGAGCCATGTTGCCAATCTCAAGTCCACTCCAGACAGAGGGGTTTAGCTCTGAGTGTCCCGGGCGCCATGTGGACATTCCTTTAATTTCCTTTTTTTAGTGCAGAAAGGTGCTTGCAACGATGCTTCAGATGAATAATTCTGCTGCCAGGGCCAATATGCGACTCATTCCACATGAGTGTTCTCTCGTGCTCTAACCTGGTTTGCGTTCAGGTAATTCTGGTAGTGGGACATTTGCTTCTTGCCTGGGGGACCATTTCCAGCATCTAGCCATCCAACCAGTTAGTCAGAGAACTGAGCCCTGATTTAAGGAGTGAAATAAGTATTTGCAGAACTGTGCGAAAAAGAGAACTATGGATATGACACATTGACCTGTTTTAAGAAGCCAGGGTAGCTTCAAGGCTTTTGAATTTGTTTGCCCAGCTGTCAGGGATAACTGTGAGCTGTGAGAATGGCTGAGACCCAAATCCTGAGATTTTTTTTTTCACCTCAGAAAATTCGATTAACAAATCAGAATAATTGAAGTGCACATTTCCAGACCACTTCCTACATAAATTATGTATGTGTGTGAAGTCAGACCTGATCTCAGATCAGTTTTTCTTCCATGAAGCTGGAAGTACTTTGGGGCTGGAGCGAACTGGTTTGCACTTAACAGTTGTGTGATCTTTAAATTTCCTTCTAATAAAATGAGGAGAGTAATGCTTTCCCCACGGCCTTGCATGGAGATAAATAAGATAGAGCCCCAAGCACAGTCCTATTGCATGGGTCTCAGCACGTGGTCATTTGCTTTCTCTTTCTAGGAAGGAGGCTCAGCTTCCTGGTCCTCTGTTAAGCCTCCCCTGAATTCCCACTGATCCCTTTGGATGCCTCCATGATCCATGGACACCCTCTGGGCTGGGTGTGATGCTGTCCATCTCCAAAGCAGCCACTTTCCTTCCTCTCTCTTGCAGAGACCAGGCACCTAGAGAGGCAGAAGGACAGATCTCCCAGGCTGGCTGTCATCAGGTGCCACATCACTTGTGTTTATAGGTTCATATCACTTTGAAAAGCAGATGAGGGGTTCATCTACTTTTTAAAATTCAAAACATTCAAGTTCAACATATGAGGCAACAGTAGTAATTGTACTGTCAACTGACACAAACTGCAATGAGAAAAGACCTCCTCTGCTTCCCCTGCCTCAGATTGCACATCAGGATGTGCTAATTAAAGCATCTGTCTCTCTCCAGCTCCCATTATCAGACATCTTAATTTATTTACTTATTAAAAAATAAGCGGAGAATTTGTGCTTTGTTGCTTTTCCCCTTTATTTTACCTTCATCATTATATATTAAGTGATCTCTTGGCAAAGTGAACAAATAAAATGACTATAATGAAATATAGTTCTTATTTGGTTTGGTGCTTTCCTCCCATAACATTGGCAGTTCTTCTAATGACTATTACCTTGTAATTTAAAACATATCCTAGGAGTGTCTTCTGGTCTTTATTTTGAACTGCTTTGAACACACACTGGTCGAGCAATGACAATAATGAGGGTGAGAATTGGTGGCAGCTGATCCAAGATTTCCCCCAGGTTAAAGAGCAAGCTGCTTTTCCCAGGATAAGGCCTCATGGCCTCAGAATATGTCGTTTGACATGGCTGTTCTCCTTTCACTAATAATCTGGAGTCAGCACATTGCTTCTCTTCCAAATGGCATTGGGAGTCCCAACAGAAAAGTGGGAGTATCCGTCCAGAATTTGGCACTGATTTGAATCCTTATGTTTTCAATGCAGTGATAGTCATTCACTTACTAATTCATTCAACAAATGAGTAGAATGAATGAATTAAGGCTCTGGGGGATGCAGCAGTGAACTAGAAAGAGGCTGGAATGTGCCTGGATTGGGTGAGGGTCATTGGAGTCACTGGTCAGATTGGAGAGTTTGTTTGGAGAGAAAGTGGGGAATAAAGTTGGGTGGGTAAATTCCCCAAACTGCAGGCATATGTTACCATCTACATGTATATAGTTCCCTCTTGGGAAAAGGTCATCTTATTGAATAAAGGGCAGAGTAAAAAGGCCTTGGCTTTGAGTACACTTGACCTCAGGGCCCTATATGACTGGGAACCAAATATCTTACTTTTCTTCAACCCTTCAGACAACACTTACTTGCCCCTAGAACTCCATCCCTAAACTGGCTCTTACTATTCACTTTCCTTACTTGTTCTGCCCACTTCCACAGTTGGTTTGGATTACAAAAAGAAACCTCACTTTTTTAACCTATCCCACTGAAGGGTCAACCTACACCATTTCCATCATATTCCAGGAGCCCTTTATCATCTCTGGTGTAAGTCTGTGGATGTAGTTTTGTAGTAATTTAAGAATGATCTAATGATGTTCTCTACCTCAGCAACAGAAATGGAGTTGGCTTGGTGCCTCAGATGTGGAAGCCATTTTCCTGAGGCCTTGAAAAAGTGTTCCTGTAACCTACCTCACCCTCTTGTATGGATGATGGTCTAAAAACGGAAGAATTTGGGGGCTTCTGGGGGATTCCTGTCCTATTATTTCTTTGAGTGACAACAAACACATACATACACATGTTAATGATTATCACTTATGTCTGTCACAAGGTAGGTGTTCAATAAATTAACTTTTTCTTTCCTTTCTTCTATGATGGTGATACGTAGTAGGTCCTCAATGTACTCTGACATATTAATCATGTTAAAGGCACAGATGTGTGCTAGGTGCAGCACAGAAGAAAGGTGCCTTGTTTCCATGGATGTGGGAAAAGAGCCACCAGGGATCACAGGATTCTCTTCCTTCCTGATAATCATTGTGGCCCTGAGGGGGCTTCTTCTAGATGCAGCAGGTACTCAGTAAATTTTGGCTTAAAACCATGGGATCTTTGCCTGCTCTAGCCAGCCTTTGCACGTTATTTTGTATAGATCAGTATGCAAAACAGAGATATTCAGTGTTTCCCCTTTACAAAATATCCCTTGACCTTTATCGGTGGAGATTGACTGTTTTGTTATTTCCCATTCTTTTCATGATGTCTATTTATTTATGTGTGTATTATTAACTTTTAATTTGAAATGAAGCATTTTTGATGAAGTACAACTTGTGACTGGGATTAGGGAGGCAAGAATAATAAGCTGACACAAGGGGAAATTAAGGGGTGTCATAATCTTAGAATCATGTAGGAAAGAGAATTTAGAGGCCATTGATCTATACCTACTGAAGGGATTCTTCAAACTAGACGGTCTGCTTAGTCTCTCTCTCTCTCTCTCAAAGTTGTTGTTGCTGCTAAGTCAATTCCAACGCCTAGCGACCCTGTATACAGCAGAGTAGAACCCTGCCCTGTCTTTTGCACCATCCTCGCACCTTCTGGCGCTCTACCAGACAATGCTCTGCTGCCACTCATAGGGTTTTCATGGCTGACTTTTTTGGAAGTGAGTGGCCAGGTCCTTCTTCCTAGTCTGTCTTAATCTGGAAGCTCCACTGAAACCTGTCCACCATGGGTGACCCTGCTGGTATTTGAAATACCAGTGGCATAGCTTTCAGCATCACAGCAACATGCAGCCACCACAGTATGACAACTAGTGGTGTGGTTCCCTGATAGGAAAATGAACTGGGGGCGGGTAGTGGGAGCGATGAATCTTAACCCCTAGACCACCAGGGTTGGCTCTCCCGAAGCCAAAGGGTTAATTATGTTTTTGTCCTTAATACTTTTAAAGTTAATATTATATAAGCAAAAACAAAGAAAAGCAAAATTTATAAAAGCAATTTGTATATATAGTAAAAATATTGAAGTGTTTACAGTAGCCCCACAAAAGTAAAATTTTCTCTCCTGCGGCCCATTCTCTAGGGGTAAAATTGTGAAATGTTTCTGTTCATAGTTCTTCTGTTCCATCACCAGGATTCTAACGGACTTTCTTGATTTATGCAATGGGGACAGTGTCTTTCGACTCCCTGCTGTGAGGGATTTGGAACTACATCCCTTAATGCTGCTTCCCACTCACATCGCTCCTTCTCCAGAGTTCTGACAGTCACACTATACTTGTCCATTATCAGGGATAGTAACATTCATATCTCCTCTCTAAATGTAAGGATGTCTTCCACGCCTCGTAGTTGAATCTAAAAAGTTTGTTTGGATTGAGTGCTTACTATTCATTTTTCATTCATTCATTTATTTATTCATTCAAAAGATACTAAGTGAGTGCCTATTTGGTACCAGGCACGGACCTACGTGCCAGTATGGGCAAGTGTTCACAGTATTGTGTGCTAGACAATTGAATAAGTTTTGGACAGGAAGAGAGGCAAAATGTATACCTCAATTCTGTTTCTACAAATTGATGTGAAAGAAAAATCAAATGAAAAGATTTACGTACACGGATGCCATCATAGTATTATTTAGGGAAAAAAGTACCCTGGAAATTGTCTATATGCCTAAAGATTGACAAACATTAAATAAATTATGGAACCTACATGTGATGGAGTCAAACCATTAAAATCAAATTTTTGAGAAATATTAAATGACATGATAAATGATACTTTAATAATTTAATGAAAAAAGAGAAACAGGATATAAAACTGGATCTATAGCATTATCTCAGTTTTGTAAGATTTTAAAAAGACTATAGATGTGGGAAGAAAGTATCACCAAGTGATAGTGATTTAAAGTTTCTTTTTTAATACCTACTTTCTGGTATTGTCTGAGTTTTCTACGATGAGCAGCTATTGTCCTTATACTATAAAAAACCTACTCTGCTATCTTCATGAAAATAAAAAGTAACTACAGTCACTGCCCTCAAGGAGTGGATTCTCAGTCTGATGGAGCAGACACCTTTAAACACGTCATCATCATGTCAGATGGAGGAAAATCAGGTCCCCAGAGTTTATATAGTGTTGAAGGGGTCTGGGCATCAGAAAAGACTCCACAGGTAGCATTAAGCTGTGCCGTGAAGACCCAGTAGGATTTCCATAGGCAGAGGAGAGCATTCCTGGGCATGAAGGCGTGGAGGTGAATGGTGAGAGGTGAGTTGCCTGAAGTTGCCGAAATAGAGTGCAGACTGAAAGAGGCAGAAAGGAACCAGGCTGACAAAGTGGTTTAATGGCTTGGAGGACCTTGGATGCTTTGCTGAGGAATTAGAATTTAATTTAAAGGCAGCAGGGAACTGTGGAGAAGTTTTTAAAGAGAGCTGGACTTGACCCGTAACGTAGAGGTGCAGTCTTTGGAACCTGACTGTCCTGGAATCAGAATCCCAGCTCCGCCAGTTTCCAGGGACGTGTCCTTGGGCCAGTTACTTAACCTTTCTCATCATCCATGTCCTCACCCATTACTTGGGGGCAATGATGTCAGCTTTAGAATGCGGACATGAGGATTAAACAACCTAATACAGAGTTTCTCAAACATGAACGATGAATAGATCTTTTTAAAAAGGTAAAAAATGTTGGCAGCACCCCATCCCCCAATTTGTGTTAAATTATTTTTATGATGATTTTGCTTGAACATTTACAAAAATAAAATTTGTTATAAATTTCTTAAGTTTCATGCTCTGCTACAGGTATAAAACCAAAGCAAGTGTATACATTATGAGTAAAAATAGAAAAATTAAATTAAGCAATATTAGTTTCCTGTGACCAGTTTGTAATCTAT
Source organism: Equus przewalskii (assembly GCF_037783145.1). Classification (NCBI taxonomy): domain Eukaryota; kingdom Metazoa; phylum Chordata; class Mammalia; order Perissodactyla; family Equidae; genus Equus; species Equus przewalskii. The sequence goes on from NC_091855.1 coordinate 23,121,248, forward strand.
ATGAAGATAAATCTCCGAGAATGATTTGAACTTGGTACTGTCTGTTACAGCCCATGTCCTTTACAGTTCAGCCTTTCCCATGCCCTCTGCTGTGTGTTCACTCAATTCTCCCCCTCACTTTTTCCTACTCCAACCCCCAGGGGATAGTGTTTGTATAGTACACAGTGTGTTATTTGGCCTTTGCTTAGTATTATTACATCTTCTATGAGTTGGGTCTGCCTCTGTTCTTTCCACTAGCCCGTGACTATTAATATCCTACTACTGGTACCAGTGCAGTTGTAGACCCATAAGTGAGTGTGAGCACTGAAATTGCACAGTAGTACTCAGTAATGAGGTGGTCAGCCAGATAACTTTTTAAATGTTATCATCCGTATTAAAATTTAGACCACACACACACACACACACACAGACTGTTTCCACCCCTCCTGTGGTTCTAAACATCCTCTCTGTAAGAATATATATATATATAGATCTCCTAGAAGTCTTCTTATTGTTAATGATAATTTTGTTATGGCTAAAGATTTTTATCAGGCAAGCATATCAGTTGACTATTGCTGTGTAACAAACCACCCCAAAACTTAGTGGTTTAAAACCACCATGGGTTAGACCGCTGGCTGAGTGGTTAAAGTTCTGCATGCTCTGCTTTGGTGGCCTGGGTTTGCGGGTTCAGATCATGGGCACGGACACACATCACTCACTGGCCACACTGGCGGCGACCCATGTACTAAAAATGGAGGAAGACTGGTACAGATGTTAGTTCAGGGCTAATCTTCCTCAAGCAGAAAAAGAGGAGGATTGGCAATCTTCCTCAACAACAACAACAAAAAAACCCACCAGCCATTTGTTATCTCTTGTGAGTCTTGGCTTGGCTAGACAGATCTGCTGATCAAGTCTTAGGGAACGATGGCTAACCCATGCATCTGTGGTCAGCTGCACATAGGCTGGCTGGCTTTGCTGATCTTGGCTGGGCTCTCTCACATCTTTGGAACCTTAGCTGGATGGCTTAGTTTTTCTCCACATGGTCTCTCATCCTCTAGTAGGTTAGCCTAGGCTTGTTTTTTAGAGTAGCCTGGACACATTCTTATGGCAATCACAGAGAAGCAAGGAAAAGAGTGGACACATGCAAGGCCTCTTGAGGCCTCAGCTTGGAGTTTGCACACCATTACTTCTGCTTCATTCTACTGATTGAAGCAAGTCACAAGGCCAATGCAGATTCATAGGTTGGAGAAATAGAATCCACAGCCTATTTATAGGTGAGAGGAACTACAAACTCACAATTCAGAGGGTGTGGTTACGGGTAGGTGTGAAGAATTTGAGCCATTATTGCAGTCAATCTGCCCCAGTAGATAAGAGGATGGGGTATGGAGATTTACTAGGAAGTTAGTTATACTAAACTTCTTGGTGAGAGAAGGATACTGCTTTAGGAAGGAATGGATATGTAAGATGTTTTGGCAGTTCTTCGGTGTGGGAATGAGGAAGAGGGTAGACTCAAAGGTGACTCCAAGGAACCCTAGCCTGGGTGACTGAGAAGTTGACGAAGCTGCTAACTAAGCTAGGACATTCAGTAGGGAAAGCAGGGTTCATACTGGAAGTATGAGAATGGGAGAGGTCAAAGGCGGAGGAAGATAATACGTTTAGAGTTTGACACGCTGGAGCTCTTCCCATAAGGAGAGTCCATCTCCATCTGGTTGCACATTAAACTCACCTAAGCAGCTTTTAAAAAGTACTGATAGTTGAGTCTCATCCCAGACCAATTAAATTTAAATTTCTATGAATGGGGCCTGGTATTATTTAAAAAAAAAATTCCAGGAAATTTTAATATACAGCCAAAGTTGGAACCATTATCTAGATTGGTGTTCTTCTGCCCATACGTTGGAATCCCTGGAGACCTTATAACAAATGCTGATGCCTGGGCCCTACTACTAGACAGTCTGTTTAATTGGTCTGGGATAGGGACTAGGCAACTGTATTTAAAAAAAAGTCTTTCTGGGTAAATTTAATGTGTAGCTAGAGTTGAGAACCACTGACCTAGATAGTTAATTTTCACTGTGAATAATCAATGTTTTCAGGTTGCAAACCGTGGCAGAGAGGCACTATGACATAGTCTCGTTAAGCTCTGGGCAGGCTCAGAATTGGCATGAAATTGCTGGGTGCCAGCCAGGGCATGGGGACAGGAGCAGTTGGAGGATCAGAGCAGAAACTTTGAGGACCCAACCTGGATCAACACCTGGCGCTTGAAGCACAAGGGCATATCAGAGTTAATCCTGTTTCAAGGAGAGATGTTAGGAAACTTCCCTGAAAAGATCTGAATATAAAATGTCATAATGCCATCTGACTCCCTTGTCCTTCAATTCAAATTTAGTTTTCTCTCTGGTAGCATCCAGACAATGCAACTTCCATCATTGTCTTTGCAGAGGTGAATTGACAATGTCTTAGATCTCAGTATGTGAGTGTTTTACTTGATTGCAAACCTAAAACTGCCTCTTCCTTGATTTCATCCCATTAGTTTGATATTTGACCTTGTCACATTTAGATAATTTCTGGACCTTCTTGTTAATGTCTTATAAATATTTGTAGACCAATTATCTGTCTATAGGCAGTCACCGAGTCAACATCAGAATATTTAGTGTTTTATTTTTTTGCCCCGTGTTCATAAATCATTCTTGGCAGAGCTTTAATCATTTGGGTTTTTGGCTGCCTCTCTGACTTTCCTCTAGTTTATTTTTGGCCTCCGTAAGTCTCATCTATTTTGGGGAAGTACTTAATTGTGGAATACGAGTTGACTCCTACTGGGTATGCCATTGACAATGTCTCAGGTTCAGGGTTCCCCAAAGTGGGCATCAGGATCCCACTGGGTTGGGGCAAGACTTGTGAAAAGGGCACATTTCTGAGTCCCACCCCACATCTCTGGGGATGAGGCTCAGGCATCTGCCCTTTTCACATTGTTTTTGGCTGATTCTTATATATGCAGTTGCTATTACCATAGTTCTTACCTCAATATTATGCTTAGAGGAGAAGTCAGACAAGTTGTTTGTTTGTTTTTGGTGGGAGAGGCTTTGTTCCACAAACCTCATTTATAATCAAGACATAGAACCTTCCTTAAGGAGTTACCAAAAATGTTCTACATTAGGAATCACCATTTCACTTTAGTCTTGACTTTCAGTGAGGTTGGTCAACACGTATCAATTTTATTGTGTACAGCTGACCCACCTAAGGTATAAGCAGAGGTAGAAGGAGAAAGAAAAGAGGAACAGTGAACACAGGAGGTAACAGTAGGGCAGAAGAGAGAAATGGAGATGGGGAGGAAATACAGAAGAGGCATATGTGTAAGAATGGTCTAGTGTCATCCATGGCAGTGTCCATATCATAATGTCCTACATTTTGAAGCACTTTACTGCATACAAAATCCTTCGACATGTGATCCTCACAACTGTCCTAGAGTGACTAAGCCCCATTTCACAGATGGGAAAACTGTGACTCCTGGCAGCAGCTTGCCCAAGGTCAGATAGCTAGTAAGTGTCAGGAACAAGCCTAGAACGAGAACTCAGCACTTCATCCCAGAGCAGGGATTTTTCTGTCAATCCTAATCTATACTATGTCTTTGTAACCTAGACTTGCTCTTGTTTCTGTTATGATGAGACTTTCACTCTTGGTGAGTGTCTCTTTGTGATGTGATGTAGGGTGGCTCTTTGGGGAGGTTCATGGCATTGGTGTAGGGAGCAGAGTGGAGCGGATGTCCTTGAGGTCCTTTGAAGCCCACATAATAAAGGTCAATGAGCTTGCTGAAAGAGCTCATGTCACATGTTATAAATAAAACAAAACTGGTCAGTGCTACCTGAGTGTCTTCATTCTTCCCTTTCTTTCTTCCTCCTCTCATCTCCTGCACATTTAAAACACATGCCAAGAAATGCACTTGTGGCTCTGGGATCTGAGGAATCTCCAAGTCGTGTAGCAATGAGGGTCAGCATGATTAGGTCTAATGGAGTCTACAAGATAAATTAATCCTGGGATCACTGTTTCTACTCTAGCCCAGCAGAGCTTTTCTTGGTCTAACCCATTTTGGCTGAGGGCAGGGAAGTCCCTCACAGTCTGCTCCCTGAGCCACACACACTTTTTTTCTTTCTTTCTTATGGAATAAGCCCATTTGCTTTAGGTCAGAGTTGGTATTGATCCTCCTGGAGTCCCAAGTTACTAATAACTAACTTGGGTACCATACTTTAATGTTTATAAGCCCTTTCATCCTCATTATTTCTCTTGATCATTTCAATGGTGAGGTAGATAAGCATACTATTGAGGCATGATTATAGTAGCAGTGGTCCAGGAACACCTCTATAATTCCCTAGACCAGCCACTCCTCCCCGTGAAGTACTAAGGTAAGTATATGCACAGAGCAGGGGAAACAATACAAAGGAACCAGTCTGTTGCTAGGTGGGGCTTCATCCCCCTAAATACTGAGCAGGATTCTGGTGAACTAGGCTGCACCACACGGAGAACCTGGGCAGAACTTAGCCACCTAAAAGAAAAGCCAAACTACCTTTCTGATTTTACCGCTTTGGTGAGAGGAAAGCCGAATCCTGCATGACTGCTGAGAAACCCCAGAGAAAAAGGAGTAGATACAAGAGACGGGGCCTAGGCCTTTCCACTCTGGAATTCTGCAGCTGTTTAGGAAAAGACACACAACAGAAGAGAAAACCCCAAAGAGCCTTGGAGAATGAAGTAGCAAGCCCCAGGCCTTACCTTAATTCCTAAGGGCTAAGAAGTTGGAGAAGACGCCTCAGTGATGGAAACCCCCAGTGTTAAGCCCCAGTGAACTAATTTTTCCTCCTCTTTGGGCAGTGCCTTTGAGATTTGGAGGTCTGCAGGGCCTGGAGGGAGGGGATGATAGCCTTGGGATTTACAGCTAACCAATATGACTAGCAGCTGCCTTTTTGCCATGAGGAAGATGAAGGTCAGGGAAGTTGTCACTTACTCAACCAAGATCATTCATTTAGTGAGTGGAGGAGCCAGGGTTTGAACTCTTGAATTTTGGCTACAAGCCCTAGTGATTTTTCCATTGTACTACTTGGCCTCTACCAACCACCATCTCATTCTTATGTGGAGAATAATTTCTGGTCTCCTGGGCTTCCTCTGGCAGAGGCATTATCATTAGAATGTTAAAAAGAACCCCTAAAGTATGTTTCTTCCACTTAATGTTTGCCCAGGAAAGACATCAATGTCTGTGGGGTTGTCTGGCACACAGTTTAGGAAGCCTCTGGTTATAAATGGAGATAGTTCTGCTGGATGGGGCTTAGATCACACATCTATTTCATCTCACTGTTCCTCCTTGAAAGCTCAGATGATCCAAATGCACATGCTGTCCCCTAAATGGGGAGTTGGGGTTTATTTTGGGAAAGGGGACTATTTTAAGCTAAAGGACAGGGCTCCCTGTTCTGCTGCTGTGCTGGCTTGATTCCACTCTGCCCTCAGCAAAAATTGAATATTCTCTAAACAATAAGTGACTCAGCCTTTGCTAAATCTTAGATGAAACGGATTTAGCAAGCAAAGAGAGCAAATGTCTTTTTTTTTTCCTAGTCCTGTTTGATGATAATTCTCAGTGCTCAGTGCTTCTTTCATCCAAAGATCTGTAATTAATTAAGCCTCACAACTCCCCTGGCAGGTAGAGAAGTACAAGAATGTTCATTTAAAACCAATCCTGTTTGATACAGAAGGCCTGTTCCTAAGGCTCTTTAAAAGAAAAACCTCTCTTTTATAAAACTTCTGTTTAATAGAGTAAATTAAGGAAGAAAAGGATGAAATAATTTTGCCTGGGATGCTTGCTCAGCTATGGCCACTGAGAGAGTCCTAAGTCTGGAGCTCTGATGCCATCTTTGGTTAAACTAGGTGTATAAGCTATTGCTGCATAGCAAATCACCACAAATTGTAGTGACTTTAGATAACAATAAAAATTCATTATCTCATACAGTGTCTGTGGATCAGGAATTCAGGAGTGGCTTAGTTGGGTGGTTTTGACTCAGTGTTTCCATAAGGTAGCAACTAAGACATCCACCAGGGCTACAGTCATCCGAAGGCTACAGTCATCTCACTGAAGCCGGATGATCCACTTCTAAGATAGCTCACTCATATGGATGGTGAGTTGGTGTTGGCTATTGGCAGAAGACCTCAGTTCCTCACTATGTGGACTTATTCAGAAGGCTGCTTGAGTGTCCTCATGACATTGCAGCTACATCTCCATAGCAAATGATTCAGGGGAGCAAAGGTAGGAGTGGCGGTATATTTTATCTTCTACCCTTGGATGTCACACTCTATTTCCTCAATGTCCTATTGACTACATACTTCAGCTCTCTCCAGTGTGGGAGAGGATCCACAAGAGCATAAATACCAGGAAGCAAGAATCACTGGGGGTCTGCTTGGATGCTGGCTAATATTAAGACATATTAAGCATGAGTTCATCTGTGATCTCATTGGAGTATCCTCTAAAAAGCCAGTTTAGAGGACTAAACATCATGCATCTGATAAGAAGAAGGCAAGAGATATGGAGTGGTACAGTTAACTTTCTAGTTATTTGTAGATTTAGAATAAATAGCTGCCATTATTCATATTCATCGTTAAGTGATTAAGCCTATATTGAAGTGTACATGACTATGAGGAAGCTTTCATCTCTTGGAGCTGGATATTTGTCCCAGACCTTACACTGGATGACTGGTTCCCCATTGTTGGTCTATAGACCTGTGTTGTGTGAACTAGTAAGAAGCAACTTAAGTGTTTGTTAAAACGGATACCAGGTTTCTACTCCTAGAGATTCTAAGTCAGTACCTTTGGGATCCAATGTGCTATCCCTCCTTATCAGGCAACAGTAGGCTCAGGTTCTGACAAGTGAGAATCACGATTAATGGCGGTCATATTTGTTTGCTTAATATCTATCCATGATCTTTTTCTTTGCCTCAGAAAACCAACTCAAAACTGGGCACTCAGTTGCTGAGGGCTAGAATTGACAGTTGCCAATGTTGTTTACATGCCATATTGTTAAAAGGGGCGTAGATCGTAGAAAGCTCCCATATCATAAGTGCTGCTAGAGAGGCAGATAGAGGGTAGAGTTGCTGACTAAGAACAACAGTTTGAAAGACTATGATACACTGCTACATCAGCACATGCAAGGGCTGGTCACATTACTACATACAGAAATAGTCACATCCTGCATAAATCATAGTCCAATGGTTCTCAAATGTTAGTATCCAGAAGAATCACTTGGGGAGTGTTGAAAAATGCAGATCTTCAAGCCTGCCCCTAGGATTCTGATTCAGTGGGTCTAGAATACCCCAGGCAGTTTCAATATACGTGATCTGGGGACCACACTCTGAGATACACTATCCTAGGCATGACCTAATTTAACTGCAGTATAGTGACCTCATATCTGTTTAATCCCCAGCAGCAAGAATTTAATATATAGAGTGAAAGGGGCTGTTTTATAGAGTTTGCATGGATGACACCAGCTGAACTGCTGACATGCATGAGGGGTACAGTGAGATCTGGGCAGGTGTGGAAGAGCATTTTATTAGCATTATTTTCATAGATATTTACTCTCCTCCTGGATACTAAGTTGTCAGAGGTAAGATCTATACAAGGTTTAATTTTGCAGCTCCCCTAGAGGCTAGTGTAGTGCCCTACTTGCAGCAGGCTTGCAATAGGTGTGTTATTACACAGGAGGAAGTTCATTTGAGGTGGCCAGGAATTCTGGATGGGAATTAATCCATCTCACCCAGAGCATGTTGCATGTTGTGGTGACTGCTTTATGACTCTGGAGTATTGCCAAGCTCTCCTCTCACTTCCTTCTTCTCTCTTCCAAGTGTCTCAAGGTGGGTAGTGATAGTGAAACAGTCATGGCATTAATGACTGTCTCTAGGCTTGTGACTTTGGAGAGTGAAATTAGAATAAGAGCTGAAGAGTTGAATAGAGCACAGCTAAAGCCTACAAATTCCTGCTGATGAAGGACAGGGCAAACAAAGACTATTTCAGCCATACTGAACACCTCTGTTTCCGTCAGCCAAGAACATCTGGGCATGCCAGTGTGGCAGACACAGAGCCAACAACATGGTCAAGAAGACACTCAATGGCAGACAGTAAAGCAGCAATAATTTATTGAGCTACTACCATGTGCCAGAATCTGTTCTAGGTGCCAGGGATATTAAGGTAAACCAAATGGACAAGCTTACATTTTAGCAAAAGAGATAGATATTGAATAAATAAATACATAATGCAATGACACATAGTGATTAGTGCCAGTAAGGAAAAGAAAGCAGGTGAAGGGAATAGATACTAAAGTTAGAGTAAATATTCCAAAGTAGGCTGCTTTGATATAATAATGACAATGACAATAGTTGTTATTATAAGGATTATGATAATAATTATAACAAATTCAACTAATATTTATTGAGTACCTACTATATGCCACACACAGTTCTGGGCAATAGAGATACAATGGTAAGACAAGACAAATTTCCTGATTTTGTGGTTCTTTTCTTTTTTTAGGCTGGGAAAAAGACCATAAACAATCAAAGACACACAAGAAACATATGAGATAGTAATACCCGGAGAATTATGATAAGGAGTACTGTTAAAGTGACTGAGAAGGCTAATTAAGTTTAGTTGAGGGAATTCCTAATATTTAAACTGAAATCTGAATAACAAGGAGGAGCCAGATATGCAGAAAGCATTCTGGGCCAAGTTGGGAGGGAACCAGGGCAAAGGCCCTGGGCTCAGAAATCTGGGAATAGGGATAAGGCCAGTGTGGCTTTATAAGCCTGGGGGGATTGGGAGCCTGGTTAGAGTAATTAAGGAGAAAAACAATCTTCTTCCATAGATATGAATTTGAGAGCCAATATAACTCCTAGAAAACTATTTTTCTTTCCAGTTGTATATTGCTTAGTTCTTCCATCAGAGACGGGTATAACATTTGCATTGATCAATTTGTAATATGAATTTCTTCCTGTAATTAGTTCTCCTTTCCCCAGCACCCCTGAGAAAATCCAAAATGCAGGGCAAGCATTATTATAACAACATTTTATTAAATAGTATAATTAACACAAATATTGTATAGCAATGTGCCACTTATTAAGTGTGTTGACTCAGGTAGTACCTGGGAATTCTCAGTTAATATTAGACTGCAGGTCCATTTATCTTCCATAACACTTTAGAAACAAGGTTTCTTTTCTTGGCTGGTATTTGAGATCTTAGGGTGTACTTTTTCTGTGGATAGGTTCCCAGCCACCTGAACTTTGGAGCAGCCAGGGAGGTGCCCTCAGCCCTCAGTTGTCTCCACTTCCTATTGCTGGGTGCTGCCATCTCTTTAACTCCTTTCCAAAGAGTACTTTTTGTACCATGGTCTACTCTCCATCTAAGGTACATGCATCACTCAAATCCTCTTTGTGTCTTTGGAGAGAGGAACATTCCTTTTGTAGATTTTCACCATTTTTATCTTTTCTCTATTGCTTTTCCTGTGCCGTCTAGACAATCATTTCCCATACTATTGGGTCCTCTTTTCCCCAGTTAAACATACAAGAGATTCTGCTCACTCATCCTCTACATTTCACACATCTCTAAAGTACCTTTCTATTTACACTGGTTACAGAAATATATGTGAAGCTCAATGGGATAGATTGTGTGTGCATAGAAATTGACTTATATGCTGAAAATGCAATGAAAATCTTTAATGTAAGTTTACTGTATATTTGAAGGTAATGTATATTTATTCTCTAAAATACTCTTAGTAACTTTCACATTATGAATCACTAAACCTTATGCTTCTCTAAAGAGGAAGCACAATTTCTCGAAATAGAGTATTGTTTTTAGAATGAAAATTTAATGTTTCATGACCAATTCAAATCAGCTTTGAAATTCTACACTACCACAGCCCTGACAAGATTTAAAATGCAAATGCTCCCCATAAGGAACAAATGTCTTTTCAATTATTAAAATTGAATTTCAAGATTTGTAATGGTTTCTATGATAAAAATGTTTAAATATAGCTGAGAAATAGCTCTTAAATTCTAATAATTAAAAAGGACAAAAGCAGAGACTTGAAGGCAATAATAAGAGCAAAGATTGAGTTACAAAAACTAAAATGTATTTAATTTTCATCAAAGTTCCGAGGAATTGCATTAAAAGCATTAGGGTTGGGAGACAGACTCTTCTCTTACACTCACACAGACACAGTTGAGCCAATATGCTTTCTGATCTGTAAGAATTAAGCTCATCTTAGTTACTGAAATTAGAGACAGGATGCTGATCTTAGTTTTGCTTTCCAACTTGGAGACTGTTTTTGAGAAGCCAGAATAATGGTTAAATGTTTTTTATGTTCTATAAAATAGGTATAATGATAGTCAAATGTTTACTGAATTTCTGCCCTGTGCTTTTTGCCCAGAACTTTGCTGTGGATATGAGGGATATAAAAGAACTAGAAGGTAGGGTATCTGCCCTTGGGAAGTTTACCAGGGAGCTGGAAAGAAAAGTCTGGTGTTACATTACACAACTCGAAAACAGTACTCACCATTATACACTTAAGCACTAGGTAGTGTACAGAGACACAAATAATTACAAAAATCAACAGAAAGGAATGTCATTAATCTTGTGAGGGGCTGACATGGAATGCTTCATGGAAGAGGAGGCATTTAACTTGGCCTGGAGGGAAATACAGAATTTGGCATCATTTTCTTTTTACTGTAATGGTAATAACTCGTTTTTATTATAATAATGATTAGCTGTCTGTCGGCTCACAAATTAGAGGATGGAAAAGCATGACAAACCCACAGGGTAACTATGTTTTAAAAGTCTTTTTTAAAGGAATCAGAAGGGAGAAAGAGAAAGCCTTTCTAAGAGCCTAGGCTTGGGGGAAAATGTAGGAGGTACAGAAGAGAATTAATGGGTAATGCTTATCGTTTTGTACAAAGTAACCTTGACACAAATGGGGCAATTTAAAGAAGGTAAGCGACTCCCAGCCCACTCACCCAGGTTGATGGAGGATATAATCATGGGGTTGATGGCAGATTGGAGAAAGAAGACCCAGGGAAGCTTTTCTCCCTCCATTATGTGTATTTCTCATCTAGAGGTAGGAAGCTTGTAGCTGAAGACACGTTTTAGAAATTCAGCCCTCTCTACTTTCAAATCATTTTAGGTAAGTAACTCAATCCAACGACAAATTAGATGCACCTCTTTTCCCCTTCCTTTCTCAAGCTCTATGCAGAGATGCAAGCATTGTCATACTACTGACATCAGAGAGGTTGAAGTGATCAAAACCAGTTAGAGAAACCAAAATAATGGTAAATAATTTTTTGATGACAAACAGTGTGTTGCAGTAGGTGAGTTAGGGGTGTGACGATTCCAGTGTTCATGAGTGAGGAAAGTAGTATGGCTCTAAGTCAGTGGTTTTCAACCTTGGCTAAACATTAGGATCCCCTGGGCAGCTTTAAAATTACTGATGCCCAGCCCCTCCCACCACTCCAGGGATATCATTGGTCTGAAAAGTGGTCTGGGCACTGGATTTTCTAAAGCTCTCCCGGTCATTCTAATGTTCAGCAAACTTGAGAACCACTGCTCTAAGGGCTGATTTAAATGAATTGCACCCAAACAGCTTGTTAAACCGCAGACTGCTGGATACCACCATCTGATTCATTAGCTCTTGGATGGGACCCAAGAATTTGTAGCTTTCAAATGTCCACAGGTGATGCTGATGCTGCTGGTCTGGGGACCACACTTTGAGAAATACTGATTCAAGCCAGTCCAGGTTATACTAAGCATTTCCTAAAGTTTGGCCTTTGAACTTACCTGTTAAAATGTGGATTCTGAGTACCTTCCTCAACCCACTGAATTAGAATGCCTGAGGATCTGTAATTTTAAAGGAGATTTCCAGGTTTTTATTTTGGACTCTATCACTTGTGAACTAATGTGCAACTTAATAGTTTTGTTTCTTTTGTATCTTGCTCCAAATATTATTTTTACATAAATTGTATGTGTGACCATATGAGGATTTTGGTAATTATTTTATGCTATTTTTTTAATGGGAAAAACTCTGTAGACTGAATTGTATTAGATACTCTGAGGTAGTAACAGATAAAACCTGCAGGAAAAGGCTTTATTATGGGGATTATGGCACAATAACAGACCCATCTGTTCATGCAGTGGGAGCAATCCTAGCTGTATGTGAGATGTTTTGGAAGCAACTTCTAAAAGCATGCTTTGCAAGTTCAACATACTTAGGTAATTGCACTCCACACGGGTAGTGTAAAGGATGGAAGAGCATCTCTCAAATTTTAGAGGCTGTTAGAATGACCAGGGCTACTTGCTAAAAGTTAGACTCCCAAATCACAGCTCCAAAGAGTTTTAATCCTGCATAGCACTGAGGAATTTCTATTTAACAAAAATAAGTGATTCTGATACAGTAGGTCCCGGAAACTCATTTTAAGAAATATGGGTTAGGGACTATGAAGGAGAAAAATTGTTTTCATAGTTGACCTGAGTGGCTAATAAAGAATTTGCTATATATTGACTATTTTTTCATTTCCTGTAAGTCAGTGTCCTAAGAACTAAATATAAGTGTCAGCTAAAATGTTAATTCTCAGGATATATTCTTTAGGTGGGCAATATTATTCCCCCACTTGTTTCTTTCACTCTGATTTAGACATTGTGTAGCTTTGCTTTTTCATCTCTTTCTTATACTATTCTTCCTTTTATAAAGCAAATGGAGGAGACACATGGTTAAAATGAGGACCAGTCAATTTTGGACTTAACTGGATTTTTCCCCCTTTATTGCCTTGACTGCACCATCTTATTTTTCTTCCTTTTTTTCCCTCATAGTTCTCTGTTCTCTTGCCCAATCCCTCCCCACACCAGTCCATGTTCCATCTCCACTCTGGGCTGTTTTTCCTTGGTGAACTTTGTGGCCATTTCAGTGGGCAGGAAGGGAAAGAAGGTCACTGGGGACCATGTCAATCTATGGTCTCTCCTCAGGAGTGTGTGGTAGTGGCAGAAGGTTAGCAGGCCAGAAGAAGAAAAACCTACACAAGTCCTCCATGACATCTTGGTTTGTGAGTGCAAGGTTAGTAGAAGCAAATAAAGCAAAACTCAGCATTCACAGGTGAGAGGGAGACTAGCCTGGGAGAAAATTATACAACAATCAATATTTTGTTATTAAGAGTCTCCGTGCAAGGAAAACCTGTGAAAAATGAATCTTAACTGCTTTACAATATGGCTGGCCATTCTTACCAAGTTAACTCTCAACTGTTTTAGCTCACAATAGACGTGATAGGATTATGTCTTTTTCTTTCACGTTTCAGACTTCCTTTATCTTCACCTGCTAAAATATTAGCTTTCACTGAAGAATCATCCCCCAGTCAGAAGGAAGGAAAGAGCTGGTGGAGGAGGAACTTTTATTGATTGTGTTGATGATTAAGGTGTGGCAGCAAGGTCTTTTGTGGTTGGCTCATCTGTTGTCATGGAAACCCACCATAGTGGCAAAGCCCAGACAAAGTCTGAGGGTTTTAACCATCAAAATGGAGGATTGCAATGTGTTCTGAATTGCACAGACAGGAGGAGAAGTGATGTGTATTCTTTACATGCTTCTTCCACTCTGGGTTGGGTTCAACCTGTAACAAGAAGTTGAGAGTTTAGTTAGTTAAAACTGTTCTCTCTATCTTTGTATTTTTGGTTCTCCTGTTGAGGCTAGTGCTAAAGTGGAATTGCCAAATCTGAACTGGGACAAAAAGCAGAGTGTGGACACAAACAGGTTCCATATAAGTCCTTATGGGGAGGTGGGTAAGGGTGGTTCCCAAAGACTAAGGTAGTTATTTTGTTAAAATATAGACATGTGCGCACACACACCCACAAAGAAGAGAGAGAGCCAAGAGATATCATAGAGAATGAACTGGAGTGATCAGGTTTTAAGGTGGATAAAGGGAAGAGTGAGGAAAATAGCTAGAGAAGTGGCAATGTGAGGGAGAGAAAATAGTCACACAGAGACAGTAACCTTCAAGATGTCTGTCTTCACAGCAAGAAGAATACTGGAGACTTTTCCATGGAGAAAAACTGTAGGAATGTTCAGTTCAGGTTGCTGCCACCAACAGAAGGGGGATTTCTTCCTAGGGCCTTCCGAGACATCTGATATTTTGCTCATCTCACCCCTGAACTCAAGACTCTTCCTTTTACATTACAGTATTCTTTTAGGAAATATTTGTTTCTCGAGCTTCTCTTTACTTTTTAAGGTATCTCCCGCACCCATTTTTTCCCTAGAGCCTGAATCACTTGAGTAAGATATATCAAGTAAAGAAGATGATAAAGTGATTTCTTGTATCAAGGATTAAATCTAAGATTAGGTTAAGCTCCATGAAACAGAGAAACCACATATTGTAAATTCCTAATAAAAAGTTTTGAGTTTTGACCAAAGAGCTTTGTCCGTCTCCCACAAATCCAGAACTTTGGATCTATTATATCAGCGGACTACTGTTTCTTTTCCCAAACTCAAAAGTTCAAACAGCTAGTATACTCTTGTTAATTGGTATTGTTTCCATTTTATAGATCAGGAAGCTGAGGCTATTCACAGTTATTGTACATGCTTTGTCTAACTGTTATTTGTAAACTTGCCTATCATTCCCATGATCTACCTCATTGAGGCAGAAAATGAACTTTGCTAATTCTTGGCTCTCCTATATACACAGGGCTGTGCCTATCTCATAACAGAAGCTTAATAAATATTGTCAAACTAGATCGCATGTTTTGTTTGAGTCCACATAAGGAGATAATGAAATAACTGGGGCTCAATCTTCCCCTCTCTCTCAAGCTTCTTGAATTGCAATCAGGACATAGCACAGTCTAAGCCTTCAATAAATACCTGTCAATGGGTTGACTGATGGACTGATTTAAGACTCTATTATATTCTTTAGTACTTGTTCCATGTGCTCCAACAATGACTTTAGACCTTACTGATTTGATTGGTCATATTTTTAGACTTGTTCTTTCTATTTTGACAAAAAGAATAGACAATAACGACTACAAGCGTAGTGACCTTCTGGATTTGTTCCGGTGGATAACCTTGAGAGAATGTGAATGAATTTTCTTAACTTTTAAAAGAGACAAGACTTAGAGTGACAAGCTTGATAATTAGTCACCATGGCCCCTTCACTCCTTTTAATGTCACTTCTCATGCTTTGCATTGGTTCCTAATCAGTCTAGATTGTTATTCTGATTTACACGGTACCTTACTCTCCTTTTCTAGGTCATTTGGGTCTTTGTCCCTCTTTGATGTGTTCTATCACCCACCTCCCTGCCTCCACCCCCAGCCTCTTAGACCCCTTCTCATTTCCCCATAGGTTTATTTACTTTTTTAAGTTCTTAATGTGCTAAGTCCTATTTTACTGTCTCTGTTACCAAGGACATTTTCAGTGAACCTAAGGAAGAGTGAGCTCACTAAGAGGCGGTGAACTAATAATCATAAAAATGATCACGTCCAGACTTTGGCTTAAGCAAAAGAAATTTGAATGTATCTAGAACGCCTTCTATGTGATTCTGTCTGAATCTTTACTAGGAAAGTTACATTTACAGCTGACCTGCTGCTAAACTTGTTGGGAATAAATTAGTGACTCAAATTCCTTTATAGTTCATGTTTCTAGAAGTTGGTTCCACGTCAGAGCTGAGGTTTTCTTGTTGCCTTCAGCATGGAGATTTAGCAGTTATGGAAAGGATGGGCTAGAGCTTTCTGCCAACTGCATGTCATTGGTGAATCCAAGAGAGAATCTAACTTATCAATTAATAATCTTTGCTATTTAAACCATGTTCTCTATTTTCCAAGAACTTGGCTCTTGGTTGTACCTTTTAAAAAATTCTACCAAGGTATTTAATTCACACAAAGGGGGATTCTGATCCGTGCTGTACAGGTGAGAGATAACCAAAGTTTTGCCTCCTTTCTAATGGGATGGAGAAATTAAGAAAATTCAGGAAGGATTAGAACTCAGAATGCTCCATGTTCTCTAGCCTTGAGAATTCTGAGTGAGAGAGGAGGATGTGGAACTCACTGGCTAAATTCTAGGAAGACAGAACTCTAGAGCTTTGAAAAGGGACCCCAGAGTTCATCTCATCCAACAGTTTAATTTTGTAAGTGGGTAAATCAAAGACCAGAGAAGTATGGCTTGTCAAAGATGTAAACTAAATAATGGCAGTTTTAGCTCATGACTTCTGTTAGTTAAATTGCTGAGTGGATTTTCCAGTGTGAGCCTTCTTTTGAGAAAAGGCCAAGTCATTCTTTAACATCAACTAAGCATACTCTTTGACAATCCTCACCTCCCCCAAAAAAGCCATTATGAAAATCCATTTCTTTTTTAATTCGCTAGGCAAAATTATTAACACAGGTAGAATGCCAGGGATACAGAGTGTTAATACAACTGCTGAATAATACATTAGTGCTACAGAGTTTAATAATAGATGATAATAAATAATATAGTTGGGGAATTATGTAATTCAGTTATACAGTAAATGATGGGAGAAATACACACACCTTCATAGAAGAGTGTTTCTGATGGGAAGACTTAGGTATTTCAATTTAACTCGCTTCTTCAGCCCTTTGGTCTACCCTTTTGCGAGTTTTGGCAGGACGTTCAGAGATGTGCCAAGTTGGGGCTTTTAGTTTGTGCGGTGAAGTTGTGGGTTTCATTGGCTGAGCCAGACAGTACAAGTTGTGCTTCTTTGGCTGTTATCCAGCTAATCCTCTTAATACATTTATTACTTTCCTCTGTGTCATGACTGGATATCTCCCTTTAGTGAGGGGAGATGTGTCCGAGGTTGGCCATTCACTCCCCATAACCACTCTTTGTAAATCATTGCATGTAAGGGGGTGGTATCCGGGTGGTATCGGAACATTGAGCTTGAAGATGGGAAGAAGCTGGGAGTGGGGGTGTGAGTTGAGAGCAGTGACATAAGGTGAAAGGTATAGTCACGGCCATGGTTCAGCAAGCACACCAATGAGCCGGTGTGTGCTTCTCTTTTTTCATCTGCACTAGAGAGAGCCAGCTGCTGATCACTATTAAACCTGCATTTTTTCCCTTGGAGAATGGGATATTTCCCCTCTCACTCTTTTAAAAGAAGATAAAAAGCAGGGGGTGGGGAATTAATTAACGTCAGTAAATGAAGCATGGGGTGCTTGTCCGGATATGATAATGACTGTGAATTAGTGCAGAAGAAATGGAATGGTATAGAAAATGAACTGTACTGTCACAGTGCTTTGGGATGGACTCAGTCACCCCTATAATGCATTAACTCTTCCCTTGCCTCATTCTTTGTCCTGCCTCTCCATTCCTCTGGGCCAACACTCTCCCACCACAGAGTCTCAGGGCTACAGTATTATAGCCTGACGTTCCCAAAGGGAGCCCTGCCTTCAGGAGAGATGGGGCCAGCTGGTGATGGCATACTTCTAGAATATAAATAAAAGAACTCCATATCTACTTATTCGATTAATGAAAACACACCAAAAAGAAGCAATTGCTATGTGTCCCCTGGTTAGGGCACTGCAAAATGATGCAAGAAGATAGTAAGCTACCTGGAGGAAAGAAAAGAGAATACTTACTCAAAATAAGTTGTTCCCTCTCCCCCATAGCCAAGGTTTACCCTTGGACTGTCAATAATTAATCTCTACCCCTCTCTACTTTTTCATATCTGCCTCAGGCTATGTGTCTTTCGAAATGTCTTCATATAAGTCCAACAAACATTGACTGGGTACTTCCTGTGTATAATGCACTGTGGGGTCGACAGAGATGAATAAGCCATACTCCACATTCAGGGATTCTTCTCCTCAAGGGCATGGCATGGGGCTTCACATGTAGTAAACACTCAACAATTTGTTGCCAGCATCAGTTTCATTCCACTGAATTTAATCCATATTGAATTTTTCTTTGGGAACAGCAAGTTTCAGAGGTTCAGAGAGCCCTTGACCACTTTCTTTACTTTCTGTTCCTTTCTTCCTTTTTTTTTCATTCTCTGCTTTAAAGTTCTTGGCACATTGGTAAAATGAAAAAATGCAAAAGCATAATTACAGTAAGCTTTAGATGTTAACATTTAAGGAGTTATTTGCTGTAAACACAAAAACCCAATGTAGTATAGTCACAAAATATGAATCACTGAATTTAGAAATGATATTAATTCATAGGACACTTTAGGCAGGTGGCTTGGGAATGGAACTCCAGTTTAGAATTATTTGTTGACATTTTATATCTTTTTGTATCCTCGTTAGTGGTGCCCCTATATGCAGACTCATTTGGAAGTAATACTAAAAGACTAAATTTTATCACGTTTGGTATTTTCTTAAATATACTACAGAACAACAAAAAGCAGGAGTTAGATGAAACCACCATGATAATAATTGCTGAAGCTGAGAAATAGGCTTGTGGTGATTCTTACTACTCTTGTGAATGCCTGAACATTGCCATAATAAAATCAATTTTAAAGGGTAAATGTTGAGGGGTCCTTTGGACAAGTCTGGGTGAATGTCCTCTCTGAGCCCCCCTTGTCCCTATTCCTTCAAGTCCAAGTCAGGAGGTGGATGGTGGAGATTATGTATTCCTGGAATGGCTCAGTGTACTTCTTCTTTGTTTTGTTTTTTTAGGAAGATTAGCCCTGAGTTAACATCTCCCGCCAATCCTCCTCTTTTTGCTGAGCAAGCCTGGCCCTGAGCTAACATCTGTGCCCTTCTCTCTCCACTTTATATGTGGGACGCCTGCCACAGTGTGGTTTGACAAGCAGTGCATAGGTCTGCACCTGGGATCCGAACTGGGGAACCCGGGGTCGCCGAAGCGGAATATGCGAACTTAACTGCTGCGCCACTGGGCTGGCCCCTCAGTGTTCATCTTATGGGCATTGTGTTAGCAGGAGATGCCTCAAACTCCCTCAGGAAGTCTGTGAGCTGCTTCTTAAGAGGGCCAACTTGTAGCCTGAGCAGGTGTACACTCTGCCCCATTTAGTCTCTGCTTCTGCCTTTTCTTTGGTCTGTTAATGGAGGAGGCAAATGTGGAGATACTTTTACTTGGGGACAATGGCTCTACCATTTGCCAGAGCAAAGCAGAGTCCATTTATGTGAGTAGATTTGTTAAGCTTCCCGATGGCCTCCCCCTGCCCTCCGGGCATGATGGAAGAGATGCTCCTGAGAGTCTGGGCTTGTCTGGTGGGAGGATGGGCTTAAGAGGAGATAGGAAAATGATCTCTGTATCATTTATTTCCTTTTCCTCCCTCACTTACTGGAGATAGCTCGACCACATAAACTCTATGTGCATCTATGTCTGTGAGCTTTTGTGGTCTTGTCTGTTAGAAGGTGATGTCAGGGCTTAATCACCTGCATTAAGGATTTATCTGGATACAAGTAGGCTCATAAAAGTGGGTGGGGCTTTGGTTATAGTCAAGTGAAGAGCCATTCATGGACCATTCAGATTCTGTTTCATTTAACCACTGAACAGAAGGACTTCTGTATGCAGACCTAGTGAAGGGGCTTCAAAAGCAATTTACAATTTGGCTGGGACCCACAAGAGTCTATAGGCTGACTAGTTTCTACAGGTGCCTAAGAGCAAATTGAAGTCTGTTGGTCCCCATAGGTTGGGTTTTGATAATCTTCCTTTTCCAATCACTTCCATGGTCTGGCTGACCTTCTGACTGTGTCCACTATTGCCTCGTTTAGGACATATGATGTAAACTTATTTTTCCTTACTAAAGTTCTAAAATTTTTGTTGTTCAGCTTATCAAAGGAATTCTTTTCTTCAGGAGGAATCTGGTTGCTATTTTTGGAGCGTGATTAAATCAGTTTCAATCCCTTTTGCTACACAAGTGTTCTTGTGTCATGCCAACTCTTGGGCAGGCCAGGGCAGCTTCCTGGGTGTTCAGAAACACTGGCTGCCTTGGCGTTATATCTTCATCTCTGGACCATGCTAGTGGAAGAAAGATGCCGAGGGGCTACTTGTCTTGGTAGATTTTTTTTGTCCTTTTGTCCTTATAAAAGATTTAGTCTTAAACTTAAAGAATAATAACTTGATAGACCTGAGGTAATTTTTGTCCAAATTCCAAAATACAAGAGAATACAGGCAAATACCTTTATTTACTTCACAAATACCCTATTTACTTCACAAGATGTATTAGTTTGCTAGGGCTGCCATAACAAATACCACAGACTTGAGTGGCTTAAACAGCAGAGATTCATTTTCTCACAGTTCTGGAGGCTAGAAATCCAAGATCAAGACGTCAGCAGGTATGCTTTCTTCTGAGGCCTCTATTCTTGGCTTGCACATGGCCACCTTCTTGCTGTGTCCTCCCATGGCCTTTCCTGTGTGTGCATCCCTTTTGTCTCTCTGTGATTCCAAATTTCCTCTTCTATTAAGGACACCAGTCATATTGGATTACAGCCTATCCTAAAGGCCTCATTTTAACTGAATCACCTCTTTAAAGGCCGTATCTCCAAATATAGTCACATTATGAAGTACTGGGGGTTAGGGCTTCAACATATGAATTTTTGGGGGCCCACGTTCACAGGGTGACACATGGTGAGATGTATCTTTCAAAAGAAAAAAAACAACAATTGATCTTCATGGTCTAAAACTCTGCATTCTGGAGACTCATTCAGATGGGTTCCTGCGTTTGGGTATACTTATAACATCTTAGACACAGGAAATTAATTTGGAAAACTGCTCTTACAATAACAATCAAAAAGGTGAGCAAAAAGAATCATGGCTCTGTAAACTTTTGTCTTGTTCTGGTGTTTTAGAGGGCAGCATCATTAGTATCACCAACAAATTGTGGAGGGAGAGAGGGGTTGGGAGTAGGGTGAGAAAGAGTCAGAAATTGAGGGAAAACTGTCTTGTCAGTTTCAGGAAAGGAGGGAAGACAAGAGGAGAAAGAAAGATGAGAGAGAGAGACAGTGAGAGAAAGAGAGAGAGAAGGAAATTAAGATAGCAGAAGAAGGAGAAGGAGGCAGAAGGAGGAGGGAGGGAAGGTGAAGCAAGAAAGAGTGATCAAGAGAGAGACAGAGGAGAGAAATTAGCTTAGCTTGCACTTACCATGGGTTGAAAAAGAGAGCTCATGAATTTCCTTCTCTTAGAATGCCCAACCCCATCCAAGAGGGTGAAGCAAGTAGGTCAGATAAATGCAAACAGGAGCAGAAAGTGAATGGCGGCCCTGGAAAGGGAGGGCTTGGGTGTTGAGATTTGGTGTGGATAGCTGAGGACCATCCAACATTAATGAGCACAAATGCATGCCTAGGCTGAAAATGTCTCTCCAGGGACTGTGATGACTCAAGCTTTGTTGGTGCCATTGGAAACCACGAATGAGAAAATAACTGACTTGCTCTCTCAGGCAATCTGGTTTATGGACCTGAAGCTCTTAGCTGCTGCCAGGCTATCCATCTCCCCTGTGCTTCTATGAGATATTCTTGAAACTGAACCCAATATTGTCCTTCTTGCCAAAGTGCTTAGCAATGGCCTTTCCCTTTCCCCAAATTCTGAGATAGGGACAGACTGGTTAATGTGAGTGTGCCCTGTGGATGTACAACTTACGGAGAGTGATAGAAAAGTGTGCACACCTAGGGAGACACACAGAGGATAGTTTCGCTTATTGCTCTCTGTAGGCGTAACCGCTTTCTTAAAGGCCTTCACCCTTCTGGTTTTGTGATTTTCAAGCGTTTTCCTTGAACCTGTGAGTCAAGCCTCAAGCTAAGCTGTGGCTGAGGCTTCATCTCTTCTCAGAAAGAAATGTATTTCCCTCCCCTTCCCCTGGTAAACAAATTACATTGACAGACAAATGCAGGATTAGGTGAGGAGATTTGTGAGACAATGGGATTTTGGAAGCTCAAGCCAGCAGAAGTCAGGATTAGGCTGAGAGGGAAGGATTCAGGCGGGGTGGGAGGCTACAGATAAAGTGTAGCAGTAACAGGCAAGGCCGTGTCTGAGGGGAGGCAGGGAAGTGAGATGGAGGGAGAGCAGTTTCTGAGATGCCCATGAGCTCTGTGTTTGTAGTTCCTGGGGATTCCTACACTTTCAGATAAGGCTGTTTGGCTTCAGACAAGACATCTGGCTTAACGGAGCCTCAATTTCACCTTCTGCTCATTGAGCAGACTACTCATCCTACTTACTTCACAGGTTGGCTTTGAAAACAAAATCATGTGGGAAAAATATTCTGAAAGCACCAAAGAGTCATAAAACATATTATTATTACTCTCATTATGTTGCTCTACCAATGTATGAATCTTTCCTACAGCATCTCTGCTGTGTGCTTGTTTCTATGCCCCCATGTTCTGCCCAGTTGAATACCTCTAGTGGTGGGGAGCTTACCATTGCCTTTAAGGCAGGTCAGGTTTTTTTTTACATTTATTTATAATTTTTAGAAAAAATTTTTTGTCTTGAACCCTAATCTGTCAAATGATAATAATAATCATGTAGTGCTCACTCTGCACCAGGCCCATTCTAGGCCCTCACATATATTAATATTTGTTGCATTTATTCCTCTTAGCAACCCTGTAGGGCAGGTATTGTTATTATTCCAATTTTACATATAAGAAAACAGAGTCACACAGAAGTTAGTTGGCTTGGCCTAGGTCATAGGACTATAATTTTTACCCACTGGTCTTTGCTTTTCTGTGTATAGCTGACCCATAGTATTGGAAGACCACTATTTTGCCCTTTCTGAGTCTTCCCTTTGCCAGACTAATTGTCACTCTCCCTTGCTCTCTTCTGCATGTACCGCCTCTTAAAGTGTTGTTCCCAAAGAAGGCCCTGTTCTCTAAGAGTGTTTTGACCTATACAGAGAAGAGTTGCATCGCTGGGCCTCCTTGGGTCTGCTGCTGCTTGTTTGCTAGGAGCTTTGGAGAGGGGCAAGATAACGAAGAAAGGATGTTTTCAAGCTGGGCGCTACTGGAAAGTGGTCGGATGGCATGTGCTGGTCCATTGGCCCCAGCTGCCACATGATGGGGATTGGGATCAGCTGTGACCTAATTACGAGTCTCGTAAACAAGCATTGTGTCCTTCATTTTCCAGCTCATTGACCACACAGAGGGGGAGGGAAAATGAATGACATTCTGATCGAGTCCTTCCTGCTGCTACCATGTGGCCAAGGTCACAGGCCAGTGATGTCCAGAGGGAGTGAGGGGGGTAGGCTCTCTGTTGTTCTCTCTGAATGAAGCTGGCAAGAATGAGGAAGAAGAGAAGGAGGATTAGCAGACATTCAGGCCTCACAAAAGCTCCTTGGATTGGAATGTCTTCTCACGTCCATTATGTAGAGTCAGGAATTACTGATCTGGCATTCTGTGATTGTTGAGATAGCAAATTAATATGGCCTATGCTCATACAACTACATATGTGTAAATATACATACATAAAACTATCAATATCTGGTATTTATATGTATTTGATCATTCTTTGGGAACAAAGACTGAGTTGAAATTTTGCTAAGAATGCAGTTTTATACTGCCAGAGAGCCCCAACTCCTCACCCCAAATCAAACACATCAACCCTACATCACATAGGTGTGTGCTATTCAAGCTGCTTTCCCCTGTTGAAAGATAGCATCCATGAGTCACTAAGTGAAGTCTATAGAATTCTCAGTTGGGAATGTGTCTGATAAAGTTTCTTCCTTTCTCACTTTTATTTTATTTTTTGAGGAAGATTAGCCCTGAGCTAACATCTGCTGCCAATCCTCCTCTTTTTGCTGAGCAAGACTGGCCCTGAGCTAACATCCGTGCCCATCTTCCTCTACTTTATATGCCACAGCATGGCTTGACAAGCAGTACGTAGGTCCGCACTCGGGATCTGAACTGTCGAACCCCGGGCTGCCAAAGTGGAATGTGCAAACCTAACCACTCCATCACCAGGCTGACCCCCTTTCTCACCTTTAAAAAAAATTTAGTAATTCTCTCTCAAATCCTACCATGGGAGCCCTAGCACTAGTAGGATGTTGCAGAAAGGATGTGGCATTTGGGACCACACAGGTGCTGGATTCAAATTCTGCCTCTGCCACTTATTTGGGCAATGTTGACCCTGGGTGAGTTACTTATCTCTGCAGGTCTCTGTTTCTCTGTCAGTCAAAATTGGGAATAAATAACAATAACCCTGCAAGATTGTTTTATATTTAGGATTAAATGAGATAGTATACATGACATATATTATAGAAGGTCTATCATACAGTAAAAGCTTAAGAATAGAGAAATTCTTTCCCCTTCCATTTACCCAAGGTATAGAGTATGAGATGGGTGGGTGGCTGTACAGTGGGAAGATTTCTTAGTGCAATGATTCCCAACATTTTTCAGTTTTTGATACTGGGAACCAATTTAGGACTGCTAAGATTTTTAAAAAATATTTTAAAAACAACTGCCATCTATTAACATCATTTCATAAAAGACATGTTAACATCCCTAAAGTAAAGAACTCAGCCTACCTCGAAGGGATGTGTGAAAATTAGGTAAAGTTATGAATCTAAAGTACTTAATATAGTTCTTAGCATTTAATAAACACTTAAAAAGTGCTAGGAATTGTGTTTAGGTGTATTAGTTTTAGTATTGATATAGTATAAATATTATTCCAAATCAAGTTGAAATTCCCTAACATGACACATAGACAGGCTTTTACATACAAATATACCATTTATACCACCCCAAATATGCAGCTACTTACAGATATACCCCAACTCCATTCAGCAGATCCTAGACGTAAATGCCCACAGGGGCGGGGTGGTTACTGTCATTGAGTAATGTAGACAGCAGGTAAGAAAACTCTGGCATGGTGTCAGTCTATCTTCTGTCCTCCATTGTTGATTTAGACATGGATTCAAGCTCTCAATAATAATAAGAGCCAATGTTTATAATGATGAAGAATATTATCTTGTTATGTATCCAAGAATATTTTTATATGTAGGCATGAGTTAACCAAGTATAAAAAGTCATTTACAAAACCTGTATGGATTAACTCATCTCAATTATTACATTTCTACCCTCTGGTTCTGTCTTTGTGTATATCAATTGCAAGTTCTGATTCTGCATAAAGCCTTTAGAATGAAGTACCCTTTCAGATGATGCTTGCAGAACCAAAGGATACTTAGAAAGTGACAGGGAACTGCTTCAAATGATTGACCTTCATACATTTACCAATGTTCTGAGGATGCTGGGCATTTTATGTCCCAGTCTCACCTTCCAGCCACTCCAAGCTTTTACAGACTATCTTCTGACCACCTGATTAGTAATTAGTTAGGAGAAATTCCAAATGAATCTTATCTTTGGATGTCCCTCTTTGGAGGAAAGCTGTGGCTCTCCCTTCTGCTGATATGAATGGAGTCAGCCTTATGTAGGGGATAACACCTTGGAAGGGCAAACATCTACACTCAGAGGTGAAATGACTTTCAGTGTTGTAGTGAAATGGATTTTTAAAAAATTTCAAAACCCCAAACCCCAGTACATTCCAAATTGTGGCAAAATAAATGCAAACAAAAAGTAAAAACCCAAATCAAACCAGGTTACTATGAAAACAAAACCTACTTAAGACCAACCTTCATGTTGCTGTTGCCATGTGAAAGCCATTATGCTTAGGTAGCCAGGTAATAGTCCAACATAGGTTTTTGGGTGGTGGTTTTCAACCATTCTTTAATTCATTTGGAAGCAGGGTCAGAAGAAATGCTCAACTCCTAATCACTTAGAATCCTATATCTAGCTGGTCTGGCTCCTTGGGTAAAGGGAGTGGAGACCACACTGACTCAGAAGAAGACTTCCAGGGATTTTTTTGTTTTATTTCCCTTCTTCAAACTTAATGATGAGGGAGTAAGCAAAAATTTCCAAGTTATCAGAATTGGGATTTCAGAGATGGATGGTTTAGCTGTAATCTTAGGTAAGGATTGGAGTAGGGGAAGAAGGCAACGGAATCGGTGGCTGCAGCCACTGAAAGGATATTTGCAGCCTCGCAAAGACCATTTAGGTATTCTTCTCTTCTCTGTCTAGAGCCAACCCAATAAAATATATGGTTCCTGCCCTGAGAGGCAGATAGAGATATCTCCGGGCTACCATATGTATTTATTATGAAGTGCATGAATAAATCACCACTCAAATAGAGCAAATGCATTGCTATTAAAAATTAACATAGACTTTTTGTTTTCTGTTGTCCCCATCATTTTCTCTTTAATGAAATAACAGTCTGGAATAGTACTTACTTAATAGCTTGAGGTGCCTCTGACGGTGAGGTGTATTTTACCAATTCTTTAACGTAATCAGATTAGTCTCTTTGCTTGGGGCCCAGCTCTTCCAAGTAAATTGCTCTGAAGTAAAAGAAGAATAAATTGGTCCACAGACTATGGAAGCATTTGCCTAGTGGGTCGTTTCAGAAGCTCAGATACCCTTTCTGAGGAGCCTGGAATTCCCTGAAAAAAAAAGTTTCTTGCTTTTTTTTCTGTGGCCTCCTCTTCTTTATTTTGTCAAAAATTGTGTGTGTGTGTGTGTGTGTGAGGGGGAAGTTGCATGTTAGTATACACTTGAGATGTCACTATAGTTTGTCCTGTCAATTTTCATCCCATCTCTACTGGAATGAGCAAAACTGACAGCCTCTAGACACTCAGAAGGGTCTTTAGAGCCCAGAGACTGAAGTACATAATGGGGGGTAATTTTACTTATGAGGAAGATAACTAAGAGACTTCTTAAATGCTGAAATAGAAGATGATCTCTTGCTCTCCAAAGCAAGGCACACAGATCCCAATGTATTTATATATCAATGTAACTCAACAACAATTTTGAGTTGTTTCTGTCAAGTGTGTCTGAGTAGGAAAAGAAGAGAGATAGAATTGATGAAATACCTACTATGTGTCAGGCTTTCTACCTGTTATCTTGGTTAATTTCAGTGAGCAAGAAAACAATGTTTCCACCAAACTGCAACAAAAACTGCAAATTTTTGAGTTTTTCTAGTGAAGCTGGTGAGTCCTCTCAGAATAATTGAAAGAGCCCTTGATTTCCTTCATCAGAGACTAGGAACAAGCCCTTGATGGGAAATCTGTTTGGGGGTCATTTTGATGCTCTCTGGAGGAAAAGGCAGGCAGCGAGTGCTTTGAAGTTCCCACAACTTACCCCTCACCCGCTCTGAGGGCGACAGTGTACTGGATCCTTGACTAGCACCATTGCTGTTGACTCCTTGATGCCCACTGTATCAGCTTGGGCAGACTCTTCTCCCAAAGAACCTTATATGATTACAAGTCAGCCATCACTGGTAACTAGACCATTCATTGCATCCACCCATCCTAACACTTTCTGCACTTCTGTCTCAGCACCGTGTTTTACTTCCATTTACTGATACCACAGTCTTAACAAAGTAGCACATGAATTATAGGAATTGCGAGAGCTTAAGCCCTCATCAAAACAAACGGGGATGAGAAACTGACACAATTTCCACTAATGACCTGGATTGAGTCTCCAGGCATTGCCTAGGTATTTAATTTTTATTATGACTTTTTAAAAAATTTTGTGGGGCAGAATGCGAAAACATCAACTATCGTAGCCTCTTCAACGTTATACATTATTAGCCAGAGGGAAGCCTACCTCCTCAGATGATAGTTGAAATCGGGAAAGAAAGTCAGCCTCCAAAATTTCCCCAGGTTTTGATTAATGCAGTTGTAGATTTTTAAAATATTTATTTGAATTTGGGATTTTTCTCCATGTGTTTTGGAGTTTTGAGGTGAAATATTTTCTTTTGAATTTGGGGGACCACTTCCCTAAGAATGGAGAAGTTAAGTAGGTGATTTTCTTTTCTTTCCTTGAAAATATAAACTGCATTCATTTATTTGGCAAATATTTATTAAGTGTCTGCTGTGTGTCAGATACTGTTTTAGGGGCCTAGAGTACATCAATGAAGAAAAAGAGAAAAACTATCTTTTTTGTGTGAGTAGAGCTTACATTCTGGCAGAAGAAGAGAGAGGTAATAAAAAATACACATTGCAAGTAATTTACTTGAATGATATCTTATATGGTGCTAAGCACTATAGAAAAAGGCAAAGCATGTAAGGTTAAGCAGATGGTAGTGCTGTGTAGGTGAGGAAGGAGATATTTGATCCAAAGATGAGGGAGTTAGCCATGTAGATATTTGGGGAAGATAAGGCCAGCATGTCTGGAGTGGAGTGAAGAAGGGACAGAGTTAATTACTGGGAGCCAGAGCTCATAGGGCCTTTTTGGCTATTGAAGGGACTTCAGGTTTTACTCTGAGTTGACATGGAAAACCATTACAGAGTCTTGAGCAGATGACTTAACATGAGTTGGTTTGGGATTTAAGATGCTTGCTTTGGCTTCTGTGTTCTTTTTTTTTTTTTTTTTTTTTTAAAGATTTTATTATTTCCTTTTTCTCCCCAAAGCCCCCCGGTACATAGTTGTATATTCTTCGTTGTGGGTTCTTCTAGTTGTGGCATGTGGGACGCTGCCTCAGCGTGGTCTGATGAGCAGTGCCATGTCCGCACCCAGGATTCGAACCAACGAAACACTGGCCTGCCTGCAGCGGAGCGCGCGAACTTAACCACTCGGCCACGGGGCCAGCCCCTGGCTTCTGTGTTCTTAATGTACCAAAAACAGTTTTCTTACCCCATGATTCCAGTTTTCTATGTGCTATGATGTCATTATTTACTGCAAAACAGATCTCACCAACTGTGGCACGGAATGAGTGGCTATTCATTCCTGATGAAGTGTTGTAGCATCTAGATCTATCTTCTGTTCGCTTTGAAGTTCCTTATCCCAAGTTTTCTGGGTAAAATGCAAGTGTACAGTACCTAGGAAAAAAGACAGTAGAAAAGGTAATACATTTTCCCCCCAACTATGAGGTTTCATTACCTTTGTCGTTATTTCCAGCCAATAGAGCCACAAACATAATTAGTGGTTATACAATTATGCAATCTTGTCTGAGGCCTCATTACCCCTTAGCTCATAAATCTTCCTTGCCATCCTTCCATGACCCTCTTTAAGGATGCACCTACCCACCACCTACATAATGAAAGAAGCCACAAGCCCCAGCCTTGGAGGAATTGTATTGATTTGTAAGAAGAGAGAAGCTATCACTTGCTGTTCTCACTAGCCTGGAAATAGACACCAGATTTTATCTGCCACTCTCTTTCTTTTTGTAGGTCTACATAGTAAATCCATTTATCTGTCCATTCATTCATTCATCCATTAACCCATCTGCCCATCCATCCATCTGTCCATCTGTCTATTCATCCATCTGTCCAATTTCTATTTATTGAGTGACAATTTTGTGCCAGGTACCCTACTTGGGAGGCAGTATATTTCATGGTTAGATGCATAGACTGTAGCCTCAAACTGCCTGGAATTGAATACTGTCCATGACTTTAGCTATAGGACCTTGGGTAAGGTCCTATATTTGAGCCTCAGTTTCCTCATCTGTAGGATGAGAACAATAATCAAACATATATCATACAGTTGTTATTAGGATCACAAAGTTAATTGATCCAAAGCCCTTTCCTTTTGTCCTGAAGGAAGAGTTTTAGCAGTTTGAGTTTACATTCAATATCTCTCCTTTCCAGTTTTCATCAGTCCACTCTTTACCAGTTCATCCAGCAGCCTATCAAGGACCCAGCACATGTTAAGTGTTAAGGAGAGAGGTGGGATGTTCGTGAGATCTGGGAGCTTTGGATGCATCCCTAATACCTAACCCAGTGCTTGGCACATGCACAGTATCCTGTATACATTTCATGGAATGAAGGCAAGTCCCTGCCCTTGAGAGTGTTCAGTATGTCTGCAGAAGGCCAGCACCAGATGGGAGTGTCACTGGGGCCGCCAGCCAAGGATACAGAGCAGAGCAGGAACAACTGAGCACAGGCAGAGGGAGATGATCCTCCAGCTGTTTCTGCCAGCCTGGAAATATAAAGCAATTTCTTCCTGGGACTGGTTCTTTTGTTCTGTGGTTTGATTTCTGTCTTTGTGTCAATGACTTGTCTGACGTTTCTGGGACTCTGTCCTGATACACAGTCCAGGCAGGTGGGGATCCCAGTGGGGAACTGTGTATGTCTCTGTGTTTATGCCAGAAAGAGTTTAACCTTGGACAAACAGGGCCTGTTTTTTGACTTTAGGGTATGTTTGATATATCTCTGTGTCATTCCTCCTCACATGTGGTTGGGGTAAGTGTAATAAGTGTTTGGCTTAGAGGCCTTGTAGCTTTGCAAGATACAGTGGTGGTGCTTATACTTCCACTTGCTGTGACCCATCTTAGTGCAAGGGGGTGGGAAAGCCTCTAGAAAAATGTTACATTTAAGGGGATAATGACAGCGATGACTTCAGTGCATTTCAGAAGCATGTGTGGATTAAATGTGGGGGACTCTGGAGCCAGACTGCCTGGGTTCAAATCATAGTTCCTTCTTCTTTGGTCATGTAACCTTTGGCAAGGTTTTTAGTTTCTCTACACCTTAATTTTCTTGCTATAAAATGGTTATAATAATTATAACCTACCTCGTTGGATAGTTGAGAGGATTAAATGAGATAATATTTTTAAAGTACTTAAGTTCTAGGCTCATAATAAGTATTGAATAAATGTTTACTATTCTTTCTCTTGCTCCCCCTCCTCCTTTTTCTTCTTTTAGTAGTCCTACTAGTACTATTTAGAATCATGTTATTATGAAGACTCAAATTGACAATGTTCATGAAGGTAGGTAATTGCCTAACACAGCGCCTGGCACAGATAAGAGCTCAACAAATGCTAGTTTTCTTTCATATGGGCCTCTAAGGTCCATCCTTAAAGTCTCAGAAACTTTCACACCATTTGTCCGAAACCTAACACAATATATTCACATTTCCGGTACAAAGAAGGATCTCAGTTCAACTGAAAAAACTGCTTCCCACTGTTCCCTGTGATAGAACACAGAACAGGTACTTGTTCATAACTCTATGACTTTGTGTTGAATGAAAATTATAACTGTGTGTATTAGTTATCTTTTGCTGTTTCACACATGACCACAAACTTAGCAGCTTAAAACATTACATGTTTATTATCTCACAGTTTCTGAAGGTCAGGAATCTGAGCACAGCTTGACTGGGTCCTCTGCTTAGGGGCTCTCACAGGTTGCAACAAAGCTTTCAGCCAGGGCTGGGGTCTCATCTAAAGGCTTGACTGGAGAAGGATCTACTTCCAAGCTCACATGGTTGTTGGCACACTTCTATTTCTGGAGTGTTATTGGATTGGAGGTTTCAGCTCTTAGCTGACTGTTAGCTGGAGGCTGTTGTCATTTCCTCACCATGTGGGTTTCCCCACCATGGCAGTTTACTTCATCAAAACCAGCAAGAGTGAGAGAAAGAGAGAGAGAGACAAGAGTCTGCTAACAAGATGCAAGTTGCTGTCTTATGTAATGTAATCATAGAAATGACATCCCATCACCTTTGCCATATTCTACTAGTTGGAAGTAAGTCACTAGTTCTACTCACACTCAAAAGGAGGAGATTATACAATGGTGTAAATACCAGGAGGTAGGGACCTTTGGGGGCCATCTTGGTTTGTCTGCCATAACATGCTTGCCTTCTCAGTTGTCTTTTAGATGCTTTATTTTGATTAACTTTAGCTAGTTCGGTTTTACCTCAGTCCACAGAATCCAGTTCGTCAGAGCGAGTCTAAGTAGTATAGCCACCTTTCAATTTTCCTGCAGAATTCTGGAAACTTTAAGTGTTTCAGAAACTTATAGTTTTGCTTTACTTTTTTTTTCTCCTGTAGATTATAACACTGCAATTACAGGGTTGCTTTGTCTTTCTTCTGATCGATTGTCAGTGGGCAGTAGCTCCTAACAAAGAGAACAGTTTTAAGGTTCTTTTCTTCCTCAGCCTCTCTGTTAAGTGGTTAATGATCTGGAAGCAAGCACTTGGAGGTGCTAGGGGAGCTCTTATTTAAAGGAACACTTTGAAAAGAGTAGCTGCCTTCTACAGTGATAAAGTGAGGATAGTTAGCCCCTAATTTATCTGTTTAGTAAATCTGGATATTTGGACCTCTGTTTTTTTTTTCACCAATGAGTGAGCTGAGAGGAAAATACAGGATAGTATTCTGTGAGATATGACTGGGAAAGGCTTTCTTGACCTCCTGTTAAGATTCAAAGGGAAGACAGCTATAGAGGAACATGGTTGCAGGTTGATAGAGGTGCCAGGAGAAGCACCCTTGTAATTGTTTCCATTCACATGGTTCTAGTCGGTGCTATTTAAACTGAAATGGGGAGTTATTAACTCATTTTACCTATTCAGCAAATATTTTGAGCCTTTTCTATGACCCATCTACTGTGCTAGGTGATGGGGTTATAATAAGATGTATGCCAAGGTCTCAAAGACTTATGTTCTCAAACAGTATCCTCCAAATCTTTATTCTGTTTCTTGTCTACCATTAACGGGAGTAGCTCTATTTTTTTTTCTTCTTTTTGGAGGATAGAGAATGCGGGCAAATGCAGACCATGAAGCCTCTTTTTTGCCCCACTCCTAGCTTGTTCTCTCTCCCTTTCTTTTACTTACTCCATGAGACTTCTACAGAGGCAGAATATATTATCTATGGCTGCATAAGAAATTACCCTTATTTATTTAAAAAAAAAAGAAATTACCCTGAAAACAACAACATGTATTGTTTCACAGTTTCTGTGGGTCAGGAACCCAGGCATGCCTTCGCTGGGTCCTCTGGCTCAGATCTCTCTCTTGAGGCTGTAATCAAGGTGTTGGCCAGGGCTTCAGTCATCTCTAGGGTTGACTGGGGAAAGTTCTGCTTCTAAGCTCATTCATGAGGTTGTTGGCAAGGATCACTCCCTTGCTGGTTGGTGGACTGAGGGCCTCACTTCCTCCTTGGCTGTTGGCCAGAGTCTTCCCTCATTGCCTTACTATATGGACCTCTGTCTAGGGCAGCTCATGACAGGGCAGCTTGCTTTACCTGAGAGAACAGGTGAGAAAAGCCACAGAGTATGAACAAGACAGAAGCTACAGACTTTTGTAACCTAAACTCGGAAGTCACATTCCATGACTTCCATTGTATTCTATTCGTTAAAAGCAATTCACTAGATCTAAAAAAGTGGAGAGGATTACACTTTGGTGTGAATACTAGGAGGCAGGGATCATTGGAAGCCATATTAAAAATTGTCTACCATGGCAGGGTGATATTTTAATTCTAGAAGGTAGTTAATATGAAGAAGCTTAAGACATAATAAATTACCCGTGAGCTACCACTTACCCATTCATAACTGTCGGCTCTTTTCATATTTTCTGCTGTCTCAGCATAGACAGATAGACAGACATAGGATTGAGGGTGAGATGCTAAAGCAAAAATATTTTTTACAAAGAATTGTCCAATATTAAATCTGGAAGGGCATTAGAGGGCCTTATGCAAATAAAGAAACTGGCAGAGAGAGAAAGTAAGAAACTATACTTTTGTATAGTCCCCCCAGGATCCATCACACCTGCCAAACCAAGACTGGAGACTGGATCTCCATGGAGATCCATAAAGGCCCAGAGACGTTTTCCCAAAGATGGCCTCCTTCTTTTAGTCCCTGCCAGAGCCTCACAGGAGATCATGTGACCAGCACTTCTCATCTACTTCTCCCAGCACAGAAACACCTGCCACATTGAAAGGCTCACTCAGGAGCCTTGTCATCTGCCAGCTACCTTTCTAGCAATGCCTTCATAACATAAGTTGACTCTGCTTTATGCCTAGAAAAGAAATCATGTTTAGGATAAATATTAGTTTATGTAATTAACATATCTGCTACACTTGGGTCAATAAATTTTATCACTCATCTCCAGGGTGGACTGCCATCTGGGAGCCACTAGAACTAGGACTACAGGCTGAGCATGCTGGGTAATAAGGCTGCAGGTCTGCCTACACAGCACTGTTCAACAATCTATGAATATTCTTTTCTGCATTTGAATAGCAATAGCTGAAAAATGCACGAGGGCTTGATCAAAGAATTTTACATTTGTTATTTTCACTTTGGTTTTTTTTGTTGAGCAGCAGCCTGACTGTCAGAAATGTCAGCTTTTGCTTTCTGTTTGCAATCTAAATGGACCCAATTGTGCTTCAGCTACTCTGATATGACATTAGCTACTTAGGGCAATTGCAAGAAATGGTACCCAAGGGTTAAACTCCCTTGCCTTTCCATTTGTTTTGAGATGCTGTTGGAAATCTTGAACTACTCAAACAGAGAAGAGGAGACAGAGATTAAATGGCTACAGGATGGTTAGGGAAGAAAGGAGCAGCAGTGGTTGGCTGCTCCCAAGAACTCTCTTCCGTGGCCTGATGCCATGAGTCTCTGTCCAACGTGAATTTTCGTAATTTACAAACTCTGTATGTATTTGTGAAGGAGCTCTGTTTTCACATCAGACGATATCTAAGGATAAATGATGTACTAAAGGAGATATAGTTACTTGGAACGAGAATGGTGCCATTTTATTTTCTATTTATTGTCACTGGCAGAAATGTGAGGATGGGTAAATGTGTATTGGTAACTTAATAGATCTTATCTGGCTTAATTACATTATTTGCTGTTTATTTAGTTAATGGCAAGTCTTGGCATATTAAAATAGTATCTGCGGGCAAAACATTAAATTAAGTGTTTGCTCACCCTTAGATTATTTTTTAAAAGCCATTCTTAGAAATGATAAAATAAAACAAGACTTGGTTGATAACAAGATGGTGGGATTTTTGGCCAGATGCAAATCAAAGAGGCAGGAAGAAAAGCAGATAACAGGTGAGTGTCCCAGAAGCTAGTAGATCCTTACAGGCAATAGGCAGAGGTCCAGGAGAAAATGATGCCTGGCCTCAGGGACATCTGGTAGGGATCTAGGCCGTGGACTGGGAATTTGATCTTTGGAGAGGACCAGTGTGGGGCAGGCCTAAACCTACAACTTGAGGTCTGGGCAAGCCTGGGAAGAATGATAAGAATTGAGGGACAAGGACTTGGTCAGGTCAGGACCACAATTAGAGCAGGATCAGGATTAAGGCTTATGGGTCTTAAACTTCTTCTGTTCTCCCTGACCAGAGGCAAAGCTGGTCCCGGGGCCTGGGACAGGGCTAAGCCCGAGGTAGGTTTTATGTGACACCAAACAAAAGGAGGAGCATCATTCTACAGTCACCATGTGTCCTAGTTTCTCTAAGACAGGCCCACTTTATACTTGCTATTCCAGTGTAATCATTAATAACGCTCCCCCTTCACTTAAGAGTGAATGGTTTCGATGATAAATTACAGTTACCCTAACAATATCCTCCAATGTGTTCCACAGAAAATCTATTTTGTCCATGCTCTCTTCTGGGAAGGAAGAATCTTTCTCAGGGTTATTACATCACTATTGATGGTCACTGTTTGGAATCTAGGGCCATGCCACTGTTCTTCAAAGGTTAGACCCACTGGTATATGATGCAGATGCTGGACTGGCTCTCTTTTGATTAGCATGAACTATGAGTTAGTAAGTGATCACCAACCTTTCTGGGGTTGTCAAGCTTAGATTTATTCCATTGTGAAAAATCACCCTTCCATGTCCTTGAAGTCCATATGTACAGTCTTACATTATCTGGATTCCACATTATCTAGATATGTCATGCGTGAAATTAAGCTTCCTGAATTGTAACCAAAATGTGGCTATTAGCCTCTAATTGGAGGTATGTGCATGGTGGTAGTGGTGGTGAAGTCTATCCACTGATATGCCAGTTACTTTAAAATTAAGGTAAATTATCATTCATTTTACATTGGGAATTTTGTGATACTTCCTGAGGCATCTTGAATCTCTGTGAGTTGTTATGAAACCAGAACAAGGAATCAAATCTGTAATCTGTGCCAGTTGCTCATTTTTAATAGATTATGAACTCTTAGAGGATTAGGCTTGTGTCTATACAGTACTCTTTATACAGAGATGAAGGCTTTCACAGCATTATCTATAATTGGGTGTTTAATAAATGCTTTTTGATGAAGATAATGTATGGAAATAAAACTCTGGAGATCCAGAGTCTGCCCAGATTTCTTGCCTCATTAAGGAAGAAGAGGTGAATGTGGATGCTTGGGAAAATATGAATGTTAGTCTCATTCAGGAAACCACATGCTCTCCTAGCTTGGAATACAGGAAAGAGAAAAACTTGAGGGTGTGACTAAGATAGAAATTGTGTTGACTGACACTAACACCAGTATTTACCAATCTTCTCTAACAAAGTAGACTCCATTTGGAATCCAGTGATGCATCTTACGGGTCTCACACAGGGCTTGACAAATCACACCAAGGTTTACTCAAAGTCGCTGCCATTACGGTGTGTAATCACCAGCCCTCTGGTGCCCAATAGGGTGAAGGCAGAGGTTAATAGCTTTCTTTATATTTGCATTATTACTTGATCTCTGGCTTTTATGGTCAGATGGGTTTTTATAAGCTCTTCCCATGTAACTTTCTGAAGTGTTTTCAGGTTGTCTATTTTAGGGCTGTTTTACAGTTGGCTCTTCTTATATCTGTTTTGTGTGCGAAACAATAAGTACAGAGAATCCAAGATATGAGCTATTGATACTACCACGCACATGGAGGTAAATATTGTCTTCTGTGGAGTTTTCTAAAGGCCAAAGTGTATTTCCTTTTTAATCTAAAATGTTAGAAATGTGGCCAGTTTTAACCAGCTGTCCTAAATGTATCAAAAGTTGCTTAGTTTTCTTTTCAACCACCATGGTGAATTCTTTAAGCAAATTGATTTCAAGCTTGCATAACAGCGTGGATATACGTAATGACACTGAAATGTACACTTAAAATGGTAAATTTTATGTTTTGTATATTTTCCACAATAAAAAAATTATTTTAAGTATCTAATCAACCATCAAGATTGTCAGACTGATCTGTGGCACGTAGGCAATATAGAGCATGCAGTACTATAAATGTATGAGTAGAGAATATTGCTCTGTAACACTCAAGTGCAAGAAATATCTTCTTTTATTTTCCCTAAATCAAATTAAATCTGGCTATGAGCTCTCATCTATTGGAAAGATGTGAGAGAAAAATCAATTGTATTATGTTTGAGGGAACACATTTCCCAGGATTCTTCAAAAATTTGGGTGGGACTTTCATGAGATCAGGAAATCAGGGGTAGAGGGGTACCCTTCCAATGGGGCCCCTTTGTAATCATTTCTCTGTGTGCCACATGATGCAGCTCTCCAGTTTGGTCCTTCACTGTCTGTCAAGCTCGTAGCCTTGCTGGTCACAAAGAGACTCCTTGTAATGGCCTTCTCTACTGACCATAAGCTTGGCCAGAGCGACACTTTCTTCTTTCTCCAGGCTGAGGTGTCAGTTTCCAGTGTTGGTTCCATAGGAGCCTGCAGCAATCCCTTCCATCTTGGGTATTGCTTCAAAGGGGAATGGGTCTCTGATAGTCACAGAAACTCACCAATTCCTTTTCCTTTTTCTAACCTCAGAAAAACTCATCCCCTCTGGTTGAGCTCTTCTGTTTCCTAAAGCCCAGCACTCTATTAGCCCAGGCTCCATGACAAACCTTTATGTGAAGGAAGTTGAATTCTGAGATCCTGATCCCTTTGACTTTTCTGCCCTGAGACACAGACGCAGTTAGTGATTTTGAAAGTAAAGCATCTGAAACTCAGAAGAGGACAGCCTAGGATCATCTTGATAGGGAGGAGATAAAAATGCTTCTCCATCTTCTGCATGTCCAAGGCAGCTAGAACAAGAAAGGATTATTCCAATAGTTTTGTTTTGCTTTTGTTTTCATTATGCAAGCATTAGTATTAGTAACATAATAGTTGCAAGTGTGGCTTTAGAGACAGAGAGCTTGGGTTTGAATCTGGGCTCTGCCACTCACTGGATATGTGACCATGGGCAAGTTGTTTAAGTTCCCTTTGCCTCAATTTCCCTATCTATACAAGACAAATAAGAACAATATTTTTATTATGAACTTATTGTGAGAAACAAATAAGTTAATATGTGTGAAGTACATAAAACAATGAGCCTGGCATGTAGAAAGTGCTCAACTTGAGGAAGCTATAATTATGATTATTATTACTTAACATCACCAAGACTGGTCATTCAGGTTTTAATCATCTGGAACTCTATGCTTAGCTCTAGTTTCAAGGGGTCCAAGGAAGCATAGAAATCCTTTGATATTCATTCTGAGATGCTTCCAAAGAATCTTTTGTAAGGAGTCCCTCTTGGGGTATTGAACATATCCACCTATCTCAGAGGAATGCTGTAAATTTTATCGTTTTATGAAATTCTGATCCTTTTGCTTTCAGAATTCTAGCTGGACCACAGAAAGAAAATTTCTCACATGTGTAAAATAATCAAACCATTTTGAAATTCAAACACCACTCAGAGATTGAGCCACACCATCTTCCTTATTAACGCTGGCTATTTGCTTTTTTTGTTTGATTCCTGGCCCTTAAGTGAGTGTTGATCTCACTTCTTTCCAGGGTTTCTTAAGTCTTGCAGACTGAATTTCATGTAAAATTCCTTGAGATTCTTAGCTTAGGAGAGATTGCAACAGGCCAAGAATTGTAAGTACCATGTCCCATTATTAGCATTGATTTTTCACCTTGATAATAACATCCAACCTGATGACAGCTCGTAAGCACCAAATCTTTGCCTCTCCCTATGGTCGTGTGTGGTTGGTTGCTTTAGAGAAAATTTTATTTATCGCATGGCTTAAGGTTTCATAAATTATAGAAATGTTTTCTTTCTGGCTTGTATAGAGCAGTAAAGCTTGTCTCTGTCTTGCCACTCCCTCCATACCCCAGTATCTTCTCATCCCCAATACCTCCTACTCCTGTGTCACTGAGAAGATGTTTCTTGCCTTGCTCACCAGAGAGCTAAAAAAAAAGATCTAACTGGAGGGCCAATGCTTATTCATGCCATTCCCAAGATTCAGGGTATGGGATATATTTTTGTTATGATTCAGTGGTATGTCTTGATCAGTTTCCTCATCTGCCATCTCTTAGAAAGCATGTGAAAAATTAATCACAGATATCTGCTTTTATTAGCTAGATTAATGCTAGATGATTATCTCATGAACCTTAAAAATCTCAGTGGCTTAACAAAATAGATGTTAATTTCCCACTTCTATATAAAGCCCAGTTGTGGGTGGGGAGTAAGGCTCTGCTCTACCAAGGCATTCAGGGAACCAAGCTGATGGAGGCCCTGCCATCTTCAACAAGTGGCTTCCAAGGTAGCCCTCAGCATAGACATCTATCCACAGATGGAGAGAGAGAGAGAGATTTTGGCAGATTTTGTTTTGCAAAAATATCATAGTCAGCAAGTAAGATGGAGCTTCAGATGGAATTGTGGTTAACCACAGTGGAAAAGGAGTTCAAAAGGTGAAATTGATAGCTTTTCTTTTAGCCATTGATCCTTCATTACTCAGAATCATGGAGTGAAGATTGGGGAAAGATCTATAAATCAACTTGCTTATTTTCCCAGGAGATCTAGTTCCAGAACCCAGGATTTCCAGCTCCTAGGTGAACTGATGAACTTCCTCCACGTGGGAGTCGCTTCTGCGAGAGCAGCCCCAGCATCAGTCACTCTGCTGGGTTTAAATCCTAGCTCTACCACTTAGGAGTTGAGCAAGTGATATTATCTGCAAAGGGTTAGCTTTAATATCCTCTTTATTGGGTAGCTGTACTAAATGCACAATGTCTGACACACGCATGTCATATGTCTGACAGTGCATGTGAAATAAATAATATATATCATTATTCTTTAAATTTTAAAAAATCATCACTGTAATTCTCCCCCTGAATCCCAGACCTAGGGTTATCCCCTCTCACACTGATTCTGGGCTTGGCCACATGACTTGCTTTGGCCAATGGGACAGTAGCAAATGTGATGCAGGAAGAGACCTGAACAATGTCTGTAAGTTTGCCATCTCTTGCTTGTCTTGGGGACCCCTGCAACTTCTACCATGTGAGTTGAATGATGGATGATGAGGGGTACATGCTAAGTCTCATTCCCATCACCTCAGATGACAGTGAGCCAATTCCCAGACACGTAAGTGAGGCTGCACTGGACCATCCAGCCCCAGGCAAGCCAGCCCAGATCAGAACCACCCAGCCTACCCACAGAATTGTGAAAAATAATGTTTGGGGGTGGTTCATTATCCAGCAAAAGCTAACTGATACAGAAGGAATCACACTTGAGAGGTGTCTATGGGCCAGATCTGGAAGTGATACCCATCATTTCACTAAATCTGTCACATGGTCCCTCCTAACTGCAAGGGAGACTGGAAAACGAAAGGAAGCCAAAAAGAAAAGTAATCAGGCTCAAAGAACAGCTGGCTGATATCCTCCACAATGATTTCCCTTTACTTTGTAAAAAGAACCCATAGCTGGTAATCAGAGAGTAGCAACTTCCCAGGCAAGTTCCTTGGGCCAGGTCACTAGACAGTCACTTTCAGTTTGTTTGTTTGGCACGAGGAGACAGGGAAAAGGAACTGGGACAGATGTGCATCCTTTCTGGGAGGTAGTCTGGTAAATCATTTCCTGCCAAGTTTCTCCTGCAACCCTGAGAGATAAAAAAGGAACCTGCAGGCAAAAACCACAAGGTAAGAAGGGTTTTAAGCTGTGATCTCTGAGAATAAGAGATTTTTATTTTTTCTTACTGTGAAGGAAGTCAGGGCATCTGTCTTTGAGCGTGTTATTGATGCATTTTTGTCTTCTGCCCTGTAGGGTCCAAAGCAGTCCTGCCCCCATGCTCAAAGAAGTAAGGGCAAGCTGGTCCTATTCTATTTCCTCCGGTATGCCTCGTCCCAGACCATTTGTCAGTAAAACCGTCTTCCTTTTCATCTCCTTCTCTGATTTGGATCTCTGGGTCTGGCAACAGAAACCTCAGAGACTCAGCCTGATAAGGAAGGCAGGCTGGCAGTACAGAAAGCACACTGCTTTGGTGTCAGACTGTCCAGTTTTCAATTCTTCCTCTGCCGTATTAATTAGTACTGTGTGCTTTAATTGTGAGGGTCAAATGATATGTATGAGGAGTGTGGCACACAGTAGGTACTTATTAAATGTTAGCCATTATTATTATCATCTGATTTTCCTTTCCTTCTTCCCTTTGATCATGCCCATTAGTCTAAGGAAAAAGATCACAAATTGGGGAAGAGGGCCTAGAAAAGAAGGGTGGATAAGGGGCAGGAGATAGTGAAAAATTGTATTTATTTCACAATTCAAATTCTATCCCATATTTGCTTGGTAAATTATAGTTTTCAAAGGACTTTATCTAGACAATCTTATTTAGTATGACAGTTCTATAAGATTCAAGGAACATGCAGTCTACTTGAGCAGGTAAAAAATAAATGCATGAGGAATTAAGCAACAGCTGAGTTACTGAGACTGCAGTAACTTTTAAAACTCACTATCCAATGTGCAAAAAAATATTGCAAGTATTTTGGAATCAAATTTGTTGGATTGAAGTGTTTTGTGGTGGTCTCCAATATCTGCTAATGGACCAAACCCCATCCCAACTATCTTGTGTTCAGGATTATTGATATAAAAATTGGTTTAAGGTCCTCATAATCCATATACTCCCATTCCCTGACATGCATTAGTGTCTTCAGCCCTATTTCCACTGGGTTAACTGTTGATCAACTTTCCCCCTGTCTCTCCATATCTAGTTTATTTCCATAAACCTGGCTTCTTCAATGTTACCTACTGATCTTCCTTAAGGCATGTTCTGTTCTGGGTCAGTTTTCCTCCAATCTGTGGCCAAGTTCTTGCTCAGATCTAGGAATGTGCCACTTATCCACATCTTTGCTCTAAACTGAGCATCATTTCTCTGTATGATACCTGAGTTTCTGTTGCTATCCTTGATATTCTTTTATAATTTGCAAAGCTAGAGGGAACTAGAGGGTGGCTTTAATAACCAAACGTCCAGGGTCCGTAGGAGTTCAAGATCTCTTTAGCAAACAGTTCCAAGGCATCAACGGAAGAGATGTCACAGACAGTATATCATTGAAAGTATTTGAATTATTATTGCTCTAGGAGACTAGAGGAAGGGAAAAGTCACTTTGGGATGGGACATCAGAGAAGACTTCACGGAAGATGTAAAATTTGAACTAGGTTATGTTGATAGCTTAGAGGTGGAAGAGGCCATAACCAAAAGAGTAGTGGTATAAATGCTCAAAGAGTTTTGGGTGGAATAATCAAGTTTAACAGAGAGTATAGGAATTAGACCCCTTTCTCTAAGAAATAATTTTGAGAGGAAGTTGGAGATAATTTTGTCTGGAATGGTTTCTTCATACCAGTTAATTCATTTATTCGACAGATATTTATTGAATACCTGCTATTATCCAGGCACTGTTCTATGTCCCAGGGAGGAATAACAATGAATAGAACAGGAAAGGTTCTTTCCTTCATGCTGATTATATCCTAAGTGTGGAGACAAACAATTAAAAATAAGAAGATACATGTGGTAATACCAGATAGTTGTAGTGCTGTGACAAATTAAACCATGGGAATGTGATAGAGTGTGATTGGAAGGAGTAAATGCCATTTTAGAGAGGGAAGCCAGAGATGGCCACTTGGAGTAGGTGATATTTAAACTGAGACTTGAATAAGGAACAGGAGCCATTCATGTGAAAGATCTGGGAAATGGGTATTCCTGGCAGAAGAGACAGCTAGTGCGAAGGCTCTCAGGTGGGAATGAGCTTGGTGTAAGGTAAAGGAAAAGCTCATAGGCTAGTGAGGTTGGTGCACGAAGGAAATGGTGCGGGAGATCAGATTACTGTAGGCCACTTGGAAAATATGCCCAGGTGACGTCCTGCTATCGACCACTTGCTACAGAATCTCTGAGGTGAAGTGCAGACCACAGTACTTATTAACACCTCTTCAGTGATTCTAATGGGTAGCCAAGGTTGGGAAGCACTGCATCAGAAGAAGAGCCAAAAGAAGGGCTTTTTCCAAGCAGGCAGAGGATGCCGTAGGATGTGATGGAGAAGCAGCGATGTGAAGAGTGTAATCCTGAGGGAATGTGCTGGAGCTAGAGGGATGATTATTCTTGACCTGGTAGTCAGTGGAGTCCAGAGTGGCCTCTTCCAAGAGTGAGGTCCCTATGTTCTTTAGTTAGTCTCCTTTGCCAGTTTCCTGAAATCTCTTGTGCCAACTATGGCAGGAGTCAAAGAATTAAGGTTTGGCTTATTTATTTTCTGCAGATCACAGAGATCCAACCCTCAGAGCTAGGGAATAAGGCCGTGGATCCTGAGTGGGAAAAACTTCGCCAGATACCCCTCCTGCTTGAGGAGTGGTCTTGTTTGAAAGCAGTTTGAATAATGACATCCTGTAACATAGTTATACACGTAACAATTCTTTCTACAAAAACTAGATGTTGCCTTAAATGGTCTGTACAAAAAAGAGAGATTTCACTAATAGGAGGGTAAGAGTTGAGCACAGATCCTAGAGAGGAAAAAGATTGCCTTCAGCCACAGATGGGGTGTGAGATAGATGGACAACTACCACTGAAGCTGAGAGAGGATGAGATTCATACAAGAAAGAATTCAAAAGAGGAGGCTCTTGAGCTTTGAGACAATTTGAGAGGAAAAGAAAAAGATGGTGTGTAATTAAAAAGAATAGAATAAGAAAAGATACATTATCTAGGTGGAGACCTCATCTCTTTAAAGTCCTAAATAAGAATGTCACGTGAGGCACATAGTCAAGAACTAGGACTCAAGAGTCCATATTGGATGAATTCCTTGAACTCTTTAAGCCTCAGTTTCCTCATTTGTAAAATGGGAATAATAGTACCAAAGTCATCAGTTGCTGTGAGGATTAATGAGAAAATGCGTGTAAAAGTCTTGACACAGTGCCTGGCACTTAGTGAGGGCCCACTACATGGTAGCTCTCATGGTAGAGTTCATCACCGTTGTCAAAATTGCCATTATAATTAACATTGCCTCAATCACAAAACCCATGTCATGTTCACCAACAGCCAATGGGTTCTAGATAAAAGTGGGTTCTAGCCTTCTGGCCAGTAGGGAGCTAAGTTAAAAATGTCAAGAAATCAAAGCAATAGTGCCCGGGTATTCAAAGAATATCAGGATTTGACTAAATTCACAGCCAAGTAACATTTATCCAGTGTCTACCATTTGCCAGTCACTTTCTTCCCTCTAATATACTTTATTCCCTTTAATTCTGCAGAACAGAGGA
The DNA here is from genome assembly GCF_037783145.1 of Equus przewalskii. Classification (NCBI taxonomy): domain Eukaryota; kingdom Metazoa; phylum Chordata; class Mammalia; order Perissodactyla; family Equidae; genus Equus; species Equus przewalskii. The sequence continues at coordinate 23,165,369 of NC_091855.1, forward strand.
GAAGGAATGGGGCTGGGCAGAGCTGCAGTGGAGAGATCAGCTGTGAAGGATATAGATAATAAATGTTGGGCAAGTTGATCTCTGAGAAAAGTTCTAAGTCATCCACGGCTTAGATTGCTAATCGACAAGTAGATGTAAAAGTTAGATTGCCAATCTTGGAGCCTAGGAAATCTGAGATGGTTTTCAAGGTAATGATGTCTCTGATAAATAGCTATGGATTGCGGGGGCCTTTCAGCCTTTTGCTCGGGTGTTGATGGGAAGCACCAAGCTCAGCATCCGCAGTTACAGTGTGGACTTCTGGATCTGTGTCCCTGAAGAAAAGTTGATCTGAGCTAGTGTGGAAGATTTGGGGAGGACTTGTATAAAAAGTAACACTGAAAACCAAACAAGTAGTTGAGTTCTCTGGGTGGGTAAAGTGGAATATTGGAGAGAATTCGGTTGAAACTTAATAACTAACTATATTCAGTGAATTGTGAAGAGAGGGGTTAGCAAAGGAGAACAAAAAATGTTTGCATTCATATTATATAACAACATATAATGTTAGTATGATGATGTTAATAATTTTATACATTAATATAATATAATAATACTGACCGGGAATTAGAAGACCTGTGTTCTAGACTGTGTTACATGCAAACAATTGGAATTATCTAGGCCCCGTTTCTGCAGTCTGAAAAATAAGGGCATTAGATTCGGTGATGGCTAATCCATCTTTTTGTTTAAAATACAATTATTCTGTGGAGTACAAAGAAGCTTATGGTTGGGGCTGAGTGGTACACAAGCTTAAGGCAGCAACTAAGAAAGTATTTTGCCTTTCCAGGTTTTCAGGCCATGTCCAGCCTTGTTTTATTTGATATAATTTAAGGTTTCTTTCTCATGGGGTGAATAGAATTAGACATTGTAGAAACATACAAATCAATGTGACTCTATTGGGGTACAGCCAATGACTTCATGAATAGAAGTGAAAAGGGTTATTGGGTTATTTAATATGTTGATTTAAGTGACACTGGGTTATGAGGTCAGTGACCAGGCTCCTAATAGGACATCATATTCATAGGTTCTGTCCCAACTCTGCCTTTGCCTAGTACATATGGATGACTAGAATTTGGTAAGACACAGCTGTCTGCTGAGCCACTCCCACTGTTGTTAGAGCATAGGCACAGAGATGGATTGTGTGTGTGTGTGTGTGTGTGAGGAAGACTGTCCCTGAGCTAATATCTGTGCCAGTCTTTCTCTATTTTGTGCATGGGACACTGCCACAGCATGGCTTGATGAATGGTGTATGGGTCCACGCCCAGAATCTGAATCCACGAATGCCTGGCCGCCGAAGTGGATCACACAAACTTAACCACTATGCCACCAGGCCAGCCCCCAGAGATGGATTTTTGAGCACACCTGTTTTCCCTGTCATCATATTTGTCATGGGAACAGACTCCCTATGCTCATTATCAAAAACTCATATGTTATCTCCAATTCACGTTTTGTTCACCTCTTTCTCTTCATTGCATTAGTCAAGTTCAGAAACTAGACTGTCAGCTGCCAGACAGGCTGCTCTTTCTCTTTAGAGATAGGTGAAACCATTTAGTAATTCATTATCAAAGCTTACAGCCCTAGAAGGTATTTTGGCCTTCAATTCAATTATTCCAAAAAGCGAGCAATGAAGAAAAGTGCCTGGGACGATTAGATGGGCTATCCAGTTGTCAAAAACAAATTTTCACCTCTGCAAATGTAGGTTTATATTCTGTTCTTAAGTCATCAGAGGGAAACACAAGATGTTCACTGTCAGTTTAGACTGTCAAAAAAGCTTCTCCAAAATCTGTAAATTTGTCACTCCTCATGTGTTCTCACTGCAGAAACCAGAAATCCAACATCCTGTGCTTAAACTTTCTGACTAGACAAATGGGCCTTTTGGGATGACACGTATGTCTTAGATGAATATCTGAGCTGGAGTTGCAAAGAGAGTAACCTGCTTTTGTTAAGTTATTAGAACCTAGGTAGTATAGAAGATTAATCTACGGAGTATGGAAAAAAGATCTAAAGCATGGTGTCTGCTCATGAGGCCTTTACAAGTTATTTGGAGAGTTAAGGCTTATATACCCAGAACCTTATTTTTAGTGGTCTTGGAAGTTTTAAAGTTCCTGTAATATAGTACCCAAATGTGATGCCCACGATGAAGGATATGGGAGGTCAGAAAAGAGGGTGCTTTTCTGAGGAACTGGTAGCTGACATGGAGTTTCATCCACCTAGAACAACTGCAGTGACACACTTTGGTACTTGATTTCCTTTCCAGGGGGCAATCTAACCCAGTCTGGAGTTCCAGGAGCAAGAGTTGGGTAGGGAGTGTGCTGAATTTAACTTTTGCTTCACATGTAAAGTAAAAGAGGAAAAAGCGAGGGTCCCAAAGCAAAGGTGGCTTGAGAACGAATGAGTGTCTCTGTGACCTGTCAAAACCTCAGGAGGCCCAGCAGAAATAGGAGGAGTGGGTTTGTGTTTGGTAGTTCTCCTTGATGTATATGGGAGAAAGCTCTACCAGGAGCAAAATTTCAACCAGAAGCCAGACTTTTTGAACTTACATCTTATTCTCTTCCTCTGCTATAAAGTGGTGAGGTCACAGACCCTGCCCTGATTGGTTCATAGGTGGATACATCCTGAGGTAGGTGGGGGTAATTCTTGAGTTTTCTTATACTAAAGCACACCTCAGGAAAGAAAACAATTCACTTAGGAGGTGTTATGGGAGATACGACAGGCCTGTGGTGGGTTGTCCCATTTGATCACTGTGAATTTTCTCTCTGTGGTGTCTTCTGCTCCATGAGGAAGCTAGTCATGGGAAAGAGCCATAACCAGTAACTGTCAGTCTTCTCCAAGAAGTCAATCAGCTTCCCTCTAGCCTACAGAGAGCTTGGCTCTGCTCTATAATATCATACTGCTATGTGTGAGGGAATGCTTCAATAATTTACCATGAAACTTGTCTATAGATCAGAGTAGACAAAGAATAAAATCTTCAGTACGTAAAAACCTTACAGAGGAGTTGAAACTTCTACTAGCAAAGGATCTAGGAGAATTGGGTAATTTTGGAGCCATTTATCAAATATATGCTTGTACTACAGGTCATTTTGGCAAACCAAGGGGTCTCTTATACTCATCACCTAGTCTCAGGAAAACTTGGTCTCTGATTAACTATGAATGTAATGATTGAATTCTCCAAATCCACTGGCCTACTCCAATCATCACGGTGTCTTCACAAGAAAATGGCTCATTTTATTCCATCCCATGGCTGCTTCCATTCCCTGTATGTTGATTTAGGAAGCATTTTGTTGAAGGGGTTCCTCATTATGTGTAATTTAGGACCATTTATTCATTAATTCACTTACTCAGTGCACACTGGTTGAGCCTATACAATATGCCTGGCACTGGGAAAACAAAATAATAAACCACTATTCTTATCCTCGAAGGCATCTCATTCTGTTTGTAGAGGTAAAAAGCCATTGTAATAGTGAGAAATATCACTAAGTCGCATGAAAATTGCTAAAGGAGATAGCAACTAACTGTCTAGGTTGGTTGGAAGGATTTACAGAGAAGGTGACGTTTGTTTAGGACCTTGAAGAATGAGTAGGAGTTTTCTGGGTGAATCAGGGGAAGGATGGGAATATATGTCAAAGAAGCTGCATGCATGAAGACACAGAAGACATGGCACAGGTTCAAATCTGGATTTCACCACTCACAAGCTGAGTAAAGTCATTCAGCTTATTTTGAAGACTCTGTGTCCTAATTTGTAAAATATAGACAAGATATTTCCTGCCTACTCACTAAGTTATGTCGAAGCTCAAATATCTTCATGTTTTTGAAATTAATTTGAAAATGATGAGGTTGGGAGTGATTACTGGATAGGTTGGATGCTTGTCCAACTGGGGCCCTTCATGAGGGGAGGAGACAATACACTGCCTATCACCACACTGAAGGTTTGGGGCTGAGAGGACCACAGGGGGCGGAAGAGACCCAGACATTAAAATGATGGTGCTGAGAAGTTAATCTGTTTCCATTTTTTAATAGCTCTGCACAGAAGCTGTCAGTGGGGCTCTCTCCCCAGCCAGATTTATGGCTTCTGAATGACATTGTTTTACTTTGCCATTTGGAGGCTAAACACTGCTGGAGGGAGCAGGAGTCTCATTCTCCTATCAGTGGCAAATGCATATCAATCAATGTAATTGAAGTCCAAGTGGAATAATTGATGGGAGACCCATTGCATGCTCCCTGGTGTACTCTTCTTTCTCTCTCTCTCCCTCTTATTCTTTCCACCATTTCTTTCTGCTCCTTTCTGGTTTTTAGTCTTGTCCACACGAAAGGTTTAGGCCAATTAGAAAATGATTGCTCTCACTCCTTTTGGCCCACCTTTCTTGATGTTTAGGTTAATTTGGCATCTGATCCTCTGTAAAACACACGTCTTTCCAAAAAAGGCTTCTAACACATTTATGGGGGCCACTTAAATATTAATCATTAAAAGTAAATAATGAAGGAAGATTTCCTTTTCTTGAAAGTCATATACACAGAGAGCTAATTAACTGATGCTATGCAGAGGAGAAGCGCTCTAACTGAAGCCCAGGGTTGATTTTTACAATGACCACTTAGCGATCAAGGAAGGGAAATGAGCCACATTTTATAGGCTCTTTTATTAATTATTTTGGGGGGATGGATGTAAGTTTTGGGGTGGAGCAAAGCACTCCTAGATTATTCCTGGGGAGATGGATTGTATACTTTTATAAAAACTTATAAAACTTTTGATTACAGGGTATGGCTTACAATGTAGATACCACAATGATGTAACTAGATAAAAAGCTCTCTCTCTCAGTAGAGCTTATATGTATACTCTGATTATAAAAAAAGGGTGGAATACACATATTTGGAGGATATACAAGAGGAAACTTGGGGACCAATAGAAGAGTGAAAATCACTTAGTTATTGGTTTTTATTGTTGAAAAATTCTTATAGAGGATAGTGACCCACAGCTCTTTAATCTCACTCATAAATGAGCAGATAGAAAGAGATAAGAGATGAAGGGAATGATTTAAGTTGAACTTCAATAAAATATTCTGATTGTTTAGTTCGTATATCATAGGTTTTTCAAGGTAGGAGATTTCTTACCTGGCTGGTATAATTTAGGTATCATCTTATCACAAGAAAAAGACTATAATGGTGGAGGGAGGGTATGTTCAAGGCAGAGGATTAATATTTATTAAGCACCTACTATGAGAGAGGTACTATACTTTTTTTACATACACTATCTCATTTAAGCAACACTCTTATAAATTAGTTATTTCTACATTTATTTTAAAAACTTAAAATAAAAGAGGCTAAGTAACTTGAACAATGTTGCTTAGCCATACTATATCAGAGTCAGTATTTAAATCCAGGTGTGTCAGACTCTAAATTCCATACTCTTCATATTTTATTACGATGCTCAATAAATAGCCATTGACAGACTCATCTTTATTCAAGGTAGGAAGGTGGACCCAGTGATTTCTCTTAGCCTTTCCCATGAATCTATTATCAGAAATAGCTTATTCTAATGAGAATAATGCCTGATACTATTATAGTAGTAGACATCTTTGTGTTACTTGATTAGCATCTTTTCTCTTTCTTTGGGCAATAGTATTTGTTTTCCCTATGGGTAATTAAAAGTTACATTTTTTGATGGAAGTGGGAACTCCTTCTACTCCAGCTCACCTCTAGTTACAAGGTTAGGTACATAATCTAGGCCTGAACAGTCAGATTAGCCTTTTCTTCTGTCTACAGCTATTGATTTTTCATGTTTCCCAAGGTGATTTTACTTTTCTGCTAGAGTCGTCAGGGAAGATGCTCTCTGTCCACTGGGGTTGTTAAGCATGTAGGATGCAAGTCTGAGACTACTAGTAGGAACCGTTCTCATCAATTGAAAAGAAGAGAGCTTGTCTAAGATATAGAGGAAGAAAAAGACAGTAAAGACTTATGGATATTCTTTAAGATCCTGGACCCAGCCACACCTGAACCCCAATTTTTTTTATTCTTTAAAGGAATGTGAATCTGTAATGTTTTTCTTTTATCTTGTTTTATGTTATTTGCAACCAAATTAATTTTTAAATACAATCATGCACCACGTAATGGCATTTCTGCCAACAACATACCACATATATAATGGCAGTCCCATGAGATTAGCACCATATAGCCTAGGTGTGTACTAGGCTATACCATCTAGATTTGGGTAAGTATACTCTATGATGTTCTTACAATGATGAAATTGCCTAACAATGCATTTCTCAAAATGTATCCCTGTTGTTAAGCTACACATGACTGTATATAAAAATCTGGCAATGTTATTTTGTGTGTCTGATAAATCATACATCTATCATCAATGAGACAGCACTGATCACATCCCATAACCCCATAAGTGGACATAAATCTGATCTAAACTTTGTGAAGACTTTGGCACCTGCCCTTGGTTCCCAGATTATCTCTGGTCTGCTCTGAGGGATTAGCTGGTTGGACAACAAATACCTTTAGTGCCTCAGGCTCTGTGCAATGCCTGGGGGAGTGCCTAAATTTGCCTTGATTGAGCCATCTCTCTTCCCTGTGAGGCCCCAGAGGTTGCTGTAAACTGAAGGACTACTGCCAAATGAGAAATGAGATACTGCTTTATGATCAATTGTATGTGCGTCCATAACTCTCAACAGCTTCCAATGAACTTGGTTGGAGCATACAGCTTTGGCCCAAACCTAAGCACATTCTCTTGATACTCTAATTCAAACCTTAACTCCAGCCAGTGGTAAAATAGTGCCCAGTAATGGTTAGTGAGAAATATAAGAGAAGATGATCAGTAGATCAGACTTTATCAAGATTCTAAATGTGGGTCAGCTTCCTGCACAGCCAGGAAATAGTGGAGAAAGCCACACTCAAATGAATGAGCTTTCAATTTCAGTGCTTCCTCCCAGTAGAAAACATGGCCCAATCAATGTCCTGGATTCTGTCCAGGGAATCAGATTGGCAAAAAGAAGCAAATCATCCACAAATTTTGGTGCTTTATCATCACTGTAATGTTTGTTAGCAATACAGTTTCTTGAGTGATTTCTAACACAAGGATGTACTGCAAACACAGTGCTTGAGAACATTGCATTACGGAGACCACTGCCCTATTCTCAGAAATCTTCATGTATGTTACTTCTTTGTCTTTACTGAACGTGTTTATATTTCCGCCCCTATGTGGGCCTGCTCCTCTGGGATATACCAGAGTAGGAAAAAGTCTCTCCATTGTGTTATAGTGATCTACTGAAGAAAAGCACTCTATGTGCATATTTTGCAAGAAGTCACATTACAGGGTGTGTATGTCTATTAACAGAATCATTGAACCAGAGCCAAGGTCCCCGAGGGACTGTTTGAGATCATCTTTCTAACCTAGTAATTCTCAAGCCTAGCTACACGACAGATGCCTGGAGAGCTTAATAAAAAGGGGTCTCAGGCTCCACTCAAGACTGACTGAATCAGAATCTCTTCTGGTAGGGGTGTGGGGTGTAGGAATATTAATTTATAACAACTTCCTCAGACGATTCTTATGCCAGTCCATAGGCTAGGCTTTGGGGATCCCTTTATCTTTTACCTTCAAGTTAAAAAAATCACTCTGAAATCTCATGAGTCAGATAAGAATCTAACTCATATTCAAAGAGGTTTAGAAAAATATATCTGTGCCTGTCTCACCAAGAAATTCTTTTGTCCAATAAACTTCATTTTCAAAATATCTATCTTGTATTTCACATAAATCCCTGGCACTGTAGAATAAGTCTGTTTCCAGTCCCCTGCTTATTTTATTGTTGATGTTGTTGTTTTGAGGCTGATGTGGAGAGCAGGTTAGGTCACACATATGCTTTCTTAGCTTCTTCTCGGTTCCTTGTTCTGTTTTTTATTTGACTCTCGATTCCGTGGTGTCCATGCTTGGGATGTTTCTGATTCTGTCTCTCTCAGTAAGATCCATTACTTGAACTTCATCTGGACCTAGGTAAAGGTTGACCTAGGACCTAGGTTGAAAAGGGCACCAAAATGAATCAGATCATTGTATTAATTTGCAGGGGGCAGGGGAAGAGGATCATGAAAGAGGACAGAGTGGGGTCTGGAAGCCTGAATGTGAATTTGTCTGAAAAGGAAATGATGATTCCAGTAATTGTTTTCCCACCCTCCCCTTTTGCATTCTCCTGGTAGCTAATTCCCTTGGCATGATCCTCTTAACTGCATTGCTCTATCAGTATTTTATCTGATCTACTTCTCTGAGAACACTTTCTATGGTTTGCTAACTTCTTCCTATATTTGAGAACCTTTAGATATTACATGGGAAAATCAACCCTGTTTCTCCATTTTCATACAAATTTGGGTTCTTAGGATGCTTAGAAAATGAGACTGGCCCATTGCTCTGGCTGGATTTGTGTGAAAAATCTGGGAGCAGTGTTTCCAGCTTTCAAAATTTGGTAGGGACAGACCTAAACAGACTTTCTCTCTTGTTTCCAAGCTGGATCCTCATTTGTATACAGTTGGTATGGGTCAGAGGACTCCTGGGCCAAATCAGGATGTAAGAAAAAGGGGACCATGAACATGCGTAGGTGCTGAGAATTGGTCAGTAACTGTTAAAGGTCTTTAATAAGCTTGACTGTTGCCTTGTTTGTGTCACCAAGGAAATTAGAGCATGATGAGGGACATCCTTCACTTACCATAGACAAAGGCAGGGATTCTCTTCCTATAGACCCAGCCCTATCCGTGTTCTGCCTCCATGGAGAATGATCTCAGGGCTAAAAAGTCATGACCACTTGCCCCCATACTTTAGTCCCTCTGCTTGACGTGATACCATAATTACTTCATCTGTTTGGTTGGGAATTTAAATCCCTGTAAATTAAAATACTCCTGAGAGGGGTCTAACCTTAATCCCTTTATCAGCTTACTCGGTAATTATCAATTAATACTTTAGGAGAGATTAGTTTGCAACCAATGGAAATCAAGATAGTGGAGGCATGGTGAGTTCTGGTTTTGATACTCATTAGCAGAGTGACCTTGATTTTTAAATTTCTCTGGGTTCTTTGTTCTTCATTTTTTAAGTAAAGGGACTTGGTAATAGGATCTTGGACTTCCCTTCCAGCTCTGGCTTAGTGACAGAGTTCCAAATGCATTTCTGGATTGCTGACTGAAAGAAAGTTAATAAAAGACTTCCTTCCTTCGTGGTCTTCTTTTATTTATTTATTTTTTTGATGAGGAAGATTGAGCTAACATATATGCCCATCTTCCTTGATTTTGTATGTGGGATGCCACCACAGTGTGGCTGATGAGTGGTGTAGGTCCACACCTGGGATCTGAACCTGAAAACCTGGACCGCTGAAGCGGAGTATGCGGTACACAACCACTATGCCACCAGGCTGGCCCCATGGCTTTCTTTGTTGTATTCTTGGAACTCAGGCCACACAGTTGTGGGTCTATTGAAACAAAAAGAACGTGTGACCAGAGTGACCATGGGAAGCAGAGATTACCACAGAATTGCTTAGTTGCCAACCCCAAACAGCTGCATCCCAGAGATGAGTCTGCAAGGGAGGAGTATCTTATGGGATGTCACAGCTTAACAGCAGAAAAATAGGCTGATACGATCAGAAAGCACGCCAGGCCGTTGTAGACATCTGCCGTGCAGAATGACATTCAGTGGCTGTCTGAACACAGTCTGCAATCCCTCTCCTGACTTTGAAGAGACCCCTGGGCCTCGAACTTCAAATCTGCACAGAGAGCACTATAGCCAGCAGGCCTGGGTGTCTCCTGTCAACACGATGCAAATGGTTCTGTGGATATGGGGTCTGGAGTCACGAGAACTAAATTCCACTGTGATATCTGACCCGCCAAAAAAGAAAATTATTATGAACTTTGAGCTTTCCTATATCCTAAGCTGGGCTAAGTATTTTACACACTTTATGTTGTTCAAGTTATGACCTTGGGTTCTTCTGTGGATCTTCATTTCCTTATCAATGAGATGGAACATTTCTGCCTTCTCCGATAATAATAACTAACATTTACTGAATGCTTACTATGCCCAGGCACTGGGGTAAGCACTTTTTGTGCACTGGTATCTTATTTAATACTTACAATAATCCTAAAATCAGGCAGGGATTATGATTATTTCCAGTTTACAGGTGGGGAAAACTGAATTTGATGAAGTGGGATAAAGCAGCATTGAATGGAGTTTGTAAAAGGAAAGGGCTCTGTGTTTCCTGTTCTTCCCGAATAGCCAAGTCAGGTGATCGCTTTTCCTAATATAACCCAGAATTACCCCAAAGGAGCTTTCTGTTTTTAGTCCTGGCTGTATGAAGCCATTTAATCTCAGCAAGGGCCAAATGGCAAACTGTTTGTGCACACTTGTGTGGGTGGAGGTAGTGAAGTGGTCATGAGAAATAGAATCCAAAGGACCTTCTAGGACTGGGCAGAAACTGTTTAAGAGTGCATGTGAATTCCAGAGTTTACTTATGAGGAGGTTCTAATGCCTAATTTCCTAAAGTCATCATTAATAATGTTAATACAGTCAGTCCATCTCTTTACTCTCCCTACACTTCTTTTCTGCATTGTCTTCCAGAGTCCTGCCTTATTGAATCGTGATCTGAAAATGGGATTAATAAACACCTTTGATTAGCTAGTGGGGGGTAAATAGGAGGATTAAATAAGATAGCAGACCTTAAAATTTTTTGTCAGCAATGAACTAATATAGATGTTAGACCTAATAGTGACCATGTTGATGGCTGATTTATTATTTGTCACTGACTACAGGACTGCATCACTCTCATTTGGAAAAAATGTCTTTTGATATTTATTCTCTTCTTTAAAAAGATTGTCCTTTACTAATTTTCTTCCTTCTCTGTGAAATAAAATTATATCAAGGAGAATTGAAAATTAAAAAAAAAATCTGTGCAATAATTGGTAGGGGAAGGATAATGAGAAGAAAAGCAGACAACTGTTGGCTGTTTAAGCATATCCGTGAGTGTGTTAATTTAATTAGAACTGCCCTGTATAAATATTAAACTCAATTCGCTTTCTTTTATAGCTCCTTTGCCTTTCAAAATATTCTCAGTTACAGATTATCTTTTTAGAATTCTTCTGTGAGTTTGAGGGAGTTAATGGCAGAAAGACAACCCAAATTTAAATGAACTGAGAGAGCTTTTCATCTTATCACACTTTGTCTCTCTAAGTTATTTTGCTTTGCCTCGCTGCTGGCCCAGAGGCAAAAGGAGTGCTTGATTTTCTTGTCTTCCTATATGGAGGCGATGCAACAACTTCTCTCCGCTGGATTACATATTTTGTGTTGTTTTTCTAGGAGAGGGATTGGATTGCTTTATATCTCCACACTCCCAATCATCTTGAGCAATCGTCCAACTTTTCTAGGTCACTAGCCAGGATGTGGGATGTAGTCTGGATGGTTGTTTCATTTGATCCTCCCCATAACTCCATGAGGGTAAGATACCATTATCCCCATTTTCCTGATAAGAATAGAGTCAGTAAGTCAGAGAGCCAGGCATTTTGAAGCCAAGTATACTTTCTAGTATTGGAAATGGTGGGCTTAATTGCTAGATTGAAATTTTGACAGATGCAGAATAAAGGAAGTGAAACACTTGCCCACAGAATGAGTTTAAAGTGAATTAATGAGAATCACAGAATCTCATAGGCAGAACAGACCTATATTATAGGACCTATCTTTTAGGATGTGGTGAGTAAGAGAGGGTACCACAAGTGCAGAATCAGATCCTGTCTTTATTTAAAATTTTGATATTGTGTTCATGATGGGTTTTTGCATCCATTTTTTCTGTGTGAAATATTGTGTTAAAATATTATTTATCTTGGGGCTGGCCTAGTGGCATAGTGTTTCAGTCCGTGTGCTCCTGTTTGGCAGCCCGGGTTTGGATCCCAGGTGCTGACCTACACACCATTCATCAAGCCATGCTGTGGTGGTGTCTCACATACAAAATAGAGGAAGACTGGCATGGATTTTAGCTCAGGGACAATCTTCCTCAAACAAAAAGAGGAAGATGGGCAGCAGATTTTAGCTCAGGGCCAATCTTCCTCACACACCCACAAAAATATTATTCATTTTGGTTACTGAGGTTTTTTGGTGCCCCTTAAATTCTGTACCTGAGACAAGTGAGCCCCTTGCCTCACCCTAGTCCCAGCCCTGTAGAACAGGAACACTGCTATGTAGTCTGTGAGTCATATTCCTTCATTTTTCACATGAAGAAACTAGGGCCAAAACCCACAAAACTGGCACTAATAACTCACAGCTCTTGACTCACAATTCAGTGCTCTTCCTACAATGACAAGTGGAACTAAAATAATGTGACAGCTGAACATCAGAAGGGTGTGACCTCATAATAAAGCTTGACTAAATGTCCCAGGCCAAAAGTGTAAAGCCTTTGGACTGCACTATCTGTTTAGCACTGAATCTTCCTCTCACCCAGCATGTAGAAACAGCTGTGAGTTGCAGCAGGTGGAACTTAGATTAGGAAGAAAATTACTTGACAGTGTGGGAAGTGAGGTGTTGCCTTGGTTTCCAGAAAATGGCATAAAATAAGAGGGGCCAATCCAAATGCCTTGGGTTGGGTGTAAGTAAGTGGCGGTGACTGCAGCCAACTGGGGAGAGAGACCATGAGCAGAAACCAAGTTCTGTAATTCTATTGATCACTAGAGAAGCAAGGTCCTTTTTCATTCTTTCTGGGTCTTAGGCACCCCTTTAATTTCAGGTCAAAATTATTTTCTTGAAGCAACTTTAACCCTAGCTTGCCAGCATCCTCTTCTCCCTCTCCACTCCACTGACAGTCCTTGATCCTGCTTCTTCTTTGTTTTATCTTTGCAACTCTAATCAGCAGAGACTGCTTCCCTAGTTCCCAATCCTTTCACCAGTTATCTGCTCCTGCAGCTCTGAGTCCTGGATTACAACATTTTCTAACCTTTTGAGTTGGCTCTCTTCTAAAAATCATTGGCTCTTTCACAATTACTGTGTAGCGTCCATATTATGGCATTTCCAGGCTTCCATGCTGAGCCATCCCATCCTCCATCAAAAAATCACCTTGCAACTACATTTTCTTCTTTTGGATGACTTTTATGTAGGACAACACATCTAGACTGAGTCAGAGAATCACACAGGCGGGGACTTTGCTTTGTTCTGTGCTGAATACTCAGCATCTAGAATAGTCCTCTTCTGCACAAGTAGGAGGCCAATAATACTTACTGAGTGAATAAATAATTACACAGGTACAATTTAACTCACTCCAAATTGGGTATATCCTAAGATTCACATAGGAATTTTTAACATGGGCAACACATTTCATAGCAAAACCAGAGTTTGGGTATCAGGGAGATGAAGGAAATAAAAAAGCTGTGATGTTATGCATGTGTCCTGATAAACAACCGTGTGTTCTAGCCACCAGGGCTGTGGACCCTGTCTTTTTAAACAAGCCCAGTGTTTGCGGGTGTGCCCTGTGCTCATTTGGAGGTTTCCAGCACCATGGATAGAGGTGTCGAGTTTCCTTTTATCTGTAACTCACCGAACAGCAAGATGAAGAAATACGCAGAGTTTGGGATAGGGCTCTGTCACCTGGTGGAAATTACACCCTTTTAGGAGAGCAAAATTCACGTAGAGCTTTTTTATTTCCCTTTTCCTTTGGCAGAACTGTATTTTCAGCTGTCAAGGCACTTAGGCTTCTACAGGTTGGTTTTCAGATGCCTGGAGGATGGGGAGGGGTTGCCATGGAAATTGATACCTTCCGAGTTTGACGCTCCAGGGGAACCACCAGTGGCAGGTGTCCCTGCTGACGGCTGAGGCGTCTTTTATGCCAGGCATGGCCCTCATCCAAGGAACCAAGTGTAGATAGGAAATAGGCTCAGTTATTCATGGAGCACTGGATTTAGGATCTAACCTGAGGTCATCCCACTGCCAGAGCAAGAATTAGAAAAATCAGTAAACTCTGCCAAGATTTAACTAGTGAAATATAATATACACATTTGCAAGGATAGATTCTTCCAAAACTTTCAGGTTTTACTGTATTTGGTTGTAAACTGTAAAAGCCTAATTGACTAATTCTCAGTCCCTGTTAAATCATTTTTAGGGATAAGGTGCAACACCCTCCCCAACCCTGCCTTTCCTAAGGACTCCTTTTGTCTTCTCCTTTGCTCTAGTCAAATGAAGAGTTTTACTAAGACACATCAAAATGGTTTTATATGACTTTTTTTTTGGTGGGGGGAGGTCTCTCATTCTGGACCCTCTGAGTAGCCTTATTTTCTAAATTTGGTGGCTTTCCTCCATTTTCTTGAATCACCTTTAATTTTTGCCATCTCTCTCTTCCTTTTTTGCCCCATTTCTGGCCATCTTACACAATCTGAGCTTGGCTTCTTCTCCTGATAATAGATGTTCTGAGCCCCTTTGGGGAGGAAGCTCAGGATAGGAGCTGAGGGAGATTAGCTGAATGTCAGAGCTGCCTGCCCTTTGGCCTAAGTCTAGGATCAGATCCAAGTGGCTAGTTCTGCATGTGTCTCCAAAAATTGAGAGAGACTTTTTTCCCATACTTACTTTACGTCAATCTCCTTCTCAGTGCCCGGTTGCTATAATCATAATGTCAGAGCTATCCCTGGCTGGGTATTTGCACACCACAATAAGAATCACTGAAACTAAGGCTGCCTGATGGAAGGGTAGGAGCAGAAATTTTACCTGAACCACAAATTTCCTCATAATGTTGGCTTGAGAGAGGAGTCAGGGTTTACCCAGGGTCTTGTATGTTTGTTTGTTTTCATGAAAGGGCTCATGATAGACCTCAGATACTTTCTGGTGTCCATCTGCACAGATCCAACTGAATCAGAATGCTGTTTCCTTTAATGCTGTGTTGATGCCTTGTCTTGGCCTTTTAGAGTCTGACGTGGTATTTGGGACCCTCTGTGAAATTAGGGGGAGCTCTATGAAGTGTCATAAAAAGGCCAGAGGCACGCAGACATCCTTTCTAACATTCTTACTGTCTTTCTATCCTTAGGAAAACTGTGGACACTTTGGGACTTAATTTATTTTCCGCTCCTTTTTAAGAAGGTGAATCTTTTGGGGGAAAGTTTTATGAATGCGGGAATGGCCTCTTTTATATTGGCTGAAGGTGCTAAAATGAAGGGCTCTCCCTCTACCCCTTGGGGTTGATCTAAAGACATGTCGTTATATATTAGCAACCTCAGCAGATCCTAGAATACTATTTGTTTTCCCCTGGTCAGAGTTAACTGTGATGGCAAATGCTGGTCATGGCTGGGCTCAGAAGATGGCCAGAGGAGCCAGAGCAGAAGTCATGCTGTACCATAAGACTAAGAAGAGCTTATGAGCATGGAAATGCTGTGTATTTTGTGTTAATAATCATTCTCAAATGGGCTTTTATAGGCATCCAGACACTTTACATCTTCATTATAACCCTGTGAAATGGTAAGGGTGATTATCTTTAACCTCAGCAGGGCTCTCAGCATTTTCATTCAACGTTTCTACTTTGTGGTGGTCTCTCCATCCCATCTTCTTCAATGATGGCTCAAAATATCACCACTCTCCTATTTTTCTCAGTCAACCCTCAGTTACAATGGAAAATTTTACTTCTAGGTCATGGAGAATAATAGATGGTATTTTGTAGTATCTCCTTCAGTTCTCTTTTACTTACAAACTTTCTTTCTAAATCATTCTCATGTCCTTTTCTTCAGGCTTAGAGGTTCCTTCTCTGGTTCAAGTCCAATCCCTTCTCTTCTACATTCTAGGACCTTTCTCTATAATATCTCCCTGCCCCTGCCCACTGGATGATCTTCAGCCTCTCTTTCTCTACTTGGCTTCATCCTCTCACTTTAGAGTAGCCTTTCCCATGGCCTCACCTACCAAATATCCCTCCCCTGACCTCACATCCCTTTAGCTTCCATCTTGCTTCCTTTTTTTCTTCTTGTTTCTTTTTTTTTTTTTAAGTCAAAACCACCATTCATTGCCCAACTCACTGAAATCTGAATTCTCTTTCTTCAGATCCAATGAATTTTCCTTAGGCCAATGATTTATCTTCTCAGCAAACTTGCTATTCCTCCAGTATTTGCCATTGCTAATTGTTGGCACCATTGTTGTCTGGCTAGCTAATCTAGAAACTTCACTCTACCCCTTTTCACATCTTCTACAAACAACCAAGGTCTATTTAGTATTTCTTCCTTGATAGCTCTAAATTCCATCCTTTCTTCTCTACTCCTACCACCACCTATGTTAAGATCTATGTAGTGTCTTGGCATGTCATTGCATCAGCCTCCTAGCTGATATCTGTTCCTCCAGTCCTCTTCTATTCCAGTCCATTCTCCCATATCACCAGGGTAAATCCTCCTGCATTCACTGTGTAAAATATGAAGCTGAACTGATTAAAATCGTTGTTACCTCCATACTGCCTATAGGATAATGTCCAATTTTCTTTACAAGGCCCTCCACAGCATGGTTACCAATTTTCCAGCCTTTTGTTCCCACCAACCCTTACCTTACTTTTTAACCATTCAGCAACACCCAGTTGTTGGTACTTCCCTGTATTTAATAATTTTTTTTTCAGATCTATGGTTTGTTTGAGCTTTCCCCTCTTCCAATATTAGCCTTTCCTTATTTTCTTAGTTAATTCATACTCATGCTTTAAGAGCCAGCTCAGGCATTATCTATCCAGCAAGCCCTCCCTAATGTTTCTCCCACTCTTTGCATCCCTTACCACAGGGGGTTAGTTACCCTCCTTTCTGTTGGTATAAAATACCGTGCATATGGCTACTATTGCATTCGCTGTATTGAATTATGATTATCTGTTCCTCTATTTGCTTTCCTCAATATGTCTCCATACTCTCTCTGTACATCATTTGCATCTATAGCACTTAGCAGAGTTCTTGACACACAGGAGGTGCTAAATAGATGTAAGCTTTAATATGTTTATGCCAAATGTAGTGCAGGTTTGAAAAATCCAGGATTTTCCTATGGAGGAAGAAGGAATTTGGCAGGGGCAATGGGTTGAAAAAATTTTGAAGATAGTTTTTATACCTATTTTCTCCTATTATGGAAATACTGATTAAAACCAAATGACTTCTTGTCTCTAGTTCTTCTCCACTACTGGGCGATAATGAGGCAACAAGGAGTTGATCTCCTCTCTTTTGAATAACATGGAATCTGTTGTGGAGACCTTTAGACCTATGATGGTATTTTCTATCAAAACTGAGATAAATAAGAAGCTATGTTCACTGATGGTAACGACTATAGATAAATGCTGTCAGCTGAAAGAAAATGTCACTCATAGATGTCAGTGGATCTGTGAAGGCCACACTGAATTTTATATAAATGTAAACTTGGTAAAATAAGATTTTAGAGAATGTCATAATCATATTCAGAAAGTGGAGTAACAGTGAAATGCGCATTTCACTCTTACTGAGTGGTTGCACAGTCCATAAAGAACACTCTTTCCATAAGGCAATAAGGAACAAGGGTGATGCACAGCTGCTAGCCAGATGCAGTCATCCTCATTTCTTTAACCTTTACTTCCCAATCCTGTTTGGTTCAAATCATTGTTTGAAGCCTCCCTCAGAGCCCTTTTATGTTCTCTTTCTCTTTAATCCTTAAAGTTCTACACCAGATTTTGGATAGAATTCTAAGATGATCATTTTGCCAAATTCCTATTTGTCATTCCTGGGATTACACTTTTCGTTTACATAGGGCAGCATTTCTTTATTCCACTAAGACCCCTAGATCTTCCTCTTTTCTTGGATATTCACTAGAAACAGGTGCTCTCCAACCTGTATTTGAGCAGTATTTTTTGTAGTAGGCAATTACATGTACAGCTAGTGATAATGGTTGTTTGCACATTAACAATAGTTTCACTTTAAAAATTAGTTTTTCTTCCCCTTCCACATATGTGTGTATACAAATGAATACAAACAAGGACAGACCTGATTGTTCCTTTGTTATAAGTAAAGACCATCTAATCATAATAAAGCTCATTTAATAATTGTGTATAATGAGCAAATTAGAACAACAATGCAAGGAAATGAGAGCCAATTCCTTGAAATGTTAGTCTTATCTTTTAATTGAAAAAAAATTCTTCTCCTTTTCCCCTCAAGTAGAGTGAAACTGACTGCTGAGCTGCTCTGCTTCTGCCAAATATGAGGGTACCTGACGTTCTGCTTCTTGAATATTTACTGGGCAAAATCCTGGAGGGAGGGTGGGAAGGGGAAAGGACAAGCTCTGTTGAATTTGGGGCTTAGTTTTACTCTGGATTATATGGCAGATTGATTTCGGCAGACACTCAACAGCAGGCACCCATCCATTCACCCCTGTGTTATTCTTAGGATTATGCAGCAAAATAGTTTAATGATCAAAAGCTGGAGCTCTAATGTTAGACCTGATTTCTCGTCCCAGCTTTGTCACTTCACTGATTTGTGATTTTAGGAAGTTACTTAAGTTTTCCAGGATTTAGTTATTCCTGCTGTACAAGGGGATCAGTGACAGCGCCCACATCACACGGTTTTCATGAAGTTTAATGTGCTAATGCTTACTTCGGTGGCTGGCACACAGAGCGCAGTGAATAATCTCTATGAGAAAAAGATGGGGAGGAAGTGACTAAGAAGTCCAAGGGATAATATGATGTGGTTGAAATAGGATGGGTTTAGACATTTGAATCCTGTATCCATTTCTTACTAGCTGTATCAGGTTGGAAAGGCAACTTGAACTTTGAGGACCATTTTCCAAATCTATATATTGAAAAAGGGTTATTTATGCTCATTTATAGAACAATTCTGAGGATCAAATAAGATGTATGAGTAAGTGCCTAGTCACCTGGTGCCATATCTTGCTCTTGGGAGGAGCTGACTAATTGCTGATTGTGGTGGCATGCTACTGTGGTTGAATAGAGCTCAGCTATGATATATGCCATTTCCCAATGACTTTTTTATGATATGAATCCATGTGTCCTGTTCTGTTCTATGTTCCCATAAGACTCATGATTCCTAATTCTTAGAGCAAATTTGCTGCCTGAGAGTATTTCCTGGTACAGCAGTTGCTGTCAGAGCCCCTCCCCTGTCCCCTTGTCCTTACCTTTTCTGTGCACACCAGCCCACTCCTATCAGTATGTGCATTTCTCTGCCTGGGGGCTTTTTCTTGCCACTGGACCTCACTTTGTGTCCTGTGCTACAGGTTAGCAGTGCAGAGGAATAAATGGCCCCCTTCCCCAGCATTCCTCAACCCATGACTGATGGCATTTCTCACTGACTCCTAGACTTTCCTCAGTGAATTTAAGTTCCATTTTCCCTTAGTACCTGGCTTGATAATGCACCCCGTACTGACTGCTGTCCCACTCTTATGTCGCACCCCCACATCGTCTTACAAATAAATTACCTGCACTTCAGTCTTGGTCTCAAAGGTTGCTCCTGAAGTAACCCTAACTAAGACACCTGCTACCCCAATAAGCCACCCAGTGATGCTTACAAAGAATTATTATGTGTTGATGTTGATACCAGGATTATTACAGTAGGTTGCTGGTGACAACAGAACTAGTTCCATCCAGTCTGAGGCTTAATGTGTAGGTTGGAATAAAAATGACTGGGGCCTGTTGAATCTTTTCTAAAATGATACCCTCCTGAATACCTGTCAATTTCCTTGGTTGGTAGACCTATGAGAATCTTATTTGATTTTCTTTATTAGAAGGACATTGTGGGTTTTGGATAGGAGTGGGTGAAAGAGGATCATCATATTCATTTCAGGGCTAAACCATGGGATTGAGGTTGTTTTGGGAGGTCTGGCTTCATATGAGATTTTGAGGGCCACTCCAACACCTAAGGTACCCAGATTTTATAATGTCCTTCCAATTAGGGATGCACTTAAACTGGCTATCCTCATTTAGGGTGATCTGTACGCCTATGATTAGCTGAGAACCAGGTCAGCCCTGGGGAGGGTGGAAGAAATATGGCCAGATGTCCATTTCCTATAATGTCTCTACTTCTGGCCAACTGGATAATGCAGTTGTGACCTGAGGTCATGAATGGGCTTCATAGGGTCCATGAACCTGCTGATATTTTGTACAAAATTTTGTACTTGTGTGCATTTTTTTTTCTGGAGAAGAACTCATGAGCTTTTGGATTCTAATAGGGTTCCTCAACATAAGAAAAACGACTTCAGCCTGATGGCTAATTTTAGTGTTAAGAATTATTAGAGGGAATGTTTTTGAGCCCTGAGCATATCAATCATATTAGTGGTGCTCCTTGGGGTTGCAGGTAGGCTCGGACCTGGAACTCTGGGACCCAGAACTCAATAGTTGCCTCTTGGGGCATTAACTTTCTTACATATCCAGGTTTGCTCATATGCCCTGCAGCTTCCTGCAGGCTTCCCACAGGCTCGTGGCAGAGAAGCCCCATGAGAGATACTTGTAGCTGAGGCAAAGTGCTGTAGAGTTATACCTAAACATAGCTGTTTGCAGGAGCAATCACTGGAGTGAAAAGGAAGGGGAGAGGATATGAAGCAGGGCACAGGAGTTGTCTGGTATACCTTCTACTTGCTGGCATCTCCCCTCATGGAGACCATGTTCAGCTTAACATTGTTGGCATACGTAGATCATAAGGATGAGGAAATGTGGTAGAGAGCTGAACTTTATAATTGGGAAAAGTATATTCCCACAGGCTATTTTATTTGATTCTCAAATAGTCATCTGGGCTATGTAGGGTGTATGCTGGAGTTCCTGCTTTTACAAACAAGTTAGGGCTCACAGAGGCTACTCGTGAAAATTGGCTAGGCTCTTACATAACCTATCTCTTCTTTCTTCAGAGTTTTCTATGACATCATTCTACTTTCTGGAAACACATCATCAGAAAAGAAAAACAGTTCAGAGAAAGATATGTGATGGGGCTCCATGGTTTTGCCATCTTACTGGGAGGATACACATGTATGACCTGCCAAATCTTAACAATAAAGAATTTTTGCTTGCAACTGGTTTGATCTACAGCATGGGTAGAGGCGGCAGTGGGGAGATGACTGGGAAGAGGTCACACAGAAGACTGCAGGGGGGACATAGATACATAGATGTTGGGTTCCAAAGTTGGCAGTCAAGTATGATTTTGCTATTGTACTTTGTCAGGCTGCAATGGAACCCTGCTGATTTTAAAACTCATTTCCACTGGTTTCTCCTTTAGTGATAGTTTTAGATGTTGATTTGTTATTTTCGCTACTAATATAATTTAACCCTGGTGACACTGATGAACCAGTTCTTTTGTAAAATTCAGGAGGAAGGTAGAGAGTCTGGGAGAATGAGTAGGACAGGAGCAGTAGGCTGGATAGCTAATTGGTACCCTGTGCTCTGGAGTCAAATTGAAGCCCGTGAGGGGAGGCGGTCTTGAGGGTAAGACTGAGCTGATGAGACATTCCTGCTTGCTTCAATTGAGGCCCTTTGGTTTCAAGCAACGGAACCCATTGTAATGGGGGCGTACTGGGAGGTTAGAGACTAAATGGAAATAACTTCAACTATTTTCTTCCTTCCTTCATTTCGCCCATTCCTCTGTTCCTCATTTTTTTAATTCCCAAATCTTATTTCTTAATTTACCTTATGCATAACTGCACACACACTCATAATTTTACATAAACGTATAAATGTGATGATTTAATTAATGCTTCTCTAAGTGTATTCTTTTTTTCTATTTTTGTATACTTCCCCTTCTTTGCCTTTTTGACTATATTGGTCCCCTAACTCTGCTCCAAGAGAGTTCATGTTAATAACCTATTATATGCATATCCTACCTTATTTTTCTCTATACTCATATAATTTATACATATAGACATTGCTACATATTTTCAGGTCAGTGTTTTATAAAATTGGCTATTATATGCTTATTTTGCATCTTGATTTCCTTTCTAGAAAAAATTTTATTGTGAAATATAGAATAAATGCAGAATAGTTTAAAAATATATTTGTATGGTTTAGAGAATGGTAAAGCAAACAGCCATGGCATACCAACCCCCAAGATTAAGAAATAGGAAGTTACCTGTGCCTGAGAATGTGCTGTGTGCCCTCTGCAATCTCTTCTCCCTCTTTCCCTTGAGCACAGCACTCTCTGGAATCAGTGCCGTGCTTTCCTTTATACATTTTGTTTTTCCTGCTCAACTTTACCTCTGTGTCAAAAGGCAGAGCTCTAATTGACTCTTTTTAAGGGATGCATAATATTCCATTGTGAGGATGTATTATATATGTGGCATTCCCTTGTTGATTATAATTTTACTTCCAACTTTTTATTCTGCTATGTACAATGTTGCAATAATTGTCCTTGTGCGTTTACATTGGTGCTTTTATCTAGATGGTGTAGTCTAGGAGTGGGGTTGATGAATAAAAGGGGATGTGTATTTTAAATATGAATAGATGCCATCATATTGCTTTCCAAAGCATGGCAACGCTTCACAAGTGTTACCTCAAGCAGTGTATGAGAGCACGGTTTACACGCATCCCTGATAGTAATAGGGGCTATTGCCCTTTTTAACTGTGCCAGTCTGAGGAGTGTCAAGTAATATCTCCTTGTTATTTTAATTGCTCTTCTCAGACTATCAGTGAATCTGAGTGTCTCTGCATTTGTTCATAGGCCATTCAGCTGAGCGCTTCTGTGAATGAACTATTCAGGACTTGCTCATTTCTTCAATGGAAATATTTGTCTTTTTCTTGTCTTTCCAAAGTGTATTACTTGTCGATTTTGTTTAGGATATATTTTGCCATCAAATGTGTTACTTTTTAATGTAGTTAAATGTCTTTTTTTTTCCTTAAAGATTGGCGCCTGAGCTAACATCTGTTGCCAGTCTTCTTTTTTTTTCCCCGTCTTCTTCTCCCCAAAGCCCCCTAATATACAACATAGTTGTATATTCTAGTTGTAAGTCCTGGTTGTGCTATGTGGGACACTGCCTCAGCATAGCCCAGGATCTGAACTGGCGAAACCCTAGGCTACTGAAGTGGAATGTGCAAACTTAACCACTCGGCCACTGGGCTGGCCACTCTACTTTTTCATTATATAGCTTCTGGGTGTCTGGGCTTCATAGAGACTGTTTCCTGCATCCCCATCTCTGAAGAGTGTGTTTAGTTTTTTAATTATTTCTTCTTAAAATCTTGCTTTTACTTTTTACGTTTAAATCTTAATCTACCTGGAAATTTATTTTTGTGTTTAGTGTAAGTGAGAGGTCCACAGTAATTTTCTTCCTAGTGATAATTATAATAATAGCTAATACATACAGAGAGCTAACTATATGCTAGGCACTGTTACAGGGGCACTTTACATGTATTAGCTAATTTAACCCCTGTGCCTCATAACTTGAAGACATAGATTATTTTTCACTATATCCATTTTACACATAAGGAAAATGAGGCACAGAGAGGTTGAGCAACTAGTCCAAAAGTCACACAGCAGGTAAAGTGGTGAAACTGGGCATTAAACACATGGAAACTGGCACTGAAGCTCACACTCTTACTGTAACGCTTCTTGCTTGGGTAGCTAGTGGGTCAGGACTGTTTATTAAATAATCGATCCTTTTGCCACTGAATTGCAGCACTTATTAAATTCTCATCTATACCAGTGTCTACTTCTAGTTTGCCTATTCTGTTCTCAGATCTACTCATCTTTCCCTATAATAATTCCTTGTTGATTTCATTATGGTGGCTTTATAATGTCTGACATCTGTACATTCCAGTCCTCCCTCCTTGCTCTTCTTTTTCCTTTCATTTATTGACTCTTTTCAGGAATTCATCCTTCCATATATAATTTATGTTCATTTTATTCAATTAAAATATCTTAGGGGATTCTAGTTGAAATTATATTAAATTAATATATTAATTTTGGGACAAATGGCATGTTCATGTTAAGTATTCCCATTTAAAAATAGTATGCTTTTCTTTTCATTCAGATATTATTTTATATTTTCCAATAAGATTTTGCACTTTTCTTTGTGTTGCCCTCTGTGTTTTTTGGTTAAATTTATTCACAAGTATTTTAAAGATTTTATTGATTGTTGTACATAAAATATTTTTCTTATTTCTATTTTTTTGTGATTATTACTGGAGTAGAGAAAAGGTATTGATTTTGTATATTTATTTTATATGCAATCTATATGAAGAACACTATCAACATAATCTTTTTTATTAACTAAAAAAGAAAAAATGCTCATATCAATACAGACTCAAATAGCATTTGATAAATTTCAGAAGCCATTCTTAATAAAATCTAGGTAAAATGGAAATAAAAGATGATTGCTTTAGATACATAAAGATTATTTACTAAAAACAGCAAATTTGACAAACCTGGAAGTCATTTCAATTAAAATCAAAAAGTATTCAGGGATGCCCGTGTTACCAATAGTAATCATTACATTTGCTAGAACCTCCAAGGTAATGAAACTAGAAAATAAAATAACTGGTATGGACATCAGAAAAGAAGAGTTAAAAAGATCTCTTTTTGTTGATGCTATGATTGCATATCAAGAAATTTAAGTAACTCTAGTTAAAAACTTGCTAACTGAGTAAGATAATTTGGTAAGTTGAATGGCTATAAGCTAAGTATATAATATCAATAGCTTTCTCTATTCTATGAATAATTACCAGTTTTAGTGCTCAAGATTCAAATTCCAGAGAAGGACCATCTGATTGCCCCAGCTTGGATCACATCCCACCTCTTGGGTAGGGAGCTAAAAGTCCCTTAGGACAGCCCCATTAGACTCTCCTCAGTAAAACAAGGGTGATTCCTCAAGGGGAAAGATTTGGGGATCAGATTTTTTTCTTTTTGGAAGCTGCAATAGAATTTTTTTTTTGAGGAAGATTAGCCCTGAGCTAACATCTGCCACCAATCCTCATTTTTTTTTTTTTTTTTTTTTTGCTGAGGTAGATAGTCCCTGAGCTAACATCTTTGCCAATCTTTCTCTATTTTATATGTGGGATGCCTGCCCCAGCATGGCTTGATAAGTGGCATGTAGGTCCGTGCACTGGATCTGAACTGGCCCACCCCAGGCCACTGAAGCAGAGTGCAAGAAGTTAACTGCTATGCCACCATGCCAGCCCCTAGATTTTATTTTTTCACTCAGAAAAGCCAGGCCCAACCTAACCAGTTCCATCCTCTTATGAAGAAGATGCTTTGCCTTCTTCATCATTTCAAAACTGCACAGCACCCAGGACCACATCTGCACCTAGTAAGTTAGGTCTTTGTTCATCCAAACAAAACTATTTTGTGTTCTCACCTGTATGCCTTTGCTGTTGCCATTCCCTTTCTCCAGAATACCCTTCTTCCTCCTCTCTCTGTTCACCTGATAAGTCATTTTTTAAGCTTCATCTCCGGTGCCACTTCCTCTGGGAAGCGTTTCCTGAGCCCACACTCCCAGTCTACATTACATGTCCTCCTCGAAGCTTCAACAGCCTGTGTGCATCAAGCTTACCACATTAATTCAGATAATGATCTCTTCATGTGTCTATTGCTTCCATTGGACTGTCAGTGCCTCATCAGTGTGCTTAGCTTCTGGAACAGTGGGAGGTACACAGGTGCCCCAATGAGTATTTTCTGCATAAATGAATAAATGTATGAATGAACTAAGCAATGCCTTGTTAGCAGTGATGTTGGTCATATCTTTTCATAATTTGTGATCTAATTTTACCTTTTCTAATTCCATTAACCTCCCAGCTCTTGTCTCTGAATGAGGATGCTGTGGGAACGCTGAGTGAACTTTTAGACTGGAATACATTCCTTCCTTGCAACCTGGGCCTTCTCCTTTTCTTTCATCTGTTCATTCTGATCTTCCCTGAACATCAGGTTGCTCCCACTCCTCTACCTTATTACCCTCACTCTCTCTGTTGGACAATTTAGTAAAATAAGAACCTCTAGGAATCCTTCAGCTTCCTAAAGAGGACTCCTAAAGGAGAAGACAGAGTTGGTCCTGCAAGCTTCTACCTCCATAACGTTCTCCTTCTCCTGGTTTCTCCCTGACAGTTCCCTCTTTGTGCACCCTTGATACAACTTAGGTGTTGGTGCCCAAAAGGAGACTACCTACTAAAGTCACTCATGCTCAATTATTAGGGAGGTTCAAGTGACTACTCTTCCAATGGTAACTGTGTTTTTAAAGAAAATCAGAAGGATAGTTAAAAAAATAATCTCATGCCAGAATTTCAGGCAAGCATCAGTTGGGAAGATATTTTTAGGCGCGTAGGCTATTATCAGTAAGGATCAACTTGCTCTGCAGAAGGCACTGGGAGCTCTGCCTGGGATGCCTGAGCATGGGGATTAGACTGGAGGTAGCACAGGACATCTGGATTTAGAGATTTGGGGGATAAGTCCAAGCTCCATTCATGTACCAACTATGTGACCTCAAGTTCATGTGACCTCTCTGAGCCTCGGTGTCCTCATCTGTAAAATGAGGACAGTACTATATATCTTATCTATATTGTCACTCTGTTATAAGAAACAAATGAGGCAAGAGATGTAAAGCCTTTAGGAGTCAATATAGTACAATGGTGGAGCATGAGGGTTGCAAGGCCTGATTGGTTGGGGTCAAACACTGGGCCCGACACTAAGCCTCAATGACCTTGTGCAAGTTTTTAACCTCTGCGTGCCTCAATTTCTCTATTCATATAATAAGGGTCATATAGAACCTTTCTGATGGGATGGTTAAAGATGAGATGAAATAATTTATAAGAGAGCACATGTACACATGGCTCATAGCACTCAGTTAACGGGGCTCTTCTCACCATCAAGTTACAGAGCGATAGACGCAGATGTAGGGCCCCATGTCACCAGAGAAGGGCCAGTCTGAGCCTCTTTTGGCTTTAGCTGAAGGATCAAGACTTGCTTTATTCCTACTTACGAATAGACCTACGGAATTAAAACCCAGTTCCAGTTTATTTTTCCCCTACTATCTATGTATATTTTCTCTCTTTTTCCCCTTTCCAATCCAAATGCAGAACCTGGTCTTCTGACTGATATCCACACTCTCTCTCCCTCTTCTATTTTCCCTTTATCCAACCTCCTCTCCCTCTCACTGTCCCTCTATCTTCCTCTCCTCTTTTCTCCTTCTATCTGTCCCCTCCCATCTTCCTCACTTTACCCCCCTCCATCCCCGTAGCTCCCACTTCTCCCTTTTCCGTAAGTGAGCTCATCAAAGCATCCTGTTGTTTTAACAAAGGCAAGTCTCTCCCTAGGAAAAAAAAATCATGCTAGCTTCTCCTCATTAAAGAATATTGGGGCTGGAAGTGCCCTTAGAGATCAAGCAGCTCAGAGGTTCTCAGACAGGGCGAGTTAGTTTTGATACCCTGGGCAGCGTCTGAAAAGCCAGGCCCTGCCCCCAGTGACACGGGATCAGAGGGTCAGCGTTGGGACTTGGTGTGATATTTATGTGGGGTGTCCCAGAATATGTTGATTTTAACACAGACAGACTTAGATTTCAGTCTTAATTCTACCATGTACTAACGGAATTGTCATGGTTGAGCTATTAAAACTCCCAGAGCCTCAGTAATAGCTGTTACTTGTGGAAAATAAGACCTTCCTCAAATAACAAGCAGTGACCAGCAGACTGGTCAACACATAGTAGGTGTTAACAATTGATTCTTTTCTTCCTTCCTGTGGTAAACATACCAAGTCCTGATTCTTTCTCTAAACACACAGGATGATGACCGAGGAAAGGAGCCGAAACGTTGCTGTGCCTGGTAGCTCATCAGAGAAAGGCAGAGGGGCCAGGCGGCATCATTGCCCCCACTCAGACTCCCGCCCACTGCCTCCATGCTTGCTCACACCAGCATGAAGCCAGGAAATAAAAATAAACACTTATCGTGAATTCACTTTCTCAGGACTATTTCAATTAATCTCTGCAACAACCCTGTGAAGTAAATACTATTATTATTTTTAACCACATATTTTAACCACATAGGCTGGTAAAATGTCTGTAGGCAGAGCTCTTTTTCCCTACTATTTGCAAGTCTGGATCATTTTACCCCATCCCTTGTCTATGTTTTCAGATCCCAAATAAGTACTCCGGGTCTTGGATTCATTTCAACTGTAATGTATTGAGCACCTAAAATGGACGAGCTAGCAGCCAGTGTGAAGGGCCCTGAGAAGGAAGAACGGGAGGTTGTGACCATCTGGGGTTCATGTCCACCTGCTGTTTGAAACACTCCAGCACTGGCCGGCAAGCCTTGCTGCCATCCCTGCTGATTTCGAGGCTCACTCCGATCAGGGGTCCCCAGATTGAGTTTGCCTCCAAATCTTAGCTCCAGAAGCTTTGTTCCTCTCCTGCTGCGGGGCCCTAGGCGCCCCCCCACCTCACCCTGGAGTTGTAGGAAAGGCTTCTCTCTGTCAGCAAGAATCCAGGGAGGTTATTCACCCACAGGAGGCTTGACAATGGTGCTTATTCTTTGAGTAGGAGGAACACTTGTGATTTCATGGTAACAAAGTTCCAATTTTGGTAAGTCCTGGGAGTTGAGCTGCTTTGTCACAAGCGCTATATTTCTAGCCCGCTCCACCCTCCCAGCCGGTTTATCTAAATCTCGCTCTTTTTCTTTCGTCATCGCCCATTTAATTTTATCTTTAAATCCATGGTCTAGATAACTCCCCAACTTAGCTGTACCCACAGCAAATGGCTTATTAACTCTCTACCAGGCAGTAAGGTTGTGGGGTGGGGAGAGGAATAAATGCAGCCTAGTTGGGATTTATCAGGGTTGGAAAGAGAAGGGAAAAGACACGCGTAACATTTTTAAAAAGAACCAGAAACCAGGGAGAGAAGAGTGTGTCGAGGGAAATGAAGGGTGCAATAGGATGGGAACAGATTGCCCAAAAGGCAGGTGGGTGGCAGAGAGTAAAAATAACCAGGGAGTGACCAAGCCTTCATTTTCTTTGAAACACTCCCATTTTAGGAAGCTATTGAAACTTCTAATTTTGTTGGCACATTGACACCTCCTCTTAATTAATGAAGGGCTTATTAGAAGGACCACCAAACTGGTCGCAGACAAAGAAAGAAGGGAGAATGCATTGAGCTTACTCGGCTTGGCAGTCACGACTGAGTGAGGTGCCGCTGGGTGTGCAGTTTCTGGTGGGTGAGCTGGAGTAGGAGCCTTCTGCTGGGCTCCCTTCCTCCCAGCTCCATGTGCTTGCTGCTGCCCTCCCAGGTCCACAGCACAGAAGCATGGCCCAAATAGGCTAGAGGGGGCCCCGTGCAGGACAGAGGCTCCAGAATCCGGCCTTCAAAGGAAAGGAAAAAAGTAAAATTCTCATCACATCTACATGCTTTGTCAAACAAAAGCTTCTACACAGAATCTTCCAAGTTGGCTACACCTGGGAGCAGCAGTTCCGGCTGCTGGTCTGTGATTCCGGGTCCCGAGCATCCCCTTTGATTGTTAATCTTTTCCACCTGCAGGATGTTCAGAGCACCAGGAACTCGAGCAGAGGGGTGTTGGCTGCTGCCATTTTAGCCTTTGTGGGCTAGTTTTCTGAGATCTGCAGGAGGGGCGGTTCAGGGGAGTGTCTTCCACTCTTTTTCAGACTTGAAACAACTAACCTATTTTCTGGGGGAGAAGGTCTATTTGATATGTCTCTGGATCCCGCCTTCCAGTCATCCACCAAATTCATCCATTTGTCCTGCCAAATCCCTCATGTGGCCCATTACATGTACAGCACAGAACAGTCAAGAGCACGGGTTCTGGAGGCTGATGTGGGGCTCACCCCTCAACTCTGCCACTCACCAGCTTGAGTTGTCTTAGGCAGTCACCTGCTATCTCTGTCTCCATTTCCTCATCTGTAAAATGGGGACCCTAATGGCATCCACTTCAAAGGACATTTGTAAGGGTTAGTGAGATGACAGATATGAAGAGGATAATACTGTGCCTGGTACATAGTAAGCACAAAATAAACAGCACTATAAGATTAACTTTCAAAAAGCCTTAATTTATAGTTTTGTGGCAATGTCCTTATATATTGGTCAAGGCAGAGTTTGTCAGATCATCCTTTCATAAATGGGAAAATCGAGTCGTGTAATGGATTGGTGACTTTTCCAAGGTTGACAACAAAGAAGGGATAGAAATGGCTCAGAGCCCACGTTCTAGTGTATTTATTTATTTTTTTTGGTTGCCACGCAAACATGCTCCTACTATCCCTTAGCATCCTTCATCCTGTCTCCACTAGTGCAACAGGGCACAGAGGAGAGTGGAGAATGCCATACAGCTGCCCCGCTTCAAAGATGTGTGGTTCAGAGGGCAGAACCCTTGACTTGGATAGTCACCCTGCCTTTGATCTTGGACAAATCACTTTATCTGGCGGAACTTTAAATCTGCCACCTTACCATGGAACATGATTATTTCCCTTTATAAGTGCATCTTAGGTATAGATTATATAGGTAAGATAGAAACTCAAAATGAAATATCAGTAAGGGCCAATGATGGAATAATGTTGATCCCGGAGAAAGAGAAGAACATTCTTTCCAACATTGTATAAGGAAAACAAACAACTTGTTTCTTAGAGGAAAACAGAAGAGGTTAAGCTACATCTTTAATCATTCTTTTGTTGTTTCAGATTTGTCTTTTTAACAAAATGAATAATGCAATTGGCTGTTATGGAAAGATGTTAAATTTTGATGATGTTGAAATGTGAGACTGGGATCGGGAAGGTGAGGAGCTCTAATTTCCCTTTCCAAAGGGAATGTTGCCATGTGTGTAGACCCTCATGGACCAGCCCTGCTCCCCTTGGCTGGAACCTCTCCTCTAGCCCAGGCTGCTTTGGATAGGTGGGCATAGACCATTTTTCAAGGAGAACACAAAAGAAGTGAAGGTTTCCATTGGCTCTCCTTATTCTTCAGCCTGCCCAGTCTTCCTGGCAGCACTAATCCATATGTCTATTCTGCGATGCATGCCAGGAAGCTGGTTAAATTGAAATTTAATTTGTTAAACAATAACAGCATAGATGGCATCTCCATTTTAATCCAGAGCTCTTGAGACTCTAAAATCCTTCAAAACTCAACTAAATCTCAAAAGCTGTAATATCAGGCATTGCATTTTACTGACTGTAAAGGAAATATGTATGTGAGGGTGAAGTTTCCTGGTGCTTCTTAAACCAGCTGATATCAACCTCGGTGTGGGGACATGTTGATGTATCATGATCAGTGGTGAGATATATCACATGTAATATGTTACTAAATAATAATTCAAATATGGAAATTTTGCCAGATTTATTGGGAATGTAAATCAGATCAGATTCAGGGTCACTGCTAAAACAGCATCACTTCCCCTCACCTGCATTTGACGTGCTCCCTGGAGATTCTTTGCCGTGGGAGTGTGCCTTGCGTATCAATATCATTCATCATGCTGGTTGCACTAGAAAAAAAGGAATATATCAACTTTAAGCTCCTTTGTGTGAACAAATGCCTGATCTTCATTTTCAAAGACCCTCCAGGCATAGATTAGGGTCATTGGGTTTCTTCCTAGCAGATGATGGCAAGAAAAGTCACCTAGGCGATCTACCATTTTAATACTCCTCTTCCCTCTGATTCCCCAATATTTAATTGGATAAGGAAAGGACAGCATAATTGAGTGGAAAGAGCATAGGGTTTGACCCAAAGTGACTGACATTTAATAGGCTGTGTGGCTTCCAACAAGTCACTCGACCTCTCTGAGCTTTAGTGTTCTCATTTGTAAAATTAGGCTAATGAAAGTGCCTACTTAGTTTTGAGGATGAGAAGTAAGATGCATGAAGGTCTTGGCACAAAGCCAGGCACCAAGTGGCCTTCAGGTATTGTGACAGCTACAGGATTGCTGCTGTGGCTGTGCTTTCACATCTCCCTTCAGTGCCTGGTAAAAAGAGTCTGTTTTATCTGGGTGAGAACACAGGCTCAGCATCTAACTGTTCACAGGAGACACCTTTGCCTCCCTCACAGCTGGTACTTAAAGCATCAAAGATTATCTACACTCTAGGTACTTGTTAGATAATTCAGTCAGAACCCACTGCAACCCAGCACCTGCCAGAGGCTTGCCTATGGCATCTGACATTTATTTTTTCATTTACTGAACACATGCTCATACAGCTCATGTAGAGCTTACCATGTGCCCGGCACTGTTTTAAGTGCCCTAAGAATACTCATGTAATCCTCACAACAACTGTATGACATAGATACTATCACCCTCATTTTATAGATGAGAAAACTGAAGCACAGAGAGGTTAAGTAAGTTCTCCAAGATCACAGAGCTAGTAAGTGGCACAGCGGGATTTGAACTTAGGTGGTTTGGCTCCAAGAGCTTGGAACCTTTACTATACTGTGTGAGAAAGACTGCTTAACAGTCATGTTCACCAGCTATTCTTCTAGAGTAGAATAATAGTAGAAACCCTGGGTTTAGTGAGGTTATGAGAAAGCAAGAGACCCAAACATATGACTTCAGCATTCCCTTTCTCTTCCCTAACAACGTGCCGCCCTCAGTGCATGCGTCATCTGTTTAGATGGACATCCTGTACCTTTGCCAAACTTGTTGCAGGTCTTGTGTTCCATGTTATCCAATAGTCCTAACACGAGAACTCAAGTGATAAAGTATATAAGCAGAGTGTGTTTCTGCAAAGGATTTTGCCAGTTTTACTTGCCATGAAATGAAAACCACGAAGCTCATACAGTTCCCTCTCCACTTCCATTTCCATGGTTCTTGGGCCAACCTCTGTGCCCAGGTGCCTTCTGGTCAGGTACCTGCTGCTATTTACTTTCTCTCCTTCCTTTAGAGGACATCTGCTCTGTTTTTATCCCTGGTTGTTCTGTTTTTCTCATTGATAATCATATATAATTCCTCCAAATCTCTTGGATGTAGGAAGGGTATAAACTGTAAGCCAATAAGAAGCTTATGATGATTTTCTTACCATGTAAAATGTTTCAAGGTGTGTGGACGAAAGTGGAAGGGAGATGAAAAAATAATGATAAATTATATTATCTATTATGAATAGCTCCCATTGACTCATTGCTTGCTTTGCAGTGGGCACTATGCTGAGCGCTCTGCATATATTATCTCTTTTAATCCTTGCGGACATGGTTAATAAGCAATAGGGTTCTAATTCAAAACCACATCTTTCTGACGTCAATGCTTGTCCTCTTAAACCACTACACCACACTATATATGAATTCTGTTCCGACATAAATCTCACATTTTGCCCAAATCAATCACATATTTTTTTCTCCTTTTGACCTCAGGTAAAGAGAGTTGAACATAAGCCTTTCAGTCTGTAACACACTATCGCCAATACTGCAAGGTCCTTCTCGTTTTATTTTAATTTCTTTTTTTTTTCAAGGAAGATTGGCCCTGAGCTAACATCTGCTGCCAATCCTCCT
The DNA here is from genome assembly GCF_037783145.1 of Equus przewalskii. Classification (NCBI taxonomy): domain Eukaryota; kingdom Metazoa; phylum Chordata; class Mammalia; order Perissodactyla; family Equidae; genus Equus; species Equus przewalskii. The sequence goes on from NC_091855.1 coordinate 23,198,730, forward strand.
CTTTTTGCTGAGGAAGACTGGCCCTGAGCTAATATCCATGCCCATCTTCCTCTACTTTATATGTGGGACACCTACCACAGCATGGCTTGCCAAGCGGTGCCATGTCCGCACCCGGGATGCAAACCGGCGAACCCTGGGCCGCCGAAGCAGAAGGTGCACACTTAACTGCTACGCCACCGGGCCAGCCCCGTCCTGGTTTTATTTTTTGCCCTCATCCCTAATCATACTTCCTATTCTCCATTTCCAGGGACACCCATTACAATAGTTTATATCTTTAAATAGTTTATATCTTTAAATAAGCATATACCGTTGTAAGAGAGGTACTATGATTTTGTTGTTATGCATTTAAAATTTATATTAATGGCAGTGTGCTATATTCCTTGATGTGTTTCTTATTTCTTGAGGATATTTTCATTCAATACTATGTTTTTAAGATCTTTTCATGTTGCTGTGTTTGCATTTAGTTTCTTCTTTGTAACTGCTGCACAGCATTCCACTGTACGCATCGACCATGTCTTCCCTATCTGTTACTCTAGTGCTGGAACTCTGCTCCAACTCTGCTTTTTCCAACAGTGTGGTACATGGTGCTGAGTGAGAACTTCTTGGGGATATACTCTCAGGAGTGGCGTTGCTGGGTTATAGGGCATTTCCATGCTTAATTACACCAAAGACTTCCAGATTGCTTTCCAGAAGGGCTGCACCAGTTTAAACTCCCACCAGCCATGCACAAGAAAAAGTCCCAAACTGCCACAGCCTTGACAATACTTGGCATTATCCACCTTTGTTGTTTTTTTTTTTTCTTCATTAACCCTTTGTTACAAGTCATGCTCTTACAGAAGTATATGTGGACTTAGGTGAAAAAATCAAATGTACCCAAAAATCAAAAACACACCACACAAAGTAGTATGTACATTCCCGTATTTGTACCGGAGGCAGCAGGCGCCAAGGAAAAAGTTCTTCTAAAATGACCTAGCTCCTAGAAGGTTGGTCTGTGGAGCGTGGCCTCAGGCACAGCATGGGGGCCACCTGCCTCCTCCTGCCGCCCACAGGCAGGCGGGGGCAGCACCAGCTCCTGGAGCCTCCTGGCCAGTGGCCACTGCGGGCCGCTGAGCACTGCCCCAGACAGACCCTTCAGGCTAGGGCAGCATGCCTGGCCCTCTGGGGTCAGCAGCCATGACATCCCAGCTCTCAGGGGCTTCAAGTTCAGCTGAAAGGCACACTCAGAATCCCTTGGTTTAGTCCATTCTTTCCAGAAAGCTGTTGTTCAGAATGACCCACACCGAGAGTCTGTCTGTATACAGAGTGCAGTGCTTCCAGGGGCCGCAGGCAGGGTCCACCTCGCCCCTGCCGCACCCTGTAGAAGGAGGTGATCTAGAGGTGGCTGTCAGGGCCCTGAGGGGACCCGAGGTGGCTGAGCGGCCCTCCTGCCCTAGTCTGCCTAGGGGTGATCAAAGGGCAGCACCTGCACAGAGGTGTTGAAGAGCTTCTCCTCGGGGTGCCCAGCGTTCCTGCTGTGGAAGAACCACTCCAGACGCCCGGGAAGAGGCAGTGGAGCAAGTGCCCTGCACCACGGAGGCCCAGGAGAAACCTGCATGCAGGGAGGCCGTCTCCAGGGGGAAGTGCTGCTACATCTTCAGGCTCCTGCCCCCCTCCACCTGTGGGGTCACGTGTTCCTTCTGGACACCTGCTTCCCAATGTCCTTGTCCTTCAGTGTCTGGACCTTGCCTACTGGCGAGGAGTGCCCATGTGCTGAAGAGGGATGGCTCGAAGCAGATCCGCAGGTTGTCCTTCTGCTGCTCCCAGGGCTTCGCATTCTTCTCGGGGTTGCAGATCACCCACAGATTATGGTCCAGGGGCCAGTCCATGGGTTTGTCCTGGTAGAACATTTTCCACCTTTGTCATCATTGCCATCTGATGTATAGAAAATGGTATCGCATAAATAAAAGCCCTCAACAAAGTTCAGAAGACTCAAGCATGCCATCGAGGCAGCCTGGGATGGTTTAGGTGGGCCCGGGATTAGACGAACAGGGGCAGGGGAACTGCAGCCTTCCCTCTGAGCCCTCCCTAGCAATTGGCTTATGTGTCTCTTATAACATCTCACATTGCTTTGCTTTATGCAATAATTTTTTGTGTACTCATTTCCAGTGAGCACCCAATGGGTTGTAAACCATGTTTCTTCCTCCTCTTTGCATATCCTGCAATGCTTTGTTTGCAGCAAGACCCTCAGTAAGTGTTTTCTAAAATGAAAAGTACTGCCTGTTAATAAGAGTCTGGGAAAGGATGAGTTGGAGGTAGCAGCAAAAGCCACAGGTGACCCTTTTGTATTCTGATGGGGTGAGTCAGTCTGTCTTTCCTTTTCTGGACTATTCACCCACCTCACTTCCTCTCCCCTCCCTCCCGTACCCCTCACTTTAACGAGAGGTACCTACTTACATTAGGATAGATGAACTATGTGAAACTGCTCTGGCAAAGCAAGGCTTTTGAACATACAGGATTTTTCCCCTAAATTGACCACTGAAAATTATGCTAGGCTATTGACTCATTGTCCTCTCTGGTAACCTCCTGGCTGGGCTTGGAAGGGAAGTTCCCAGAGACAGCAAACACTTTTCTCTTAGCCAGGGACTCAGGTCCCAACCTTGAAGGGCAGAGTGGATGATGTGTTTCATAACGCATGAGTGTTTATTTAACAAACAGCGATGCTTTCTAATTAAACCATTGTTGAAGATACAGACAGCATAAGCTTTCCCTCAAGGCTGGTACTCACTGACTTTTCCAAGATGCTGACCCCCTCATTAGCCCACTGGCCTTTAGGGTAGTACGTGCTGGGGGAGCCATTAAGAATGGGCTGGGTCAGTGTGGCCATCACTGTTGAATCATTCAGCAGCTGAAGTTCAGGCTCTGGTGTAGAGTTTGGCTTCTCCACCCTGAATTTCTCTTTATGTTGAAGCTGTTAGCGTGGAGGGAAGTCTGGAGACCTTTATAGTGGAATGTGGGGGAAAAGAGAGTTACAGGTAAACTCCTGGAGGGAAGGTCCCTACAACTTCTGGCTTTAAGGAGTAACTAGTGGTTCTTGCAAATCTCATCTAATCCCTTCCTGAATTACCTTGAGATATAGTTGCATTTAGGTTTCAGGACTTCATTTATAGAGCTGAGTTCCTAAAAGAGTAAACACATTTCAGAGTTATGCTTTCTCAGGATGCTTTTTCTCATGATGGTGAGTATATTAGTCAGCATAGAGTTATTATGCTGCAGTAACGAATTAACCCCCGAATCTTAGTATCTTAAAACAACATAGATTTATTTCTTACTCATATTACAGATTGACCACTGGTAACAATGGGACCCTGCTTATCATAGACGTTTAGGGCCTTAGACTGAGAGAAGCTCCGTCATTTTATGATGTGACCATCTCCATACTAGTCTTTAGCAGAGGAAGAGAACAAGGTATATATGTACCGGCTCTTGAATGCTTTTATCACTTTCATTGTCCAAAGCAAGTCACATGATCATGCTTAATTTCAAGGTGCTGGAGAAGTGTAATTCTCCTGTCTTCGCAGAGAGAAAAGAGGACTGGAAATAATGTAGAATGTTATTAATGTTTACCACAGTGATGTTGGACATCGGAAAATGGTGAGAGCTTTGATAGATGCCAGAGAAGAGAACCGTAGATTTATAATGTCACACTATACATCTTGGAAGGCTAGAGGTTCATGCCACAGGGCACACAGAGGGAAAGAAGTGAGAAGCTAAGGTGGGATTTTGCCCACACCTCTCCTTCAGGTAAAGCAGCATTGCTTTACAGTATATACTTCTTTTTTTTGAGGAAGATTAGCCCTGAGCTAACTACTGCCAATCCTCCTCTTTTTGCTGAAGAAGACTGGCCCTGAGCTAACATCCATGCCCATCTTCCTCTACTTTATATGTGGGACGCCTACCACAGCATGGCTTTCGCCAAGCGGCGCCCTGTCCACACGCGGGATCCGAACCGGCAAACCCCGGGCTGCTGAGAAGCGGAACGTGTGAACTTAATTGCTGCGCCATGGGGCAGGCCCCAACAGTATATACTTCTAAAATAATGTCTTCCAATCCTGCACTACCCTGATCACTTTCCCTAGAACATGCTTCAATTTGTCATTGGCCCTTCTTAAATTCAGCACTTGGCCATGAATATACTCTTCGATACGTGGTTTCATCAGTGTAGAGGCCAGCAGGGTTGCTGGTTTCCCTACTTTGGATTCTTATTTTGGCAATTAACGTTTCACAGTAATCCATCTGACAATCATATTATACCTCTGGCTCATTGTAAGCCTCATAGGGGTTTCTCTAACCCAAGGAGGCATATAAATTTAAAAAGAAAACAAAAGTAGCAGGTTGTGGTAGATTGTAATTTTCCAAGATGTCCACAGTAATATTTTCTGTCCCATACACTCTTCTGTGATATGTGCTTGATACTCTCTCATCAAGGTCAAGAGAGAGAGTCTCTCTTTCCACCCTCTTGAATCTGGACAGGCCATATGATGGCTTCAACCAATAGCATATGGTGGTTTAATGCTGAGGCAGTTCTGGAAGTAGCTGTTAACTGGCCTGGCAGCTTCTTCTTTTTACTTGGAAGCTAGTTAAGTGTGACTGCCAAGAGATCACCAGGCTGTGAGAAGCCCAAGTTTGGCAGAAAGGACTTGGAGAATGAGATGCAACATACAGAAAGAGAGAGGCCAAGGAGATGCCAGGTATGTGAGTGAAGAAGCCATCTTGGATGTCCTGCCCAATCGAGGCTTCACCTAACACCAGCTCCAGCTGCAACTGACTGCAGCCACGTGAGACACCCCAAGAGTAAATCACTCAGCTTATCCCAGACAACTCACAGAACCATGAGAAATAATACAATGTTTTGAAACACTACATTTTGAGCTAGTATGTTATGAAGCAATAAATAACCAGAATATAATTTGGTGCCAGAGGCAAGCTCTTAAGATTCTTAAAAGTCGTTTTGTCTGAAGAGTGTTAGAAGACATAACCTTATGATCCTAAGAAGTCATTTTCTAGTTGAGAGATTCTATAAAGCATCACCTTATTTTTTCCTGGGTGTTAACAAAATGTGTTAAGTTGTACCTTTGATCTGAATGTAATCCTAAGGCTACATTTTATAGGAATTTCATCTGTGCCATGAGCCTATTTCTTATTTTGAGAAACTTTTGCTGGTAGGAAAGCTGGAAATGAAAAGAACTTCTATTTTCAAACACTTTAAGGCCTGACTCCTCTATATTACCTCTGTTTGCGAATTGAACGATTCCTTCTTTAACTCATCTCTATTTATATCTTACCATAAAGAGATAAAAGAAACTAGTTAGCACTTTTGATAATCTGCCTGAGAATTTCCTTAGCCAGTTCCACCAGTTCATTGGGTATATTTTCGCTTTTCATGTTGCGCAGGTAACAGTTTTGCTAAACTTCCTGCCACTTCATAAGATTTCTCACCTTTTCTCCAGCCTCCAATAACAATTTTCTCACTTTCCTTCCAGCTTCCACTTACATATTTCTAGAGGCTCTTCAATCTCTGTTTCTGGCTCGTCCCAAGGCCAACGCTATATGTTTTAGGTTTTGGATTTGGTAGCACCCCACTTCTTAAATCAATTTCTGTTGTGATTATTTATTGTGGCAAAACAAACTGCTCCAAAACTTAGTGGATTAAAGCAATGAGCATTTTATTATGTATCACAATGCTGTGTGTTGACTATGAATAGTTGAGTATTTTTCTACTCTATGTGATATCAACCAGGGCTGTGATCATCTGGTGTCTCAATCAGCTGGGACATCAAAGGCATCTCATTCAGACACATGACTAGCGGTTAATGAGAGGACTCAGCTGGATAGAACTTCCATGTACCCCTCCATGTGATCTAGGCTTCTCACACCTTGGTGGCTGGATTCCTAGAGGAGGTAACATAAGAACAAACATTCTTGGAAAGACAAATAGAAACTACAAGACTTCTTATGACCTAGTTTCAGGAGTTACTCAGTGTCACTTCCACCATATTCTCTTGATCAAAGCAAGTTACATAGCTAGCTCACATTTGAGGTGAGGACACTACACAAAGGCATAAATTCTAGGAGTCATTGTTCATTTGGACCCATCTTTGGAGACCAGTGACTTAGGTGGTTAGAGACTTGATGGAAACAGCTTTGATGAAAATGTGGTTAAGATGAATTACATGAGGTCTGATTGTTGGTTGGCAAGTTGTCCTTATTCTGGAGCTTAGGTGAAGAGAATAGTGGTGAATTAGCCTTTGTCTAGATCCATCATCTGAGAAGTAACTATATCCAATTAGCAATGGACAGGGCTTGCTGGCCATAAAGCACAGATAACCTTTAGTCTCTGACCATGTTTCTTCCACAGTGGCATCAAGCAGTTTTTTTAATGAGACCTATTGAGATGTACTGACAGGTCTTTTCTTTTCCTTTCACGTCTGGTTTATCCACTTCCATGTTATTGCTTTATCAAGATATAAGACCTAGGATTTTGAGATGGGTATGTAAGAGCAAAAGAGAGCTAGAATGATATTCTTTTTAACCTGCCTCTCAGCATTGTTAATGGCAGCAGGGTGGGGTTCTAAAGGCAGAGCAGGAATGGCTTACAACCTATAGCAGAGGATCTGGGGAGTGGGGCCCTGGGGAGCTGGGAGAGGGAAGCAGAGCTGGAGGATGTTTCCATTCCATGACAGTGGCTTTTGCCTTTGAGGCAGCAACAGTAATATTTCATGTCTTCTGTGGTGTCTCCTACCTTTAAATGTCAGTCTCTGCAGCCGCCTTATCTCCTGTAGCACATTTCAATTAGGTATTCCAAATCACACTCTTTTCTTCCAGGACAAATATGCCAGAGGTGATATTTACTGTTACAGCAGTGTTTTAAATACTTGGGGGGAAAAAGGCCTAGTGAATAGCAATTTTTCCCTTATAATAATAATAAAACACAGTAATCATAGAGAGAAGAGGTGAATTCTGGGTTTGATGCCAGTAACTGGCTGATTGAAGTGAACATCTTTTGTCCCCGCCCTCTTTTGCTCCCCTCCTCCCATTCCTGCCTCAGTGTGAAGGTTTTAAAGCTTGGCTCTGTCAAGAGCACACTCCCACATCTTCTTCATTGAGTTCACAAATGCCTCTTAGAATGGTTTCTGTCTAGAGACAATTGGACTCCTACTTCACCCACTGCCTGTTCCTTCCTTTGTTTTGATGAATGTTTGCATGAAATCAGAATCAATATTTCTCTAGTAATTTACCAGGCACTAATTCTTGTCACCAATGGGGCATTTTCAGCTCTCAATAGAACACCATCAACCCCACCTCCAGGAGGTATATGGTTGAGAAACTTGTGTTTTGGGATCAAGTCTCAATTCCTTGGCCTGATATTGCATTTTTCAGCTTATACCCATTTGTCCACTGGACTGATGTCTTCATTGCCTCCCTAGCAGATTTTGCACGTTCCTCCATCCAAACCTCGTGCAGTCCTCAAACAGTGCTTGGCACATGGTGGTGGTGGTGGTGTCTTAGTCATTATTCTCCCCCGTATTGAGAATCCTTCCATTAGATCTCTTCTCCACATTTTTGATTCCTGCCCATATTTAAGAGATCAGATTAGGTCCCACTTCCTCCCTTAAGCCTTCTCTGACCTCCTTAGCACTCCGTGCTGCCCTGCTTTCTGAATTTTTAAAGTGCTCATTATCATCACCACTCGTTTGGCATTTGGCATGCACTGTTTTATACTGTTTTGAACATTCACATGTTGTCTACCCAAGTAGATTGTAAGTGCCTTATCGGCAGGGGTAAATTTGCCCTATGCTTATTGCATATCCCCTCAGAGTCCAAGGTAGTTCCTTGAATGTAGAAGGTGCTCAGTTAATATTCATTGATGAAGTGGACAGATCAAGGAGTCAATGAAAGCCAGGATCCTAAGAAGCCTGCCTTTTGGTGCCGTTCTACTCAGTTTGGACATCATAAACTTGCCTAAAACAAAGCCTTTCCACTATAAACCGAGTTCTACTACGATTTCTCAGAAGTGAAGGCTCTTGCCCCAGCCTGATCCCTGAAACCGATGGTTCAGGTCAAGAGCTTTCCTGCATGAGAGAGTTCTCAAAGTGTCTGAGGTTTGCCATATCCAGTGCCTTGACAATCAAGGTGTCTTGATCATTAGAATGAAGGGGCTTATAATGTCAAATTCAAGTCCATAGCAGACTGGAGTAGAATCTCATACAAGTTTCAGTTTTGTCTCTGCCATTTACTAGTCAATTTCTCTATGCCTCAATTTCCCCATCTATAAAATAGATTTAATAATGGCTGTCCACATTATGGGGTTGCTGTGGGTGCCAATGTGATAATAAATGCACAAGTATTTTGGATATTGTACAACCCTATCTGAAGGTCAGGAATCAGGTAGGCAGAATCTTATAACCATCAGCTCATGTTTACTGGGCGCTCACGCTGTACATAGCTGTGCACTGGGTATAGACAGAGCTCTCCCTGTGTAACAGTAGAACAGCTGAGGAATTTTGTATTTAGTGTGGCCTGAACTCTGATCCACAGATAGATAAAAGCTGGGAAAAGAATTATAGCCCAGCAATCACATCTGAAAGTTTAGCTGTAAAGATTAGCTTGGGTAAGAAGGGAGCTAAGTGTGTGGCAAAAATTTGACCCTGGGCATGCCTTGAACACTTTGGATTTCAAGAGATTCTATCCCTTAAACATTTCACAACACCCTGATTTTGCTCCCTCCACTCACTGAAAGTTCTTTCTCTGTGAAGACTTTTTGGTTTCTTAGTTGATCAGTTGTAGCCAACTTCCTGATCACAATTGCCCCTCCAAAGTTATCCTGGGAGAACGTGCTAAGTCTGCTTCCCCGGAAAGGACACTCTAAAAATCTGATGCCCCTGAGTGATGTCACACTGCTGCTGGCTTTGGCAGCAGCCCAGCAAGGAGGAACAGTGACTTTAGGCCCAGGGGGTCCACCTTCCTCAGCCCTGTTTTCATGTAAATGTCGCTGTTGGTGAAAGGAAGTAGATGCAGAAATATCTGCTTCCGAAGCAGAACTCCCTCTGACTAAGAGGTTGCTGGGCTTTTTTTCTCTTTTTTCTTTAAGTTTTCCATGTGGCATCAGCAGCTGAGTAAGGGAAAGCTAAGGGGTTTAAGCGTGCTGGTGCTCACTGGGCCAGATTAATAACCCAGAGCCTTCCAAACTGACTGTTTGGGGTGTGACAGACTAGCCAGAGAGCACTGGGTTGTGGCAAACCCTGGCTGGAAAACCAGACTCTATCAGAAGTGGGAGTTGACTGCAGTGATGAAGTGACAAGCTTTCCACGCTTCCTCCCTGCCTCCACCTTCCTCCTTGCCTTGCCTCTCTTTCCTCCCATTTTACCGTGCGCTTCTGAGATGGCGGCACACCAATGGCTCCAGCCTCTGACAGCTGCTGCCCTCTGCTGGCGAGAAAGCGTCAGTCCGTTTGGGAGGTTCTGAGGTCTGTAACAAGAAACGAGCTTTAATGCAGACCAAGTCCAGTCTGTGGCTAGTGTGTGATTTGACTTGGGGAAGAGCAGAAAGATTCAGAGTGCCCCTTCCACCAAAATATTTCCTGAGTGACCTCAGCTTGGCACAGGTCTTTGGAATCCAACCCTTAGGGATTCATTGCTTTGAAGCCTTCAATTCCCTGTTCAAGAGGAGTGTCCCTCGGGGAGGCGACTCCTGGCTCCTCCTTACCTTGGTCAGACGTTGTAGTATTGAGGTTCTCCACCATGGATGATCCTTAAAAACCGTTTGTGACTCTGGTTGCTGGATTACCTAGACACAATCCTTTCTTGATGGAAGGCAACAGAGGGAATTTGAGTCTTGAGGGGGCTGTAGAAGGGTGGGCCTAGAAGTAGTCTCTTGCCTCAAAAGGAGCCATCCAAGAGTCGGGGTTCTGAGAGATCTGGAGGAAGAAGAATAGGAAGAACCAGATGAGAGTAAGGAATATGGTCCAGTTATGAGAGAGGAAGAGTGTCTAAGAAGGTAGATGATAAACTGGCCCTTATTACTTCTCAGCTTTCCTCGGAGCTGGAAATGCTGGTAGACTGGCTTCAGGAGGAAGATCCCCGTCTCTAACAGAACTATAGAGTGATCTTGGTGCTTCTCTGGATCTTCAGCTTAGAATACAGCCCAGCCAGACGGGAGCTATGACCTCACTGACCACATAGTAATTCTACTGGAGGGATTTATTTTCCTACACGAGCTCCTGCCAAGACTCTTGGTTAGAGCTAATGGGGCTCCCCCAGCCAGCGAGCGTCTCCTAGTGATGTGCGTAAACAGTGCCAGGCAGGAAATAGATTTCCTGTTCTTAATGGGCTTGTTAAACCTCTTATTGAGTGGGATTTAAATGACTTTAGTATGAATAATAATAGGAAGCAAGCATTATTATTAGTAGTAGAAAAATTATGATGTCAGCTCTGACTGCCCCTTCCCATTTTAATCCTGCCAGCTGGAGGTCCTTTTGCCAATAGAGCCCAGGGATGGGTGGTGAGTGACACTGGGACCAATAATTGGGGGAGATGGCAGACGTTTGTCTTTGTTACCTGCAGCCTTCCAGTGCTGAGCCCTTTTCCACTTTTATAGTCTTTCCTCCTTCATCATCTCTTTCATTCAGGGTTCTCAAGCTCTCATCCTGTCAGAGAAGGGCCTACAAACTTCCTTCTCTCTCTTTATTTTACTTTGGGTTGAAAGGCATGGACAAAGGTTCTAAGGTTAAATTAAGGTATTAGGTGGAGGAGATTTTAGAAAGGGTGGTGGATCTTGGAAGAAGCCCATGTAGAAACAGGGCTAATGTTCTCATCTCTGATTTACAGCTGGGACTGGAGGTATGAAATGTATCCCAGGATTTAGTAATTTATGTATCAGTTTCACTGTTTTTACCATAGTTTCCTGCAACTATATTGGTTTTTTTTTTTTAATACTTATTCTCTCATTTGACTTAAGTAGATTTGGCATCATCTTAAGCAGTATGTCTGTGAAATCATGGGTTCAATGTATGAGCCAGGTTTTTTTACCCAATACATATTAAAATGAATACCTAACAGCTAAATTTTTTAAGAAGTTTGTCCGTGTGGCAAGTGTGTTATGCCCTCGAAGGAAAGTGTACCACACTTCTGGAAGCACTGCTGTAGAGTAGTGGCTGTCAAATTTTAGTGGGCATAAGAAATACCAGCGAAGCTTGTTAAACTGTACATTGCTGGGCCCCTCCTTCAGAGATTCAGATTCAGCAGGTCTGTGGTAGAACCTATGACTTGCAGTTTTAACAGTTTCTCAAGAGGTGCTGATATCCAGGGACCACACTTTCAGTAGCACTGGCCTCAAGGACAAGTGCCCGTTTTCCAGTTCCACACATGTAGATTTCCTCATCTGAAAATGGGGATCGTACCTATTTCAGAGGATTCGTCTTAGTTCACGGACTTGGTGGCTTAAACAACAAATGTTTATTCCTCACGGTTGTGGAGGCTGGAAAGTCCAAGATCAAGGCACTGGCAGATCAGCTGTCCTCACACGACCCAGAGAAAAATCATTTCTCTTCTTATAAGGGCACTAATCCCATTCATGAGGGCTCACTCTCATCCGCTAATTGCTTTCCAAAGGCCTTGGTTCCTACTGCCATCCCTTTGGGGGTTGGGATTTCAACATATGAATTCTGGGGAATATAAACATTCACTCCATAACAATGTTTATGGCGTTAAATGAGTTATTTACCGTCTGTAGAACACCTGGCACATAGTGGATACTGTGTAAGGTGGAATGATTTTTCTTGGAGCCATTCTACCCATTTAGGGTTTTTAAAGCTGTAGGGCTTTTTAGGGCTTTGCTTGAAGATCAGATGGGAAATGCAGGGAATTCTGTCAGGTTAATTCTAGTTCTAAATTTAAGCCCATTATGCAACTCTGGGAGGCTAGGCAGTTCTCCAGCAGCACTTGGCTAGTATTCTATCTTACAGAACTCTGGCAAAAAGAGACAGTAGGGTCTTCATTCCTCTCTGTCTGGTCAAGTGCTGTGTTGAGGGCTAAGGAAATGCAGTAAGTGTGAGTGGATCCTTGCTGTGCTTACTGTGTTCTGAGAGAGAGACAGGCAGACAAAGACTAGCTTACAATTTAAGTGATTGTATTTGTGATTTTTCAAAGCTGCGCAGTAGTTGACCCCCATTCTGTGTTTGAAGAGTTCACCAGTGTAAGTCTGAAAGGGAGACAGGACCCTTATTCTATTACTGAAACCCAAAAGCCTAGTTTCACTTTCCCCAGCCTCAGAGAACCATGTGAGCCAAGCTCAGCAAATGGGAGGAAGAACTCACTCTGGTGATGGCGGTGAGGTGGAGAGGGGTGGGGGCTGCAGCCCATCTGGGGTGCAGTGGTGGCAGTGCCAGCAGCAGAGGACCCCATTAGGCTGTTCCTGGAACATCATCCTTGCTGTTGTGGAAGCCTCCTGGCATTTCTACTCATCTTCCACATATGATTCTCAAGATCTTTCATCAAATCCTTTTCTATTTCACACAGTAAATGATGCAGAGCCAATGATGGTTTTTAGAGTAGTAAAGTGACATATCACAAACTATTTTAAAGATGACTGACCACCATCTGGAGCATGGATTAGAGGAGGAGTAACTCAAGGCAGAGAGACTAAGGAGGAGCAGTTATCTGAAGAAGTGAGGGTGGAGATGAGAGGAGAGAGGAAGAAATATTTAGGAGGTAAAATTGACCAAGACTGATGATTGGAGGCCTGATTTTATATTTGAACTTAGAAGACAAAAATTAATTTTCAGTTTTATGTGCATCTTTAGTTGCCTTTTGGAGATAAATATCCATTTTGTGGGCAAGGTAGGTACCCCAAAATGGATGAGAAAACAAGAGAAAAGGTTGTTGAATAGGGTTCTGTTTGGAGGACAGCTTGGCTGTGGTCTCCATTTCAAGTCTTTTCAACTCAACAAACATTGATCATTTATTAGATGTTAGACATTGATAGTTATTTAAGGACACCATTTCTTTCGATTCTGGTGTTGAAAACGAGTAGAGATATAGAGGGAAAAATCCACTTGATCTTACACTAACACACACAATTACTCAACACAACATAATATGCATGTTGGTCTTGAGATTCCTCGAGGCCCAAACGAAACATATGATAATTCTGTACTAGAACAGGGTATATACTGTAAATTTTTAGCTGCTTGTATAAACCTCTCTCTTCTTTCCTCTCACTTGCAAATAACGCACTGAGTTATCACCTCCCCAACCCTGTGAACTGAAGGGCTCACAATGCAACGTTCTTTTTGCTGAATGAATATATGTGCTGCCAAACTTACACATTTGCTCCTTGCGGTATGTTTATTGGGAAGCTTATACCACTGTCTTCTTTGCTTTTTGGAAAAGGCTGTGGGTAGATCCATGATGCCAGCTATTTACATACCTCGCTCCTGCCTGCTCTTTCAAGGCTCTTTGTTCAAGTGTCAGTACTGCTTTGTAAAACATGAACAGAGTTGGGGGGAAAGTAATTACAGTTCACGTCCTGTGTTTCTACTGATGTGATGTTGAGCTGCCTGACTGCACTCTTTCCTGTTGCTTCTCTCCTCCTGTCTTTTCCATCCCAAGCTCACTCTCCACCCCTGCCCCCCTCCCCTCACTTGCTCTTTTGTGTGTCAGAGAACCACATACATGGAAGGTAGCTGGCCTTCTCATGGCCACTAGGTAACTGGGTCTAGAGAGCCTGCCCACCTTCAATGTGTCAAGATGCCAGGGCCCTGGCTGCCTCCACAGGGAAATCTCTGGTGTGTTCAGTTCCCAGAGGCCATGATGGGCTGCCCTCTGAACTTAGACCTGAAACAAAACCTTCTTTTGGGTCAGACCAGTCCAGGAGATTTTCATGGTTATTTTAGATTGTGGAGACTTCTCATTTCCCTAGAGGGCATGTTTTCTATATGAGTGCTCTCCTAACTTCTCTGTCTACATTTAATGATGTAATAAATCAGAGTTTGGTTACAGGCACATTCACACCTATATCCTAAGATCATTAGTGGACACCTTTTCCTACGGTCAAAATTCCACCGTTGGTGGTGGGGGGTTGTTTAGAGTCATGATTGTCTAACTTTTGAGTTTCAAAATAGTATTTTAGAATTAATCATGTTGACCAACATGATATTGTCAACTAAGGGTTATTTTTTAAAAGAACATTTTATCAACTGTTATTGCCACTGTATCATAAAAGAAAGGGTCCTTTTAACTCCAAAATGTAGGAAAGACATTCTTTCAATATAAAGGACAGTTCTTTACATTAATTAAATGTAGGTTTATTTTAAAAATCTGATGTCTTTTTGAGAAGAAGAATGGTATTTCCTGGAAATATGCCATGAAAATGGTGCCATGTGGCTTCCCAGCCCTTGGGGATGTCATGGCAAGGGAATGTCTTTTTCTGTGTGTCATCTGTAAATGCTGGCATGGTGCTAGGTGTTCAGTGGCCCAGCGTGTTTCATCTCCCTTCCTGAGAGCTCCCAAATTCCTTCAACCTTGGGTGCTGAGTGATTATTTGCCTTGAATTATTTTATGCAGTTTGCCATTATTTGATATTTATTCATTGAACACAAATTTACTGATTTGAACCTTTACACACACACACACACACACACACACACACACACACACACACATGCACATATTCTGTATTTCTTAAACATACAAAACACTTTTCGTTTTCTTTTTGATTTCCTTATTGGTAAAAAATTATGGTTTATCTTTTTTATGACTACTATGATTATAATCAATGTGATCATTGATAAAATGTTTTTTACTAAATAATAAAGACTTGTGGTTTTATTAAAATAATTAATATTATTGATGATGTGCCACGTTGATAAGAAAATGCTAGGGGAGAAGGTTTGGTAGATATATAGTAAGTTTAGTTTTGGGCATAGCAAGTTTGAAATTGCAGCAGAACTTCCAGATGGTGTCACATCCAGAGTTCTCTTTTCTCCCAACTATATTTTACACTTTTGTCATCAGAGGCTATGCTTTTTCCTCTTTGTTCCTCCCTTGTCCAGTGAAGAACACATAGTAGATTATGAGTAAATGCTTGTTTGTTGCCTTAGGAACTAAGTAGTTGGAAACTGGTGAAAATTTCTAGGAAACATGGAAGTTGAGAACTGGTGATCAATGAGTGACTATGGGACAGTAATACAACAGACACATCACAGGTTTGGGGGATTGCATTTGAGAGGTTTCAAGCGTGTACATGAAATGGAAGCTGAAAAATGAGTACCTGAACGATACAGCTTTTTAAAAAGTCCATTTTGTAAGACTAATAACTTGGGATTCAGAAAATCATTGGATGGCTTAAATGGGATAAAATTTTTGTCTAGAACACTTCCCCTCTGGGGATTCCAAGAAGTACACTCATGCAAAGAAGTTCATTTATTCATTCATTCAACAAATGTTCATTGAACACCTACTACATGCTAGCGTTATTCCAGGTGCTGGGAATGTAGCAGTGGATGAAACAAAGATTCCTGACCTCAGAGAGTTTATATTCTAACAGAGAGTGATAAGCAATCCACAAAATAAACAAATATATAGTATTCTAGGTAATGATGAGTGCTCTGAAGAAAAATGAAACAAAATGTAGAGAGAGGATGGGCTAGGGTGGTGGTGGTGATT
Source organism: Equus przewalskii (assembly GCF_037783145.1). Taxonomy (NCBI): domain Eukaryota; kingdom Metazoa; phylum Chordata; class Mammalia; order Perissodactyla; family Equidae; genus Equus; species Equus przewalskii. The sequence goes on from NC_091855.1 coordinate 23,214,428, forward strand.
TCAACTTTAAATAGGATAAACAACAAGACTAGGATAGACAGACAGCCCTGGTGCAGTGTAGTTTTCCAGGAACCAAAGCAAGATGTTCAGGAAGCGAGAGGCCTCGAATTCTCCGAGTGCAATCTGACTTTGCATCCCAATTAACAGTGACAGCCTACTGCTTTAAAATAGGAAATAAAGTGGAAGGAATGCAAACGCTTGATAGTTGACCTGACATTCACTGTTGCAAGATTGGAAACGTACAATAAATGTCACTGATGGAGCAATATTCATGAAGTAAAAATGTCATTTTTCAATTTGGCATGAGGATGGTTTGACATGTATTAGTCGTGCACAGAATATTTTCATAATTAATGCATTAATAATGCAGCTGTCCTTTTTCTCCCCACCCCAAATTAAAAAGGAGGACATGGGGAGAGTCAGGGGAAAGAGTAGCTCTCGCCCTGATCAGACCTTTTCTGCCAGCATGTGTCTCCTCCATTTCTGTGGCATTGGTTCTGATTGGTATCAGTCCAGATTTATCCATCTCAATTCTTCCCTCTTGTTTCTGTGAACAACACCATGGCCTTTTCTACTGAGGGCTTTCTTCTTAATTTTCAACAGTACTTTAAAAAATCTTTCTAAAGATGTGCATTTACTGTAGAAATGACACATAAACAAAATCAAGGATATAAAAATCTCCCATAATCACACCACCCAGAGAAAACAACTACTAATGTTTTAGTGTTTATGCTTCAGTCTTTTCTTTTAGTTATACATATTTACAAATATGAGACATTCTATGTATAGTTTGATGATCAATTTAATACATAGTAAATATTTTTTCATTTTAGTAAATGCTTTCCTACAACATCCAGTGGCTGGGTGGTACAGATGTAGCATGATATAATTAATTCCCTCTTATTGTCATGTAAGTTGTTTCTATATTTTTGATATACCATGTATATAGTTGCGGTAAGCAAACATAGCAAAATCTTTGTTTATATCCATGATGATTTATTTTGGAAGATTCTTAGATGTGAAGCTGATGGGAATATTAGTTCTCTTACCACAGTAATGCTACAAAACAAACAAAACCTTTGTGGCATAAACAATAAGCATTGTTGTTCACGTGACTGGCGTCAGCTGGGCATCCACTAGCTAGCTCGGCTGATCTTGGCTGGACTTGCTGTCAAGCCTGGGTGTTGCTTGGCTGGCTGTCAGCTGATCCAGGCTAGGTGGGGCTGGGGTGACTGAGGGAACTTGGCTTCGCTTTGCTATTGTTCTCCAGCAGGCCGCCCCAGGCATGTTCTCGTGTCATTGGCAGAGACACGGCAAGCTCATTCTTCTATGTGCTTTTCAAGTCCCTGCTTGTCTCACATTTACTAATATGGCGAAGTGAGTCATGTGACTGAGCCCAGTGTCAAAGGTCAGGGCATTCTGCCTCATTCAGTTGGAGGATGCATGGCAAAGTCATGGATTCAAGAAGAGTAAAAAATTAGGGCTAAATTTGCAATCTCTCTGACTGGGCCAAAAGGTATGCTTCTTTATTTTTAAGGCTCATGATAAATGTTTCCAGATTGCTCTTGAGAAAGCCTGAACCAGCCCCACCAATGGTGTGAAAGACTTGGCGGTTTTCCAGTTCTCTTTACCCTGGCTGATTCTGGGAGTGATTTATGATTCTCCATCTTGGCTGTTTTGATTGGCCTCTCTACCTGTTCCCTGGGCTGCACGTTTTCTCTTTGTGCTGATTCTTTCCCTGCAGAGTGCCCCCCAAGCTGCCCTAGTCTCTGGTCTACTTATCCCCTCATCCGGTTCCTTCTGCCCACTTTACCTTACACCTGTGCTGACCAACTCTTAGCTATCTGGAATATTCAGTGACCCATAAAAGCCCTTTCCCCAACCATCCTGAGTTCGCAGGCATTTACTACTTGTCTTTTAGCTCTGCCACCTACCCCAGCAGTAAGGAAATTGTTAGTCCTCATTATTCCCAGAATCTCAGAATTTTTTAGAGCCAGAAAAGACTGAGAATTCAATCTTATTTTTTACACAATGTTGTCCCAAGGATATAGCTATTATGTGTGTGGGTGAAGACACGGATGTAGATAAAAATTTGCCTAGAGAAAAGGCTGGAAGGAATTAACCACTGCTAATATTTTAGTATATGTCTGTGCAGAGGAATTATGAGTGAGTTAAAAAAACTTTAACATTGTGTACAAAAATTGAGAGTCAGAGAAGTTAAATGATTTGCCGCCTATCCTACAGATAAATAATTGTAGAACTGTGACTACAGCCCAGTTCTGCTGATTCCTGGTTTAATGCTCCTGGGAGACAATACCACAATGCGACCTCTGGGGCCCAGCTGTCTTTTGTTTGATTGTTTGTTTCCAAGTAGCATTGGTAGTTTGGTTTGGTTTGGTTTTGCAAGAGTGCTTTGCTTTTTGTGGGTTCATAGGGAAATTAAGACTATTTCTAAAAATGATTGAGTCGTCCAAGCCTGCTATGTGAGTGTAGTGGGCATATACATATAAAGTCTGAATGCATAAATTATCATGGCTTAAAATTTGACGAATGATTCAGGTAAGTAGTGGATTTTATCTGTTAAATCGTATTAAGGATCCCAAGTGGATACATCCTGAGTTCTGGGCGCATAATTTATCATAGGTATCACATGGATTCTATGTAATTATATTAATTACTTAGTATATACAAAGGTAAGCTCTGCAGATTTAGGATAGAATCAGATAAGCTTTTTAGAGACCTCTAAATTGGTGATCCAGTGGCTAAGATTTGGCGCTCTCACCACTGTGACCTGGGATTGTTTCCCAGTCAGGGAACCACACCACGTCTGTCCGTTGTCATACCGTGTTGCTGTGATGCTGAAAGCTATGTCACCAGTATTTCAAATACCAGCAAGGTCACCCATGGCGCACGGGTTTCAGCGGAGCTTCCAGACTAAGGCAGACTAGAAAGAAGGACCTGGCCCCTCACTTGCAAAAAACTGGCCATGAAAACCCTATGAATAGCAGCGGAGCATTGTCTGATATAGTGCTGGAAGACGAGAGCATGGTGCAAAAGGATCAAGCGCGGTTCTGCTCTGCTGTCCACCAGGTTGCTGGGAGTCGGAATCAACTTGATGGCACTAACAAAAAATTGATTAGATTGCTTAAATTCCTTACTATGAGGCAACTGAGGGTGGGTCACTGTGACAGAGTATTCTTTCCTGGAGCTCCCCTACACTAGAGTGATTCTAAAAATCTGGGGATTGGTTGGGAGACCAGGGCATGGGCTCGGTCCATCGAAACGATGGGTTGTTCTGCTTGGAAATGAGTCATGGAGTTGTTTCCTGCTTGCCCTCTGTCTTGTTTCTGTTTCACGTGAGCACTGTTTCTAGGATATCCAAAAAGGGAAAGAAAATGTTAGTTATTCCTCTGGAGAGTAGGGAATGGCTCAAATATTGCTATGGTGATGAGGAAGTGAGAAACATACTTTGGAGAGCCTTTGATGTTGGTGTCTTGGGCATATTGTTCTGAGCCAAAGTCAGATGTTAAATTGAAGCATTGGGGGCCTAGAAACATGTTGCTATTGCTACCTTAGTACCTTTTACCTTCTTAGGGATTTCTTTAAGGATTTTTGGATCACAGAGGAAATAGATACTCAGAAATGGACGTAAGTCAGTGGGTACAAAGAGACTGGGACCTGGAGCTGCTTCTCTAGGCAATAAGAGGAGGGATGCAAGCCCCTAAAAAATAAGCATTTATAGGTTCTCTTCCCTAGTGCTTCCATGGTGTTTATTCTTCTCTGTGCCAGTGGGCTTGCAGAGAAAGACTGCCCTGGAGCTGAGTTTTTGCAGGTGCAAGGGGAACTGCCAGACAGTTGAAGAATTCAGAGACTTTCATCTGGTCAGCAAGGGTCTAGGTGTTCTGTGTCCAGATGGACTCTAGCAACATATGCTTGTTTGTACTAGGATTCAAGCATAATACAATTGTCACTATTTACCCACAATCCCACATGTACCAGACACATGCTCTCTTGGCATGCACACATGCACCTGGGCCCCATCTACTAGGGTGACTTACTTAAGAGTACTTAGGAAGTGCCCTAAGATAGTTGTTGGCTGCTTCTTGATGACAAAGTGCTCAGGTACAGCCAGTTTAACACAAGCGTGTCACTGGAACTGAGTAAGTAGATTTTGATAAAACTAGTTCAGTTAATATCTCCCTTAGGGTGAAGTGCAGCCTTCTCCACTTCACTTCTCTAGCTAAGAAAACCACAGCCCCATTTCCAACTTGTGTCCCGACTCAGATTTAACTGTTAGTGATTGTTTAAGACCACAGTGAGATGCTCATGGCTGTGCATTAAGACATTTGGGGAGGTGGTGGTGGGAGGGTCAGTAAAAAAGGAACCGATAGAGTCAAAGGGCAAGGATATGTGCTGGAGGCACATGGCAGTATGAGGAGAAAACCAGCAATGTGCAACTTATTACCCTGCTTGAAGTCAACATGGTGGCCCCATAGTGTCAAGGACAGGGTCTGTGCTCCATTATCTCAGTTCTCTGGAAGAGAGTGCTAATGAGACAGAGGTAAGAGTATGAAAGCTCACCTAAATTGTTTAGTTTTGTTAAGTCTCACAGCTACAGTTTGCACCTTCACCTGCAGCTCTGGCGAGAAAATAACTAGCATGGGGCACGAGAAGGAATTGTGAATGACAGCAGTACACATTTGTCAAAAAGTTCTTCAAAGTCATCCCAGCTTCTTACTTAACCTCTCTATGCCCGTTTCCTCTTTTGAAAAAAGTACAGTAATAATAGAATAATAGCATCTATCTCATAGGCTTATTGGGAAGATTAAATGAGTTAGTACTAAGGAAACATTGAAAACCATACCAGCATATGGTAAGTGGTCTTTGAATGCTAATTGTTGGTGCTGTTATATTTATTAACTGCAATACCTATGTTGGACTGGCAGGAGCATCTTATATGAGAGTCTTTAATATTTCCCTACCATTTCTGGGTTGCTCTTGCCCCACAGAAGGAGCAAAGGAGCCATTGGTACCACTGGAGCCCATGATGAGTGTTGGGAGGTAGGGACACCTTGGCAACTGCTGAAATGCACCCATGCCAGCTTGCCCACCCTGTCTGCTGTTACCAGCCTGAATTCAGAGCCCAGAGCTCTTTAAGCACTGGTTTTCATGCCTACCCTCAACTTACCCCTCTCCCTGCTGTTTAGCACTCACCTTCAGCTGACACTGTGCTCATTTGTAGTTGTGGACTCATTCTTCCTCTCTGAAACGCTCTTTAGTTGGCTCCTGAGGGACATTCTCTCTCTAGCTCCAGCTCAACTGTGAGCTCCTTGCAGTGGAAAAACTACCTCTGATGTCCTTCTCCGTCCTTTCTCCCTCACCATTGGCACCCAGTTCAGTGTTCTGCACATATGTGATCCTATTCCCAATTTGATGCAGGTCAGGATTTATTCACTCTTGGGCTCCCCTTAGCACCCAGTGCAGACCCATGGGAGGTGTGACTGGAAAATATTGGTAGAAAAGAATCTCAAACAGTGCCCTGTTGCCTGAGTCCTTTCCCACCCACCTGAGTGCCACTCACCGTATACATGGCTCACATTGGTGGGTTTGATCACTGTATACAGAAAATAGAAGCCCTGCCTTGGGCCCAGGCCAGGGCTTAAGGTCCCAAAGGGATGTTTCATTCATCTTGGGTTGGAGTCACCTTATCTGTATATTGGAATGCTTATATCCTTAGTCCTTGAAAAAGGAGAAAGTTCTGTTTGTCTTCAATGTCTTACCATGACACCCCCATCACATACTCCTCTATAAACAGAACAATAATGACCAACATTTATAAAACATGTACTATATGCTACGTGCTCTGTTAAAGTCTGTAAAGTATCTTACTTAAGCTTTTCATTTGATCCTACAAATTAGATGTTTCACTCCATTTTTACAGCTAAAGAAACTGAGGCTTAGAGAGCTACTTGACCAAGATCTCAAACTTACTATGTAACGTAAACTATTGACCTAATGCTAACTTAGTCTAACTGGACTTGCTCTTAACTTCTTCTCTACAGGTTTATAAAAATACTCTTTTATGTACACGCAGACATTCTTTTTAAATTTTTGCTGCTTAAGCATATATTTCCTTCTCTGGAGACAGGGACATTTTATTGAAATTTCTTCCTCTGCCCTCTGATATTGCAGTGGTTTCACTGTGCACACATATACTCTGAGAATGTACCATTGACTAGGTTGTGCACCCCGCATGATGGCTTACTAGAAGCCTGGTTCTTCTAGAGCAGGAGGCACTGAAGAGAAAGAGCAGGATTCAACTTCAAAGGTGCACACACCTGTTGCAATTCATACTTTGCTCACACGTGAGCTCAGCCCATCCTAGGACCAACCCTCGTAGGGCTTAAAAGTTCTCAGTATTAGCATCTCCTCATTAAGGTCTGTTTGTACCTTTCTTTGATCCAATATCTGTCCTCCGTAAGGTGCTTCTTAATTTCCACAGCATCCTGCTTGATGTTCTTATGTCTGTTACCTGTAAGGCTGGAGTATAGAAAACAAGTGTCTCCCTTGCAGCAGGAGAGACAGTACAGGGAATTTGTGGCTGAGCCTAGGGCTGCTCATATCCGTAGGGTGTAAGAGAGACACTTTAGAATTTTGGACATCTGGAGTTTAGGGAGCCTGGGAGGTTTCAAGCAGCCTCCAGTCAGCTTGCCCCACGTTTTTAAAAGCACATCTGCAATTTATGGTGTGTCCTCCTCTCCATCACAGCCCCTCCTCCTTACTGCTTAGGCCACTCCCCTGAGAGAGAAGCAGCCATGTTGATTCTTTATCTTATCATTAGGCAGCATCTTTCTTTAAGTTTTATTATCAGGAGAATCATCCACACATGTAATATAATATGTGATATAGGAAGCTTTATATAAATGTTTGTTAAAAAATAAATGAAAATAAATACAATGCAAAGAAGATCTCATTTACCCTAGACATTCAGTTCTGTTCTTTAGCGGTAACAACCATCATCAATTTCATATAGTTCCTTCTAGAAAGTTTCCAGGTATACACAGACACGTGTGCATATGTGTATTGCACTCCACTTGGACTTCGCACATGGGGTTGGCTGGAAATGTTGCTGAGCTCCCACTGGTGACCCTCCTGCAAGGCACCCTGTGGTTCTGATCAAGGCCTCTGGGATACAAGCATGCACAACAGAGAAAGCACTTACCCTTCCTGCCACCTTTGCGGCCCACCTAGGGCTGTCAAACCGACTCATCAAAGCTTGAGAGATCAATTCCACAGAGGTCCAGAGCAATAATGTTCTCGGGAAGATGACAAACCAGAATATAGAGTTAAGACTTACTCTTCCTGAAGTTCACCAAAATTTTAATAGAGTTGGGGCATAAGGGAAAGGAAACTATGGATGATTATTTTCTTCTTTTTACATTTCCAAAATTTTTAATAATTACTATATAGTTATAATGAAAAATTTGTTTATAATGAAAAAATCCCAATGCACTTAAAAAAAGTATTACTAGTTCCCACTGACATGGAGTATTAAGCTCTCAACTTATTAAATCTACTAATAAAGTTTCTATTGGTTACAAACAGATACAAAATCCCTTTATAAGAAATACCAGGGGACAGCTACCATTGTTTTGTTGTAATAGAATCAGGTCCTAATGAACACAGTGCTAGAAATCACAGCTTGCAGAAACTAGAAATGAAATAGAATTGGTTTTGGGCATCTCTACAGTGAATTAGCATTGTGCCTTGAAAACTATCCTGGACTATGATGCACATGGTAAGTCATGGGATCTCCCAGTATGATTTTAAGGCTGCACATGCCCATTCTCCTTGTCTCATTTGTTGACAATCATTGCTCTAGGGCAGTGGTTCCCATGCTGTGGGCTTTTGGGTCCTCTGGGGCTGGGAGGTTACTGCAGTTGGACTGTGGACCTTCCAAACATAGCACATTGTCTGCCCCAAATAATACAGTTCCCATTTATTGAATATCTACTATATGCCAGGCACTGTTCTAAGAACTTTCTTGTATTTACTCATTCAATTCAGTAACCCAGTGAAGCTGATAGCATTTTACTCCCCTTACAGATGAGGAGACTGAGACACAGAGGAATGAAGTAAATTGTCCAGTGTCTCTCCACTATTAGGAGGTGAGGTCATGGTTAAAATCCACAACATCTGGCTCCAGAGCCACCCACCTAATCACTAACCCATGATACCTCTCAGAGAAGTAGATGATGTTTCATGTATGTGGGCTGTTGGTCTGAATGTTATGTGTAATATTTTTTCTCAGTTGTTTGTAGATTCTGTTGGGAGATTAATCAAAGAATTCGTGTAAAAGTGATACTGAGTTTACATCAGCTTTTTGTCGTCAGTATTTTCTCTGTCCGTAGATCTAAAATGCAACTTATCTCCTGTAATGATCTTCCAAATCTTTAGAAGTTCTAAAAAGACTATGGTCCAAAAGGCTGAAAATCACTGCTCTAAAGGAAGGGGATGAGAATCCAACACACACCATCCCTTCTTCTTTCTCGACTGGCTCCCTGCTAGCTCTACTCATCTCTCCTGTTCTCAACCAGGATCAGTGGCGTGTACTCTCATTCTTTGTGCTGTGGACAGGCGCTGGTGAAATGACTTGATAAGCACTGCTTTGGGAGTCATCTGGTAAGATACATAAATAATTTCATCACATAGCCTCCTTCTCCCTGGAAGCATGCATTAGAAGAAATTTCTGTGTCTTATATTCTGTATGAGAGGCAGACCGGACTTTCAGTTAGAAGGGCCATGTTCTAGTGTCAACTCCTCTATGATCTGTGTTACTTTCAGCAAGTCATTCTACTCTGTGCCTCAGCTTCTTCGTCAGTGGAATGCCTTGCCTGTTTGGGAGAATGGTTGCAGAATTAAGTGAGATGACAATTCTTTGTGTTTTTTTTAGATGCTCCTTTATTTATTTTAAAGAATGTTGAATACCTACTCCATAACAGGCACAACTCTAGGTTCAGGAATTCCAGCAGTGAGCAAAACAGACAAAGTCCCAGTCCTCACGGAGATGACGCTCTATGTGGGGAAGACAGATGAAAAAGAAATAAATATATTGTCAGGTGGTGATAAGTGCAATGGAGAAAAATAAGACAGAGTAAGGGGAATAGAGAGGGGGTGATTAATTTGTGTAGGAGTTCAGGAAAGGCCTCAGTGTTGAAGCTGTACTTGAGCTCATTCCTGAGGATGTCAGAGATTAAGCCAGAAGGATATGAGGGGAGATGGTGTCAGGCAGAGGAAACAACCAGTGCAATGACCTTGAGGGGGGAATGTGCTTGATGTGTTGGAGGCACAGGAAGGAGCTTGTGTGCCTGGGACAGAGAGGAAGACTGAGAGTGGAGATGAGGTCAGAGCTCTAAAGGGCCAGATTACAGAGGGTCTGGGAGTGAGATGGAGCCACGCAAGGATTTGAGGAGAGAGCGATATGCTCCGATTTATACTATAAATGGCTGATCACTTTTGCTGCATGAGGAGAATAGCATTTAGGGGACAAGGGAGGGAAGCTGGTTAGGAAACTATCATCATGATCCAGGTGAGTGATGATAGTGGCTCGGACCTTGGTGTTAGTGGGGGAAGACGTGGGAGAGGAGGTCTCATTCTGGGTGTGTTTTGAAGATAAGCCTGACAGGATTTTTTAAAAGAGGGAGCAAGGTTTACACCAAGCACATTGTCAAAGTTTTTGGCCTGAGGCCCTGGAATGATGAGTTGTCATTTCCTGAGGTGGGGAAAGCTGAGAGAGAAGCAGGTTTGGGGCGAGGGTTAAAATTAGGGCTTCAGCTTTGGACTCGAGTTTCAGTGTCTTTGAGATACTCAAGAGGAGACACGAACTAGATGGTTGTATGTGTGAGATATGAGTTTAGGGAGAAGTCTGGGTTGGAGTTATGAATTTGGGGGTCATTAGCATACATATATTATTTAGAGGCCTGGGACTAGATGGGAACATGGAGATTTGAGTATAGATAGTGGAGAAGTCAAAGGGCTGATCCCAGGTGTGGGTGGGGAGACCCATTGTTTAGAGTAGGGGTTGGCAGACAGCAGCTGGATTGTTGTCTCATTTTGTAAATGGAGTTTTATTGGAATACAGCCATTTGCATTCCTTTATCTATTGTCTGTGGCTGCTTTGGAGCTTCAACTGCAGAGTTGAATAGTTGTGACAAAGACTTACAGCCTGCCAAACCAACAAAATTTACTATCCGGCTTTTTATAGACAATGTTTGTCAACCTGGATTAGAGATCAGGGAGATGAGAGGGATCCAGGAAAGGAGACTGAGAAGGAATAGCCAGAGAGGAGAGAGGGACCCCGAGAGTTTCGCACCAGAGGCCAGGTGGTCTAAGAGTTTCAATCAGCAGTATTAGAGTGTGTGACACTGGGCAAGTTACTTCACCTGTGAGGTCAATAGTCTCACAGGATTCTTGTGAAGATGAAATGAGATGATAAAGGTAAAATATAGCTGTGCCTGGTATACAGCAAGTGCTCAGTAAATGTTCTTAATGCACCCACTTCTATTTGCTTAGTCTGTGGTCCTCAGTCAAGGCTCTGTACTAGATGCAAGATTCAGGGTGTTTGATGACTGCCTTCACTTGTCTTGAGTAAGCTCCATGACTGTGACCTGTACTCAGGGCCCCTAGGAAGCAGGAGCAAGGTGAGCCAGGGCCCATGCCCCAACCCTGTACACCCTGTCTCCCAAGGGGACCTTGAAGGAGAGCTCTAACCCTCCAACATCTGCTTTTACCCTCTATTTTTGACAAACAGTCTTTAAGGAAAGCTTTTGAGCAAACAACAAGTCCATCTTTATGAGATTACCAATGTCAACACATTCAACGTATATCAGGATTTGATAGGCTCCTATGGGGTTGTGCCTGTGACAACATTGGCTGACAGTACTTGCCTGGGGAATTATATAACATACCTCTAATGCTGGAGAAGGGTCTTGATATCCCACCCAGATCTGGGGCATTTTCTCCCAGGAAGAGCCTTAGATGAGAAGCTTGAAGTGGGAGTGAGATCTGTTGGGACTTCTCTAAAGATCCTGGCTCCAAAGCTTGGATAGGGAAAGAAATACCTTGCATTCATGTAGTAGTTTGGCATTCTGCACATTAGCTTCATCCCTGGTCCCCTCTGAGTAGAGTCATGGGAGCATGCAGGAGAGCTTGTCCTTTTGGGAAGGTCATGAAAGAGAATTTGGCTGTTCCCACTCACTTGTTCTTACATCTGTTTTTGGTCCCCTTCTTTCCATAATTGTTACTTTCCCTGGTTAGCTTCTAAAGCAGTGGGTCTCAAAGGACAATCTGTGGACCAGCAGCATTAGCATCACCTGGAGATTTTTTAGGGGTGCCAACCCAATCCATGGAACCAGCAGCCTTTGATGTGTGACCTTGGGCAAGTTAGTTAACTTCTCTGAAATGTGGTCTGCCCCAATGGAACATGGGAATAACAAGAGCACAGAATTTTTGTAAAGATCAAATGAGATGAGTCATCCACTGAGTTTAACAAGTCCTCCAGGTGATTCCAATTGTGCTAAAGTTTGAGAACCACTCCTCTAAAGATTCTTCTAAAAGATCCCCATTTTTGGACAATGAGAAGTTCCTGCTAAGAGAATTTTTCACATTTTACCCCTGTATGCATCTCAGACTATTTTTAATCTGAGCTAATCTGCCAATCATCTTTCCAAAATGAATGCTTTCTCATTTTCTTAAAAATTTTATAGGGTATCAATCAGTTTAGCTTTTCCTTAAAGACTCAAGGCGTAATTTTGAAAATAATTATTACTGTTTTCGCTGTAGAGCTTTTGGAATCATACTTCTATGTTTTTGTATTCTTTATGAACTTAAAAATTCTTTTTAGTTGTTTGTTGCTTTCTTATTCATTGTCTGGATGTCAGCTGTTATTACCATAAATATACTAGTATGAACCTTGTCACTTTCTAATATTTTATTTTTAAACTGATTCTGTACAGGGATTAAAATAACTAAGATGGTTAATAGGGTATGTAACGCAAGAGTAAATAAGTAAAAAATAAGAGTAAATAGCTAAATGAGGAGCTGATGGAATATTTTTTTTTTTTTTAAAGCTTTTTTTTTTTTTTTTTTTAAAGATTTTATTTTTTTCCTTTTTCTCCCCAAAGCCCCCCGGTACATAGTTGTGTATTCTTCGTTGTGGGTTCCTCTAGTTGTGGCATGTGGGACGCTGCCTCAGCGTGGACGAGCAGTGCCATGTCCGCGCCCAGGATTCGAACCGACGAAACACTGGGCCGCCTGCAGCGGAGCGCGCGAACTTAACCACTCGGCCACGGGGCCAGCCCCTGGAATATTTTTTTTAAGGATAAGCTCTGTACCTGAATTTTGTAGCATAAGAGCTGGATTCTTGCCTGCCTTACTGTTCCCTTCTGATCATGTTCTCAGTAGCTGATGTTTTGAATAACTGAAAACTTGTTGCACAAAACTCATCACTCAGTACTTCTCTTGAATGTTTCCCCCATTATGTTACACTTTTCTTTTTTTTCACTTGTCTATCTTTTGCATATCTTTCTTTCTTTGTTATTGACATATACAGATATTTTCCTAAAAGATACAATTCATAACATATCATCCATTCACACGTAAATTACTGCCCTTTGGAATAAAAGGTAATCACTAAATGTGAGGTACCCCCTCCTCACTCCCCTTCTTCCTGTTGTTCTGTTTCCCCTGGGTTCCTAATGCAGCCTGTGTAGAGAGTACACGTGGCTGAGATGTGAAAAACCCTGGGTTCTAGGCTGGTTCCGCCACTAAGTGACTGTAGAATTAGGCAAATTACTTGGCTTCTCTGGGCTTTGAGCTGCAACATTATACATGCAGATGGCAATGCCTGCTCCTCCTTCCTCACAGCTGTATAGCAGGAGTCCAAATAAATAGTGCAAGTGGAAATGCAACACAGTATACACCTGGGAAGCACCACTGTTAGGGTACGTCCATGGCTTTTGGCTTCCTGTAGGCCTAGGAATTGCTTCTTCAGTATCCTCTTCCCCTATATCCAGCTGCCTTGGCTCAGAGACTGTGGGACTGTGCTATATTTTTCGTCATGCTTCAGAGTATGCCCAATCAACACAGACATAAAATAAAGCCACAAAGAGAAAGCTAATATTCACTATAGAAAATGTTGGAGGGAAAGACAAAAACACTCAATGATAACTCTACAAACAACTCTTATTATGGCTGTGGAAGACACAATAATGTGGCTAATGCTGTGTTTTGGCTGTTCTCACTGCTTGGGAATCTGGTGCATTCTGAGATGTGGGGTACGCCAAGTATTTAGACAACGTGCCTGCTTGGCAACTGCAGGTTCCTGGAAGGGATCAGAGTCTCTAGATGTGGGCCTGCCAGTCAGGATTCTCAGTAAGGCAGGGCCTTACATTCTACTGAACCTTGGCAGTGAACAGGTCCAGGAGACCCCAAGAAACCCCGAAGAAACCTATCACCGCTGAGATCCAAAGGGAGGTCCATTCGTCTAAGCAGCCTGCTCCTTTTGGTTGAGTCTACTTCTGTGCCTTCCTCACCACAGCAGAGGATGCTGACAGCTACCAGTCGTGAAGAACAAGTAAGAAGACTTCCATGCACTTCTGCCTCCTGTAGGAAGCTCCTGGAAGGGCTAACCCAGTTCATTTCACCTCCTTTCTGCCAATCCTAACCCTGCCTACTCTTTAAAACTCAGTTTAAGTCTGATCTTCCCCATGAAATTGCCAAAGACTCCAGTCTTCATGGCCCCTCTCACCTCTAGCCTCTGCTAGCACTTATTGCCTGACATTCTCATTGGCTTCTATCATTTATTACCTTGTTAAGTAAATTTATTAGGGATGTGTCTTGTCTTATTTCCTCTGCCAACTGTCAGCATCTTGAGGGAAGTGCAAGGTCTTATAAATACCTGTTCTGCTCTGGGCCAGTGTATACCTGTGGTAGTAGCATGTCCTCCCCACCTGGGTGATGAAGTGCGTCTCAGGTCTGGGCTGGGCTGGACTGTGCTGGAGGTTGCTCCAGGACAGCCAAAGGCAGGCAGACCAGAAGGAAGAACTGAGTGGCCTTAAACCCTGACAACTGATGCTGAGCTTCTCATCCAAGGGAGGAAGGGAGGTCAAACCTGGGGACACAATCAAGGTTAGATGTCAAATGATGAGTAGTCAGGCTGGTGGCTCAGTGACTGAGGCAGTGAAGGGTCCCATGATAGGTTCAGGAAGTCTCTTTGCTGTCACATGGTGCTCTCTATGGTGTGGAAACAGGCCATTTCTTTCAAATGATTCACGCAGGTTGGAAATTTACATCACCATGTGTTCCCAAGGGGTCATGGAAGTGTAATCCCAATGGAGTCTATGGAAGTGTAATCTCACTTCTGGTCCCGTCCACAAAGAGACCACAGTGTCCCACTCTCCTCACCTGTGAAATGCGGGAATTGGACTCAATCCTTTCTTTCTCCATGGTCCTAGCAAACAAGTTGAGGGAAATGGGAGTAGACCAATCTCTTATGTAATGACTGGATGTTCCACAGAGAACCTTTTTAAAGCATTTTGGACATAGAAACATTTCCTTTTTCAAGCAGTGGAGGCTTGGGACCAAAAGGTAGACCCTTCCTAAAGTGAAGTTTGTTTTCTTCATTGGGGGTGAAGACCCTATACATTTAAGAACAGAAAAGAAAGCTTGGATGGGTTTGGGGATGGAGGATGGGCTTACTTCTTCTAAGGATAGTGAATTGCAATGGATTAAAAAAAGGAAATGGAACAAAATGGTGAATAGTGACCATCGTCAGAGAAGTAAATGCTATTTATACAAGGAAAAAAAAGGGTGAGGGGACAGCGATATGTATAGACCTCTGGCTTTAATGAGCTGATGCCTTAGTGATATTGGTACTCAGGAGATCTGCTTATCAGTGGAAAAAGGTTTGTTTTCAGAGGTACTGAGCTGTGTGCCCATCAAAGCATTCCGAAGACCAATTCAGAGCAGGCGGGCCAGTGGGAGTAGAGTGGTCAGTTGCCATGGTGAGCAGAGTCCCTGCTGAGAAGTTGCCCCCGTCTGTGCACAGGGATAGCGCCAGTGTGGGTGATGCTTCTCAAACTCTGATGTGCATGCCAATCACCTGGGGCTCTTGTGGAACTGTGAATTCTGACTCAGTGGGTCTGGGTGGGCCAAAGACTGTTTCTAACCAGCTTCCAGGTGCTGTTGATGCTGCTGGTCGGTGGACCATGTTTTGAGAAGCAAGGGCATAGCGGGCATTGGAGGAAGAAGCAGACCTGAGTTCCTGCCCTGCGTGTGACCCTGAACAAGTCACTGACTCTCTGAGACCAACTATTTCTTCAAAAATAGCAGAAGAGGCAAGCGGACTAGACTCCCTTTAGTTCTGAGATGTTACAGCCCTGGAGAGAAGTTAGATTTCTACCTTGTTCCTTCTTAGGGTAGCCTATTTTCCCCGGAGGCTGTGTCCAGTGGTCTTGCAACATGGAGATTTGCTTGGTTATTCACTCTGCATGGATTGCTTGATCAGCCTCTACCCAGTGCATTTAAGAGTGGGTACCAGGTTCTATTATGTTATAGGAAAGAAAAGAGAAGAAAAGACAACAATTCAGTGACCCTTGCCCCATGTCCATTCCTCTACTGGTTCAGAAGTGGCTTTCCCCTCTCCCCTATCACATGTTTAGATTCACACTCTGACTTCTAGATTTCTCCTGTCCTTTCTCTCTAGGAAGCCGGCTCATGGGACCACCCTAAAAGAATGCCTAGGCCTCAGACCTCGGAATCCAATTCTCCGAGATGGATGTCCAGTTTATTCACTGCAACAATAGCTGCCAGGCCTCTTACAGTTATGTAATAGGTTTCTTTTTTTAACCAGGTCTTGAAAATGTGTGCATTATCCTTTAGGTAATAAATGAAATAAAAAAGGCTGAAAATAAATCAGCTTTGCAAAGTGGGGCTGAAGCTTTTCTACTAACTGCACCATTTCTTTTTTCTTTCTTTCTTTCTTTTTTTTTGTTTCTTGTTGTTTTGTAAGGAGCTGATGGCAAGTGATTTCTTTTTAACCCTTGTTAAGGGCCCAGCTCATCTTTCACCATTGGCTCCTGAGACTTTGGCCCAATGCAAAGAGGCTGCCAGACTCTGAGAATAGAGGTGGTTCAAGAAAACATTGTCATGTGTCCTCTGACCCTCTGACATAGGGTGGCTTGTGCTCCCCAAGTCTCATTGCCTGCTCTGTTTCCTCCTCAGAGAATCACTTTCAGCTGTCATGGTGGTTATACTAAGGAAAACCATGTCTTCCTACCCAGATTTATCAACTGAAGGCTGGAAGGTGAGAGAATGACACCGGGATCAGTTTCCTGTGATCCTGTCAGGCCCCTACCTCTTTGTCTCCATAAAATTTCACTAGCACTTTAAATATAGCAGATTGGTTTAGGAGTTATGTCGTCAGCTCTGTGTGCAACAGGCCCTGTTCTACCATAATTTAACTGTTTTTCTGATGAATGTGTTTATGATACCACCCTCTGGGCATGGCATGTGACAAGCGAGGACTAGATAACTGGATAAGATGACATTTGAACACGGAATCCCTCCACCCAGGGAGGGGCTGACAGAGTCACACCAGTTAATCTATAGTAGGACCTGTGTAAACTGGAGAGCCTCCGTGAGCTTACAAAGTGAAAAGGGAAACCACGTGGGAGGCGGAGGTCTGACGTCAGCAGGAAGTGACCCTTGCCTCTTATATGTGCACAGAGACTTTGAATGGAGATTGTCTTGAATCATCTGATTTAGCTCCTCATTAGCATTTCTCCTTCCAGTTCCCTGACCACACTTTCCTCCTCGGTGCAGGGAAAGCTATTAACAATACACGCACGTGGCACATCTGTGGAGCCATTATTGCTGCTGGACAGCTGTGTTTGTGTAAAATATTGAGCACCCTGTGAAGATTTATAATGGTTTCGCTCCCTGTCCCTCCCTTCCCCCCCCTTTTCCCTTTTAAAGATGTATTAACATCTCTGGTTCTCTCTGGAGAAAAAAACCTCTGGAGTGAGACAGCATGAAGATAAAAATGCCCCTCTCTGAAAGTCTCCCCCTAGAGTGAGCCTGGAGGCCTTCTAAGAAGCCGAGGGGCTGCCTGAGACATGAGGTAGGATGGCTCCACAACTAGGCTGCGGGCCCCAATCTCTCTCTGGCCTCTGTCCCCACCGTGAGTCAACTCCCCTAAGCATGGGCTCAGTAGACTTACAGCCACATGGTTATTCAGTTCTTAGGATACCTTGCTAATGCCTTTCCCAAGATCCAATTGGGATTTTTGTCCCTCAATTTAACCACTTGAGTATGTCTTGGTCATAAAGGACCCTCTGATTTCATAAAATAATCGTCTCTGCTCTTCTGTTTTGTCGGTGGAGGTGCCATTGGCTATAATTCGGTCCTGGGTGTGATTGAGTGAGGGCTTAGGCTGGAGAGAGGGTAACAGTGGTCCTCCCCCAGTGCAGAGCTGGCAGGGGTTTTATAGGGGGAGTTTTATAGACCAGCGATCTCACTGGTGTTCAGAGACTAATTTAGAGTTCAGCTTCTTCAAAGCTTGCTAAACTCTATCAATCACCCTTGTTCAACCCTATTGCCCCACCCCTCACCCCAACTGAGAGGGGCCCAGGCATGCAGGATGTTGCATTCTTGTGATGCTAACAACCATGTGTATGATATCAGAGGGCCTGGAGGGAAGAGGCTGCTGGTGCCTGTGGCTCTGATGGCCTTCTCTCTCCTCCTGCCACCTCCCCCATGCCACCCACCCCGAGCAGGCCCTGGGCGCACAATGCGCAGCATGCTCCAGGAGCAGAGTGACATGAGGCAATGTCTGTGGCAAAGGGGAGAATGCGTGCTGAGTCTTGGGAGGTGCCGATTGGCTGGCAGTGAGGTAATGCAATGCAGTCTAAATGTGGAAGCAGCAGTACCAGCGTCCAGGGCGTGCCTCCTGGGCAAGCTGAATCGCCTGCCAGCCATCTGAAGGACAAGGTTTCCGAGGGATTCTGCAGACCTTGTATGGCTGGCTGGCTCACAGGGCAGGGTCTGTATGGTGGAGATCAGGTGGCAGAGTCTGTGTTGTCATTACTATTCCTTACCCCTAAACCCACTGCAGTTCTGATCTCTGCTCTTAAATGGGGATCTCTTAGAGGGAAGAACAAAGGAGCTTGAAAATGAGGGTCTGGACCTCAGGGCCACCTGCCCAGGTAATGATGAGTGACAGTCAGTACTACCATCGAGGATGGGGATGGTTTCCAGGATAACCAATTGTTTAACTCCTTTAATGATGTGGATCTCCCTGGGGTCCCTCCTAAGTACAACTCAATGTTCATAATTGGGCTAGGAGTCCACATCCAATCTCTCCACTCCAGCCCACTTTCTATACTTAGTGTCAGTGGTGATTTTAGACATGAAGAATTGAGGCACTCAAGAGGACACTGTGGGCTATGCTTTCTTCTCTTTAATAAGACACCTCTTCAAGGACAGAGCTGGCCTCTCAGGAAAAGTCTTCTGAGGCTTAGCAGCTTCTAGAAATCATAGTTGATGCTCAATAGATAGTTCAGGTCAATTAAATAACTACTAATTGAGTGCCTACTGTTGACTGGTGTCAAGGGCTGTGGGAGTTACAAGGACATGGGACTTACCCTTGAGGAGATCATTTAATCATTTATTCAACAAATATTCTAAACTACTTACCATAGGCCCGACACTGTTCTAAGTGTTTAGGCTATGATGGTGGACAAAACAGAGTGCTTGGTCTCATGAAATTAACGTTTTAAAGGAAGATACAGACAAAAAAATTTAGAGAGCTAAGATGAAAATGAGGAATGATAATGAGATAGAAGGTTGGTTAGAAACTGAGGCTGCTTTCATCTGGTGTCAGGGACCACATCTGTAAAGAGGTGACATTGAAGCTAAGAGCTCAATGAAGCAGAGGAAATAGCCATGAGAAGTTCGAGGGGGAAATTGTTCCAAGTAGAAGGAATGGTAAGGGCAAAGCCCTGAGTCCGGACCAGCTTGGAGGTTCCAGAAACAGAAAGAAATGGGAAGTTATATGTGATAAGGAGAGTGAAAACATCAGTGGCTAGATCTTGTAGGGCCTTGTAGGCCACAGAAAGTCATTAAAATGTCAAGCTTTAGGGCAGATCATAGAGTTGAATACACAAAAATAAACATTCTAGCAGTTAATGACAACTTCTGCTCTGTCACTCAAGGAGAAGCAGAGCTTGTTAATGGGCTACTTCAGTCCTGTGTATTCATAGTGGAGTCACCCCTCCTCCACCAGACACACAGTAATTCTGCTGAGATGCTGAGTGGCAGTGCCTTATTGGCAGGGAGACTGAGAGGGCAGCTGGAGCATTAGTCCAAAGACTTTCTTTCCTCCAAAATAATATGGCTATATATTACTGGATGTTTACTTTGACCCAGACTCCATGCTCAGCCTCTATATACATCATCTCATTTAATCCTCATGAAAGCCATGGAAGGTGGGTGGTGTAATTCACCTTTGACAAATGAGGAAACTGAGGTTCCAAGAGATAAGATAACTCTCCCAAGATGGCTTATCCAGGAAGAGAGAGAAACGAGCTCCAAACTCATAAGACAGATGGACTTTCGGGAATCTTGGTTGAGGATGAAAAGCTCAAGAAACACCTTCTAGTGTAGAGGTAGGCATAGGGTGAGAAGGAGAGAGAAAGATTGAGAGAGAGGCTACATATCATAGTATCATGGATTAAACCAAGAGCAATTTTGCACTCCAAGGGAACAATTGGCAATATGGGGACATTTTTGCTTGTCACATTGGGAGGTGGGTAGGGAGTGCCACTGACAGAGACCAGAGGTGTTGCTAAACAGCCTATGATACACAGGATAGCCCCACACAAAGAGTTGTCTGGCCTCAAATGTCAGTAGTGCTAAGTTTGAGAAACCCTGGGTTGGGGTCTTACGGTGCAAATGCTCTTTGCTTCTTTCCTCTCATGTCTCTCCCCTGGGGGTTACTGCCAATCTGTGTCTCCAGATAAACTAAAATCAAAATGGAAATTTGAGATTCCATTGGGATAGTGCTTTTTCCTAGCTTTCTTTGCCATTTAAGCTGTTGTTAGTGAAGGGAGTTAAGAACCCATCTCAGGGGCCAGTGGCCCTGGTTCAGCACTGCATCAGCCTCGCAGCCTAGGGGAGGCAGTAGCTAACTCTCTGTGCTGTGGTTTCGCCGTCTGTAAGATGGAGGTGATAGTACCTGCTCCAGCCACCTCTCAGGTTTGTTGTGAGAGTTGCATGAGATAATAGATGTGAAAGCACTTTCATAAAAGTGCTATGTAAATGTGTTATTACTAATTCTTATACCACTAATAAAACTAAACCATCATTATTCTGCCCCGGACAACACCAATTTGCAGAACCATTAATGTTCTGTACATTATAGTCTTAAAGAGCCATAGAGAGAGCTGTAAGGGACCTCAAGAGGTCGCTCAGAAGAAAACAGCCAGTGATGCACCTGGGAATTATCAAAGTGAGGTGGGAAGACATTTGGCTTCTTATTCACTAACTCAAATGTCCTTTGTTCACTTCCTTGCGTCATCACTATGTTTAGAAGTAATATAATAACTTCATTAATAAAGTCGCTACCTGCCTCCCACCCCCGCCAGGGCTCTGAGGGTGCCATCTAAACAGAATGATTAATCAATGGAAATGAAGAGGAAACAGCCCAGGTAATAGCGACCGAAGATCAAATAGCAAGGAGGGAGCTGCAAAAATTTCCACTGTTATTTGACATTGGGCAAAGCAGAGGAGGCTAGGAAAGTTCCAGGATTCCAGATCAACAGGCAAAATATAGTGGGGATAACCTCGTGCTTCCGTTTTCCACCCTCAAAGCCATAGAAGATGCTGCTGACCACATCTTGAACACTATCTGATACAGGCTAGCACATTACTGAAGAAGATTTTGTGGGGAGTGAGGCAGTCTTGGGTGCTGTAACATATGCAGGATCCATCTTATACGAAGGGCTGAGAAAAAGGTTATCTTAGTGATCTGACTTCAGACATATGTAGATGAGCCCCCTACATAAAATGTCTCTCCAAACTGTTCCCTGGTGTCTGAAATTCCTCTCAGAGGAAATAAATCTTTCCTTTCTAGAATTAAAGGTAAGATCCTATTTCTTTCAGGGAGACAGAAGTAATATTGTCTTTAACTTATCCTAAAGCACTATCACATGATTACAAAAACTGAAGAAGAAATCCTTTCCCTAACTCCAGCAGTTTGAGTATGGCTCTAAATAAAAGCTGCTTTGCTTTGCCTGATTTATTGTCTATAACCACAAACCTTCTACAGGATGTCACTGGTTAACATCTTTCTCATGACCCCAAAGACCTTTGCTATTTCTTCTTGAGTATCTGAATCTGGTTGCACAGCACATGATGAAACCCCTGTTTTTTCTTTTTCTTTTTCCAGTTTCTACCTACATCCCCATCTTGTGTCCCATAAAGAGCCCGGTGGAGGCTCCATGGGGTAGAGGAAAGAATACCCTGGGCACCTTGGAGATTGCAGCACTAGACCTGGCTCTGCCATTAAATCTTTTGACTTTGGACAAGCCATGAAAACTCGCTGGACTTTCGTTCCTTTGCCTGTGAAGTGGGCAGACTGGACTAGATATCTTCAAGAGCCTTTCTAACTATAAGATTATGCATTGGGGATGGCTTTTCTTCTTTCCATTTTGTTCATGGAAGCCTCTCCTTTATCTCTATCACCCTCAATCCAACTTAATATTTTCTCATCAATCTAAGTCCTTTTAAGACAATATAGGGGTGGCCATGTTTTAGGGAGATGCAAGGGGCTGCCATGCTCAAGGGGATGTAGGGGGTGGCCATGGTTCAGGAGGAGTCAAGGGTGTTTATGATCCAAGGGTGTCCATGTGCGTGGTCAAGGGATACGACAACGTCCATGAATCAAGAGGCTGCAGATGGCAGCTGTGATTGATCTATCTTGGCAGGTTGTTGCCATCCCAGAAAGACATAGTTGGTGAGTTACTGGTGCTGGCTTCAGTGGAATTAGAAGCAAGAGGACTTTAAAACTCTCCCTTGAAGATGCAGAACTCAAAAGGTCACTGGCTTGCAGCTGTGGGCCAACTTGAATAGACAGGTTGACAAGATAAAGCAGAGCCTGGACAACCTTACAAAGTAGCA
The DNA here is from genome assembly GCF_037783145.1 of Equus przewalskii. NCBI lineage: Eukaryota > Metazoa > Chordata > Mammalia > Perissodactyla > Equidae > Equus > Equus przewalskii. The sequence continues at coordinate 23,236,664 of NC_091855.1, forward strand.
GACCCTGAATTCCCCATTTTCATGGATAATTACCATAGCCTTCAATTTTAGGAAGACGGCAGTGTATCTGTGTACAATTTACTCCTTTCAGGTGATGGAACCAGAGCCCGCGGAGTGCATGTGACTCTGTTGCCCTCTAGTGGCCAGAATGGAGCAGACTGCACATCCACTCCTCCACGGTTAGACTTCTCTTGGCTTGGTGGTAGAGCTGAGACCTGAGCCAGGGTTCACTGAGTCCCCCTGGAACACAGAGCATTGAGGGGGCTCTGGGACTCCTTTCAGCACAACTGCTGACCTGAGATGATGCAGAGGGTGCATCATCCCTCTCATTTCTAAGGGTAAGATCTGCAGCGCAGAGAGGTCCGGTTTTGCTCAGTGTTGTGTAGTACCCAGCTGCAGAGCTGCGATGCGTCTGCTTGCTCTGAGGTCAGGTGTTTGTGTTTTGGGGTAGCTAAGGCACCTGGAATCTGCTGTCACAGTCACACATTTGCTGTGTCACTTCCGCCTTGGTTGGATGTTGTCTCTAACAAACAGATATCGTTATGTGGTTTTCCAATTAACACTTCCCAAGGGGAGCTGGTTAATATGAATGAGGCTTTTTAACATTTGGCTTTGAAGAGAGGGTTATATGCAGTTGTAGCAGAAGGAGCCAACATCTTGGTAATTGGCTAAGGTTTGCAGAGGAGCAAGGCAGTCTGGGGGCAATTGCGTTGCTGGGACTCAGGGTCTTTGCAGAATATATTATCATGGTTCAGACTTTAAACGATTTTTCAGGTAAAACTGATGGTGAGTCTAGGTGGAGATTATTCCAAGAAGGCTAGAACCCTAGACTCTAGTTGCAAAAAAGAGATGGGTTGCTGAAGGTCACATGGGCATTGTTGATCTTGGGCTTAGGCAAGGAGTTCTCATAGGGTTTCCTTACTCTGACTTTTGCCCTCTGTAGCAGGCAACTAAATGAGAGGATTAATTCATAGAGAGGCTGAGAGTGCAGTGGGATGAGTAGAGGTGTGGCATTACCTCTACTGCCAGGAGAGAGTCCAAAGGTCTATGAGGCAGGGACGTGGCTGAATTTGGTATGCCAGCTCCTTTATCGTTTGGGCAGAAATGCCCAATTTACCCAGCAAAACTCCTCTCCTGCTTCCCCTTCCAACAGTTTAAGTCGTGGAAAGGAAATGGGAGGAAATAAGACATTTCATAGCATTGGGTGAGGTTCTTTGAAAAGAGTGGCTTTCCATCTCTGGGCATTTGGAACATACCTTATGCTGGTGAAGCTATTGAGGCTTTAAGTGATCCACTTTTATGGCATATTACATTCCTTCCTTCGAAAATGAGGAGCTTGAATTACGTTTCTTACTTCATAGTAGAAGTTTAATTTTATTTCTAGCTCCCTACTCTCCCCAGTATATAGTTTAACATGTAACAATCTGGTGCCTTCTAGTGACAGTTCACCTAAAAGTACACGTTTTACTGATGATTCTACACCACCAAAGCCCATGCTTCTTGCTCCCACACTTCTTGCCTGAAAAGTTTCAGAATCAGCATTGATTCCCCTTTTATTCTGTACCCCTGCAGCTCCCTGCCTACCCTTAACACCAGCAACCTCTGTTTCAGTCATTCACTCCAACCTGCTGACTTTTGGTCCTTATAGCTTGACATTACTTTTTAACCAGATCTCTCAATTTTCACTGTATGCAAAAATCTCTAGCTTTGGGAAGCCCTCATGAGCTAAGATGCCGGGGATTCCTGTGGCAATTCTAAGGTATTTGCTGGGACAGGGTTCGGGGGGTAGGAAAGAGAAGCAGCAGCAGCAGGAGGGAGTGGGGTCCTATGAGGAGAGGGTTGCTAGGTGATGGTGGGGAAGATCATGTGCCGCCAGCTATAGTTATGGACTGGGCCAGGAAGTGGATAGCATGAGGTGACTCAAGAAATTTCTGGAAGCATGTCATTTCACTGCAAGTCATGCCATTCTTTTGCAGCTCACAGATGGCTGAGGTACCACCTTAAACTAGACTCAGTTGTGCGTACTTTAGGGATAAAAAAGGGAGTGCCACCTAGGAAGGAGGGCTCTACAGGGGCCCTGAAGAACAAATTCACTGATTACCCAGTTTTTCCTGCATTGACACTGGTCTTGAGTGCTTGACAGTGCAGCCACTAGTATTTGACCTACTTCCCGGTGCCCAGTTTTCTCACTCCCAATCTGGTTGTTACGCAGCAGCACAAATAAGGGGAGATGGTTGCGACTTATGGGAGAGCAGGTAGCTCCTAGCAGCTGGTGCTAAAAATGCCCCAATTCCTAGATATTCCTATTTCACTCATAAAAACCTGCCCTATTACACATACTATAATGTGTAAGCAGATCCAGAAATGTGTGCTACTTGTCCTTTTGAGACCCGCTCCCCTTCCTCCATTTAATGCTGGTCTCCATGTTCATGCCTGATGACAGAGGTGAGAAGCCTTAGAATCACATCCCCTTACAGGTGCATCTATTTCTTTACCTTTGGCATCTGAGACATATGATTGCCCTCTTCCTTCATTCACCTGTAGAGCTTTACTTCCTTTGGTTGGTTATGAAGTGCTTGTGCTTCTGAAGGTTCTTTCCTTGGCCCCCTTTTTCTTCTCCTAAATTCCTCTTTCTGGACAATCTCAACCATCACCTTAACGTTAATCAGCCTCAAATTCAAATTGCCAACTCGGATCACTCTCCTGGGCAGGCCGGTATTGCCAGCATCCTATGGAAATGGAAATTCTCCACCTATTTGTCCCACATGTACTTTAAATAATATACTAAATCTGAATTCATTCTCTCCTCCACAAATGTTACTTCCCTATTTCTCAATAGAAGAGTAGAAATGAATGGAGAGAAAGGAAGACTTCTATTCACTCTATCACTTGGTGATTATCTATACTTCTCCCTCTTACCTATTACGTATGTCCCTGTACCTTTTACTTCTAATTTGTCACCAGGTCTTGCAATTCTACTTCTCAAATATCTTTCCAGGCTGACTCTTCCTCTCTCAGTCTACTACACTGGCCTTAGTTCAGGGTTTCATCAGCTTTGTTTGGCCTCTGACAGTTGCCTCCATGTGTCTGGGAGCTGCATAATGTTAATCTCTAAAAGAAAATCTGGATACAGTTTTTAAACGAAATTTTATTTTATTGGAATCTACATTCTTATGGAAAGTGTTCAAATACACTATTACAGTAACATCAGTGAGTATAAGAAAGTACAGCAAACACCTTTCAGTGGATCCATAGGTTGAAAGAAATCCATCTGTGAGACAACCTTACTTCCTGATATTCTCACACAATTCCCAGAGCCATTATTTTTGGTTATATGGCAACTTTGTGAGTAAATTTAGAGATTCTTTATGACAATCAGTTTCCTGTTATGGCTAGCTAATGAGGGTAGTCCTTCATGAAAGTTTCTTGTTTTCCTATAGCCTGAAGAGTATTGATACTTAGAAAGTAGACTCCTTTTGACACCCTCGTCTTCTTCCATATTGGTCCATTCTACCAATCAGTGTAGATATACCTGGTAAAAAGGTTTATTCTATTCATTCTCCTTCCCGTCCAGGTTCCTAACATGCTCAGTTAGGAGCATGCTTACCTCTTAGAGTTTCTTCTTGAAGATTAAGATCCTATCTCAGAAAATCTGGTCATTCAGAAGGCTGGGAAAATGTTGACAGTTGCTTCGGAGTTAGCTTTTCCTACCTCAGATGTCATTCTTATATGGACACAGGTTTAAGATTTGCTCTTCTGCATGGATCACAATGAAGTCATCTGAGACCTGCTTCTGATCTGTATAGCTCATGAGGAGTCTCAAGGTCTTCTGTCATTCTCCTTTCAAACACTCACAATGATTAATTCTATAGAAATCACTCCTGGTACTACCACCTTCAGAAAACAATTTTCTTTCTGAATACATATAGGATATAGAGGCTTCTCCCTGGAAGGAAGTTTGGTTTGCTTTTCATATTAGCCATTTTTTTAATTCCTAGGAAAGAAATCTACCTCCAAAAGCAAGCAGAATATCCTTCTCCCAAGTGACCTATGCCTTGGATTTTAGAGGCTGAGTCATTGTTTCATCACTCCTGCTCTCCTTTCTCCTTGGCCTTCTATCCAGGTCACCTTGGTTCCTTCATTATTACTGATGGTTGCAGGGGTGACCAGAAGGGGTGACACACAGAAGAAAGTGAACTAAGTAATGCTTTTAACTCATCATGTCTGTATATCACTCCGGGTCAGTGCAGCTTTAGTTGAAGTAGTAGTAAACTGAGGAGCAACCATAGTTTCCAGATGACTCTAAGACTTTTCCAGTCTCGGAGAGATCTGGTTTGGGAGCAATGGTCCCATTTCTAGGGTGTTTAGACACAGACAGAGTCAAATCCCTCCTCTGATTTCTCATGACCCTGAAACTGTGGTGAGGGCCAGGAGTAGTGATCAGCATTCTAAACCAGCCTGGTGTCTTTAGAGTCCTTGATTAAAGAGACCTTGGGGCAAGTCATGTCTCATAAACCTACTTTGGTTCAGCATCAGAGAAACCCATTCAGAGAGACCTTAGCTGGAGAAGGAGTGAAATGACAGCATCCCTTCATCCACAGCCCTTCAATCTTGGAGTTAGGATGAGGGAGCATCAGGAACCTGCAGGCTTGTTCTGCACTCAGCATGGGGTGACAAGGCGGCAAGTTGGCACCCCGGGGTCTCCCAATTCCAAACTCAACCATTTGTTTGCAGTTTTTTGTTTCTTTTTTTAAGAGGTGTAGTGGACAGTAGGATTAAAAACAAGAACTTTCAAACAAAATTGTTAGAAGCAGCATGCCCCCTGCCCAGGCCAGAAATTTCCTCATACCCTTTGGATTTCCCCAGGATGCCCAGAGGTTTTCTCCAGTGTTCTCCCTTCAGCCCTGTTTGTTTTTGTGGCATTGAAGGACCTGCTTTCTCCCTTCACAAGGACCCTCACTTCTTTATCCATCATGTAATGAGATTTTTTCAGTCTCGAGGTTTGCAATCAAGAGCCCTTTAACTGAAATCCTGGGCTGCCTGCAGCAGCTGTGGGGGTTCCCAGCCAACTGCCTTGTCCTCTGAAGAATAAATTCCCTTTGACAGTGCCACTTGTGAAAAAACAGAGCAACGGTAGGGGATCTTACAGATAATTCAAGAAGAGAGAGGAGTTATTGGCAGGTGGTAGGAGAGGACAGAAGATGGATTAATATTTTTTTCTTTATTACTTGGCACGTTAAACTTAATTATGTTCCTTGAGAGACCTCTAAACAGTCATAATTAGGAATTATGATAATAGCCGCTGTTGCCTTACACATGTTCATTTTACTGCTTGCCTCTGTGTGACTATGGGCTGTGATTAATACCCATCAACGTCACTAGGACAAGACCTCTTCCTGCCTGCTGGGACCTTTTTGACTTTGGATGGCCAGCCTCAAGGGTCAGGGACACCTAGACTAACCGCACGAGCTAAAAAGAGTGACCTTCCTAGACTAAGTGGAGTCACGGGAAATGAAATTGGCAATATCAATCACAGCTACGAAAATAAGAATTTAGTTCCAGATTTTCTGCTTTCTCTTCCTCTGTCTTTGCCATTTTTGTGTGTGTGTGTGAACTTGCAAACACCGTTCATTTGTTTATTTTTTTCAGAGAGGAAGGAGGGCCACAGGGATATCCCTACATGCTTATGATATGACATACAGAGGAATAACCCCAAGAAGAGTGTGAAAAGGGAACCCTCTTATCAAGGACCTCAACTGAATAACAACCACTATAATAGGAAATTCAGTTTTAAGGCAAAATCCCTTCCGACATTTCTGAGATCCATTCTCCTTTTGATTGTGAAGGGAGAAAAGTGAGAATTAACTTACTTCTAACATAGCTGCTTGTCAGCCTTGAAAAGGATTTTAGAGATCCTCTTATTCCATTTATTTTATTGGAGAAGAATCTGAGTCTAGAGGAGTGAAGGTGTTAATTGGGCAAAGAGGCACAGCCGCTCATGTTAAGACCTGCAATTGGCCGTCTCCATATGGGAGTATCAAAAGAAACCCCTTTACCCTCTGGGCTGTTCAGCTTCAGACACTTATAAGAACCCCGTTAGGAGTCTGGTTCTGGATAACAATAGAGATCCATGTTCAAAGTCAGCCTGTTTTCAGTAACATCCTTACAACGTGGGTGTTATGACAGACCAGAGACTTGAATATTGAGTCCTACCTCTGAAGACAGTCTCAAAGGAAATTCAGGACCAGTTTCAGAAAATACATCGTAGTGAGCTTAGGGGATTCACATTCAAAGATTTTTCTGAGAGCATTTTCCTGGGGTCCTGGTTCTAAGGAGATATAGGATAAGTCAAAGGATTTTTATTTTCTTTCCACTACCTCCTCACCTTCCACCCCACAAGTTGACTCAGATTTTCTTTGCTTCTTTTGAGTTCTAAGCCATCATCTTCCTTCAGGGTCAAGAGAAATCTGCTGTATTTTGATGAGATGAGTCACCTTTGATGTAACAGTCCTCACTCTCCAAGAACAAGGAGTCATTAGTATCTTGACATATAATTGTATAAGTTAAAGCACTTCCTTGGAGTTCAGAGGGAAAAGCTGAACTCTAACACACAGATTCTGCTGGAAGTAAATGACTGTGCCCTATAAAAGGAAGAGAAAGAAATTCTATTTGAGTGATGCCATCAGAATGTTAAAAGAAATCCAGAGGGGAAAAAATCCAAGTGAATAATACATTTTGGGTCTCTAGCCTCTAATTTGACATTCAGGTCCGATCAAAACTAACCCTGTGAGATCTTGGAATTTAATGTCATTTAAAAATGCTTCTGGGCAAGGAGCTTTATTACCCGTGATCATGAAGAATATGGGAGATGCCATCTCTGGGTATTTTTCTATCAAATCTTTACTCATTTCACACCCTTTACAAACAGGAGCCAAAAGTGCTATATTTAAGCATCTACATTTGTTGGGATTTCTTTAAAAAATAAAACAAACAGAAGAACCACATTTCAGGCGTGTTAAGTGGTGTAATAGTAAATCATATTTAACAAGTTAGGAAAGGCTTCAGTTTTCATCGATGTACAAAATGTCTACATGTAAATATTGGAACCACTTTCAAATGAAGGATACTGTAGTCAGTTTTTAAAAAAATAATAAAATAATCATGCAGGTTAACATATGGAGTCTTCATGTGACCGTAGGTGTGTTATTGTGCATGCGTGTGCATCTACACGTTTTGAATTCCTTAGGATTAGCGGAATGACAAATGTGTGAAAGAAGATAGATGATGGCTATTTTAAGCAGCACAAAAATGTGAGGAGGATGTGGAGAATGAAAAGGAGAGAGAGAAAAAAGATCAAGCAGGAAGAGGGACATGGGTATAAGGCTAGAAGAAAAGATGAATTTCTTTAAACTAGAAAAATCAAAGGAATGTGTTTTCTCCTTATGGCAATAACCACTTTTTTCCAAGAGCTTTACACATTAACACCTAAAAAATAGATTTGTGCTAAAAATACAAGCTGTCTTCAATGCATATCTCTGGAATTATTTTCCCCTATGATTCCTTTGTGGTATGACAAGGCCATGCCCTCATCTGGCATTTTTAGTTAGGAAATACTAACTTTAAGTTTTCTTTGATCATGCAATTTCCCTTGCCTGGAAACTCTTTCCAATGTTTTCCCTAGCCAACTTTTACTCATTTGTCTAAGCTAGCTCAGCTGTTTCCCCATCCAGAAAACCTTCCCTGACTATCTTTGCCCCCTTCTTTAGTCTTGCTGAATTTTCCTGCTCTGTACTCTGTGAGCACATTATATTTAAATGAACACTCACTGTCTTTCCCACTAGGCTGCAAATTTCTTCAGGGTACAGCCGTATCTTATCCCAGTCTATAGTCCTTGAGCCTAACACGGTGTCCTAGGTGCTGAACAAATATTCTTTGAGCTCAAATATACTACTAGTTTAATGTTCCATTCCTCAATGAAGCCTTTCTTTGAGAGGAGACAGTCAACTTTGGGGCATTTCTTGTTTACCATCTGACGATGTGTTGACAAACATCATACACTCTGTGTTGCCACGCCAAAATAGGTCCTTTTTCGCAAAGAGTAAGCCTCATTGAGGAATTAAAAAATACAATGATTGTTTGCAAATAATGCATATACCTAAGTGTCTTAACAGAAATTGTGATTCCTTATTTATTGAGGGAGAAGTATTTTCCTTAACCTTCCATGGTTTGAAGTAGTCTTCATCATTTTCCTGCTCCCCATCCTTCTAGGATGAATTCCCTGAGATTCTGGTTGGCATGCCTAGAATTTGTATGATCATAGCTGCACTGTCTGTTGGATTCCAGGCTGACATAAGCTTTTGTGAGGAGCCTTTGGTAGGTTTTAGCAACGTGGAGGAAGAGCTCCATCTTGACCCCAGCTACTTTTCCTATACCTCGGAGTACCCAATGATAGCTCTATTAATGAGAAGCATTCAGTCCAGTGGCATACCTATAAGAAGAGCAGTAATTTGAGGATTCATAGATGAATCCTAGAATATAGATTCCTTTCCTGTTAAGCTTCTATGAGAAGCACACTATCCTCTTTGCCTGCCTCTTTTGAGCTGGCTCCTTTATTAATCCCAAGCGACCAAGTTCTAAGAACCCAGGCAGGACAACTGTCTCTTTAGGCAAACCTGGGCTCTGGCCTACTGTCCTCAGACAGGGATCTTGCTTCCTTCAACTCTGTTCCCTCTATCATCATTGGTCCAGTTCTGAGGAATCTGGACATCTCCCTAATCCCCTCTTTAGGTCAGTTCTATTACTGTGCACTTGCTGTGTGCCTGGCATGTGCTAAAGGTTGAGGATACAAGTGTGTAGAGGGCAGAGTACTTGCTTAGTGATCTTATCATAGAAAGCTTTCCAATCAGATTTATTCCTCTCAAATGTATTATTTGAGTGGAACTGGATAATTCTCTTCTGGTGAGTAATGGTAGAAGCAGGCATAATGTGTTTCTGTTCTCCAGTTAAAGCCATGGTTTATGTTGAGGTTTCTGTGAATATGTGTGTTTATTTAAGGAAATGACAGTCCATGCTTCTTACTCACATCCTCAAATATTCACAGAGCCTTTCTGCCACTAGAAGACATTTTTGGTCTAGGATTTTTAAGATGCTGGGGTAAAAGAGCTGGCTTGTAAACAGTCCTAAGTGCTCTTCTGGGCACCATGAAGCAAGGAGGGTGGGTTGTGGTGTGGCTATTAGGGGAAGCTTGAGAAATTGGTTAGAGTGTAAGGGATGTGGGAAAATTCTGTTTTTAAGCCTTTGGAATGAAAATCGAGATGGGAGGGAGATGCCCTTTGCTAAGAGAAAAATGTTGAGGCATAGAGAGAAGCAAAGGCATGAAACAGAAGTTGGACCATGAGATGTTGGTGGAGATGGTAGTAGTTCTAATCTACGTATGTCTGGAATAGGAGTCACCTGCTGTCCATTGACACCAGAGGTCACCATGGAGTCCTTGATGTGGGTCTGAAATGGCACAACTTTCATCCAGCTGTCTTCTGGACACCCTAACCTAGGATTCACCTTCAACCAAAGACAGACATGCTATCATTGTTGTCATCCAAAGCCACTCTGCAGAACCAATATATCCTAGACATCACTATGGATTAAAACATTTCTCTTTTTTAAATTCAATTTATTTAAACTAAAGAAAAAACCAAAAACATTTGACCCATTTCTCCCACCTCTGTCTCCCACCTCTGGCAAAACTCTTTACTGTTTTTAAATAAATAGATCCACTCCTTTGTGTACGCATGTATTTACGTGCATACTTACGATGCTGCACTAAATCCTCACCAGCTGGGGCATGGTGATTGACAAGAAAGCATTGTTTTAGGAAGTCTGGTGCATGGTGTTGTATGGTCAAGGAAACTCTTCTTATTGATCCCTTTTTCACTTAGTCAGTTGTATTTAATGTCAGGGAGAGATGTCTGAACAGGTTTAGAAATAACCCTATTTCTTTGTCAACTATTTAATCCACCGTGTGCCAGGATGCAGAGGTCAGTGACTCAGGCAGGGTCCCTGGCTCAAAAAAGATTATGGTGTGGTATGATCATTACTATCCTAGGGGTCCCTGGGGACCAAGGACACTAGGGGAAAGGACATCTGACTTAGACATGGGATCACAGAGGCTGCATGGGGGAGATGAGGTTTGAACTGTGTTGTGAAGGGTGAGCAGAGCACAGATAAACACAGGAGAAAAGGAGAGGCCTTCCAGGAAAAAGGCTTGGCATATAGAGGTATGTAGCCATCTGCAACATTTGGGAAGCTATGGGTGGGTGCATCCTGTAGGCATTAAGGCTGCTTTTGGGGAAATGAATGGGGATGAGGCTGCAGGGGACAGCATGGGTCAGATCACAGAGGAAGTGAGAGCTGAAGGCTTCGAAAGGCTCAGTTAGGAAAGGAGATTCATTCTGAAATCGACGACTGGAGACTTCGAATGACTTAAGGGAAGAGAATGGCCTGATCATATCTTCACGTGTAAAGTTGTAATTTGGAGGAGGAAGTGGTTAAGGACAGGATGGAGGCAGGGAGGTGTCAGGAGACAGTGTCAGTGAGGAGTGAGATGGCACATGTGAAAGTAATAAGTCAGGTGTCTAATGAAAGATGTTATTAATTAAACTTACTGTTTATGAGGATGGTGCAGTGAGCCAGGCTCCAGGAAAAGCAGCCAGACTAAAGTATGGGGTCAAAAATGAAATGAGCAGGAGATCATAAAACTAGGCTCTGGGATGTTCCTATATTTTGAAGGAAGACAGTACAACTTTGTGGTTAAGAGCTTGAGCTTTAGGGTTTGACAGACTTGGATTTGATTCCCAGCCTGGCTTCTTACTAGTCGTATGACTTTGGGCATGTTCTTGATGCTCAGTTTTCTCATCTGTTGAATGGGGTAGTAACAATATATGACTCAAAGGTTCTTGTGAGAATTCAATGGGAAAGTACATGTTAAGCACTTTTTAGCACCCAGGAAGTGCTCAGTAAAGGATCATTCTTATTTTTTTAATTTGTAGTTAAAAGCCAGAAAAAGGCAATTGTAGTGGAAAAGGCATGGCACAGATATTAATGGGGCTGAGCTGACAGAAATTAAACTGTGGTCTCCTTCAACAGGTAGTTTTCAAGGCTCTTGGAAAACGTTTGTCTCACAAGCAAATTCATACATACCAATCAAACTGGGGACGCCTGGAAAAGTGAATTCACAGCCCTCTTTACCTCCCACAGTGTAAGGATTTGAGAGAGAGAGAGAGAGGGAGAGAGAGACAGAGACAAAGACCGAGTGAGAGACAGACGAAGGGAGAGAGAGAGAGAGAGAAGGATTAGATTATGGAAGGGAAAGCTACATTTGGGAAGGTGGAGAGATTGGTCAAATTTCTTAGCCTTTCTAAGCCTCATTTTAAAATGATGTTAGTCTAAGTCCAGTTGCAAAATGGCAGCCCATGTAACTAGCATGCAGATATGAATATTTTTTAGAAGTTGAGCCAACATTTAAAAATTGGGATTTTACCCGAAAATAGAGATTCCTGGATTCTGTTGAAAAATCAGAAGATCTGGCCAACCAGGTTCCTATTCCTCCAAGGACACAAGGACTGCCACTCCTGTTGATGGAGAATCTTCACCAGTTTTCTCGAGGCCCGTCACTCCAGAGTCTGTGCTAGTCACTCTTGCCAACCCCACTTCTCTTATGTGTAACCTGACGCACTCAATGCTTTCTAAAGCCCTGTGTAACTTTAAAAACCTACAATTCTGTGAAGAAATAAATGTTTTAGAAAAAAATATATAGATTGGGCAGAGCCCAGGTATGGATGTCCTTTGTGAAACTGGTTTTTCTATTCTGAATGTTGGACGTTCAGAGATCCCAAACTATTCCCTCAGGTTGGCACTAACGTGGAGGTGAAGCAGTAGGTGATGGCGAGAAGTGGATGGACTAGAAAGAAGGAATCTGTGATTATTTAAACCCCAAATTCACTAAGCCCCTATAATTTTTGAGTTAGAGGTAACATGGAGGAGAATCTGCTGCCTAGGGCCGCTGGAATATAGATTGTGTTTTTGAAATGGCTGATTTATCAGGTGCAAACAGAGCGTGACGGCACAGTTCCGTGCTGTTCTTTCTTCTGTCACATTCCCCTGCCCCTGGCCCTCCTCTTGCTCCCCACCCGACCCCCCAACCCCTTGCAGCAGTTGCTCCGCCTCCACCTGACTCCCCCTTGCTTTCCTGGCAGGTTCACCAGGAAACAACCGGGTCTCCATGGCAACGTGAAGACAGCTGAAAAATGGCAGCTAAATGCAGCTGCCCCTCATTTAATATCGACTCTGGCGCTGACAGAACAGATAATGGGCAATAACACACCATTATGCTGTGGGAAAATGAAATGCTTCAGCAGAAGGCTGTCATGCTGGGGGGATTTATTTGTTACTGTACCAGCACTGATTTCTCTTTACTTCTTTTCTTTTATTCCTTCTTTTCCGTGGCAGAGTTTTTCTCTCTCTCTTCCTTATTTCTTTCCCATTCCTCCCTTCTATAGCTTCCCTTTTTGTACTTCTTTCCATTTTTCTCTCCCTCTTTTCTTCTCTCCCTGAATCACATCCTGGTATATATGAAAGCATACATAGGTAATAATAGCGATTATTTGCATAGTGACTTACAAGTTAAAAAGCATCTTCAAATATATTTTCTTTTCTCATTTGGATGATGAGACAACTGTGTGAGATGAGTAGGGCTTGGGTGCTGGTATTTATTTTACAGATTTTAAAAAGGGCTTGGAGAAGTTGAACAATTTGCCCAAGATTAGGTAAGCAAGTGTCAGAACCTTCATTCCAACCCAGATTTCCTCCCCGAAACAGGATTCTTTCCTCCCTACTACTTGGAAACTTCAGAGTCACCAATTCAGACTCACTTCATCAGGGCCCTGTTTCGTAGTGAATAATTTTCAGTCCCCTAGGCTTAAAGAAGGTCTTTGGCTTTTTACTCATATTAACAGCCTCTTGCAGATTCTGCCTGCCAACTGGCCTTGGGTTATTGATAAGATTGGATTATTTTTGTTTTTAATCTTTTAAACCCAATACATCTCTATCTGCTCATTACTTCCCATTGTATCATTATGTAATCATGTAGTCTTGGCACACAGAAGGGACACGGTGTACTCTTTGACTTGAAAGTGGGGGCATTTTGGTAAATTCCAGCTTTCCCTTTTGCCAAAAAGACCACATGGTACATTGAGAACCAAAGGGCATTGCTGATGGACTTGGAGCCATCCTCTAAGCTGTTACTGTTGTTTAAGATTTCTTTGTCAGATCTTCTTGGTTGGATCTCCACAGAACTCCCATCTCCTCTTGAAATATTGTTTAGTGGATTCTCTAAAGTCTAGAGAGATCTGGGTTCAAGTTCCTGAGTTCATCTGTTCTTGGGTGGTTTACAAATGGAGTAAGAATGGATATTCCAATTATGTTTTCATTTATAGTAATGGCTGATGAAGAAAGAACTGAAAACGTAAAAGGTATATGGATATCTAGAGGAGATGCAGTATGAGTAATAATACAGTGGCTCTTTTTTTAAAAGTGTGCTTTTTTTGGTGAGGGAGATTGGCCCTGAGCTAACATCGTTGCCTATCTTCCTCTTTTTTTTTTTCCTCCCCAAAGCCCCAGTACGCAGTTGTATATCCTAGTTGTGGGTCATTCTAGTTCTTTTATTTGGATGCTACCACAGCATGGCTTGATGAGTGGTGTGTGGGTCCATGCCCAGGATCCAAATCAGTGAACCCCATGCCACTGAAGCAGAGCATGCAAACTTAACCACTTGGCTATGAGGCTGGCCCCTGATACAGTGGCTTTTTAATCATAAGAAAGAATGATTAGTGCTGTTAAGGAAGCAATGCTTGTATTTCACAGCAGGAGTTTTTAACCTGAGATCTCTGATCTCCTTGAAAATGTATGCAAAATTTTGTATGGACAAGGCAATACAGTATAGCAGTTCAAACCATTGGCTTTAGCCATATCAACCAGGGCTTCTGTTCTGCCACTTGCCAAGTCTGTCCCTTTGGAAAAGCTACCCTCTCAAGATTTTGGATTTTTGAACTAGTCTGTGACTCAGACAAGAATTGCTATTCTATATTGTTCCTTTTCTGTCTATGATGTTTTCTTTTTTTCAAATTCCTGCACACTCAAATTCTTCCTGCAGGTTCTCTTTTCTGGTGGGCATACCCATTTTTAACTGTGGAACCTCAAATAGGCCTCTGACAAAATGTTCTCCTGGTGGTGGGGAAGCTAAGGAAATCAGGCTGCTAAAATTATGGACAGTCTCTGGTTGCTGCTGCTTGGTTTCAGTCCTTGTGTAGTTATTTCCTGTGGATGGTTCCTCAGAGTGAAATGAACCTTCGTGTCATATCATGCAATCATGGGATGTTAGAACTGGCAGAAGCTAGAGATTATCCCACTTCTGCAGTCTATCAATCCAAATCCTTGCTGCATGAAAAGTAACTCCTTGGCCAGAGGGCTACTTTGCTAAGCACCTCTCTTGCTCCCTTGTGTCTCTGTACCCCTCTAATTTGCGAGATTGCTTTAAGTTCTTAAGTGGGTTTACTGCCATCCCTCATTTAAGAATGGCATAATATAAAAGTAGAAAATATGTTTATTCAGTATTTATACTATTTTAGTAGTTTTATTTTATTCTTAAAAAGTAAAAGTGGCTGGTTCGTGAGATGAGTGCTTTGAAGATTGAGAAATATTTTTAAATGTTTTATCACTTTAATAAATTTTAAAATTAGATTTTAGCATTTAGAAGACTGTTCAGAAATTGCCCCATTATCTGGTTTTTGTTCATTATTCAAGGAAATGTGAGAATAATAAGCTCTTTATCTAGCTGTTAGAATTTTGGAACTTCCAAGACAATTATGAATCTAAAGTGAGCCAGAGACAAGAGGCCACAACCTTTAAACTAGAGGAAAAAATTGTCTCGTAGCCCATGAACTTTCTTTCATGGGAAAGGAATGGGGTCAGCCAGAGGGCTTAGGACTTAGTTTTACTATCAAGCAGAAGAGCCAAGAGCTGGGCTAGAGACAACAAGTAGAACTGGTAGAGGACGTTGGAAGCGATCAAACCTACTGTGAAAGAGGAGAACAGCAGCAGAGACAGAAGTGCCTTCCCCATGGGGGGCCCACAAGACAGAAATCTTAATAGGATAGCTCAGGAGACCAGAATCTTCTGGGCATAAGCAACAGCCTCAAGAGAAGCAAGTGTAGTCTTAAACCAGAAAAGCACACTCAGAAATCAAGGAAAGGACTTTCAGGGACCAACATTTCTTAGTAGTTTTGTGAAAGCACCAGTGAGATAACTCATGTTCATCAAGATCATAACATCTTAGACTCTTTGGGTTAGACGGATCTTAGACATCCTCTAGCTTAGGGCTATTCAAAGTGCTTCCTGCAGATCAGTTCTGTCCAAGAACTGTTTGTTACTGATCCATGAGCGTATAAATATTGAAACTGAGGGTAACCATTTAAACACTGTGATAGCAATTCCATTTTGGAGACTGGTCTCATTGAATAGAGTAGCAAGCAGTTGAATGTTTTTAAATTCACCTCGCGAGTCACGTGTGGCGTGAGCTGCTTGTTTTCACTGTAGGACCATGTATTGTCCTGATAGATTGTAAACTTAAAAAACAAAACAAAATGGGTTCTTCACCATAAAGACTTTGTGAAGCCTTCATCTAGTGAAAGAGCCTCAGTTTAAATATGAGAAAACTGGTTATTTATCCAAGGAAATCTATAAAGATAGAGGCAGAACCAGAATGATATTGTATCAACAAAAATTTTTTTAATTATGAAAATTATGCCCAACTTACTCTGTTCTAAGACAGGGAAAACATGCAATATATTTTAGAAGTATTTCCTTAAAAATATTAAATATATGAAATCTTTGGGCTCTTAAAAGTTTGATCATTCCTCCAAGGACTCCACATTTCAAATGAGCTTTTGCTATATATACACCACAACTGTATCGCCCCACAAAAGACATGTTTTGCACTTTGTTTGTTGATCTCTTGAGGTATTATTTTGCTTCTGGGAACTCTTAAAGAATATAAAGTCATGCTAGATGGTAATTTTCTGTGTCAGTTTTGCCCAGGGCACTCTCTAATAGTGAATTTGGTCATGAAAGAACTCTTATGGTCCCTTATGATGCAATTTAAGACACTATTGTGGTAACAGACAAGATGGGGGCTTGGCAGCTCGTGGCACTCTAGGGGCCTCAAAGCATGACTAAGCCTCCTGCATTGCCCAGTTCCTTCCATTGAATGGTGTGGGGCCAGGTGGAGCAGAGCCTAGATATGCACCCCCTTTCTGTCAGGTACACGGCCAGATAAAACTTGACAAATGTATGGACACTTCTCCCACTGCCCTGCTTAGGTTATTCTGATTATCTTTTATGGGTTGAGGTTTTGAACCAGTTGGAAGTGGACGGTATCATGGTGGTCACAATATCACAATAATAGTGGTATCTCACTCGCATAACATTACATTTTAATCTTATTGAGTCCTTACCATAAGCCTTTAGAGTTGGCAAGGCAACCACTAGTAGACCCTTTGTTATAAGTAAGGAGAATAAAGGGCTTAAAGAGATGAACAGATTTTACCCCGAATTAAAACCCAAATCCACCCACGTGTCCATCTCTGTTGTCATTATCCAGTTCTACACTACTGTCATTCGTCACTGGCCAATTATAGAAGCCTAGCAACAGTCTCCCTGCTTCGCTCTTAGTCCCTCCAATTGATCATTTACATAACAGCCAGAGTGCTCTTTTTAAAGTGTAAATTATACCACGTCACTGTAAGCTTAAAACCCTTGCTTGGGGGGCCGGCCCAGTGGCGCAGCGGTTAAGTTCGCACGTTCCGCTTCTCGGCGGCCCGGGGTTCGCTGGTTCAGATCCTGGGTGAGGACATGGCACCGCTTGGCACACCATGCTGTGGCAGGCGTCCCACGTATAAAGTAGAGGAAGATGGGCATGATGTTAGCTCAGGGCCAGGCTTCCTCAGCAAAAAAGAGGAGGACTGGCAGTAGTCAGCTCAGGGCTAATCTTCCTCAAAAAAAAAAAAAAAAAAAAAACCCTTGCTTGGTTTTCTTTTTTTTTTTAGAATAAAGTCCAAACTCCGTGACAAGATGTGCAAAGCCCAGCATGACCTAGCACTTGACCACCTCTGTAACATCATCTTACACTGCTCTTCCCTTACTCCTTATCCATTGGTCCCATTAGCCTTCAAACTCATCAGGCTCCTTCTGCCCTTGCATAGCCCTCTTTCCCCATCCTTCCAGTGGCTAACTTGGCTCTTTCCCCATCCTCCCAATGGCTAACTTTTGCTCATTTTCAGGCTTCAGTTTTAATTCTGCTTCTTCAAGAGGACACCACTAATCTTTCAATCTAAATTAACTCCTCTCACTTTCTATTTTCTCACATACCACCCTGATCTAGTCTTCACAGAGCTTAACACAGCTCACAGTTATGTCCACCTGTGGGCCCTTTAGTTTGAGGGCTGTCTCCCTCACTAGACAGTAAGATTGATGAGGTCAACATCCATGGCAACTTTATTTACCAGCAAATATTCGGTACTTAGCTCTCTGCCTGCCTCGGGGCCAGATTGCTATAAATATTTGTTACATTTATAACAAATGTAATAAATGAGGGGATGATAGGTCCAAGAAGGCACAGATGGGCAAGGGTGGTATGAGACAATGCCATTCTGCCTCTAAAATAATTTCCGATTCCCTTCGGTTTTGTTCTTACTTAAAACACAACTGAAGGTTCTAGAAGAGCATGTTCTGGCACACAGCGGGAGTTAATACATGTCTGAATAAATGAATTAATGGGTAATGAAAGAATGAATGACACTGACACATCATTACAAATTCCACTGCTGGATTTTCTGTGTATTTATGGTGTTAGACCACATGACATTATGTCACTGTCCCCAAGTGGCGCTATCGTCCTCCCTGTTTTCAGTGGGCTAGATATTGCCCCCTGCTGCCACCCATCCACCCACAGCTGCACTTGAACCCAAATAGCCTCTGACCTATCATTTTCCCTTTTTCTTGCTACTGCCAAAGTCTGCTCTGAGTGAGGAAGCCGTTTGGTTGAAAAACAAAAGGGTTGATATATTTTTTTTCTGAAGAATACCATCAGGACGAAGTCTATGATTAATACACATAATTGAAACAAATGGCAGCTCTAACTGCAGAAAACCATCTCCCAGCTGTTGGAGGAAGGAAATTGCTGACAGCCGGTCCCTATTGAGTGGCTACCAAAAGAGAGGAGCTAGTAGGAGCAGGAGAGAATACGCATCACTGTCTCCTATTACTCTAGGGCTGCGGTTTGAGCCAGAGATGCCTCTAGGGCTCTGTCTCATGTGTGAGCTTCACCGTAAAATTGTAGTGCCATCAGTTTTTTGGGCTGGGGCTTAGAGCTGGGCTTTCTATGTCTGGGGCTGGCTTAGCAGGCGGCTCTGTCCTACAGAATGGGCTTTTAGAATCCTTACGTCCCAGACAGCATTACTGCAAGCCCCCTGCTGAATCTCCTTAAGGAGACAAGATGCTTCTTGACCTGTTTCAGATTTCTTCTTCTGTGCTTTCCTTGTTCATCCATTCTATGCCAATGGGATGGGGAGCGTGGTGGGGAAGAGGAAGATCTGGATTCTTGCTCTGTGTCTGCTTTGTGATCCTGAGCAGACTCTTCACTTTCCTGGGCCTCAGTCTGCTCAGTCTGTATGAGCTATCAGAGGAGATCATTGTCCTCTCAGTTTTAAGAGACTGTTAGGAAAAAAATATAAAGTATATGTACAAATAATAAATATATATAATATTACATCTATCTATCTATCTATGTAGATATTTATCTCCCGCCCCTCTTCTTCTCAGTCCGCTCTTTTACAGTTAGCACCTGAAAAGTTACATGGCCCTTGTGTCAGTGTTAATATGTGTCTGACTAAACTAGCACCTAGTTCAGGTACAGGACTTTAACACATAAATCAAAAGACGGAAACCTGCAGCTGAGCACACTCAATGCAAACTCTAGACTACCAGGCCAGAATTACACATAGACTTTTGCTTTGACTTTGGCAAAAACTAAACATCTCAGAAACCAAACGAGTGAGGAGCAAAGCTTTTGGCTAAGGTGTGCTGTGGTATTTGATGAAGCGCTTTCTTCTGGGTCTTCAGCAGGGAGAATTTTGCCATGTGATACATATTCACCCAGCACACCTATGTCATTGTTACTAAGATGGTGAGTGCAGAACTCAGGCCTGAATGTGCTGGGAAGTCAGCTGAAGGACAACGTCAGCTCACCAGCTTTGGAATTAAATGCACCACAGTCGCCGTCCCTCTGGAATATGTGTGCTCTGTGAATGCTGACTCTGGAAGTGCACACTCTGAACATCAGAGCTGAGAAAATAGCTGGGAGAGAATGTTCTCCCAGAAGAACTAATCTTAGTGAGCTTCCTCCATGCACTCTGTACTGTTTTGTCATCTCATTTTATCCTCAAACAGTCCAAGAAGTAATGCTCCCTTCTTTATATGAATAAGAAAACTGAGGATCAGGGAAATTAACTGCTTTTATTCAAAGTTACCCTGTTAGTTGGGATGTCAGTAGTAACAATTTTCAGTGCTTTGGTGCCAAAGAAGAAAAAGCAATTTCTTTTTCCAAATAGAAGGGGATGTCTGTAGGGACTAAATGAGGAAAATGGCATTATTAGAACTTCAGGAATTTGGCTTCTCTCTCAGCCCTCTGATTATTCCTGTGACTTTGGGTATGACTCCCTCCTGCAATGATGTGTTCTATAAGTCAATTTTGAAACCTTACACAATTGACCTTCAAACCCATCAGTACTGAAACCAAGATCATCTCCTTGAGGAATTCCACCAGGGAGGGAGGAGCATATCCAGAAGCCAGAATTCTTCATCTGCTGCTTGCAGTTTCTGCACAGCTCCTCCTCTACCTCAGCTGAGAGTCACAAGATGTTAGAGAGATCAAAAGCCATTGACCATCAGGGAAAGGTTGAGGATCCCTGCCGTCTTGTCACACCGTCACCTTTTCATATGGATGACCCTGCTTCTAAAATTATATTTTGAATTTTCCATTTGTTCTTGCTGCTATGGACTGAATGTTTGTGTTCCGCCTCCCAATTCATATGTCGAAGCCCTACTCCTCAAGGTGATGGAATTTGGAGGTGGGGCCTTCGGGAGGGATTAGGTTTAGATAGGGTCATAAGGGCAGATCCCCTGTGGTGGGATTAGTACCTTTATGAGAAGAAGAAGGGAGATCAGAGTGTTCTCCTTCTCCATCATGTGAGGATACAGCAAGGCTGCCATCTGCAAAGGAGGAAGAGGGCCCTTACCAGACACCAGATAATCTACTGACACCTTGATCTTGGACTTCCAGCTTCCAGAACTGTGAGAAATAAATGTCTGTTGTTTAAGCCGCTCAATCTATGGTATTTTGTTACAGCAGCCCAAGCTGACTAAGACACTTGCCTTGTATGTGAAACAGGGCTAGGAGCTGTCTTGTGCGTGTTGGGTTACCTACTTTTAATCCTTTTGGAATCAATTAGCTAGTTGGTATACTGGCGGTAGGGCCTGAAGAAAGGAGAAAAACACCAAGAGCATTTCAAGCAATTCCAACTTTGAGACACTTTTTATCATTTCAGACAAATGCAGATAGAATGTTTACAGAGGAGTCACCCTGGTCCCTTATGTAATATTTGGATAGCACAGTCTTTAGCTGCATGCAGATAATGTGTTAGGCAGCTAGAAAAATAACCTGCTTGAACCGCTTCTGATTTATTCCCCCTCCCTCTCGTGTCTTTGTTCACAGTAAACACATCAATATAGAGCAGCTAGCAAATGAGCACTTCCTCGTCAGAGGTACATGCGGGTTCTGGTGGATGCTACTGCATCTCAGAACAGCAGATATGGCAGAAGGAGGAATCACTGGGAAAGCAGGCATACCCTCTTCAGGAGTGGATGGTGATGGTGTTTATTGGTGTCTGGGAATCGGAATATGGAGGAAGATGAAAGGACTGTCTTAGTTTATGGTGTTGGAAATTACATTGAAAACCAAGTAAAATGAGGAGGATGATGATGTCAAGTGCTTACTATATGCCAGGCTCCGCTCTAAATGCTTTATGTGTATTATTTTGTTTAAACCTCACTACGACCCTAACGTTACTGTGCTATTAGACTCATTTTATAGGTGAGGAAAGTGAGTCTTAGAGAGTTTAAGTAACTTCCCAAGTTCACATAGGTTAACCGCTAGAGTCAGGATAAGAGCTTTCCTCAATTCCACGAGAGATACCCAACAAATTGAGTCTCCATCAGTTTGGGAGGGATTGTGATTCTGGAAGTTCCAATCTTTCTCTGAACTTCAGGAGGACTTGCCAATATTTTTAAGGAATGTTTAGTTCCCCTGAGTTTTAAGCTCTTGGGGTAAGGAAGAACATGGGCTTGAGTGAAGATTGAATCTGAGTCGTGTTCAGTCTAGTTCCACATCCAGAAAGGCAGAGAACTACCAATGTTTAGAGCATGGGAGATATTTTTTGGATCCCTATTTTCTGTTACATGGTTCCCCAGTTATACGAAGCACTTAGAGAAATTTCTTTCTGTTTTCCAGATGAGAAGCATGAAGAAATAAGACACTCGGCATTTTCCTCTCTCAATGAAATCTGTTTAGTGTTGACCTCACTAATTATATATTTTCTTAATTTAATCATGTTAAGCTAAAATTTGCCTTCACATAGTGTGGGTTGAGGGGAGGATTTATAAAAGAAAAAGGTAAAATGGTTACTCTGTTCTCTGAGGTCAAATCAGTAAATTAGTACCAATCCCCACTACTTCAGGACAATTATTTGTATTCCAATAACAAATACACTAGTTACAAAAGAAAATTCATTTTTATATTACTTGCAAGATTCCTACACACATATAGCAGAATTCTTCCTCCCCTTATATCCTTGTAGATAATAAATGAGCATTTCTCTCGAAAAGTTGTTGATTTTTTTAATTCAATCATACTGATCTTTCTTCCAATGAGGAGGAATTGGTGAGATTTTATTCCGTTAAATTGTATGGAAGCACTGTTGTCCTTACTTGAATAATTAGCTTTCACCTCAGTGCCCTCTGTTTTGGTTGATGTGTTTCTTCACTTGCATCTCTTATTCAGTACAGCTTTTAAAAAGCTGCCAGTTTCAAGCAAGATAGACTGATGGCTCTGAAATGAATTTGGACATTTGGACATTTGTGACAGTGGGGTTGGCACTATAAAGGTGGTGGACTCCTGCAGATTTAAGTAGAGGATGTATATTTAGCCTATTAGTTGTAAAACATTGGTTCTCTGAGATGAGACTTTTCTGGTTGGCAATAAAAGAAATTATTTTAATTTAATTTAATTTAAAGTTAAAGGGTGGAATGAGATGGGGCTGGATCAATGCCCTATGGTCCTGCTAAATGAGCGATTTCTTGGAAATTGTGGCCACCCTGTAGATCCCAGATTGAACAATAGCATCCACTGCCCTCAATTCTCGCCCAAGATAAAATCCATGCGTGACTTAAGACAGTAAACATACATCTTTTGAAATGGTGATGGCAGAAGTATTGAAGGGATATCTTGTTGTATATCTCATACAACATTCTGCACACCTTTTGTGTGATGGTTTCTGGAGCTGAAGCACTTTGTTATGTAAAATGCAGCCAATTTGTCTTGTGATCCTGCAGAACCCTTTCACTATAGCCAGAGGACATGCATTTGGGGCCTGGGAGTCCCTCAAAGGATTTGCCTCTCTCCTTTTGAGCAATCTTGAGCTTTGGAGAGGAATCCTAGGAAGACTGAACAGTCTTCCATTGACTTCCACATTCTCTTATAGTTTATAACCAACACTGCTTCTTAAAGTGGCATCTTACAGTGGTACAAAGAGGGCACCCATGTGAATGCAGGGTGATTGGGGCGTGGAGTGGGGGAGGCATTCAGGGTTAGCAAGTGTTTCTCCTCCAGCAAGGCCATGAGGTGGCAAGATTTGTGGGAGAATGTTCTGGGCCTTGTATTTCTTGACTTTTCTATGTTTTCATTGTGTAAACTTTGCAAGGTGAGAGCTTTGTCTTAGAAATTGTTGTGCTTTTGCATTAAGCCCCTTGGAAGTAACTGATATGGCTTATTTTGTTTTAAGATTTAAAGTGTAATTTAGCTGCTAATAGTAAGCTCGACCATTTATTAATTACTTACTAATGATCCCAACACAGTGCTAAAGGCTTTCCATATATTATGTTATTTAGTCTCCACAACAATCATAGGACTTACAAATTATTTTTTCTAATTTGTTGATGAGTAAACCGAGATTTGAAGAGGTTAAGTAACTTGCTGAAAAATCAGATGACTTCCAAAGAAAGGTGGGATTCTGTCTGACTCCAAAGCTTGAGTTTGTTTCAGCCCTGCCTTTCTTTATAAATTCTATATGTTAACTCAATCTTTTCCTTACTCCTGGGCTACAGAACTCAGATTTCATGAGAATTTATGGTTCTATTCTCGAGAATTCTTCTGTAGCCTTGTTTATTAACCCTTCCTGCTTTCTAATAGGGAGGAAGAATTGTTTTAAAAATGGATGTCTGTTTACTTAAGGAAGGCCTTTAGCCGTCTGTAAAATGTTAAAACTTCTTTTTGTCTAACAACATCTGACGACCCTCAAATTGTCAGTTGACTTATTTGATTGCATGTTTTAGCCCCTTCACTCCCTTCTGCAGAGAGCACAAAGGACTGGCTGCAGTGGAAACATTTTCTACACTAGCACACATGCCCCTCGCCATACGACTGGGGAAATAAGGACATGATGGAAAAGGAGGTTCATGGTGATAGGGCTGGACACCCAATAGACACATAATGAATCCTTGATTATTTTTCCTTTTTCTTGGCTTTCGGTCCAATGTAGATTTTCTCTGGGCTGTGGTCGAGAGCTGACCCCTGCAGATTTGTTTCTTTTGCATATATAGCTGAGTAGTCAAAGTGCTTTCTCCGCCTCAGATGGAGGCAGGGCAAGCACTGTGCAGAGACAGGATTGGCAGTTTCTGGAAGATGTGATTTAAGGGACTCCTTAGAGTCCCCCTAACTGAAAAAAATAGTCCTTCTGACGCCTGAAATTTTACAACTATGGCTTGATTTCATTGGATTTAGGAATGTCCCCTCCTTAAAGAAATCCAAATTTTTCTCACATGGGGAGGTAGATATTCTGTCCCTAACATAATAATATGATCTTTGGTGACCCAGAGGGTATCAATAGAAGTTAGTTGCTGACCAGCATTATGCTTTGTCAAAGGAAATTAGGGTGGTATTCTTGTTTGTTTTTGTTTTTTAAATTTAGCTTGTGATTAGTAGAAGACCAGGGATGCTAATATCCCATATCATACCAAAGGAAAGTCACTGGCAACCTCCTTGTACTCTCCAGGGAGGAAGGCACCTTTGAACTTAGCTTGGATTGCCTGCTTCTGGGACAAAGAAGGCCCTACATACAGGAGCTGAAAGGGAGCCTTTCTTACCTCCAGACTGTCAGGACACAGGTTAATTCACCCCATGGGAAGTGAGGGAGAAATGATGGTTGGCCATCAGCCACAGCTTTAGAATTTCCTTAGGCCTGAATCCCTGGGAGGCTGAAGTGGGCTTTGTGGCTTCCGATGAGGCGTCAAGTGATTGGTCTTGCTCCAAGTGTCCATGAGGTTCGAGGTTACCTGATGAGGCACTACAGGGTAGTGGTAAAGATTGAAGGCTTTTGGATCAGCCAAACCTGGTTGTGGGGTTGGCACTCTAATGCTGCCTCTTACTAGTTGAGCCACGATGGATTACAAAGCCTCAATCCTCACATCTGTAGAACACAGCGACTATAGCAGTGCTTGCCTGTCAGAGTTCTGATAGTTCCATGAGATAGTCCAGGCCAGTTGGTGAGCACGATGCTCAGCACATGGCCAGCCTTTCAGAACCAGTTGCTGCCATTATTATTAAACAGTGCAGCCCTATGGCCAGTGAGAAGACACATATAAGGGAAAAAACCGCTTGGAGAAATTGAATCTAGGGAACCACTTATAAACCCAGGAGAATGAATTGGCCTTTAGCAACACTCAACTCTTCTCAGATTCACCTCGCTTTGTATAGCTTGTTAGATGATGAATTCTAACCACAGTGTGTAGCTTTCCTTCTCCTCTCCAACCATTGAGGGAGGAATTGAGCCCCAACTGTGTTTGAAAAAGCACTGTATCTGCGTAGTTTGTGTCATATTCAACATGGACAGGGAAATGAAATGCATATTTCACAAATCTGCAGAAAACAATCACCATGGGCACTTCCTAAACTGTCCAGAGTTAAAGGGATGAATCATTATCTTTCCCCTTCAAAAAAAAATATCAAAGGGGCTGGCCTGGTGGTGTAGTGGTTAAGTTCGTGTGTTCCACTTGGGCAACTTGGGGTCTGCAGGTTTGGATCCCAGGTGCAGACCAACATACAGCTCGTCAAGCCATGCTGAGGCAGCATCCCAGAGGGAGATTGGCACAGATGTGAGTTCAAGGACAATCTTCCTCACGAAAAAAAAAAAAATCAGAACTCCAAAAAAGAATTCTCTTTTCTCTTTAGATGTGTATGTTTGTTTATAATTCAATTGCAAAGTATTGAGAATACTCTGACCTCTTTGTGGATGGGTATAGGTATGTATCTCCCCAAATATGGTCTATGTCAATGTCAGATAAACATGTATCCATGTGTTTCAGATGAGATGGGAAGGGGATGCTATTTGCTAAGCAAGGATAACGCAAGGAATGTGTTTATGGGGTCTTCAGAGGGCTGTCCCTGCCTATAGAGAGCCTTGAGGAGTAGGTATAAAGCTGTGGCCAGGTGGTTGACTCACTTGTGTTATTGAGACAAGGAGCTTCTCTTTGAGAGCACCTGAGGTCAAGAGCATCCGTGTACCACTTGGAATGGCTGTCAGGGCTCACAGAGAGTGAAAAGGCTTTTTATATATCACAAGCTATTGCATGCCATAGTTTCTCTTTCTTTTCTTGTCCTCTTTATTTTCCCTCACCAACATGGTTCTCAGATTTATTAACAGCCATTTTATACCTTCTGCAGCCATCAGGAAGAGAAAGAAAGGGGACTGGGAGAATCTAGTTTTCTTGTACTTGTCCCTGTTCACTGTCTTGTCTTGTCTTGTCTTTTGTTTTCCCTCTTTTTTCTTTTCTTTTTCAAAAATTTCTATGTTGCTGCTCTGCATTAGGCTAGAGTTTCTTTTCCCCTCCATCTTCCTCTTTTACTGCTTTTAATTGTTTTGGTGCTTTGTTTTTCCCTTAACTTGAGCACAGTGGGAAAGGTCAGCTGTCAGAGGAGGGACTGTACACTGTTGATAATTTCTTCAGGAGTCCGCACTGGAGTCATTAAACAGCATTCCCTCCCTGTAGTCATAGAGCCTCTACTGCTGCAGGGGGAGGAGAAAAAGAAGCTCAAGGAGTAGAACAGGCAACCCACATCGAGTGAGTGGCTCAGCCTTGCGAGCACTGAGCAGCACGCTCCTTACCTGGAGCCCTTCTCCAGGGGCAGATGCTGTCCAGTGCCAGCTCTGGTGACTCTGCGACATTGACGTAAATGTGCATCTGGATGAGACACACATGTAGGAGGCCTTGGAAAAAGGACTCAACTTGGAATTAGGCATCCAGCATCTTGGAGATCAAACTTCTGAAACTGTCCTTTCAGTTGTTGGGTTTGTGTCCACCCCATAGTTATTTTGCAACTAACTCACTTACATGAAAATCAGAAAGCCTGGGTTCCAATCTTGGCTTCATTGCTAATTCCTTTGGACAAACACTGAACTATGCTAGGCTTGTAAAAAGATGTAGAAAATGTGGTTTTAAAAGTGTCTTCCATCACTAATAGCTAGATTTCACCTTACCAACTCTACCTGCAAAGTAGAAGTGAAGAGCATATCCTTCCTCAGACATGGATGTGAAAACCAGTTAATTCCCTTTTCTCTAAGTGCCTTGAGGTAAACCCAAAGTTGGAGTTCTTGGAACTCATCCACATAGCCTGTCCATCAGGAAATTTGTGATGGAACACTGTTGAACATTTAAAAAAATGGCAGATATCTTCTGAATGGAAAAAAGAGAATAAATTATATGGATGATAATACCATTGAGTTGCCTAATTATTTATGTGTTTTCAAAGTCCATTCACACTTCAGAATGACCTGGTTTAAAGGACACTCTCTACCTTAGCCTGCCTTAGAAGTGTGACATGCTAAAATATGATGGGACTCTTCTGTTTTACTGTTGACCTACCACATGACAAGTGCTATCATTCTGTGTTTGCTGAATGGAGAAATAAATGATCAAGTGAGTGAGTGAGTAACTTAAGACTTAAAATAACACATAGTTAGTAACCTATATTTATTTGGCTCTCGCTTGGGCCAGGCACAGTAATGGTTGGATACACTGAGGAGTTTTAGTAGATAATGCTGGCCGAGGGTGTGTAATCAGGTTATAGTGGTAGTTCTGCTGTCTTGCTGTAGAAAAGGGAACCAAAAGGATAAGGACTAGAGCATAGCCAGCTTGAGACAGTCATCAGAAGGGGGTGGCTGTCCAGAATAGCCACCACAGAGACCCTAGAAGATCACACAGTGGGCCGCTTAGCTCCTGGTCTCAGGACAGTTATATAAAACCTAACTCTTACTGCAGTAGGAGGAGCAATGAGATTGAAGTTAGACCCAAGTCAAGCCTCATTCTAAATTCCCTCATTGATGATTATTGTTATTCTAATTGGATAGCCTTGAACCCCCAAATCTCAACTTCCCCCTTTGGAAACTGTGGATGATAATACCTACATAGGTTGTTTACCAAATCAGAGCTAAAGCCCCTGCTGCACTATAAGCTTCAAAGATGGCAGTTGGGCATCATCACCATCGTTGTCACCAATACCCCATCTCAGGGACTGTGGGCATTTCCTGGTATGCAAAGGAGTGATAATAATTCCTACTCCCCAAGGTCATTGTAGGATGGAAAAGACAGTGTTTGTAAAAGGCCTCTCATTGTGGCAGGCACATAGTTGAGGAACAGTAAGTACTGGCTCCTTTCCTTCTTTCTTTCATGATGTCTTCTTATTTTTCTACTTCACTTGAGGCAACATGGCACTATTGGTCTTTTGTAAAGTGGCCCAGCATCATTGAGGGGTGCTCAGAAGGCCCCGGCAGGTGGGTGGTCTTAGCTGGTTGAGGTGTGGGTAGAGGTGTAGTAAGGAGGGGAAGGAGGACTAAGCAGTACTCAGGGATGAAAGACAGACCTTTTTCTGCCAAACCTGAGTGCACCAGAGGCTGCAATTCTGAAGCTTTTATAAAGTGTCTGCCTGTTCCTGAAGTTAGCCTAGGAATCCCCGAGGGAACACTGCTGTTTGCATAAATCATTCCATACGACCTAATTAGTTACTTATAATACAGAAGACACTGATGATCCCAAATTCAAATGACTGGAAAGCAAAAGCTGTTTATTCTTGGTGGTGTACAATAATTGATGATGAGCTAGATGGCTCTGAGGTACCAGGAAATCTCCAAGAGCTTTCTGAATCCTCAAAGGGAGTCCAGGTTGTTCTTAGGATGACTTTAGTTTAAAGTTCATAAAAAGCAATATACCAGAGCAATAAGCAATGCATTACTTATATTGTTAATGTGCTTATTTTTTCTTCAAAAACCAGAATGTCAACTTTGAAAGTATTAGAAATTCACAGCTGACAAAAGCATCCAACTAATTCAAGCCCTTAGAATCTTTGCCAATGATTCTAAGGAATTGAGAGTTTTGATCTGTTTTCTTTTTTTCCTTCTGACATGCGGCCCGTGTAGAGCGACTAACCTCCTGATTTTCCAGGAATTGTTCTGTTTTAGCATGGGAAGTCCCAGGTCCTGGGAAACTTCTCAGTCCCAGGCAAATTGGGATGGTTGGTTACTCTGTTTGAAGCACCTGGTAAACCCCTTTTCAGGAGAGCACCAACACCTGACTGAAAATGCACACAGAAAAGATTCTCTGGTTTAATGATTCTTCAAACTTTTGGATTTTGTTGACAAGTAAAATTTTTATAGAAAAGGGAAGGAGCAAGATAGGGTTGACTACTCTTTATGTTTCCAAATAATGACTTTGGCAAATTTCATGTATCATCACCATCATTTTACAAAAGACAGGAAATCCAAAATGAAAAAAGTAGAAAGGTGTAGAATGAAAGTTCTGTGCTCCCAGGGCCCAGCATACAGTAGGTCCTACATAAATATTTGTTGCAAGAATGAATGTTGCATAAATTTAGCTTTTATTAAAAAAAAGTGCTACATTGTCCTTATTTTCCTGATTGTACCATGGACTGGCGAAACCTTTACCTGAGACCATTGTTTTGGAACCAGTGGTTGAATTCAAGTCTGTAGACTATAGGATTTTTTGATGGTAATTTTTCATTATAAATTATAAAAATGGCATCCTGATAACTACCTCAGTCACAGGTTCATTTTAGTTGGTGTAGTCAATCTCTCATGATATGATCACTTTTGGAGAGAAATAAGGCTAAGTTTCTGGATCTTTAAATCAGAGATTGAGATTCAATCGACTTCCTCTTAGACTTCAATTGCCACCATATGGAAATGTATCCTTGATGATGTCTGCATGTGATTTGACCACTTCTGGCAGGAATGAGCCACAAGTCCTCCTCATTTTCTTAAGTCTTGGATGGTGTTTTTAAGTTCCCTAACTAAATACCCTTACTTTTCTTTGTTCTGACTCATTCACCTACAGAGTGTGTTCAGAACCCTTGACCAACTGGTGATATATATAAATAGCACAACTTCTCTAAGTCTGGGATCTTCTAGACAACATCTTCATACCATGGTTGGGATAGCCAAATCATTCATTTTTTTATCATAACCCACGGATAAAAAATTGTCACTGATAAATCTTACCTCGTATTTATGGAGAGGGTTTTGTTTTTTATGGACATCATAGGAACTGTAAATATCCATCATAAATGGCTTTACAAGCTACAAAACTAAACAACTTTGAGTCTCTATTTCAGACTCATATAATCCCAGTTTTGTGTGCTCTTTTTAATCGCAAGTCTACTAACTTGTTTTCCCTCTGCACGCCCTGAGCATATTTCTGGTGTCAATAACCCAGAGTCCAGCTGGTTGGCCCTGGAGCTTCAGTGAGCTTGCTGGGGTGATGCAGCATCTGCAAATGATTTATGAATCATTCTGACTTAGAAGGAGGGTCACTATTTTAGATTCAATGCATCAAAAGTGGATTTTCTTATTTATGCTCTCATAATTGTGTTTTTTAAAGCATTTATATAATTCTAGTGTTGCAAATGTATAGCATTCCCACAATTTTCCCTATCGGTCTTATGATCTGTATTCATATCCCAAATGTGATTAATACATATAAATGTTTGCTGAAAATCTGGCCTTGTTGAACAGATAGAGGTTCCTGTGAAAGGTGAAGAAGGGTGCTTTACAAAGTTAGACAATGTACATGAAAGTGGTTTGAAAAATGTGACATGTTATGCAAATGTATTTTTTTTAAAACAATAAATGAATAGCTCATCTCCTACAGGAATACTGTTGACAGAGGTCTTTGCAAAAGATACTCAACCCTCAAAAGAAGGAAGCATGATCTAGTGGGGGGCATGAAGAGTTTGGAGGCTGACCTTGGTTTGAACTTACTGTGGTATTGTATAAGTATTTCACCCCTTGTGAACCTCAATTTTATCACCTGTAAAGTTGGGTAATAAAACTTTATTTCAGGGGGACTTTGTGAGAGTTAAATAAGAAACATACCAAGTATCCCAATAAAAAAGCTTTTCTTTCAGATGACATATGAACACACAGATGTGTTATCTCTATTAATAATAGATTGGTTCTAGTGGTCAGTGTTTTGAACTCCTGTAACTTTAAACAACCAAAACAGGTCTCGGTTAATTTTTATCAGACACTTTGTATATAGTGTTTGTTTTACTGGGACTTTCTATATATGAAAGCCTGGAGCATAATACAGGGTTAATACACGTTAATTTCCTGTCCTTTTTTTTACACTATAGCAAAAAAAAATCTTCTACCTCTAAGACCCTGCTAATAGTCTGAGATGAAGAAATTATGAAAATGAAATAAACACTTTATTCTAGTTTTATGTGTGCTATTAGTACTATAACTGAATTTGCAATCACTCAAGATTTTCTTCTGTATTTAGGCTTCTTAAATCAGGTCACTGATTTTTAAGTCTGCTTCCATTTTAGAGAACTTTCCCTCCCCACCCCTTTCCACATACCCCATCCTCATCCACTCTTAGGTTCAGATTCTGTCAGTTAACTACTTTGGACTCTGGGCATTATCAGCCCCTTTTCGAGAGCCCTGGAATGGGGCGGTTTTACTTTTTATCACTGTCAGCCCCCATGTCCTCATTGCCACATTTATTTCCTTGGGAGGAAAAGGAAATGCACCTCAAGCTATAAAAGAAGCCAGCTCAGGTTTCTAGGATGTGTACCTCTGTGTTGGCAAAGTTCCCCAGTTTGTGTCTCTGAACAGGGTTTTAATCAGCTGGGCTCAAGTACTCAGCCCTGAGAGCTTTAAGAGTACTGCAGAAATGGTAGATTAACTGCATTTAACAAAATAGAAAGTTTTCATTGTGTTATAAAAAGCCTTATTGATCTCGTCCAGGCATTGACTCCAGAGTCTTTTAACAAGCCGCTCTGTCTAGACTTGTAGGCTAGAGCCCACAGCGCTAACAAAAGAGACCTGGGCAGCCTGTGGCAGGGGAGGCCAAGGGGATGGCACAGATTCAGGTTTCTCAGTGGGGATTTTCTTAAAGAACTAGAATGATTTTATTCTGCTGTGGGAAAATAAGGGTGGAGAGGCTTGTGTAGATATACCTGTGACATACCCCAGACTCCAGCCTAGTTCGAATTTCAGCATTGCCGTGGAACTATCATGTGAAGTGAACAAATGAAGGTGTCTTCTCTATCTATCAGCTTCCATCAGCATTTCCTCCCTTTGCCCGTAGGAAGCCCGGCTGAACCGAACCCTGTGCTGAGCAGTGTGTCTCCAGAAGGAGTGGGGAGGCAACGAGGGAGCAGGATGAGAACTGGTGACTTCAGAGTCACTGTGATCAATTCGACTGCGTTTCAATTCAATTCAGCCTGTATTTAACACATTCTTGGGTACATGGGAGATTTTGAAAAGGTATAAAAAATTTCTGCTCACACATATGGTTGAGGAGTTGACATCTACGTATGAAATAACCAACGAATCATTCAAGATTTATTGGGCGATTAGGTGTTTTATCAGAATCGTATGCAGTGATTTAAACTTTTTTAAAAAGTAGGACATATTTCAAACATAAAAATGAATAGACCCTATAGTAGAGCATATTATAAACTTTGGATTAGCTATTTCCCAGATTGAACAAATCTTAACATTTTGCCATTTTTGCTTTATATTTTCCTGTAAAGACTTAGTCTTGTTTGAGCACCTTCCTGGTTCCATTTCTTCTCTCCCTTCCCAGAGTTAAACACTACCTGAAATTGATTGATAGGTTGCCGGTATATGTTCTTTTATTCTTGTTACAAATGAATAGAGCTGTAATACATAATAATTAGTGATCATTGTGTGTGTGTGTTTATAAATTAGTGGAGCTAAAGTTTATTGGCCACCCACAGTCTATATTCATTATTCTCTGTATGTTCTCAGCTGAATGAAGGAAATATTAGGTAAAAATCTTTGATACCTTAAGCTTCCCTTTGATCACCTAAATGAAGCTTGGCAGTCTCTAGATCTTTCCTCTTTTAGGACCAGGAACCGTTTGAGCTCTTGAAACATCTGTAGGAAGTTTCACATAGCACCAAAGTGTCTTGTCTTCTCTGGATACTTAAGGGTGGAGAGTTTCACCAACAAGATAATTTACGTATAGACTTACTGAGGCAGGAGATAGATAAAATCATCTTCCAAGGTTTCTTCTGACGCTATGATGATGATTTGTCATGGAGGACTCTTACTTGTTTTCATCTCAGATGAGAGATTTTAAAGAAACAAATATTTTAAAAGCCCATATGGGTTTAAAAATCCATATTTATTGCTTCTAAATAAGTATCTGTATGAGTTTTCCCAAATTGTGTGAACCTTTCATGACTTTTATATTCCTTTCTAAGCAGTATGTGTGGATACAGTAGATATCTAATTTAGGTAGCAATTAGGGTCAGTGTATGTGCCACTGTAAAAAACAAAAATCATTTTAGATGATCTACTTCCTGCTCCAGAATCACTGTGGACATTTTTCAATATTATTAATTTTGTTTGTGTCAAAATTACAATCCTCCATCCTCTTCTCTCCAGCTCTGCGTCTCTAGTAATTTTTTTTGTTTTCGTCAAGTCTGTAGAATATAGTCTCACAATGAGGCATTTGGTCCTCCAGTATAACTGCCTTGGTTATTGTAGAACTTTGATAAAAGAAGCAGTTTGGAAAAACCTAAAGTACAGATTATTGTTTTTTGTACTGGGCCAAGGGTGAAAGGATACGTAGGTTTGCGGATGTGTGAATTTCTGTAATTTTTTTATTCGAAAACTTTTATTCAAAAACTCAATCTAGGACTTAGCTCCAGGAAGGCAACCCTGATTAAATTTTTTGCCATTGTAATCACCCATATCCTTGGTGTGACTTTAAGAAATGT
The DNA here is from genome assembly GCF_037783145.1 of Equus przewalskii. Taxonomy (NCBI): domain Eukaryota; kingdom Metazoa; phylum Chordata; class Mammalia; order Perissodactyla; family Equidae; genus Equus; species Equus przewalskii. Next base: position 23,270,427 of record NC_091855.1, read on the forward strand.
ATCTTAGGAAATACTGTGGCACAGAGCTGGCTTTAAAATTATTGATATAATTCATATATTTACTTGTCATTGTTTCATGTAGTTCCAGATGTGTCTGTTATCTTCCCAATCAGAGTGAAAGCAACCCAAGGACTGGCTGCGTATCCTTATTTTTTTTTGGATACCCTTACTTTGATGCCTATTTCAATATTTGTAGGCTCCGAGGTAACAACAATAACATTCCCTTCTGACTTCTGAGTCAATTGAGGAGCAGACACAAGAGTCAGCTTGGTGGTCAGGTCAAGGATCCAAACAGGAGTTCTATTGCTGTTGGACCTGGGTTAGAGAATGTGGCTTTGATCTGCAGTCAAGTTGACTTTTCCCCTGGATTCAACTCAGTCACTCACCCATAGGCAGAAGAGCTAGAAAACCACAGGCCTTCTACAGGGGCAGAGTCTACTCTGATAGGTTTACTGCATGAGAGAAGCTAGAGGAGAACTCAATCATTATAGGAAGGGCAGATCTGAAGGAGAGAGAAAGGCAGGTCACATGGGTACAGTGATCACCTAATTAAGAAATGTGGATCTCTGGATGTCAGACCCTTACTCTATCATCAAGCATAAGAAGCACCTCTCCTTTCATTGGAGGAAGTGAATGAGTAAAGGAGAGAAGGTCAAAGTGTTACTTCAAAACTATTTTTATGGAGAGTGGGGAGGAAATGTTCTCATGGAGTCATGGCAACAGGGAAATGGACTTCCCTCTCTAAGATAGAGTTCACTGTTTGTATTCAATGCTTGTTTGATTGATTGACCCACAGTTAAAATAAGAAGCCGGTAGTAAATGAAGCATAATTACAGTTTGACTTATATGGATCTAGTGGTTAAGAGGAAATAAAATGTACAGCTTATTACATAAATTATTATAAGTGGGCAGGCAGGCATAGGCAGCACAATTGCTTCAGGCCGTGGTTTCTTAGCAATATTCATTCTACCTTGGAAATGTCTCCTGGATCCCTCTTCACCTCTCTAGCCATCTGCCCACCCACTGAACCCCTGATACAACACAAGTACAATTCTGCCACTCACAAGCTGAAGTCCTCCCCTGCTGGTTCTCCATCACTTAAGAATATGGCAGATAAGACCCCAGCCTGCATCAGGAGCCAGCATACATGCCCATTACTCTAAGCCACGTTGAACTTCTCACCATCCCCTGACCGCCCCATGCTTTTCTAATGACCGCAGCAGAGAATATGCTGTCTCTTTTCATTAGAATTTCAACCCTCCCTTTGTATGCTGAAGTCTTACTCATATGTCAAGACACGGCTTAAGTTTGACCTCCTGTATGGAGCCTTCCCTAACATCTGGGGTTGGTTATTCCTTCTTCTGTGTGCCTGTAATTAAACATTTCCTATCCTGAATTGTAATTACCTGTTTATGTGTGCATTCTCAACAGCAACAACAACAGCAGCTAACATGTCTATGGCTGGGAAAGGGGCCATAAGCTTTATCCGATTCATAGCTCACGGCGATGCTATGAAATATGTACTCTGGTTAGTCTCATTTTGTAGATCAGGAAACTGAGAGTTAGAGAGGTTGAATAATAACCTTAAGGTTCCATAGACTTACGTAAGTTCCTGGCTGTCAAACCAAGGTCTGTCCAGTTCCAAGTCTTTATATAACACTCTATGTCATTAAGTCCACAGTCCCACTCTGAGCTATAGGAGAGGGCCCTGTTTAATATGAGTCCACATCAGAGTCTGGCACTTAGTAGGCATTCAAGTTTTTTTTTTTACAGTTTCTCTTTGTCAGAAAACATTGGCTAATTATTCCTATTCACAGGGTTGTTGCCTAGCTTACGTGCATTGAGCTCTGGGCACATCACCTGGTACATAGTAGGCACCTGCAAATACTTATTCCTTAAATGAATGAACAGAAAATTTAACTTTTATTGTAATGCAATTGAGAGCAATGCAATCTTCAGGATGCCATCAGCTTTCTAGTGATTTCAGTGAAGCATGATTTTCCAGGCCATTCTTTTGTGGACTGAGGCAGCTTCTCTCACCAGGATGCTGGCTGTTTATTTTCCAAGTGACAACTTGATTTACTATTTTCCTTCTCATCATTTTCAAGAAGCATCTGCAGGCTAGTGAGTGACCCAGGCAGTGTGGAAAAGTCCATTTATTTCTCTGCTGCATTTTCCCTACAGAGAGTTTGAGGATAAGGGTTGGAAATGGCCTCAGGAGGTCAAATTTCCTGTGTATTTTCTTTTGTAGTGCAGGATTGCTCATAGCAACACAATTTGCTGTCTCCTGGTACACTCTGTTTTTAAAATACCTGTATGATGGGATGTGGCAGGTAAAGGATTCATCATTTGTCCTTGGGGGATGGCTCTGCAGTTTGATCTATCCTAATGCTTTGTTTGGCCCTAAAACATGTTGTGAGGGAAATGGAACAGGAAGAACCAAGAGTGCAGTCTCTTCTGCAATCTTTTGCCTTTTTCACTCACTCAGTGTGTGCCTCCCCTTATTCTAGCAGGAGATGTCATTAGGTGACATACAATAGAATTCACTCTAGTAAAAGGATTTCTGCTTTTTCCTCATTTTTGCCAATATGATCATCTCATAGCCCACTAGCTAACTTGGGTATCTGCCCACAGCTCATGAGAGACCCTTAGAGGTGGGAGTTCTTGTTCTGAAAGTTGGATTCTTAGCAGGTTGCATGGAAGGGAGACAGAATTGTGCAAGAACGAGCTCACATTTGCCTTAACTTGTTCCTTTGCCTGCAAACTACCTCAATTGCTGTTTGAGTTCAAGACACCTCTCAAAAGTGAGTGGATATGCAGCCCCCCTAGGAATGAGGAGAACAATTGTGGAATTGTGGACTTCTCTAAAAGTTTATTTCTGCTTTGTGTATCCCCTTGTCTTGGGCTCAGTGCTTCTTTTGTCATCATCAGGGCTTCTGGGAAGCAGAGGCAGAGGAATTGGGTGATATGTCAGTTCATGACTTGAGTCCCCATAACCTCTCATTGCAGCTGCACCCATGGCAGAGGGACAGTGCTGTCCCTGTTGAGTTTGTGGATCAGAGGAAAGGAGTCAGCAGGCCAGCCCCAGGACCATAAGTCATCTCATGTCTGGCAGGGAGGGCAGCAGTAGCCCATGTGTTTTTGTGCCTCATTAGTTCCAGGGTGGGCCAGGCCAGGATGGCCAACCAGAGTTATCTTTGCATTGGTGCAGACCAAAGTACCATGCTGCTACACAGAGGCCTATTGAAGGATGAAGGATTTGAGGAAGAGAACAGTTTTGCCTGTGTCTCTGAGGTGCCTCCTCAGGAAGCTGGCTCCCCCTCCCTTTCTAGAACACAGCAGGTGTCCTGCTCAGGGCCAGTGGTTAGAGCCACTCTGGAGGGGTTAGGATTTTTTAGACACCAAGTCGTGTCTAAAAATTCTAAGGCTCTCTAATGGAGGTGAAGAGTGTGAGCTTGTCAGTTTGACTTTTTCCAGCCTGCTACTGAAGAATTTCTTAGTAAAGCCAGCCCGCTCCCTGATCCTCTGCTTGGGCTCCTGCTGCCTGAGAGGGCTCTTACCCATCATTGTCAGTGGTTTCTGCTTTCAACACATTGAACTTCGTACAGCTACAGGACCTCAGATATAGGGTGCTAGGCACCTGTTCCCCTGAGAATTTGAGTTCCTGACAAGGTGGTGATGTGATCTAGTAGCAAAAGCAATGGAATGAGAATAGGGGACTAAAGTTTTGAAACTGGAATGCTCCCTAGGGCCTTGGATAACCCATCTAAACTCTGTTTCTCCACTTCCTCAAGTTGGCATAATCATAGCAAAATGACTCACAGTGTTGAGAGAATACAAATAATGATTAAGAAAGCATTTGGAAATATATGTCATTTAAAAACTGTGAACGTCTGCTTGCAAATGGCCCTAGGACCCTTCTTTACCATTCCTGACATGTTCTCACTCGAGCCCTTTCACGTCTAATGCGATGTCCTTGTTCCTCAATTTTCACCTCTGGCCCTTGGTTTCCCATGGCTGCATTTGGAACTTAATTATCCAAATTTTAGGTTCCTCTTGTGGTCTCTGGTTTTCCAGTATCTCTGCCTCTCAGTTCCTTAGGTTGTCTCTTCTAGGGACCTTTTACTTCCATTCTTGCCCAGAGAAATGCAAAGCTCACTCAGAAACTGTGTATCAGTATCAACATCCAGGCTGAACCAGTGCCAGGCATCCCTTGGAAAAGAAGTTCAAATGTGTTCTCATCTTGTGACTGAAGTCCCTGCCTTCAGTTCTCCCTTCCAGTTCACTCTCAATCCAACATAAATTATGTTGCATAATATTTTTAAAAGATTATGCAATCTTTCAAAAATACAAATTGTACCCTTCATCCTCTCGTAAAATTATGCAGTGCTTCCTCGTAACCTTTGGAATAAAGTCTAAATTTCTTGATCTCAAAGCCTAGTCTGGGTTCTTAAGACACCAAGTTATCAGGGACCACGGGCTCAATTAAGTAGTGATATGCATTTCTCCCCACTTAGATTGCATGGTAAAAAGAATATTACACTGGATATTTTAATCTGTTTTGGAACTTCTCAGAGAAATACAACTATTATTATATAAATCACTAGTTGGTGTTTTTTTTTGTGGGGAAAGAGTGGAAAACGGAATTGGGTAAATGCTTGTTAATGCTACATATATATCAGTACTTGGATTAACAAGCCATTTGAAGGATCAGTACTTTACAAATCTTATACGAATTGATTTAAAATCTTGAGTTATACATATCTAGATTGCATCTAGTCTTTAATCAATTGGACACTTACAAATAATGGATAAACGATTTGTTGTCATACGGGTTTGAGCTCTGCTTTTCATGCAGTGAGGATAACATTTTTATTTTAACACTTATGCAATTGATTGTAAACTTTGGAGTGATATAATTTAAATGTATCTAAACAGTCCATTAGCCATGTCAGTGCCTACCCTCTTGCCAAGCTGTAGCTTTATGCTAAGCTGCTGTGTACTGTATTACATAATCCCTGCATTCATTTCCTCTACCTATTTAGCTTGAATACATACAAGGTGACTGCATCGTCTCTTCAACCTCCTAATCAGTGTAAACACCAAGTATAGAAAACAGGTTTGGGGCAGTATTACATTTTTCTAGTGGAGGGTTTGGAGAATTGGATGGGCTTAGAAATGTGTGTTTGTTACTATTTGGTTTTGCACCTTTTAGTTACGTTCACAGTTAACCTAGGATGGTTTTCAAGGTGATAAGAAAGTGCTAGAGCCTTAGCTACTGGAAGGAAATTAAGACAGATTGAGATCTTAGGAGAAAAATGTCAATTGTGAGAGTATACAAAGGAACAATTTCTTCAGGTTTCTCACCCCTTCTCCTTCCAAGTCCCTTATTTGCTCTTGTAAAGACTAGGTCATGCACTGCCAATGCCTCTCCTCCCATAACAATAAGGAGAAAAGTATCTCATGAATTAAAAATGACATGATTTTGCTTATCTAGAATGTGATTCAGAGAAGAGCTTTCAGTTGCCTGTTGTTTATTGACATGTGGAGATGATAGCCAGCAGCTGGGGTGCTGTGCTTTTGGTAGCCTTCTCTGGCCCAGGGAAGAGGTGAACCAGGAAAACTCAGCATTGAGTGGAGAGATGGAGAGGGTTGTGAACTGTTGCAGCACTTTTCATTAGATGCTTTCAAAGGAAGGCACTGGGCTACATAGAATCTTCCTTGGTGTATTTGCATGGATATTACCATAAATATGCATGAGATTTACATACACTTTTTTTTGTACATTGGTTTTATTCCTTGTTTATTGCTTGTGATATTCTCTTCTCTGTCCTGATGTTATTTTTTTCTATGGCCTTCCACATAAAACAAGTTCTTTTGTTTCAAACACAGCCAGATTTCAGGGGCGAAAGGGACGCATTTCTTTTGGTGAGCAAATGTAATACACATAGGGTAGGGGGAATAGGTTTCTGGCTCAATTCATCCGAGGTTTGGGATGGTTTGTAAGTCAATGCTTGGCTCCAGGGAATTTTTTATGGGCTTTGACAAGTAGAGTAGGAGCATGTGGTCTATCCAGAGTGATGGGCAAAAGGAAAGGTAACTGATATTTAGAGAAGAGTCCAGGGCGCTAGGAGTCCAGAGTAGACAAACTGTGTGGTCCTGGGCAACTCACTCATTCCTAGTCATAAGTTTCTTCCTTAATAAAATAAGGGCATTAAATCAGGCAATCTGCAAAATTCCTTATAGCTTTAAAATTTATTATTTTGACAGACTCCTTGCTCTAATTATATGAAAAATATTAAGCACCATGTAGCACATTGAATAATATCCCGGTGCCTTGCTGTTCTGTGTCAAGCCTTCCCTCTGTGAAGGGTACTCGATGATTAATTTAAGCTTGTTGTTAGAGGCCCTCTTTTCCTTGCTCATTTATCTCAGTTCAGTGGGTGCACAAGGTGTAACTTAAATGTTTGCAGAAGACACCCATTAATTGGCCACGTGTGGTGCCAAGGACAGGTGTAGTAGTTGGCTCTGTGCACATTTGCGTCTGTAGGAAAAGAGCTTTGGGGTAATAACTGCATTTGATTTGCCATCTTCCCCTTTAGATCTGGGTCAGCTCCAGGTCTACTGAACAAGGGCTTGTCCAGTTGCATTTAACAAAGGCATTTATTCAGATGAGAGGAGAGATCATGACAATAGACAGGGCACTAGGGTTTGGATGGATCTATTTCAAACACACAGTGTCAAATTTCTGCTCTATGATTTTTTTTTTCTATTCTGCTTTTTCTCCCCAAATCCCCCCAGTACACAATTGTATATTTTAGTTGTGGGTCCTTCTAGTTGTGATACTGCTCTATGATTTTATTTTTTGGCTATTTTTGGAAAATTGTATCAGGCATGCATTATGTGCTGAGTGGTACTTGCTACTTACATATGTGTAAGCAACACAGTGGTCATTTATGAGTGGACAGGTCTCTTTTGCTTATACCAGTGTGTGTGCAAACAGAAATATGCAGGTACACAGACATCATTGAGACCCCCTGGAACATACAGAACAAACTTAATGTCTTCTTTAACTCTCAAGAATATGAAGTTGAGGTTCATGTTTTAATGATGACTTGATGCTACGATTAATCCAATAGTGTGTAGTGGGTGGTCATTTCTCCACATTGTAAGGGTGACTCCTTACAGCTCGTACCTCGTGATGAGAAAATATTTATTTTATTTTACTCAAGTGACTTACTAAGAGCTATGATGGTTGATAAAGATCTGAGTTGAGGTGAAATTGGCTTTGGTTAATAGGCTGGCATGTAGTTCTGGAAGGGAAAATAGAATTCCCTCCTTTTATAGTCCCCAGTGTTTAAAGGGGAACTGAATATCTAAACTGGCATTGTTGCCTATTCCTTTCATTAATAAGGTGCTTTTGAGCAGCCCTGATATGAAATAGGCCACTCTAAGTGAGGTGCCTGGAGGGAGGACAAATGAAAGTCCACATGCTGTGAGTTGAAATTATAAGGCAAATCAACAAATGATTAAATAAAATATGTTTTATCATCTTACTTTGACAAACATAGCTTTGTAACTACCTGATAAGCTAGGTTCAAATTCGGAATTTTTGGATTCCTCAGAGTCCTGCCTTGGGAAATGGTAGCACAGGGAGAACCAGCCCCTCTGGTCCTCTGCCTGTGACCTATTCCCCTTCTCTTCCCACCTCTGGCTCCAGCCTGTATCACAAGAGGTCTGGTATAAAGGTGCTTAGATCCCTGAGCCAACGTGGCCAAGCTCCATCGAAACCCCTGCAAACAGTGCCACATGGCTGGCCCTCAGACATCAAGGTATGCACACTGGCAGCACAGTTTGCCTTCAGAAAGATGGATCCAGAGAAGAGATTGCACAAGCCCTGGAAACAGACTTGAGGCTCTTTGGGTAGGAAATTACAGATCCTGAGTATCCAGAATATGATCTTGAAAGAGAATATGGGCTCCAGTGGAATGCCGTCTTGGCTCTACGGACCCCTAGTCCTGTGAAGAGAGATGTCCCATAGGATGGTCCGATCAGGGCCATCTAAAGCAGGAGACCCTCAGAGCTGAGGTCCCTTTGAGTCTAAAGGAGGTATTGCTATCTTGTCAAAGCATCTCACCAAAATTCATTCTGTTACCTTTTCCTCACTTGCTTGATCACCTTCTCAGGTCCAGCCTCCTATTTAATAACCCAGTCACATTCCATTGGGCTCAGGACTCTACCATGGAAACCAAAGTCAGCTGGGTTATTGATGGATGGAAATCAGAGCCAGATCTCTCAGGGCAATTGATTTTTATTTATTGGTCAATAAAAGGTACCTAGAGCTAAAGAACCTTTGTTGGAACAGTTAATTATCTATTCTAAACCAGCTCTTCTACGAGCATTTAAAAACCATCATTGAAGCAAAAGCAATGTAAGCTTCCCTTTACCATTTTGCGTGAAATTTCTCTTTAGGTTTTTCTCTGAGAAATTTGAAGGAAAGGCTGCCTTCTCCTGCACCCTGGTGTTGGTCTTCTACGCTTGTGTGGATACATAGTTTCTCTGTGGTTGGCGTCTCTGCTAGTTTCCCTGATACTGCTTATAGGTCTTGTGGAAGAGTTGGAGGGAGTGTTGTGCTGGTATCAGCCCAGTGGCAGGGACAGTGCCCTTGGGGCATGTCCTCTGGTATTTGCATAGATCTGACTCATGCTAGTCAAGCGTTGACTGCTTTCCTCTTCCCTTTTCCTACAGCTCGAGAGGAGAATGTGGCCACTTTCCGAGGCTCAGAGTACCTGTGTTATGACCTGTCTCAGAACCCAATCCAGAGCAGCAGTGATGAAATCACCCTCTCCTTTAAGACCTGGCAGCGGAATGGGCTCATCCTGCACACTGGCAAGTCGGCTGACTATGTCAACCTGGCTCTGAAGGATGGTGCGGTCTCCTTGGTCATTAACCTGGGGTCTGGGGCCTTTGAGGCCATTGTGGAGCCAGTGAATGGAAAATTCAATGACAACGCCTGGCACGATGTCAAAGTGACACGCAACCTCCGGCAGGTAATGGCTGAGGGGAGAGAGTGCCTGGAGGCTCATTCTAGGTAGCTGGGGAGGAAGTTTGTGAAGCAGGTGATGGGTGCGGTAGAGATCAGTAAAGATATGGGTTTGGTTTTGTCAAAGTCTAACTTTCTCCCAGTCTTCGCAATTTCACACGGAAAATTATTAAAATATGTTTCTCCTCATACTTCAATTCTCCATTTGTGCTTGTTATTTAAGAAAAAAGTTCAGTTGTATAGATAATAAAAGTTATAAGTACTTTCATTCCTTTTATTCTGCTTTCCTTTTTATCATTTTCTTATTTACATTTGAATCTTGTATTATTGTTAAATTCAATTAGGGCCAGTGTTTTGTTTCTGCAGCGTGGTAGATTTTCCTCAATCTTTGAATATGTGTTTTCCTTTTTAAGTTACCCATTGCCAGGAGAGCATAATTTTAATTCCTTCCAGAAAAAGTCTTTCTTTTTCTCTTCCTTTTAATTTACCACCCCTCTCCCACTTTTATTTTGTCGGTTGTTATGTTAACCTCTAGGCTTGGGATGAATTAGCTGGAATCTTTCTGAATTCCTCTGTTTCTCTGTTCCTTGGTGCGGCGGTCCTATTTTATTGCCCCTGTCTCTCCCTCCGAGACTCTTCAGTTGACTGGGAGACCTGGCAAGTGGAAGGACTCAAATAAAAAAGTCAACTTTGGAGCAGCCTTTCCTGGTTCTGTCCGTGCTTGAGAACCTCCCATCGCTTGCCGATTCTAAGCAGGCAACTCCGTCAGGTGACAACACTCTCAGGAAGCCTTAGCCAAGTGAAGTTGTTTTCAATTTCATAACTAATAATAATAACAATAATATTTTACTGGCCCACATCAAAAAAGAAAAGCATTTCCTGTAAAAGACAAGGTCTTGCTGAGATTGCCTTTTCCAGGTTGCTGTTTTCACTTGGTTTTTCTACTTGTGAATTTGTCATTAAACCCAATTGGACAGGATTCATCTTCAGTAATCAGAAAACATTAGGCAAATTTCTCATCGAATTTTCTTCTTCAGTGTGATTGATTTAATGCCTTTGAATGTAAATGTGAAAGCATAAGAACTCACAGGTGTTTGCGTATGTTTTCTGTTTGATAAAAATGTAACTTCTTAATAATTCTAAATATATGGAGAAGTCTCAAACACTTGGAAACACACAATATTCGAAACACCCATTTCCACACTTAAGTAGGCTGAGGAAGCCACCTGGTGGGAGATTCTGTTCTATCTGTGGTGAAGTTGCTAAGTAACACAGGACTTAAGAGTCCCCAGTCATCTTTATACACATGGATTGGACATTTTTGAACCACTGTTCTATGTTTTTCCTCCAAGGACAAAGAATCACCCTATTGCTGATGTTTTCTTTCATGGTCCCTCATCTATACTTACTTGGAAGAGACCTTCCCAACTGTCAAGAGAGACCAAATCAAATTTCCACTTGCTAAAATATAAGGGCTTAATATGTTTGAGTTGCAGAGACTAAGCCAAAAAGTGAAATATGACCTTTTGCCAGTTTTGATTGGCAGGTACACAATAACACCCTCTAGGCTTGGGTCAGTGGAGAGGAGAATTTTCATATACTGGGGAGCAGAATCGGGGTATGGTTCTTACCAACCAACCTGTTTCTCTAACTCTCTCCCACCTCATACACTTCTTTGCCCTTCTAGAGTGATTCCAATTAACCGGAGAAAGGCTTACTTTCATTTCTACTAAAAACACTTTTTAAAAATAGAATTGGGCCCCAATTCAGTCCTATAAACTGAAAGGGGAATAAACCAAACTATAATGCAAATATTGGTTGTGCTGTTTTAGTCAGAGCAAGCAGAGGCAAGTGACCCTGGAGGGTTTCTCTTCTGAATTCTAACCCAAGCCCTCTCTGTGCCCTTGGACGAGCTATTTTGCCTTTCTGCACCACAGTTTCCATTTGTGAGGTGGTGATTACAATCCTCCCCAGCCATGTGTGATGGCTAAATATGCAAAGCACCTTATGTTCCAGAAGGATTATGAGCTCATCCATGGTCTGGGTGCTAGACTCGCTGTGACATGCACACATTTTATAGGCCAAGTATTCTGTCACGAAGGTGACCGTGTCTGTCGGTCACCAAGGATGCAGCTAAGTAGAGCTCTCAGTTCTAGACAAGGCTACAGAGGTTCTAGGGCACTGGGACATTTCTTAGCAGAAGGAGCATGAGTCTCATAGAGAAAGTGCACCTAAAATTGGACCTCACTGAAATCCTGACTGAAGTTTGCATCCAAATGTAATTTATTGAAAGACAGGGAAATCTCAGAAAAGCACAGTTGATTTTGCAAAGCAATCCTTTCAGCACTGAATCATCTAAGATTATTATTTTGCCCATTAAAAATATATTTGTAACATCTTTTTGAGTTTCCTAGGCTACATTGGTAGGTATGGGAAGTCCTTGTTTATTTCAATTTAAACCACAAATCCCTTCATAAACATTTGAGATGTTTATGGTCGCTTCGTCTATTTTTTGGGTAAGATTGACAGGCTTCTGTGGCAAAAATTCATCTGAGGAAAGCTTACTTGGAGTTTCCTGGAATATTCCTTACCAAATGGAGCAGAATTTCCCCGATTTCCTCATTCTTGGTCATTTACTCATGGTTCTGCCTTTGAGCCAAGTTGGGCCAAGGCCAGATACTTCACTCGGGGTTCCGATTAAAGGAAGGAATGTGGACTATCTGTTCAAGATTATTACTGGGATGAGGGACAGATGTAGTGAGGTATTTGTGTGGGGTTTTGTTTGTTGTTGTTGTTTATTTTGGTCCATGACCTTGCCTGAGTCCAGGGTCATGGCTACCATGTTGTAGGGCTTTGCTAAACATGTTTAACCTGCCAGTCTTCTCTGCTGTCCATATAAGAAATTGCTTAAAAGCTTGGAAAGCTTTCATAATGAGAAATGGGGGCAGAGCAATTCAAACAGAAAGCATTCTGGCAAAGTAAACAAAATAATAATTTCATTGAATAATAAAGAAGACTCCACTATTTTGATGCATTCTAATGACACAGTTATTCTGAACTGAGAGGAAAGGAAAGATGAGAATGTTTCCCTCCTGCCACACAAATCCACACAAAGTCAAGGGGGCCATGGGTCTTTAAATTACCTATGGAAACCCAGATAAGCAAATGATGTGGCCTTCCTCTGCCAGATGCGACCTGTAAAATGTTTTAAGTTCTTTTCATTCTAGGAGAAAGTCATGATCATCTGTGCATGTAGTCAGAGTCAGACGTGAAAAAAAACTCCCCAGCCTATTGATATTTCAGCTCTGTCTGTTTATCTACATGTAGAATGATAAACTTTGGGGTCTTTTTTTTTTTTTAGGGCAGGTAGAATGTGTATGTGCTGGGGGGTGGGGAGGGACAGGGGCAGTGTTCATTCAGAAGAGCCTTTGGAAAGTAAGTATGATGCTAATTCTAATGGGGTGAGGTCTGGTCTGAGTGGTGTTTGGAAGAAGTGGGGAGTTAAAATGACAAGGTGGCCTGCAGCTCCCTTCCTAGCTGAGCCTGGAGTGCCAAGGTTTTCCATAGAGTCCTGGTCTCATTGTCTTCCCCTACTCTCTTTTTCTGTGTCGGGTACCTTTTTTTTGAAAAACTAACACAAGATCATTCATGCAATGTGTCATTTTACTAACCGACTAATGTACTAACACCCTAACGACTCATCTTTGTTTTTAGTTTTTTTAATTAACAATCGTTCTGTTCACAATTTTTAATTTCCTTTCTTCCCCCTTTTCCGCAAAGCACTCAGGCATCGGACACGCTATGGTAAACAAACTACATTGTCTGGTAGATATCATTCTTATTGTCTCTTTTTTTGGGTTTGCCGTGTGTTGCCCTCCTTTTCCTCCCCAAACCCCCTTTTATCCTCTTTAGACTTGCTTCTTCTTCTTTAAAATTTTTTTGTTGAATTAAATGCAAGCCTTTCTTTTTCTTTAAAAAAAAAGGGAAAGGGATGCACCTGTCCTGGAAATGATATTTGGACAAGTTTGGTTGGGATGGTTTCCTTTTCTCCAGTTTGTAATTTTTTTCTAAAAAATAATTTTCTAAAGAAATATTGTTCATTTAGCTAAATTTACTTTGTTTTATTTTCTTCTTTTACAACTTCCAACTTACAGACCAGGGACAACAGGATATCTATTGAGGAATTTCTTCTCTCTGTGTCTTCCTATCCCTCACTCTTCCTCCTTTCTTTTCTCTCCTCCCCACTCCTTAATCCCTTTATTCTTTCCCTTTTGAGTGGCCACGGCTGCCACAGGTGATCTGGGGAGGAAAGTACTCTACTTCCTATATTCTTCCTCTCCTTTCTTTCACCTTCCTCCCCACCGTGGCCAAAGGGAGCTCCGCCACTTGTGTTCTCCATACAACCTCTGCATGGCATGTTCCCGTCTTGTGGATTTCCCCATTGGCATCGGAATCTGTTCCCTCATTTTCCTCCTCATTACTAACAACCTGCCAATCATTAACCCAATTCCACTTTCTTCTCTCTTTTTTTTGTATCCACTCCTCTTCATTGTCCTCTCATCATTCATATTTTGGGGTTGGGTTTGGACTTTTTCTTTTCTTTTTTTTCAGTGAGGGAGGTGGCAGGCAGGGGAAAAACACCCCTTAGTTTTGAGTGGTTTTTTTGTTTCACTTCCATCTTGTTTTTCAGTTTGTTCAGTGCATGTAAGTGTGAAGTGGATTTTGATTCTTTCTGTTGGTTCCATTTCCGATGGTCCTCACCCTTTCCCACTTCCCTACCCTTTTCTTCTGCCTTCTCTCTCGGCTCCAGATAATTTTCGCATGGGTGTGTCTGTGTATGGTGTGTGCATGCTTTGAGGCTCCATCTTTTCTCTCCTTTCGTGGATGTTGGGTGTACGGGTGCTATTTCCTCCCTGTGGGCATTATTATTATTTTGGTTATTATGCCTCATCATTCCTTTCTTTTTGTTAGAGTTGCCTTTTTGGTTTGGGTCATTTCTTCTCTTGGTGGTGGTAATGGCAGTGAAGGGAGGGCAGGGGTTGGTGTCCCAGGGTCGTGTATGGCATGTATCATTCATGACACATCAAATTCGAGACCCTTCTCCTTCCCTCCCTGAATGCATGTGACATTGTTAGCGTGGTGTGAGCCTAAAAGAAACAAATAAAAAAGAAAAGAAAAAAGAATTAAAAAAAACACCAACAACCAAAGACCAACCCCTAATAAACCTCATCGTCAAATGTCTCCTTTGCTGTTTTTCATTGCCACCATAAATAACAATCATTAACAAAAATAAATGATCATTTTTCCAATGAACTGAGACAAGTGATGTTGTCTGAGGATAGTTCCATTTTCTAGCCTGACTAACAAAGAGTGCAATGGGTAGATCAAGTTGCTCAGCTTGGCAATTCCAAAAAACTCTCCCAGGAGTCTGCAGGGGAATGTTGGAGGCTTGGGCCACAGGAAAGACAGACTAGAATATGGAACTTGGCTGCACCTACCAAAATCAAACCAAATTAGAAAGAATACCTCACCAAAATCGTTACAAACGTGACACCACAGGTAGGGGAAGCCACTGGATTTTAATAGGACTATAAGGTCATTGTTGGGATTTTTTTTGTCCCTATGTCCCTCCACCAGGTGACAATCTCTGTGGATGGCATCCTTACCACGACGGGCTACACTCAGGAGGACTACACCATGCTGGGCTCAGACGACTTCTTCTACGTGGGAGGAAGCCCGAGTACCGCTGACTTGCCAGGCTCACCTGTCAGCAACAACTTCATGGGCTGTCTTAAAGAGGTAAAGTTCATACACTCCATTTAATACACTGACTGTCTATGAACAAATGAAATTTCCAGTTCAATGACTGCATTTTTCCTCTGATCCATTCCGTTAGGCCACAGGTTGTAGCAGAAAAGACTTTGGACTTGCAAGTAGAGTTCTAGGTTTGGGGTCCGTGTTAAGCTGGTTGCTTGACCTTGGGTTTGCCGCTTAAGTGCTCTGTGGTTCTGTTTTCTCATCTTACTAGTGGGGAACCTTATCCCATAGGTAGCTATGCTTTATAAATTAAGTGAAATAACTCAAATGAAAGGACTTTGAAATCACAAGGAACTAGTGGTGTGTAAAGTTTGATTTTGTGCTTTTGACTTGGCAAGTAGGGAAACTCCAGCTAAAAGTGGTTCAAATTGTGGTTGTATGTCTTGTCTAAGGCATGTGTATTATTTTATCTTAGCCAAGCTTGGTGCTCCCAAGAGTCTCATTATTTGAGATGAAGGAAAATTCTCAGAATGTAACATTAAGGCCTAGAAGACTAGTGTTTCCTTTTTTTGTTTTTTGTTTTTTTCCTGAAAGCTAGCAACTATGAGAAAGCAGTGGGGCTTTGCCATTAGTCATTTATTACTATTGTAGCTGATGTGTTGAGACCTCTGTCTGAGAGCAAAGGAGCTTCAGTCAAGTGTAAGTTCAATCTCTAAGGTCAATTGTTGAAGCAAAAAGAATCAGACTTGATTTGGTAGAATCCTTTTGGAACACTGTGTCATCAGAGTGGTACACTGCACTTCTTTGTTTAATCTAAGCTAAGCTTGATTGCCTAAGATATCTATACCATTTCCCTGGGGAAATTCTTTGAAAAGCTAACAGTGTCCTTTCTTGTAGATAAAGATCTCATGTGACATCTTATGAGCCTCCTCTCAGGGCATATGTTATTCTTATTATGGCTATTTGAAATTTGTTGAACATCAGTTATATATAAGATAGCATTGTACCTTCATTCATTCATTCATACCACTCAACTGTGAGCCATGTCACGACAGGATTTTCATCTGTTATACCTGACATATAGTAGATACATAATAAGTATTTATTGAATGGATACATTTATCAAATAATCATTGGATACCTATTTTTGTGCTGTAACTAAACTCTTGGCTCTTTACAAGCCATAGTCTCCATGCTTGAAGACTTTATAATCTAGCAAAGAAGATGAAATCTGTAAGTGAACAATTACAGCTTAGGACACTATGCGTCCAGTGCCACAGATTAACTGCTCTCATTGAGTAGAGGAAACAAATAGATTTAAAGTGGGAGTCAGTTTTGGAGAAGAATTGATATTTGAGCTGGGCCTTGCTACAATAAACCATGTGTGAACCGAGAGGAAGGGGTAGGAAGGACACATGACAAAGGAAGGAAAAATCCAATTACAGCCTTGTATTGTTCTTGGTCTGAGGACAAATTACAGAAGAGAACCCAAAGAGCGTTTTCCTCTTTCTGCTGGACGTTCCCTAGGCTTCTGCTGGCTACAGGGACTCCACTGGTCATTCCTGATGAGATTGCAGTAGACACAGAGCACTTCTTCCCTGGGATTTACTCCCATTTGGATAGAATAAAAGTGTAAACTACTCCGTGTCTAATGAACCCTGAAAGGCTCTTAAACACGGTTAAGTAACACTGCATTGGGCTTGCACTTTCATCAGAAATAGATAGGAACATTCTGTTACCGTGTATGTGGCTCAGGCAGAAATGAGGCATTGATTGCTGTGGAAAGCTCATCCATTTTGCAGTGAAACAGCCCTGAGCACAGTTTCTCTTGGACAGGATCTGGGAGTGGCCTCTAGAACCAGTCTTCCCCTTTACACAATTATATTGAACCATGTCTCAATGATGTATTTTGAGACAAAGGAGCAATTCCCCAACTGCAAATCTATCAATGAAGAAGGACGCCCCCGAATATTTTGAAGCAAGCCTCATAAAAACATGAAGATCTCTCTATAACTTTATCCATGCAGAGCCTAAAGTAAATAAAATCTACACAAACACACACATACACACACATATTCACACTCTTACACTGCACAGGTAGAGAGCAGACAGCTTCAAAAGTCAGTGAAAAGTGTCACTTAGCTTAAAAATTAAAGGCCATTCAGAAAAATAGTGTCAATAACTGAAATACCAGTAATTAGTAATAAAAATATACACATACCTTAGCTAGCAGCACAAATTTACATTTAAGTCCAGATCAAGTTAGAAAAAAGAAAGTCCAGTACACTGGGGGAAATGATAGGCAAAATGAGAACTGTATTAACTTTTGCCCCCTTCCCTCTTTTACATGGATAGTGTTATAATCTCTCTAAGGGACTCGGGGGGCTTTCTCACTGGTCTGAGTGTTTTACATGGATAACTTTGAGTCTAATGCAGTCCTGGCACATTCTTTCTTTCCATTAATCATTACAATTCATTTTTCTGTGGGCAGGTCTGGGAAATTCTTCTCTAATTTTTGGAATTTCTCTTTGACATAAATAGCAAAAGCTTCCAGCTGTGTTGGGATTTTGTTCCTTGATAAGTCCTACTTACCCACTTTAACTATTTACCCGTAGAACAGTCTCCAGTTGTTTTCCAATTCCTTCCTCCCTTCCCTATCTCTTTCTTCCTTTTTCTATTTTCTCTTGCCATTTGTGGCTCTAAGTTGCCTTAAGTTGAACTGGCTGCTTTTATGTGTTATTTTCTTCAAAATGGGGACATAGTAAAAGGACTATGGGGTTTCTGTTCCAGATCATTGAAACTTTGTGTGTGGCACAAAACAAGTTTTATCTTTGGAACTACAGTTACTTCACACCTAAAAGTTAAGTTCTGTCTCCACTAATTGAGCAACTGTGGATTTCACCTGTATGCACCTCTCCTCACTTGATAACACTGTAAAAGCCGCAACAAAGAGTGTCCAAGTTGCATCAAATTCTTGTGGTTCTCCGCATGCCCTAGTTATCTATCCAAAATTTGTGTCCACTTAAACATCACAAAGTCAGCATCTTGTTCCTTATTAGATTTTCCTGTGTCTGTCTTATTTTTGTTTTTATTGCATCTCCAGCTCCTAGAATGGTTTTTGGTGCCTGGTGGACTCTCAATAAGTATTTGCTGAGTGAGGTCACATGTTTGTAAATTAATAAATACCTTTTAGATAAATTCTCTTAGGCACCATTGACCATGTGACTTTCTTGGGCTTACTAAAGAACATCTTGACACGGCAATAGTTAAGTCTTTCAGGAATCCCCCAGCTATCTGATATGAGAGAAGTATTACATAAAAAGGCTAGGAAAGGCTAAGATAGTGGATCGGAATCTCCTCTGGGAAGAACAGGATTGAAAAGGCTTTGGGGAAGGTGTCATAGTATAATGAAAAGAATCTTGGGTTTAACATCAGAAAACCTGGCTGGGAATACCAGCTTTATGACTGACTATTTGGCCTAGAATAAGCCATGGATCTTATTTGGGTCTCAGTTTCTCAACCCACAACATGGATATAATAGGACTTCTGTTGTGTTCTTCTTAAAGACAAATGAAATAATGTACATGAAAGTGAAACCATACAGAAATATACAATGGTGTTTTGCTATAATAATTATTATTAAGAATTGTGTAATGCATCTTATTAACAGTTAATGAATATAAATATAAGCCTAAGTGAAGATGCATTAGCACACGCATATCTCTGTATTTCCCAGATTAGCAAATCACTGTCTTGGGGAAAAAACAACTTTAGTCTGAGATTTGCCCCACTAAGGTTCTCTCATCTTTGCTAAGTAGGGATAATTTGTCCCACCCACCCTCATCATTACCTGGTTTATTTCCTTCGGATATTTATTTATCTGACAACTGTCAGTCTTCCTCTATTTAAATGTGAGCTTCATGAAGACAAAAGCCTTATATGTTTACAAGTGTTTCCCCAGCACCTACATGAGTCCCTGGCATAAAATAATGCCTGCAATAGGTGTCTGGAATAAATAAATAAATGAATGAATTAACCTCATGGAGCTCTAAACTCTGATGGAGTTTAGATCAACAGATATATACTGAAAACCTACATTATGCTAAGGACTGTGCTAAGATACAAAGACGGCTCAGACATGGTTCCTGCTTTAGAGGACCTCACAGTTAGTGGGGGAGACAGATGGTCAAATAATTTCAATAAAAGGCAGTTAATGCACAAAAAGAGGCATTCACAGGTGCAGTGGGGCTGCTGAAGAGAAGGGCTTAACATATCCTGGGGTTCAGGAAAACTCTGTGAAGGAGATAATGCCTAAGGTGAGGCTTGAAGATGAATAGAAGTGAACAGGGGATAATGGAGGGAGTGGTGCTCCAGGATGATGGGGCAGCATGAACAAAGGCAAGGAGACAGGGCACATCATGGTGTCTGGGCATACAGTTTGCTAATTTCAGGGCACAAAATATGAGATTAGGAGTTTTGAAAATACAACTGAAAGTTAGGTAGGGACCAGGTCATAGAGAGTTTTATTTTGTGCTGTACCCTTGGACTTTGGGTAGTGGAGAGCCATTGAAGGATCCTGAGTAGTAGAATGACTTGGTCAGATTGGCATCTTGTCCATCAGCATTTAATCTCCTTGAGAACTGAAGTTAGTCCAAGTATGACTTCCATCTGATGTATATTATTGTCCTAGGAAGTTGAAAAGCAGGGTCAGGAAGGCCTGGTCCATTGGCTTAAGCATTGGGCCAGGAAAGTGCCTCTCTGAATCTTAAAATTTCTCCAGAAA
Source organism: Equus przewalskii (assembly GCF_037783145.1). Lineage (NCBI taxonomy): Eukaryota > Metazoa > Chordata > Mammalia > Perissodactyla > Equidae > Equus > Equus przewalskii. Next base: position 23,290,010 of record NC_091855.1, read on the forward strand.
AGCACTTCCTTATGACTCTTGTTTCAGTTTCCAACAACTCTCCCTATCAGGACATACATTTCTCTTTTCTTCGGTCCTTGGTGTTACTGAACTATTATTGTTGGATGAAACACAAGGTGGTAGAAGAAAGCCAAGTCAAGACTGAGTTGCACGAATAATGTCTCTGTCACCAGCACCAGGGAGCTTACTTAAGCCCATCACAATATCCACCTATGTGTTGGGGCCTTCCGTGTGGTTTGATCTGGTTCTTCCTACACTATCCTCCTTTCTCCCTATTCTGTTACTTCTCCCCTGGTATGTTGATTCTCCATTTGGCTCTCCATTTTCCCATGGAGAAGCTCAAGTGCTGCTGAGATCTCTGGGACAAGATGGTCTTTCTCACCTCCCTTTTCTCATGGCGTCTCTAATGGTGAAGAAGGAAAAGCAGGAGAATTGGGGAGTGGAACACATATTTAAAGGAAAAAGGATTGGGTAGAACATCACTGTGCACATTACATTCCACATCCCTTTGTGATTATTAGCCATTTAAAACCAAGTGGGATTTTGCAGCCAGAGATAGTCTCTGAACAGATGATTAATGGTTTAATCTGTAATAACTTTACATTTTATGGAACCCTGATAGGAGTCCACATCTGGTGAGCCAAGCTATTTAAGGCTGTGTTAATTCTGTTAATTGCTATACGTTTATTTGAATTGCTGGCACCTGCGGGCTTTGGGATAATGTGTTTGTTGGTGCCTTTTTTTGGGTACTATACTCATTTTATTGTACCCCATCTCACTATCTTTTGCTGCTGTCTCTTACGCTATCACAGTTTCTCTTCCAATTTTTCTTTCGTCTTATCCTCTTGCTTCTTCACTCACTATACATTTTTCTTTTCTTCCTGTTCCCATTTTCCCTACCACTTTACTTTCCAAGCTCTTGTTTTCGTATCCTTCCTGATTTCTCGGGTGGAGATAAATCGCTGTGTCCATAATCAGGCAAATTTAGGTCATGAGTTGTGGCTTAGCACTGAAAATACTGTGTGGTCCCAGGTAAGTTAAGATCAAGTTTAGAGTCAGCATGAAAGAGGAGAAGAGGGTTACCTTTAGCAGCACAAATCCAGGATCTGAATCTTGCCCAGAGCCATTCATTACCAGCTGCAAGACTTATATCAAGTCACTTCACTGCTCTTAGCCTCGGTTTTTTCATCAGATAATAATAACGACTACAAACACTTTTATGTTGGGAGCAGATGGGATAAAAAAATGGAAGTGCTTTATAAACTATAAAGAACTGTACAAATACTATGTTATTATTTATGTTATTAAATGAAACCAAACTGATCAGATCTGGCCAAGGAACGACTTATTGCTCCTTGCTGTTTCTGCAGTTCAAAAACTGCAGAAGTTAAGAGAGTCCAATGTAGTGGAATAAAAAGAGCAACTGAATTGGAACCTGGCCCCCAGATCCAGTTCTTATGCTAATTAGAAAACCATAGAACCTCTTTGGACATCCATGTCTTGATGTGTAAATTGAGGAGAGTGATCACTCCCAAACCAAATGCGCACTACTGAGGATAACTTCTAGGGTAGAAATGTAAGTTATTGCTTGTTAAATTTTAGAGTGAAAGGTAGGATTTATTTCCCTACCCTTTGGAAGATATGCAGGAAACCACTGTGTGGGCTTGGAGGAAAAGTGTCTTGACAGAATGAGAGAACCAATACAAACAGAAGACCAAGAGGGACAAGATTCAACAAGGTAGAAAGAAGTATAAACACAAATCAGAGGCTGGGAAATGGAAGAATGTGGCAGAAGAAGGAAAGAAAGAAGAGAAACTACGTCTCAGGAGCTGCCTATTGGGTTGATCATAAGAAATTGCCATTTTTGTGGGTGAGGAAAAAAGATAAAATATTGTCAACATCATACTGTTCGATTTAAGAATGAAATTTTTGTAAAGAAGATAAACTAGATCTTCTGGAAAAGAAGTTACCTTCTGGATTACAAGGAATTGAAATGGGGAGGAGAGAGAGTGGCTCTCTGTGTCACAGAGAAGAGGAAACAAAACCCTGAGCACTGGGGGTGTGTGGTCAATATGAGGCTCATTTCACACAAAGAGCAAGGTGTGAGCACATAGCCCGGGATGGCTATCAGTGGTACCCAAAGGATCGTATCAGGAGGGCTGAAGCCTCGGGGATATTTAACACATAGTGTTATGAGAAACAGAAAGAGGCTCTTCAGTTAGTGCCAGAATAAAAATATTATAGAATGTTCTGCTGCTTATAATTGATGGAAGTAGATATAGTGAACCTGTATTTTTTTTTTTAGAGAGAGAGATCTAGTATCCTTTTCCTCTTATTTTGATAAATTGGTCTTGATTTTTATTTCTCCTCTTTTTCAATTCTGTGATTCAGTGGCACTGACTCCACTCCTGGCTCCTTGGTGAGCACATGAGCTCTAAGCCAGTCAAGACTTCCATTCTCCTAGCCGTGGTTATTTTGTTCATAGGTGTTTACCTAACCCAACTTAGATCGGTGACATACAGGCTCAGGACTTTTGCTTGTATGTTGTAGGGAGACAACTCTCCTTCCTTTGGGCTAGAACTTGGGATGGTACAAAACTGAGCTTCTGGCCACCATCTTGATACCACATAGAGACCAAAAATGAAGCCAGAATGGAGAAAAGCAGAGCCAAAAGATGGGGAGAAACTAGGTCCTGGGCACATTTTTAAGGCTCTGGATCAAATATTCTTCAAACTAGACTAACCCTAGATTTCCAGCCATGACTGAATAAATTTCTTCTTTTGTCTAAGCCAGTATGAGCTGGATTTTCTGTCATTTGCAACAGAAAGCCTTAAGTGATATGAAAGAATTCCTCATGCTCCTATTTTACCTCTGTCTTCTCTGACAAGAAAATAGGTCTTTGGACAGGAAAAAATAGACAAAGATAGGAAATTTAATACCAGAGCCTGTTAGAAAGCACCTAATTGCACTCCATTAATTCAAATTCCTTGACTTGGGTGAATAACATCCCAGGACACAGAGAGAATTTGCAAATAAGATTTTTGAAATCCAGGTGATGTTTTTTGAGAACTAGTAGAGAGGGTTTTTGAGAAATGGTAAAGATTAAAGATGGACAAAATATAGATAATGCAAACTATGGACTTACGAGTTTTATGGGAATCTAGGAAAGATTTTGGACTATATTGTTTACATAAATTATGAGCTATAGAAAAGAATGATCAATAGAACCATAATCATTCACTAAAAACACTAAAAATAAGCCACATCGCATCAACCAAATTCACATATCCATTCAATATTGTTGCTATAATTATAATTCAGGAAAGTACCATGGATCTAACATAGTTAAATATCAGCAAGGTATTTGGCAATACATTTTGTGATATCTTCATTAGCAGGATAGGGAAAAAAGTATTGGATGTCAGAACTATTCACTGAAGGAGAAACTATTTAAACATACCACTGGGTCCTGATGAATGGATCTGTTTTGATGTATATGGAAGTTTCAAGTGGATGTCACCACCTGATCTTACTCAACATTTGTATTAGAGACTTGAGGGAAGGTAAGAGAGCATGCTCATCAACTTTGTGAATGGCAGGGAACTGGAAATGAGAGAAAACATGTGCCTACATGGTGTGAGGCTGAATTAATAGAGGCATTATCTAGAAAACAAAGGAGGTGACAGTTCTATAGTGTAATTTGTTGACTAAGAGAGCAGGCTCTAGAGCTAGAGTTTTTGGCTGCAAAGCCCAGCTCTACTCCCATTAGCTATGTGATGCTAGGAAAGTTACTTAACCCTCTCTGTGCCTCACTTTGCTTATTTATTAAATGGGGAGAATAATTATACCTACTTTGTGGGGTTGTTGTGTGTGTTAACTGAGATAATAAATGTAAAACCCTTAGAACAATGCTTGGTATACAGAAAATGCTTGGTAAATTGTACTTATCACCATCATCACCATCACTATGTGATAGTGTGATTACTGGGAGTGTTTCTATTCAGTTCTGGATGATAAGCTTTTATTAAAAGGTTAGCTGACTGATAGACTAGAACATATTTAGAGCTAAACTATGGGAAAGATGAAGGGACTCAAGAGTCTGACATAATAAGAGTTGACTGATGGATCCAGGAACATTTAACCTAAGGAAGAAAAGATGCCAGAGCCCGAGGGCTGAGAGTTGTCTTCATACATGAAGGACTGTCCTATGAAAGTGGGATTAAACGTGGCTTGTATATCATCAGCAAGAAGAACTAAGGCAAATGAGTGGAAGCTGGGTGCTTAATCTAAGGAAGGCATTTCAACGAGAGCTGTTCATAGCTGCCTTTAAAGCAATGCATTCTCTGCCACTCAAGGTGTCCAAGGAGTCTGGGCAATCACCTTGACGAGGTTGTAGAGGAGATTATAGCATCAAATGAGTAGACAGTCTTGGTTTTCTTGTTTCCTTCCAAATATAAGATCCTGTAGCTCTACAGTGAATGAGACTTCTGAAAAGAAGGAATGAGACTGATGGATTAGACCTGGTTCCTTGAAGACTTTCCTGATTAATCTCCAGTCAGTTGACTCTGCATGTCCCACAGAGGCTCATAGGGTTGCCTTTGTGGCAGGATTTTAGGTTCCCAGCCACTGCCATCATCTATAGTCACTTATAATTATTGCTCTTTCCTCAGACCTTCAAAACCATTATAACGTCATCTCCAAAACCATTATAACCACAGCAATTATAATCATAATAGCAACAATAAAGACTAACAAACATTGAGCACTTAACAATATGAATGCACGCGAAGCCTGTGTCTACATGGCTAAGCGCTTTGCACATATTCTCTAATTTAATTCTCACAACAAAATTTATGAGGTGGATTCTCTTACCATTGCTAATTCGAATTTAAAGAAGAGTGTCTTGCCCAGGGTCACACAGTTAGAAGGCGTTGGAGTTGAGATGGAAATACTACTGCCATCTTGACTCCTGCTGTCTCCACCAACCCAGTGAAAAGACTTGGAGAGGAAGAGGAAAGAAGCTCTTCAGGAAAAGATTGGTGATTCTGTGGTTAAACTCACTCAAGGGAGTGGTCTCTCACTACCATTTAGAGGCTCCGCTTCATGGAAGGGGTCATCAGGCAAAAATGTCCTGCTGGGAGATTGGATGTGATCACCTATTTCTTTCACCTTGCCATTGATTGTTCTGAGAGGAAGGCAGTTTGTGCTCGATTTCCAACTTTCCCTGAGCAAATTGATATTGCTCAACCTGTTAATGGAGGAATGATTTTTATTATGGGACCTGAGTGGGAAGAAGCTCCTCTTGGTATAAATGCCGAGCAGTGGACTACCTCTATCTCGAGATGTGCACCACATCTTTGCTTTTGTTCCAGCCAAATATCGTCTGTGAAATTGGAGTTATTTGCCTCCATTGCCCTCAGAAAGCCAGAATGAGGAGCAGCTACTTTTTAGCTTTATTATGAATTTTCAGTTTGATTCTGGGAGTCTCTCACTGAGCTTTGGAATTTTTTTTCTCTTCAGGATAAATTCAGTGGAACTCATTGCTTTCTAAAAATGTCGCTTATTTACAGCAAATTTAATCTACCACAACATTCCCACTGAGACAAAATCTCTTGTGTCTTCAAATGCCTCAAAGGAGACGAAAAAAAGTAGTCCTTATACACACACACATACAAGGATAAAGTAATCATTGAGCAATTAATTAGCTAATGTTTTTTAAAATTGCTTTACAAACATGGAAATGACTGTTCCATCAGTGTTATGGTGCTAATGTAACCTTGTGTTCTGTTCCCCATGTGGACAGTGTGCCACAGCTAGCTTCTGCATAGATTTCAAGATGTAAGGACAAATCTTTTACTTCACAAATTCGTGAAGATGTAGTGCAGGGCAGGAACACTGCACACCAATTATTAACCAATACTATTCTCCTCCTTACCACTCTCTTAGCGTCTTGCTCACCAGCCAACATTAGCAGATGGTCTATCTATGACTTATGAAGAAAATAGAAACTATTTAGCTTATGCTTATTAAATTCCTCTTTCCACTTTCAGATTTACCTTTGAAGATACTTACTGCTACCTTCTTTTCTCGTGACTAATAGGATGAGCTCTCTTCCTCCTCTCTGAGTGTAACTCCTATTCTCTTTTGTCTCTTTTGAGTCTTAGCCCCTTTAAGGAGCCCTTCTCTTTTCAGTTATGTTAGATCTTCTCTTCACCTCTTTTTCTATTTCCTCAATTAGACACATGCTCAGGATCGTTTCCTTGATCTTGTCTCCTGCTGAATTTACACCTTAGCTCATTCCTTACTTTCAATGAAAAGCTTCTTCAGGGAGTTGTGTAAACTTCCCATCTTGTCTGCCTCATGGTTACTCTTAACCCTTTACTGTGGAGTGCCAAACTCTGAAGGGGCATTCCTATTCTTAGAACTTTAGTAGGATTGTTTTCCTGTTTTTCTTTGCTTAAGTTAGGAACACTTTATTATATGCTCTCACAGCCCTCAGTTCTTAACTCCATTGCATTATATTTGCTATTATAGTTCTTACCACACTGTATTTTAAGGATCTGTGTTAATATGTTTCTGCAATAGACTTAGATTCTAGAAGGCAGGGACTAAGATTTCTGTAGCTTGACTACTTCCTTTAGAGTTATATGTAGGTCCTCACACATGAATATATGGAAAATATTCTTCAATATATTAATAAATATTTGTGAACATCAGTAATAGAATTATCACTTTAAATTTCCAATTTCCACTTATCTCCATTTTCTCCACAGCACATTACTCATTCACTTATTAAAGAGTACAGTAAGTATGCATGAAGTGCCTACTCTGAGATCTATTCTAAGTGTTGGAGTTTATGGTGAATGAGACCATATATAAGGTCCCTGAACCTATGTAATTCACATTATACTTGAAGGAGATCAATAGTAAATGCGTAAACAACTGATTAAGATACTTTAAAATAATGATAAGTGGTATGGAGGAAATAAATGAGTATAATGGAATAGAGAGTGGCAGGGAAGTCTGTCTCCATCATTAGGCTGAATGGTCAGGGAAGGACTCTCTACGGAGGTGATAATTAAGCTGAGACCTAAGAGGAAAGAAAGAGTCAGCCACACAAAGATCTGGGAGAGGCCATTCCCATAAAAGGAAGCTGCAAGGACATAAAGGACTCCAGGCAAGGGGAAGCTTGGCATGTTCAAGAAATGTCAAGGACACACTGTGGCTGTGGCTCAGTGAGAGAGGTGGTGAGAGAAATAAACGTCTGTGATTAGACTTTCTGCTTTTCTAAAAAGGTCCAAGCTAGGCAATATCAACGTCTCAAGCTTCTCTCCACCTCAGGGTCTGCATTGGTCTGTTATCTTCTATTTAGGTTGACTTTCTCTCTCCCTTTATCCCAGAGGACAAGGCGTCCCTCCACGTTTATGAGTTCCCGTGTTCACCTGTGCTCAGCATGGCCTGCTCTCCAGTCACCTCCTGGAGTTTATTCTTCCATTATCCTCACTGTCTCTTGTACCTTTGATCCTGCCTGTCTATTTGTTTCTTCTTTTTAGGCTACAAACATGTTCGAGTCTACTCTATCCTTACATAAAATCCTTCCCTTGACCTGTACCCTCTTAAACTCAGGAAGAGAACGAATGCTTCTTTACCATAGATGGTAGGAAAGGAGGTAAAACACAAGATGGTTTTGAGGTTTGAGAAAGGAATGATGAGAAAACTCACATGGGATGACCCATGTCTTCTCTAGAAGAGAGATGGGTCAATGTGCTAATTGTGAGAAGAAGAGAGACATGGTTATACATAATCCAATAGGGTTAGGGCAGCTGACGCTACTGTCATCACCCATTCACTCAAATTGGAAACCTCGGAATGAGCTTTGATCTTTCCTTCCCACTCCTCTTCTTCCTCTTTGCCCTCATCTAATCAGTTACAAAATCCCATTGACAATTCCCTGTTATATTTCTCACTCTTTTCTTTCCTTTCTGGATCCTCTGCTCCCACCTCTCCCTCTGGCCCACATCTTGCCTGTTGAGGTGTCATAATGAGTCTTCCCACCTCCATTCTCTCTGCCCATCTCTATATTCTGCATTCTGCCCCACCTTGCTTTTTGTGCTATTCTTCAGAAATATCCAGTGCCCACGAAAGCATGTCTTCTTCAGCCTCCCACTCATGGCCTACTGTAGTTTGGCTTCAACTTTGTCACCACTTCTTTATACTTTCTCTCTATATTTAACCAGAGTGGCTATTTCATCTTATTCTAAGTATAGTCTTTGAGTTCTTGCCTCTGAAACTTCTTTATTTGGGTCTCCTAGCCAAAGATTTCACCCTTTCTTTCTGCTGTCTGACTCTTATTCATTCTTATAGGACTCATCTCATGGTTAGCTGCTTGACTGATCACCCTGGTCAACAGTGTTCTTTCTCACTTTTGAATTCCAAACACATCTATATGGTATAGTGTGTGTGAGCTCAGATTTTGGAGGCAGACTTCCAGGTTTAAAATTTCTTTCTACCACTTTATCTACATGCCCTTGGACAAGTTACTTAGCTTCTCTGCAACTCAGTTTCTTCCTCTATAAAATGGGTATCTTAATAGTACTTACCTCATAGAATTTTTATGAAGATCAAATGGGATGGTGCAATACCAGCACATGGTAAATGCTCAAAAAATATTACCTATTATTGTCATTTGTATGGTCCTTAAAATGCCCTGCATTTGTTAGTTAGCTTTTCTGGCAGGCCTATCATCCTTTTGAGGCAGAGAGATTTTTGTAGTTTCAGCAATGCTGTATATACCATAGGCTTATTAACGAGAGTGGAAAGTAATTTATATCCCTCGAATAAATTTCTTGATTAACTGTAAGGAAGTTGTTGTTTCTCTATACCATAACTTCACCCCAATTGAAATGATCCCATCTGAAAAATGAAAATAATTTCTTCTTTATAGACACTTAAAAAACCCTCATTCATGGATAAATGAAATGTGTGTGCATATATGAAATATGAATGCAGTGATTTCATATTTTTAAAATTCCAGTTAATCAAATGGGGTTGTGATGAAGTTTATCTTTCTTAGCATACCTTTTCTTCATAGATATTTTTAATGTAACTATTCTGATAGATGATGTTCAAAATGATACAGGAAACAAAACTTAGTTGTAATAGCTGCTGTTAGCTCGATGATTACCAATGTCCCTTTCAAGTCTAAGATTCTTATAAATTTTAAATTGCTTTGAAATGTCTCACAGTCCCTCAATTACCTTTAAATGACTGATTTAATGAGCTTCTCTTATGTTCCAGGTGTGGTGTTTGGAATACAAAGTGAACTGGGCACAGTTCCTTTCTTGGAAGATCTTATAGTTCAGGGATTGGCAACTTTTTCTGTAAAGGGTCAGGTTAGTGGTTCTCAACTGGGGACAATTTTGACCCCAGGGAACTTTTGGCAATGTCGGAGACATTTTTGGTTGTTAAAACTGGAGTGAGGTGGTGGTTGGGGTTGGAGGAGAGGGGTTGTGAAGTAATGGGGTAGGAGTGCTACTGGCATTTAGTGGGTAGAGGCCAAGGCTGTTGCTATATGTCCTACAATGTATAGGACAGCCCCTCTATGATAAAGAAGTATCCAGCTCCAAATCTCAGCAGTGCTGAGGTTGAGAAACTCTGGACCAGATAGTAAATGGTAAATAGAGTAAAGATATGGCTTTTGGGGCCAAAGGGTCTTTATCATAGCTACAAAACTATGCCTTTGTAGTGTGAAAGTGGTCATAGATAATATGTAAACAAATCGGTGTGTCTGTGTTCCAATAAAACTTTATTTACAAAAGCAGGAAGTGGGCTGGATTTGGCCCCAGGACTGTAGTTTGCTGACCCTTGCTCTTGTTGAAATGGCAAACAAAATGAGGTAATTACAATAGATTAAGCTATATGATCAACGTTTTCACAGGTCTACAGTGAAGCTCAAAATATGGGTGCTGAGCCTGACCTGAGGTATTAGAGATGGTTTCTTGAAGGAGAAAGGAAATGAGCAGAATTTTTCTTTCTAAGAGGGAGGCGTTAGACAAAAGGAACAATTCCAGTGAAAGGGAATAGCATCAGCAAAGACATAATGTGGAATAGCATGGTGAGTGTGGGGAACTAATAATAAGAACAAAGGAAGTAGGAGTGGTGGTGGTGGTGGTAGTAGTAATAGAAATAGCAGCTAACATTTGGTGGGTGCTTACTACATGCCAGGAACTCTTCTATTTCACATGTGCTGACTCATTTCATAGAAACAGCTCAGCATGGTCTGGGTGATGCAAGATAGGGTTGGAGTTGTGTGTGTGCACCTGAGCTAGGATGTTATTCTACAGGTGGGTAAAATGAGGAATGAGAAGAGCAGCGAGGAAAAAACTAGTAAGGCTGATCAATTTGATTCCACTTTGGGGGTAAGGGCAGAGAGAGGTCACAAGTTTCTGGCTTGAGTGACATTGATAGAATATAAAGATACTGGAGGAGAGGCAGCTTTAACAGGCAAAATGCTAAGCCTTATATTGAATGGGTTGTGTTGGAGGTATTTGTGTTATCTGGAGCTCAGGGGCGAGTTCAGACAGCTGGAGCTGTACCTGTAACCAGAATATCAGGAATATAGTTAAATTAATTAGAATTGATGAAATCAGGTAAGAAAGCACATGAAACAGAAGAAAAATGGATTTAAAAAAATGAATCCTGGGGGTCACTAATATTTACAAGAAGAGTAGATTTAAAAGGGAAAAGTTAGAGAGGGAGGAGGAGAATCAGAGAAGGTGGTATCATGGAAGCCAAGAAAGTAGAGTTTCCAGTTGGATGGTGTCGTTAACAGGGCTCAGTGCCAAAGAGAGGACCAGTAAGTTGAAAACTGAAAGTGCCATCATAGCTCAGAATGCAGAGGTCATGGGTAATTTTGTTTTGCTTTTGAATCAGAGAGACTTAATCATTTTGAAATTTAAAGACAAAAAAGCCAGTAGAAGTAGAGAAGCTAAATATATAAGAAACATAAATGTTGAAACAACATCCCAGGGGTAACTCCAAACTTTTCTTATGTATTTATTAAATAAAGTGTATGCAAGAAATCTTACTAAGAAATATTCTGTAGCCTTATTTTGAGTTACTGTAAATTTAAAAAAATGCATTACTTTATGTAATCTTTCAATAATTCATATTTTGCATTTATATTATCCTTCCTCCTAATTGATTAGCTCCATCCCTATTTTACTGAAGTTGTGGACTTGAGCGGCTCAACATCTCTCTGTTGTAATAAAATTTAAAAGCCACCATTGTAGAACAGTAAAACTTTGGGGATATTTTTATGTGATTAGGAAATTGACACAAACCTCATAGATTTGAAAATTTAAGACACCAAAGAATAGCTAGAACACGATGTCAATTGTATTGAGTTCAATCTAGGTCATTCACTGAATGCCATGCATTTTTATTAACAGTGAAATGACAGATTTTTGGCTTTCAAACAGCTTGCTATCCTATCTGTTTTGTATGTTTATTGCACAAAGGACTTACAGCAACTATGAATGTAGTTGATGGGAAAAACATTTACATACACAAAGCACTTGAAGAATCTAATCATGAAGAAATGTACAAAATGCTATTATCACATGGCAGAATCAGTGGTATTGGCAAGCCGTATTAAAGACTTTCAGGAAGGGAGAGTTTACCATGTTCTGGAATATTGGGAGTATCTCCATCTGCCAGCTCTGCTTATATGATGTTCTTCTGTAGAGAGAATTCTACTAAATTACTCTAAACAGAAGAACAGATGCAAATGGTGAAGAACTAAGGGGTGATCCAAGGCATCAAAATACTGTTTATTCCTTGAAGACAGATGGTATCTTTTTATCTTTGTATCCTTCCAGGCCAAGGCACCAGGGCGGCCATTTATTAAGTACGCAGTCAATGCTGAATTGACTGCCTTTGACCATTGGATTAGTGCAGCTGAGGCAGGTTGGACCATGTGCTTTGTGGTTGCTCTCTGAATAGTGCTGCTAATGACAAAGTGCTTCAAGGTCCAAGAGAAAGTGAGTTGTGAGAACTCCACCTATGGAGGACTAGGTGGGAAAACTTCCTTAGAAGAGAAGAGAAGATTAAATGTTGGATACACTACCAATGGAAATTGGCCACATCCACTGGGCTCCTCCTTCCATTAGAAGAGTACTGATTCATAAAACATGCTTCCCTTGAATGAATGAGCCAATTCTGGCTTAAGATGGACAAACAAACAAAAAAGAACTAGCCAAAACTTCCACCATAGCAATTTCTTATGAAAGAAATTTAACGGTCTTTAAGATAAAGCTTATATGAAAAAAGTAAAGTAAAATCCACAAAACTGATTCCTACCTCTAAGGGTTTATCATACTGGTGGTTTCATGAAAATAGCATTGAGAATGACTGATCTGTGATTTTTGCTAGCTTTTAGTCTCCAAAGGCAAGAAAGCGTTTCCAGGAGATTTAAAAATTGTGGACTCTGATAACACTGCTAGTTGTCAAGTTTTTCTCTAATGAATAGCTTATCAGTAAATGTGCTTGGTGGTTAATTACCACATTAGGGCTTATTGGCATAAAGTGCAGTAGAATGCCCATTATCCTTATGCAAATTTGAATTTACTGCAAGTTAAATCCTGTGACCTGGAATCTAAGTTGCCCGTCATAAATTAAGAGACCTACGTACTAGCCCTGCTGGGATTGGCAGTGAAAAAGGACCCCCGGAGGGGGGTGAATGAATCAAGCCTGGGTGTGGGACTGACTCTTTGGAATGTCTCACAAAGGCTGGTAGAGCTAATTGTGCTGCAGAGGCAGTTTAGTGTTTTTGTTTTGTTTTGATTTTGTTTCATCTTACAGGGCAGCCAGGCAGTCCAAGCAATGGTTCAAGCTACTGTTGATGCCAAGGGTATCATCCATCAGGTGGCCTGGGGCATTTGGATGTTGTAGGATTCACGTAGAAGAGTGTTTTGGTTCCAAGAGACCTGTAAAGTTAGGGGTGTGGATCCTAAGATAAAGATTGAGATTCCCAGATGTCTTTGTCAGGTCAGGTTGCTATAAAAAATGCCATAGACTGGGTGGCTTAAAAAACAGACATTTATTTCTCATGGTTCTAGAGGCTAGGAAATCCAAGATCAAGATACCTTCAGATCTGATCTCTGGTGAGGACCCTCTTCCTGGTCTGTAGATTACTGTCTTCTTGCTGTGTCCTCACATGGTGGAGAGAAAGCTCATTTCTGTGTGTCTCTTCTTATAAGGGCACTAATTCCATCATAAGGGTTCCACCATCATGAAGTAATTATTTTCCAAAGGCCCCACCCCCTGATACCATCACACCGGGGATGAAGACTTCAACATATGAATTTGGGGGAGCACAAACATTCAGTTCATGGCACCAGTGGGAGCTTGGGACTCAAAGAAGGGAAGGCCCGATCTAAGCAGACTAAGGTTCATAGTTGTCTCAGGTATTTCAAAGGGAATGGAACACAGGCAGCATCTTCACAAGAAGGCAGGCCTAAAGTAGGCCTATGTGACAGATCAGAAATGAGTGTCACACAGTGGCCATGTGGGAGCAGATAGCTCAGGAATCCTCCCTGGGTTTGCAGACCTACTCTCACATTCTTACCAGAAACTGGGGCAGAGGTGGCTACTGGGTCTCCTGTCCCTGTCAGGACTGATTCAGGAATGAAGGGAACTCAGGGTCTGTGGGTCTTTCAAATTACACTCTGTTGACTTGAAGTTAAAACAAGGCAGGAGCTGGTTAGACATAGTCATGGCCTCATCCAAATCTATTTGCTTATAAAAGGAGGTTGGTGTTTGGTGTTTAGGGACTTCTAATACATTTGCAGGCACTGATTGAGTTTTCTGCAAACAATGGGGTTACTTTCTGAAGCCCTGGAGCCCTGGCTAATGTACCCTACTCCTGGCACATTGAAATCCATAATTAAGAATGCAAGACTCTCAGCATCTCAAGGATAGGAAAATCATTACTCCAGTTGTCTCCTCAAATGAATCATTAGTACTCGTATAGGAAAATAGAGTCTTTCATGCCTAGGGCATATGTCCAGTTAATTTTGGCAGGGATCAACATTTCTTACAACATTGTGAGTGTTTATGTGGCTGGGGCAAAACACGTTGTGGCTTCAGTGCTGGTCCATTAGCAGTGAGTGTGGTGGGTGAAAGTTATTTAATTGTTCCCCAAGGTAAAAACAGCCTGGTATTTATAGACTAGCAGAGGAAAGGGGGTTGGGAGACAGGTGGCTTGTCAGTTTTACACCAATGGCTTTTATGTCTTCCAGGTCACATTCAAATGTTCTACTTGAATCAGGAAATAAGTAGTCCTTTCTGTCCCATCCTAAATTCAGTGTCTTGCTTGGAAGTATCCGTAGAAAACATCCCTCTATCTTCATAATTTCTTATTACAAAAGAGGAGCAAGGCTTTCTCTATTTAAGGACAGGACATACTATTTTAGGTGTAAAATGTAGTCCAAGAATTACCAAGAAAAGAAAGAACATGGAGGTAGCTGTGTGTTCTCCACACAGCAAGCATTCAGTGTAGGATGATGGACAATTAGAGTGCCAGAGGCTCTACATAATACCACAGGGAGGTGGTACTATGGGCAGAGGAAGCACTTAATCATTGTATAGAATGTGTTGGGGCAAATGCAGCTTTGAAGCTCTATCCGATCTCCTCATCCTGTGAACTGACTTAAGGCCTAGATGAGAGGCGGAATTGGGAGGTCTTGTTTTCCTTGAACTTTACCTTCTTGACCACTTGGCCTTCTAAGCATTGGAGGCAGGAGAGATCTTCCAAATGAGAATAAGCCCAGGATCATCTTATTGAAACCAAAGTGTGAGAGAGAAGAAATAAAAGGGATGAGAGGAATCTAAAGGTATCATATAAGGAAAGACCCAAGAGATGGTTCTCCTGAGACCCAATTATATAGAAAAGAGTCAAAGGAAAAGAGACCCAAGAAAAAAGCCATGTGCAGAGACCCAGGAGAGTTACTAGTCCAGTTTATTTCCATTTGCTAAATCTTTGTCCCTCTAAAAGCTTTCAGCCCTTCTAGGGTAGCTCCATTGGATCATTGATGAGTTAACTTCACCCTAGACCAATTTCAAAGCTTGAGGATAGGGTGAGAGGAGAAGCTTTGGGCCACCCCTAGGGAAATTATAGGACCAATAAATCTTATTATTATGCCAGCTCAGATTGACTGGTAATGGTAGAGTTGTGAAGGATCCTGGTATCACAGGAAATAACTATGCTTGAGTTGCTGTGATGCTTTCTGATTCATGCTTTAAAATTTCACTATACCTGTTTACATCCTTTATATATATATGTATACATATATATACATACACACTATAATTTGAGTGTTTAAAATTTATATAAATGGTGCCACAGTTTATCCAGGACACATACCTAGAAGTGCAATTGCCTGCTGGGTCATAAGCTAGGTGTATCTTTAACTTTGCCAGATATTGCCAAATTGTTCTCCTAAGCAACATACAAATTTACACTCCCACCAGCAGTATGTAAATATTCCTGTTTCCCAGCATCCTTGACAATATTTGGCATTGCCAGAAAATTAGATAATATAATATAAACCAACTCAATAGAGTATAAACCAGATTTACCCTATAAAATATGTGTCTACAATCTGCTCTCATTTCAAATTCCTTGTTTCTACTGAGAATCTAGAGACCTCAAGGGTGTATAAATTACACATTTCCTGCCTCATTTTCTTCTTATTCTGCCAAGCCCCAGTGAGAAACCTCCTATCCAGGTGTCATTTTGGAGTTGATCTCTTCTTTATCAGCAGCAACTTGCTATCTTTCCACTTAAAACTGTTGTAGTTCTTGCAGTCTTTACAGAATTTTATGACCACAGCCCAAATATCTCACATGTGCCATCTTTCAAAAATGTCAGGATGTATGAGAAGATCACAATCTGAACACCCAGATTCAGAAGATAAAGTAAAACACAACCAAATCCCAAAAGCAGATGTGATTATTGAACAACTGAAAGTGAAGTCACCAGAACTATTATAAAAGGATATTTTCATAGAAAAAATTGTTCCCCAAATATATTCATTTTCTACCCACTTTAGGCTTGTTCTGTCTAGGGTGTTGATGGGTGGAAAGGAAATCATTGTGTTCTCCCTGGAGTTTAAAATGCATGATTACCATTTAAGTCTCTTGGACCAATGGATCTTAGAGTCTCTTGGAGTCTTGGACTCTCATGGAAAGTCATAAAGTTTTGTCTTATGGCCTTGGTAGACCATTTAGTTGACCTGATTTATCATTACTATTAGTGCAGACCCTTTCATATATAAAGATTTTCTTACGTTTTCTACAATAGTCAAAATCTTTATTTTGGTTGTTATATGATAAAGAAGCAAAGCAAAGCTTTACCATACAGCTTAGCCTAAAGACCCACCTAGGCAAAAGACAAAAATCTCTACCCTTAATTAATTAATTTCAATTTGATGAATTAATTTCAATAGACCAATTATGCAGAAAACTACTAAATTTTTGAGGATAAGCACATTGGGATTTTTCTACCAAGAGTGGTGTTAGTTTTGCTTCTTTTCTTTGTGAGTCTGAAGTGAAGTTTGATGCTACAGTCAAACTTATAGACAACCTAAAGAAGTAGTTTGACAGGGGTGGAAACTTTAAGATTATTGAATTATTGGGATTGAATACACTTCTGAGCCTTCATTGATTAATTTATCAAATAACTATGTTTTAAGTACTTCTATATGTCAGGTACTATGCTGAATGTTAGAGATAAAATGCTGATCAGATAGAAGATATCCCACTCCCTGTTGAGAGCTGAGGTCTAGTTTTTGTCACCTTTTGAATCAATGTGGTTTTTAAGGATGCGAGATTCCATAGTCAAATGTATGGATCCCTATATCTCTATGGCTTTTTCACTTAACTTGAAAAGTAAAATTAAGAATCTATGATCTTAGATTACTTATGTTTATATTCCTCTATTAGGTTCTAAATATTTTGACTGCAATAAGAATTTTTAGTATAAAAGTGTCTTGTATTTGATGTTGAAAAAGAAGTTGGGGACAGAGACACAGAAACACGCAGAAGGAAATAATAGCTAGAAGTGAGCATTTTTAATATGCAAGCACAAATTCAGTGCATCTTCAAATAGTGTTAAAAGCTGAAAAAACATTTATCCCTTGGTGATATTTTCATTGTATCTTTCTCCAGTTTGATTCAATTCAGTTTAGCCAATGTGTATTAAGTATCTATTATTTAGATAGACAGTATTAAGCACTGTTCTAGCCAGAGGGATACAAAATTAATATAAAATACTTCCTTCCTTCAAGGGACCCGCAGACCAGTAAGAAATTTTGGCAAGCACATTGAAAATAATTGTAGTAATTATGATGAAGAAAAAAAGGTTCTATATTAGACAGATGTTTAAAATACTATGTGAGATTTCTGGTTATGATGGATAACTAGGAAAACTGGACAAAGCATAAAAGTGATCAGTCTGAAGGCCTCAGAGATCTACCAAGGCAGAGAGGACTTGAAGAGCCAAGATTCTGAGAAAAGAGAAGTGAAGCCCAAAGAGGTGAAACTAAAACTCAGCGTATATCTTCTCCTCAAGACATTTCCAAGAGGCTAGGCAGAAAGTGGCATCAAAGAGGCTGAGAACATGAGGAGAACTTTCAGTAGTCTCAGGGAGCTGGGGAAAAAAGTTGAGTCCAGATCTATCCAAGGAGAGGCCTTGACAAACAGTCTAAGTGTTCATTTGTGACCCCTGAAGGGCTAAACCCTAAGGATAAGAGCTACCACAAATAGACCAGTTCCCACAAAGACTGAGACATAGCTTTGAATCAGATAAATTTCAGAATGGATTAAGATAATCTATCAATATTTTAACTGCCTACCAGAAGCAAAAATAATTTCTTCCTGGAGGAGATAAGATTAATCAGAGCCTCAAATGATGTTTTCAGGTTCTTACACAAAGGGTCTAGCAGTTAGTTAAATATTAGCAAGTATATCAGGAGATAAGACCAACTACCAAAAACTAAGAGAAAATACTGACACTAGAAATAAACCTATGGGAGAGCTGTATGTTAAAGTTATCAAAAACGAACTTTGAAATTACTGTAATAAATATCCTCAAGAAAACAGAAGATAGGATAGAAAATTTTGGCTGAGAACTAAGGTCTATGTAAAAGTATCAAGTGAAAGTTCTAGAATGGAAAATATAATGTCTAAAATTAATAACTCAGTAGATATTTAAGAACATAAGACAGCTAGAGAGAGGATTGTTATCTAGAAGATAGATCTGTAGGAAATACATAGAGTGGGGAGGAAATAAAGATGAAAAATTCAGAAAAGAGAAGAAAGACATATACTACACAGTGAAAGATCTAATATACATTAGATTGGGATCAGATGACTGGAAAGAAAGGATAGAGAAGAAACAATAGTTGAAGAAATGGTCACTGAAAATTTTCCCAAATGGAAAAAAGACATCAAGTCACCAAATAAGCATTGCCTAGAAATGCAAGCAGGATAAATACAAAAGTACATCTTAGTAAGACTACTGAAAACAAAACACAGAAAGAAACTCTGAAAAGCAACCAGAGAAAAAGATGCATTACCTTCATAGAAGCAGCAATAAGATTTAGAGTTGACCTCTCAAGAGAAATGATGGAAACCAGAAGACAATGTGATAATATAGATAATAACTGCTCCCTCTGCTAGAATTCTATAATCAGTGAAAAAATTCTTTTAAAAATGGAAAATGATATGTTTACAGACAAAAATAATAGATAGAATTTGTTCCTGGTATATTTTCTCTAAAAGAAATACTGAAGGAAGTTCTTTAGGCAGAAGGAAGATGATCCCACATGGAAGCTTTAAAGTGTAAGAAGGAATGAACAGCAATAGAAAGTGTAAATAATTATTGATAGTACAAAAACGATAATAGAGAGATTGGAAGCTGCTATGCTGATGTCTTTGAAGATGGAGAAAGGAGCCATGAGCTAAGGAACATAAACAGCCACTAGAAGTTGGAAAAAGTAAGGAAACAGATTCTCTTTTAGAACCTCCAAAAGGAGCTCAGCCCTGCCAACACATGACTTCAGCCCGGTGAGGCCCATTTTGGACTTCTGACCTCCTGAATGGTCAGATAATAAATCTGTTCTTTTAAGTAAAAAAAAAAAATGATAATATACGATAGTTTCAAATATATTCTGAATTTTTAAAAATTGGCAAACATAACAGAAAAGTCAAGAAGAGGGTAAATGGAGTTAAAGGGTTCCAAGGACCTTGAGTTGCCTGGGAAGTGGCATTTTTATAGGTTTAAATAAGGAAAACTGTCAGAAGAAGGAATGGAAAACCTTTCAATGAAGTTGAATTTGTAAATGAAAACTTCTTTCAAAGAGAACTCCTGGCCATATGGATTCACAGGTGAATTCTTCCAAACACTTAAAGAAAACAGTAAGATTTTAGCATTAAACTAGACAAATAGACCAATGGAACAGAGAGTCCAGAAATTGGCCCACACGTATACGGGCACTTGGTTTATATTAAAGGTGACTCTGCATAACAGAGGGGAAAGTGTAGTTTTTTCTACATATGCTTCTTGATCAGTTGGATATCTTTATGGAGAAAATGAATATTGACTTCTGCCTCACACCATATGAATAAACCAATTCCAAGTGAGTTGTCAATGTAAACGTAGAAAGCAAAACAATAAAGCATCTAGAAGAAAATAGAAATGAATATCTTCATGGGCAAAATTCTCAAACAGGGCGCAAAAAGTACTAACTATAAGGGAAAAGACTGAGCAATTGAAATTATAATTAAGAACATCAAAGGACACCATCAAAGAGTAAGAAGTAAGTTCCAGAGTAGGTGAAGATATTTGCAATACATATAAGCCACAAAAACCTCTGATCCAGAATATATAAAGAAATCTTACAAATCAGTTAGGAAAAAAACCTGTTATTTTTTAATTGTGCAAGAGCCTTAATCTTCACAAATGAGTGTATCCAAATGGCTAGTGAACACATGAAAATGTGCCCAACTGCAGTAGTCATGAGGTAAGCGTAAATTAAAATACAATGTAACACCACTACATACTCACCAGCATGGCTGCATCAAAAAGACTGACAAAATCAAGTGTTCGAAAGGATAAGAATCCACTGAAACTCTCATACACTGGGATTGGTACAAGAATTTTGTGAAAATTGATACAAGTATTTTGGAAAACATTCTTTTTTTATTGAGGTAACATTGGTTTACAACATTATATAAATTTCAGGTGTACATTATTATATTTTGCCTTCTTTATAGACTACATTGTGTTCATCACCAGAAGCCTAGTTTCCATCTATCACTGTTCAAATGAACTCCTTTACCCCCTTTGAGCTCCCCTTATCCTCCTTCCCCTCCAGAAACCACCAATATGTTCTATCTGTGTGTTTGTTATTGTTTTATTTTTAATCTTCCACACGTGAGTGGAGTGAAGTCACATGGTATTTATCTTCCTCCGTCTGACTTATTTTGCTTAGCGTAATACCTTCAAGGTCCATCCATGTTGTGACAAATGGCAAGATTTCATATTTTTAATGGTTGAGTAGTACTCCTTTGTGTATATGTATCACATCTTCTTTATCCATTCATGTTTTGATGGGCACTTAGATTGCTTTCAAGTCTCGGCTATTGTGAATAATGCTGCAATCAACATAGGGGTGCATATATCTTTTCAATTAGTGTTTTCGTGTTCTTTGGATTAGTACCCAGAAGTGGAATAGCTGGATCATATGGTAGTTCTATTTTTAATTTTTTGAGGAGCCTCTATACTATTTTTGGAAATATTCTGGCAATATCTACTAAAGATGATCTTATGCGTACCCTATGATCATGCATATCCAGTCTTAGGTATATGCCAACAGAAATACATACATATGAACATCATAATATGTATACAGAAATGCTGATAGACACACTATTTAAAATAGTTCTAGACTGAAAGCAACCCAAATGGACGTGCACAATAGAATAAATAGATTGTGTTATATTCACAGGATGGAATGTTATACAACAATAAAAATGAATGAACTATATACAACATAACTAAATCTCACAAACATAATATTGAATAAACAAGCCAGACATAGAAGAGTATACATATTTTAGTTTTCCTCTTATATAAAGTTTAAAACAGGCTAAACTAATCTATAGTATTAGAAGTCAGTTATCTTTGAAGAAGAATGAGGAGAGTGGGGCAAGAAGAAGTCTTCTGAGATGCTGGTATAGTTTTATTTCTTGGTCTGGATGGTGAGGACATAAGAGTATATGATCACTCTGAAAATTACTGAGCTGTTGACTTTTGATTTGTGCACTTTTCTGAATGTATGTTTTAATTTAATATAAAGTTTAAAAAATATATTATGTCAGCCAAGAGCAATATATTTTGCATGAAGAAGGCTTGAAACAAATTTGAAAATTGGCCATGATTTGGTCAGACAGAAGGACAGGGAAAGAATATTTCATTAAAAGAGCAGCCTTAGCCAAATATACGGAAGTGGGAGGATTCCTGTTACTTTCAATAAACAAGTATTTGAGTGTGTCTAGAAGATGAGGCATATATGGGGACAAGGGTAGGAGATTAGGCTAAAGATACAGGTTGGCTCCTGTTTTTAGAGTGTCATAAATTCATTGCAGAACATAGAGAGATGACAAGTTCTTGAGCAGAAACTGTAACATAGTATTTTGAGTTGGGCTGCATTTGAAATACGGCTGCTAAACACTGGTTTTACCAGTGACTTCTGAATTTGGAGTTTGACTCCCTTTTTCCTGCAAACCCCTCCCTCCCAAGTTTATACATGAATACAGAGTCTTCCGTCTCATTTTAATTATTTCCTTGTTTTATAGCAGCTCAAAGTAGAGTAGTTTGGTTTTATCGATTTGCACAAAACTCCTTTTTTGTAGTTGTTGTCACTCTCCTTTATAGACGTCATTAAGTGACTTTCCAAGGTTTAAGAGGACCTCTGTGCCTGAGATGGCTGGTCCACCTCCTGAACCAGCTTGTCTCCAATCTGAGGAAATGCACCCTAAACTGATATACTAGTATTTCAAGTGTGCTATGAGTTGGCAAGAAGAGACCATAAACACACACTCCATTTAATTTCTGAGTTAATTACCCAGGGATAAAAGTGTTATCAGAAACATGATGACCACATAGGGAAGGAACAGATGTAATGTCTTCCAGTACAGCTTCACTTGGCACCCAGAGTCCTTCATAGCAGTGGGCAGCTGTGAGAGACACTGTTCATTTGGAGTTGAGTCCTTCCAAATCTTTCTATAAAGTTCAGTTCTCATTATGAACTTGCATTATGTGATTGGGACTTATGTTATATTCTGAAAGAATTGACACTGATTATCTGTGCATGTCTATTTAAAGGAATGTTTTCAAATAGTGGAATCCCCCGGCTCTTGACTCAAATGTAGCATAACAAGGCCACATCCTCATCTGTGGAGGGAATCAGCATCCATGTGCACATGTCCTGGATAAGTAGCTTTGCTTTCAGCTTTGCAGTGTTCTAAAAGACTCTTCCATATAGACTCAAACACCCTAAGAAAAAAAATAGAAATAAGCAGGAATTGGAATTGGGGTCTTTCTAAATCTTTACAGCAAAACCCTCCTTATATTTTCAGTTTTCAGGATTAGTGAGATATTTCAAGCCAGTGGTATATCACTTGTTCTGTGGAGACCTCAGATTCTTTAATAACAGCAGAGGAGGAAAGAGAAGTGTGTTTTCTCTTCTTTAGGACCTAATTCATTCCCAGGTAGTGAAATTTCAGTGAAGAAGGCTCTTGGCTTATTTTATTGACTAAGTAAAATTTTGAGCCTAAAAGGAAGTGACTAGACTTCCCAAAGTAGCCAACTGATTTCTGGGAAACGTTTTTGGAAAAGTGGGCCGCCTGCTTAATTTCCCATGCCCATCCCATGTGTATGCTGTTGTCAGTGATGGAGAAGAGAAGCCACTCTGAGTATAAGTTGTCTAGGAGATCCAGATAACTCTTTCTGTCAATATATGATTGATACCCTTTGTTGGTTCATTCCAGTGCTGCGAATTGAGTGGAATTTGCCCTAAACAATCCAGAACTATTTTTCTATGCTCTATGGATTCTGTTTCAATGGTCTATTAATTCACCGCCCTATTCAGTTCTTCTCCAGAGTCATGGATGAATCTGAGCCTGTTGGCATCACAAAGTGTCAGCAGTGGGGATGGTCCGTGCAGGGTCAGGAAGACAGGCAGGTGCTCACACTGAGGGAAACAGGCAAGGACTCAACAGAGTTGAGTGTGACAGCTTGACTGTCATTGGGCTGCTTGAGTCTGGGTCTTCTGCCTGAACCCTTGTGGAATTACCTTAGCCGCAGCTTGATCCTCAGCCTAGAAGCCTCAGAATTTCAGTTTTAGCTAAGGAGAAGAAGTCAACATTAGTCGATCACTTACTGTATGTTAAGCATGTCCTGAGTGTTTATACATTATGAACTCATCCAGTCCTCACACTAACTCTAGGAGATATGTATTTCACTGCTCTAGAGACTGAAGAACGCATGAATAATCCAGAGCACCCCTCTCCTCATATCTGTGAAATTCAGTCATTCACCTGGATTAGCTTATGGTAAGCTAGAGGCAGTTTATCCATCATTGAGTTATGGGATCAGAACAAGAGGTGCTGATCTAATTTAAGGATATTTCATTTAACCTTAGAACACACTGAACTATTCTTATTCCAACAGAGTGCTCCAGCTTCACAAAGCAGAATATAGAAGGGTTGACTACGTGAAAATAAGTAAAATTGGATACAAAAGTGTTGACAGGTGGTTGGGATTGACATAGGTGGAGCAAGACTGCAGATTCCACTGTGTCAGTATCAGTGAGTCTATTGTAAGAGAAACAAGGGCATTTATGTGTGGTTAAGGTAGTTGGGAGCCAAGTTGTAGAGAATCTTGGATGTGAGGAAAAGCAATGCCTTTAGATTGACAAAAGTTCAGTTTCCAAATGCTCCTTTAGAATTCTTTATTGATCAACAGAATATTTTGTCGTGATTGGCTTCATAATTTCTGACATACTAAAATTTCCAAATTTTCTATTTACTTTATATTAGCGATATCTTAGATTAATGATTCCCCGCTGAAATTTAGAGAGATACCCTAAACACACCAGCAAATTTATATAAACACTTTCTAAGGATGCTTTACTTGGAGAACTCCCAAAGATGGATAATGCCATTCATTGAATAAAGATTCTAATTTTTCTACTTGGGGGTTTTGTTCTCTTAAACCTTTTTCTCTTAGGGTTGATAATGGACTGCATCTTATTTAGGGGCTCTCTTTTCACTAGCTGCATTAACCATACAGATTCTGGAGTTGTAAGATCTTGGAAGGAAGCCAAGAGCTAACAGCCAGGGTCCATGGATCTTGGGCAAAAGTTACAGACAGGCATGTGTGGAGTAATGGAGGCCTCTAGAGGGGCAAGACAGAAGAGTCACAACTTATATGGCGATTACATTCTAAAATTGGCACATGAAATTAAAAAAAAAAATTGCTTTATAATCACCTTTGCCCTTGACAAGGCTTTTAAACAGCTCCAAAACGTCCAGGACCCTTGAAAGCTCTGAAACCAAGAGTTAGCACCATTGACTTCTCTTTGCATTTCTGCTGAGGCAACTCTTTCCAGGAGATATGACAGCCAGGTCTACTCAGAACAGGCAAAGGGTTAGGAGATAAATAGACAATTCTCTTACTCCTTCTCATTCCCCACCACCCCAACCCCACACGGAGTGTGGACAGCTGAATTTGTGTAAGTTATACTTAAATATGACGCAACTCCATTGTACTGTTTATTTTGCTAATAAGTAAATTGACGTATTATGCTTTAAATATTTCAGGTTCATTGGTTCACTTTTTTGCACCTAATGTACGAAGGCAAAGGTGGAAAGGCAGTTAAGACGTGTCTGTCTATTTGAAGAGCTCTAACTTTGGTCAGGGAAACAGACAAACAGACAAACGGTTATCACGCAATTTGAGAAGTACTTTAATGAAGCATTGCCTCAGTGCTTCAGGATCACAGAGAAGGGGGTCATCTAGGGGTCAGGAAAGGCTCTAATGTGGGACATACTGGTCCAAGCCTCCATCTTTTCTCACTAGATTCTTGTAACAACCTTCTAAATGCTTTCCCTGCTTCTGTTTTTGCCCCTGTTTCTCTCCTTTCCCCAAGTTTATAGATCCTTAGCAGGCAGAGTGGCCCATTTAAAACATAAGAGGAACATATACACTCCTCTGCTCAAAACTCTCCAATGGCTTTCCATCTTGCTCAAAGGCAGAGTTCAAGTTCTTAGGAGGACGATAAGACCTTGTAGGATCTGGCCCCTCATACCTTTCTGCCCTCATCTCCAGTATGTCCCTCCTTGTTCTCCTGATTTAGCCACAGCACCTCCTTGATGTTCTTTGAACATGGCATTCAAATGACAGCTCAGGACTTTTGTACTTTCTGTCTGTCTGCCTGGAATTCTCTTTACCCAAATGTCTACATGGTTTGTTCCCAGTGTTTTCAATCCCTGCTGGAATGTCACTGTATTTTATAGGCCTTCCCTGGCTATCCTGTGTAAATAGTAACAAGCCTCCACCCCATCCCAGCACTCCTGCTTCTTTTTAGCTTTCTTATCATCTGGCATACTATAATTCACTTATGTATTTGCCCCATCCACTTAGATTTTAAGGTGCATGAGGGTAAGACTGTTTTGTCAATTTTGTAACAGTGCCTGGTACATAGTATACACTCAATAAATGTTGAATGAATAATTTATTTTTCTTCTCTTGAATGGCTTCCACATATATTTACCTAATGAGTGGATGGATAAATGAATGATGAACACATATTCTCTTGGCACCAGAAGAAGCTGTTATTTCCAAATGGACTATTTCTCTGGAATGACTTTACAGTTCTTCATTGGGACAAAAGACTTAATCAGGACTTGTCAGGAACTCTTGGGTTCTGCCAAGATTACATTTCACTTACAAATGGAAATGGCCGTTAATCACCTGCAATGATAGTGAAGCACAACATTGGAAAAGAAAGGGTTTGGGGTTGGGGAGAGGGAGTAAAAGAGAATTGAACTGTACACAAAGAGACTCCTCATGTTAAGAAACCCAATTGGCAATACCTGACTAGCTGTTAGATTAAAAATAAATGTGTGTGGGTATATATATGTGTGTGTGTGTGCATGTACACATGCTTTTGTGTATACTGTAAGTGTATATATGTACTTTCATATATGTAACTATAAATATATTTGACCTAAGGAATCAAAATCAAAGATCCCAAAAGTCCAAAGATTTGAACATCCCAAATGACTCTGAAAGCTTAATAGAACGCTTGGAGATGCCTGGGGAACTAGAAATGTGGGGAAGACTTACAGAATTCCCCTAGGTCACATCTAGCTCACTGGACATCCCTTTCTATGAGACTGGACATCCAGCAATGAGCAACAAAAACAACAAAGCTCCTTGCTTTTGTAGAGCTTACATTTTGGTAGGTGGAAAAAAGAGTAAGAAAATAAATCTAAAGTATATGTGGTGATATAAATACTAGGAGGAGAGGAAAGAAAACAAAGTATGCTGAGGATGAAGAAGATAATGGAATGCCATTTTAGAGAGTTGAGTTGTTAGGGAGCTGAGGTTTGCTTGACAGGATGTCAAAGGACCAGCATATGCAAAGACCTGAGAAGTAGGTGATTGTTGAATTCAAGGGGTATAAAAAAGAGTGAATTAAGCGAGACCAAGTTATATAGAGCCTTTAAGACATGGTAAGGAGTTTAGATTTTATTCTGATTACAATGAAAAGCCATTGGGTACTTTTTAGCAGGGGAGTGACTGATCTGAATTTGGAAAAATCCCCCTGGTCTATGGAGGATGGACCATAGTGTGGACTAGTAGAGGCAGAAGATAGATAGGTGACTGTTGCTGCCATGCAGGCAAGAAAATTTAGCAATGTGGATTACAGTGGTATCAAAGGAGATGGTAAGAAGTGGATGGAGGTGGAATATACTTTGGAGGTAGAGTCAATAGGATTTATTGACGAATTGGATGTTGGACGTGAGAAGTGAGGAACTGAGGGTATCTTTTTTAGTCAAGATAAGCTAGGTTGTGTTATGACAACAAACTAACAGAGGCTTAAAACAAAAGAGGTTTATTTTTCACTAATACATCCTCTCCTTTGTGTATTGGCTTGTGGTTTTGATATTTTATAATTTTCCTCACTTTGGGACATGGGATGACAGAGTAGACACTAAATGGAACACTGGTGGTTGACATTGAAAGGGCAAAGAGAAATTTAGAGGGTTTCATACTGGGAACAATGAAATGTTTGGTCTGGAAGTGACACATATCACTTATACTCAAAACTAATTGGCCAAAATTAATCACACAGCTGCACTGACCACAGGGTGGCCAAGAAATACAATTCCACCTTGTGCCAGGAAGGCTAAAGGTCAGAACTACTCAGAAAGAAGCACTAATGACTTCATGATATTTCCGAGGTTTGGACAGCTGTTAATAACATTATCTAAGTGGAGATGCTTGAAAGGAATGTGCTTGGAGAACATTAATCAGTATTTCTGTTTTAGCCATGTTTAGTTTAAAAGCCTGTTAAACAGAGATGTCAGGAAGACAGTTGGAAATATAAGTCTTATAATCAGAGGAAATCTATGGCTAGAGATATAACTTTGAGCATCAACAAAATATGTATGATATTTAAAGCAATGGGGCTCATAGAATGTAGTTGGAATAAAGAAGAGAGCCAAAGAACTCTGGGGCTCTCAACTAGCATAGGTCTCATAGAGGAGAAGCCAACAAAGGAAACTGAGAGAGAGAGATTATAATGGTAGGCAGAGACACAAGAGAGTGTGGAATCTTAAAAGACCTTGAGAAGTAAATCTCACAAGTACAAGAGAATGCTGAGAAGTCAAGGAAAATGAGAATTAATCATTGCTTCTGGCAAGCTATTGACCACTATAGTGGTGTGGTGTGGGCAGGAGACTAATTTAAAGTGGATTGAGGAGAGAAGGTTAAGTGTGGAATTGATGAAAATAAGTATAGACAACTTTTGGAAGAGTTTTTACGTAATCAGAGCAGTAAAATGGGGTCAGTAGTGAAGAGGGACATGGCATCCAGAAGATAGGAGGTCAGATCAGAAAGTTAAAAATAGAACCACCATAGATCCAGCAATTCCACTTCTGGGTATTTATCTGAAGAAAAACAAAAACTCTAACTTAAAAAGATATATGTACTTAAATGTTCACTGCAGTATTATTTACAATAGCCAAGATATGGAACCAACCTAAGAGTCCATCAATGGATGAATGGATGAATGGATAAAGAACTTGTGGTATATATATACAATGGAATATTATTTAGCCATAAAGAAGAATGAAATCTTGCCATCTGCAACAACATGGATGGATCTCGAGGACATTATAGCATGTGAAATAAGTCAGACAGAGAGACAAATACTATATGATGTCTCTTACATGTAGGATCTAAAAATAAATAAATTAACAAAAAAAAAAACAAGCTCATAGATACAGAGAACAAATTGGTGGTTGACAGAAGCCAGGGGTGGGAGTGGAGTGGAGGGAATGGGTGAACTGTTTTTGTTTTAGTTTAAATAGATTGATTTTAAAAAAGAAGATAGGAGATCAGGAAGGGGAGCAAGTTTGTGGTCAAGATGATGATTTTTTTCTTTTGAAATATTTTGACCTAAGAGAAAAACAATCAAATGGAAAATACTTACATATTAGTTGGAGATATGAGTCTGAACATAGAGAAAATTCAGAGCTGCCATAAATATTTAGTAACCCTCCCCATAGAGAAAAGAGTTGGGAGCGGGAGTGTAGATGAGCTCTGATAGGAAAAGAGTGGCGAGATCAAGGTCAAGCCTTAGGGAAGAACACGTTAATAAAATCGAGGGAAGAAAGTGTAGCTAGTTAAGAAATGGGAGAAAATAGGTTGAGTAGATTACATATCATAGAAATCAAAGGAAGAGAGTTTCAACACCATTTCAAGAGATTTTTCTTCAAGTTCTGTATTCTCATAAATATGTAGCTCACATTCTATACTCTCAGGCCACATTTGTAGTAGACTCTACTGTAGTTGATTAAATATATAGCCTAAGAACTGTGGAACACTTAGGATAATGGTTTTGTATCTCAAATAAATGGGATTGATGCTCTTCACTTTTCTGTTATTTTGGCTATTTTTTCCTCTCATTGTTTTGAAATTTCTCTAAAGCTGACTTAAAATAAAGATACTGTTAGTGCCGTATCATCACTGTCTTTTCCTTCTCCTCCTCTTCCTCTTTCATCATCATCATCACTTGTCACCATCATCCTTATCCAAATAAGGATATCCATCATCACCAATAGACCTCATTAGATTCATTATTTTGATATATTATAATAATTTGGGCAAAATTCCTGAGGGGCATGCATTTTAGTGTAGCATGACATATTGACAGCACTTTTGGTTATATGTTGAGTGCTTACTGTGTACTTACTTCAAAGATGGACATGATTCCCGCCTGAATTTCTTTCAGTTCAATTTCCTATGAAAGATAACTGAGAATCAGGAGGGAAAAGAAGTGCTTGGAGGGAAGACAAGAGATTAAGACTACAAATATATGGTGTCACTAAAATAATTTGGCAGAATTTCTTCTTAGTTAGCTATCAGAAACATATGTGGACGGATGAATAATCCTGGAATGTAGATGCAGGGTAAAGTGGTGACTATATATCTTAACATTAGATGTAATAAAAGTGAACTGTCTCCTCCTTCAAGCAAGGAATAATTTGGTCTTGTGACACACCTTCTCTGGAATATAATTTGGCTCATTTTTCTGTTGATTTCTTGGTCCACCCTCCATCCCCTCTTTCGTCTCTTTCCCCCTTCTTCCCTTCCTCCTTCTTTCCTCTCCAGCATTTCTCACTCCTCCTGCTGAATTCCTTCTGTCATCGACTTGATGTCTCCCTAGTTACCCAAGCCAGACACCTGAAAGTCATTATTGTTTCCTCTTCTTTTCTTAAACATTCCTTCAAGACCCACGTGTTCCTAAGGCAGGTTGACCTGACTCATCTCTCTCTTCTCCATTGCTACCATCTTGGTTAAATTGTTCATTCTTTTCCAGATTATCATGTTATGGACCACAGACCAAATATAGAACAGCAGTGGGAAAGACAGATTGAAGGAAGGAGACATTGGAGTTGGAATTAGGATTAGTTAGGAAACTATATTGTACTAGTCCATGTGAGAGTTAATCCAAATTCCATCTCTCCAGAGCAGAATTGACCATTCTACATTGAGAATCTACTGCATATTCCTCTTCTAACATCACTATACATACATATGTTTACATGTATAACATCTCTACTAAAAGGTAAGCTCTTTAAGGTCAGGGATCATGTCATTCATTATAGAGCCCAACATTTAATAAGTTCTCTATAGTTGTGTACTGGATGATTAAGTAAATGGAGGCCTAAATAGGACCAGTGGCAGAAGGAATGGAATAGAGAAAATTAATGTGAAAGGCTTGTTGGACATGAAATCAAATGAACTTGGTAACAAATTGATACTAGGGGCAATGAGGAGGGAAAGATCAGATGTATCAACAAAAGTTTGAACTTGTGTGACCATTAACAGAAATAAGGAAGTCAGGAGGAGGAATTGATGAGTTTGCTTTTAGGCAGGTTGATTTTAAAGTTCCACGGAGAATTTTAATTTTAGGTAGATGAATTGTTCCAGCAGACAATTCAGATTTGAGGCCTGGAGCTTTGAAAAGTGTTTAAGTCTAGAGATAAAGAAGTCTAAGTGGGTGAAATTGCCAACTGAGATAGAACAGTGAAAAGGGGAAAGAAAGCCTTCATCAGATGCTTGGGGAAAGACTCTTTTTAACGAATTTAGAAAAGATGCTTATGAAAGGGGCTGAAAATGAGTCACCAAAGAGTTACTTGCAAAGTGTACAGTCAGGAAACGCTGGAAAAGAGAATTTTGAGAAGGGAGTGATAGAAAAAAAATAGTGTTTTACAGATACAGTCATGTGTCTCTTAACAACAGGGATATGTTCTGAGAAATGCGTCTAGGCAATTTCATTGTTGTGTGAACATCACACAGCGTACCTACACAAACCTAGATTGTGTAGCCTACTACACACCTAGGCTATATGGTACTCTTTTATGGGACTGCCATCATATCTGCAGCCCATCATTGACTGAAACATCATCATGTAGAACATGACTATATTGAGTGTTCTGAGGACTGAGGTCATTTAAATTTAATTAATAGGACACCGATAATCTTATTTCAGAATTATTTACACATGAGTTAAATATATTTTATTTAGAAAGCAACTAAATTAAAACACATTTGAATGCTGCAGGACAAGGTGGTAAAAATTATCTCCTTTTTCATCTGTGGTTAAATAAAATTCCTTTTATTGATTTCTTTTGGAACTGTATCCTCTAGCCACACAGCCAAATGGAATCCAGTGATAGAAGCCATGGAGAGGAAAGCTAAGTGTCTTGATTTATCCCATTGCCACTTTCAACTTTCTCTGCTCATTATTAGGTGTTAAGCAATAGATTTAGGGTTTCTGATGGAATTCAAGATGATGCCTTGCCTCTTCTTTGCCCTAGATCTAGGGACACTCTAATCTCTCTTGGTTTTTACCTTTTTCTGTGTATTCATAGCTTGAATAAGAGTAAGAGAACCCTAGATAAATCCTATCAATCTTTCAGGTGCAAAAGGCCTTGGTATCAGTATTTTCTTCGGGGCAGCCCATAAGGAGGCCAGGGAGAAGGATGCCATTATTCAGATCTCTCCTCAGTCCTTGGATTGTGGTAAATACAGAAGGTACTTGCTGGTCAAAATTACGTCAGGCAGGAAAATAAAGATTTTATACCTCTGTGATGAAAGAAAACCTAGGCAAGGACATGGCCCGGATATGGCCCATTAGAAATGGGGAAAATAGTGACCTCGTGGGGTCAGTGCTATGAAAGTTCCACGGAAAACTTTGGCCTCGTAAGTTTAAAATTACTTA
This sequence comes from Equus przewalskii, assembly GCF_037783145.1. Taxonomy (NCBI): domain Eukaryota; kingdom Metazoa; phylum Chordata; class Mammalia; order Perissodactyla; family Equidae; genus Equus; species Equus przewalskii. The sequence goes on from NC_091855.1 coordinate 23,322,157, forward strand.
CTCTTTGCTTTGTTTACAGGTAGAAACACTTTACTATATGTTTTTAGCATCAGCACTTCCTTAGGAAACATATAATGAAACATCTGATAATATACACTTCCATGCCAGTCCAAAAATAAACTCTAAAGATCAAGGAGCCAGTGGTAAGAGTGGGTAGGTTTTTCCAAAGTCTTGACTTCCCTTCAGGACAACTGTTAGATCTTGGAGTAGGAAGGTCCCCCAATCACCAAGTATTCCTTAGGCTCTTTGCCTATTTTCTTGTCCCTTTGATGACTCCAGTTTGGCCTGATTAGATGGTACCAAGCTTTCCAGCTGCTGATTTGGATTCCAAAGAAAGTTGGCAAACGGAATGACTACTGATTCAAATATGCACAATATACAAGTCTTTGTTGAAGTTTTGTTCGTGATTGTAGGATTCCCTAGATAGGGATGATTTCCTGAGAAATCATAATAGCATTTTGGTTGAATAAAGGTTGTTTCTAAACTGCTTTGTACAAAGTAATTGGAATATATAGGCTAACCATATAGCCTAATGGCTTTGAGAATACAAGTCAGATGGACTTGAGTTCAAGTCCTAGTCCTGACATTTGAATGATTTGTGAGCCTGTGCAAGTCATTTGACTTCCCAAAGTCTCAGTTTCCTCATCTATAAAATGAGATGATGCTACCTCATAGAATTGTTGTAGTAATTACAAGAAATTCTAAATGTAAAGCATTTATCACAGTTCTTGGCAATTAGTATCTATCCTTCATTATCAGTATTAGGTGTAGAGCTGGACACCTCAGTAGACTTGGCCAGTACAGCATTCCCAGAGCCTCCAGCAAGTGATCAAGCCCTATCAGCTTTATCTCTGAAGTTTTTCTATCTTCCCTTTTCCATTTTCACCATCACTGCTCAAGACCTGGGCATTACTTTCTCTTACTTGGATTTTTTTCTAATACTGTGTACACAGTTGCCATATTGTCTTTCATAAAACTTATTTCTGATTATGGTTTTCCTCTGTTCAAATATCTGATCTGTATACTCCTATTTAAGACTATGATTTGGCATGAACTTATTTTATCAGCTTAATCTTCTATTTTTCATTTTCTTTAGGCATTTCTCTTTCCCAACGCATACAACATTCCCCAATAATAATTCTTTTCTTTGTACTTTTTTATCCTTATGGTCTTATATATCACGTTGCTGTTGGTTTTCAATTTGTTTTTCTCTTGCATTCTTTTAATTAATTTCCTATGTGGTCACTAAATTAACCTTTTATATAATGCTAACCTGATCTCATCTCTCTCCTGCCTGAGTGGTTCCCTAGTTCCTTTAAGATCAAGTTAAAGCTTCTCAGATGAATGTAGGGGGTCTTCTGGGGTGTTATCCAGTTTCCTTCTCTACCATCAATCCCAATGTATGCAATTCAGTCACACTTATCACTCTACATTTTATGAATATGCCCAAATTTCTCACCCTTGTCTCTCTTTGCCCATGCTATTTCTCTTACTTTCCTCTATCACCTGGCTAATGCTGCTCATTTATCAAGTCTCACCTTAGTACTCTATCTTTTGGAAGGCGTTTTCTGATTGCCCTTCCCCATGCCCTTAGGTTGTATTAAGAGTTCATCCCCTTTCATAATAATTCTTTTTGAAATACTTTTGAAAATACCTTTTAAAAAACCTTTTTCATGCAAATTGCTAACTTTTCTGTCTTCCCTTCTAACAGAGGACTTTTTTACTGTATCTTTTTATCTTTGTATTTTCACACAGCATGACACTGAATAAATAGATATGAGTATATGAATAACTGAATAAATGTTTATATGTCTGTTTCCTTTAATAGAGTAAATTCTTTGAGGAAAGAGCCAGTGTCTCTTTCTTCCTTGTATCCCACACATTTCCTAGCATGGTCTTTTGTATATAGTAGTTGCTCAATAAATGCTTGGTGAATGAATAACAATATACATGTCTGTCTTCCCCAGAAGATGGTAAGTTCTTCAGGTAAGAGATTGTAGGGTAAAATTAGATAACTTCAAGCACAATGAATTATACATAATTCATGCTTTGTTTAATTCTTGTGTTTAATTTTTGCTTTGATTTGAACTCCAGTTATGGTGGGCTGTGAGAGTCAGGCAGCTTCTCTATATTATATATCCATAAACTTGCTACAGCTGTGAGATTAAAAACCTGACTGCTAAGTATAGCCAGTAATTTAAACTTCAGAGACTGAGTGATAGCTCTCAAAACTAGGAGTGGATTACTATCATTGATAGGCCTGGAGAATTTTCCATTCTTGCTTGATTCTTCCTCCCCAAACCTGAGAAGTCCAGTTATGGCAAACCTCAAAGTAGGCAGACCTTGCCCTGGGGGTTTATTGCAAGTCAAACTCTAATAGGGGCTGGGGAATGAGCAGACGATGAGCGTATTAATTTCCTGTGGCTGCTCTAACAAATGACCACAACCTTGGCTGCTTAAAACAGCAGAAATGTATTTTCTCACAGTTCTGGAGGTCAGGAGTCTGAAATCAGTTTCACCAGCCTGAAATGAAGGCATCGGCAGGGCCATGCTCCCTCTGGAGGCTCTGGGGGAGAATCTGTTCCTCGTCTCTTCCACTTTCTGTTACCTGCCAACATTCCTTGACTTGTGGCTGCATTCTCCAATCTCTGCCTTTACCTTCATGTTGCCTTCTCTGTGTGTGTGTCTAATTTTCCTTTGACTCCCTCTTAGAAGGAGGCAGGTGATAACATTTAGAGCCCACCTGAGTAATACAGGATACTCTCACTCAAGAGCCTTAATCACATTTGCAAAGACACTTTTCCAATAAGGTAATATTAACAGGTTCCAGGCATTAGGACCTGATATCTCTGGGGAACATTATTCAGCCTATTATAGAGACAGATGTCTTTCCCTTTGCATACTGAAAGTGCTTAGACTTCTAGGAACTTAGTTTGCTTACAGACATATCTCATGAGTAAACAGCTTCTAAATTAATGACTCATTTAAAAGGAGCCAGGAGCTCCTGTCAAGAAGGGGCTAATTTACGTCAATTTCATGCCACTAGACAGGGGTCTATGGTAACCTTCCCAGATCTCATTATGAAAATAAACAATATTTATTGAGGAGCTGATTAAGCAACTAGAAGAGCTGGTTGGAGTTCTGGGCAAGTCAGCAGTGGCAGCCAGTTCCTACTATCTGGCTCTGTTTTGGGTGGATCGTTGTCCAGTTCTGGGGGAGCAAGTGTGCTCCTCTGGCCTAGCCCTCACTCTTCTATGTCCAGCAGTAGCTCTTCCATCTGTTTCATCAGAAGGGTCACAAAGGATCTAGTTGGTCCCGGGGAGGGGAACTGAAGTCGTATCAAGAGAGAGGAGGGGCTCTGGAGTGGACTACCCATGCAAGTCAGAGCAGACACCTCACCAATTTTTGAATTAGGGAAGAATGTCTGTAGATGAGCTTGGGATGCAGACAGTTCCTGACCCGTCTGCACCTCCATCACATCTTTCTCACATAGCCTAAGGATGGCACGGACCCCAGGAGAGATCTTCTGCAAGACCTTGACAGGTGCTCCTGAACATGCTTCCCTCAATGTGCCTACTTGACTTTACCTGAGAGCCTAGGCCACAGGCAGGAAAGACTACCATTTCTGGTGATTCTTTTATAATCCAGCTAGCTGGGGAAGCTGGATTAAAGGAGGGATCTTTAGGAAACCTCGGTTTCTTTTCTGTTTTATGGAGGCAGGATAGTAATAGTTATTGAGTGTACAGGCTCTCAAGCCAGACTCACCTGCATTTCCTTCTGGCTCCACTATATAATAGCTGTGTGACTTTAGGCAGATATTAAAACTTCTGATTCTCAGTTTCCTCTTCTGTGAAATGAGGATAAAAGTAACCAGCACTTACCATGTGCAGGAGCTATTCTAAGCACTTTACATATACTTAATTTCTAACCCTCACAACAACCCTACGAGGTAAGTGTACTGTTATTATTCCACTTCAAAGATGGGGAAACTGAGGTACAGAGAGCTTAACTAACGTGTCTTGGTTACACAGTAATAAGTAGCAAAGCAAGGATTTGAACCCAGACAGTATGACTTCAGAAAATGTGCTCTTAACCATGGTTTATGCTGCTTCTCACCCCTTAGGTTGTTGTGAGAATCAAACAGGGTGATCATCCATCCCCAGTTCTGGGTTATATCTGTTGTCCAGGTGAATTATTAACAGCACTCTCTTTCACTCTCAAAAGTAGTGTCATGTCTTGGTTTGGATAATTGTCACTTGAAGATTGAATAATTATATGTAAAATACTAAGAACAATGGCTGGCCCATTGAAGGCCTTCCCCTAAGGCTAGTTATTGCTACTTCTACTACTACCATCAGCACTACCACAGCCACCCACAATCATCCCATATCTAGGATGCTTAAACCTAGAGGTTAACTCAGGTTCCGCAAATGCATATTATGGGAGCCACTGTTCTCCATTCTCACACCCATCTCAGACATTGTTCATTGGTCACAGCACAACAATGTCTCCTACTTCATGTCCTAGGCAGCCACTCTTAATTGATCAAACTCAACATAAAAAATTAAAGTTATTTTCCATACGTAGTTTCACTGAATCTAGGAATCCAAGATCCCGTGTATGGAGAATCTGAATTTAAACTGAGCTTGTGGATTTCTTCATTTATACTGAAATTTATTTGATTACTAAAAGTGATGATGAATTTTGGACCTCTTTAAGCACCATATATCCCTTTTCTACAATATTCTTCTCTGCCTATTTCTCTGTCATTTCTACCTCTAAAAGAATTTTAATTCATAATGGTTTCCAATCCCCTGCATATAATTTGAGATTTTATGACAAAAGACCATTGAAATACTATAAAAAGGACACAATATAAATAAGGAGAAAGAGTGAGTCATTATAGAAATTATAGTTAACATCTAAGATCCAAGACTTAGAAAAGCTATCTTTAAATGTGATTTGTGTAACTGGTAGTGAAATTCATTTCAGGTTGGTTTTGCAAAGCATAAGGGACATCTAGTGGTTATCCAGGTCTCTGCAGATTTTCTAAAGGTGATGTAAAGTCGTAGGTACAAGTATTGGGGCTAAGAACCATCACCTTGAAAGGGAACCTCAAGAAAGAAAGTGGTGACCATTTTGTTGCATGACTATTTTGAAGTTAAAAAAAGGTAAAGAAACCTGTCCAAAAAATCACTTTGAGTTCTAGCATTTCTATCTACATTATTGTTAATTTGAACCCAACTCTTATTTGCTTGCTTTTGCACCAGGTTGGAAATGATAATGTTATCAGCTACCTGCCACCCTGGTATACTCTTCCTATCGCTTCCCCTACATCTTCTGCTGATTGCAGAGGGGCTCTTTGGACCACTTTGAAAAGCCATCTGATTAGAGCCTTCATTAGGCTAGAAGCAGAGCTTCTTAGCAGGCCAGGCAAGAGGTAGTTTGTATTTGCTTCTGACTGGCAGATCTTATTCTTCAGAAGTTGCTTGACCATCAGGAAGCCATACAGCTCTGGTCCGTGTATACTTTGTATAAATGAATGGATTTCATGTTATAAGAGGATAAACTACAAAGTCCCTGTGAACTTGCCTTCTTAGCTCCAGTCTTCCTGGAACTTGCCTCTTGGTCAGCACCTCGTAGTATAACCTGTCACTATCCATGGTTCTGAATTCATCCTTCTGTCTTCTGTCCTATGTAGAGTCCTTGCTTTTCTCATATGCTACTATTATTTCCAGTCAACTATGTTAGACTTTTGAAGGTTCTGTTTCATTTAATCTTTTTTTATATATAATATTTTCCCGTGTTCTTCTTCCTTTGGACCTTTCATGTAATCTCTGTCTCCAAAAGCTATTTGGCATTCCTATTGTAACTATCTTCTTTCAGGGTAGTTGGTGGCAGCCCCAAGTTGCTAGCTATGGCCAAAGGCTTCATTACTGGGGATTTATTCTTGCTTTTTGAATCTGGGCACAGAGTATAAAGGCTCTGAGGTACTGTTTCAAAAGCTCCATGTGTTTTCTATGGCAGTCCAAGCTATAATGTCATAAAGAGGTGGACAGTAGTCCCTTAGCATACTCCAGAGTGTGAGGCAGCGTTGTTGCTGAATTTTGTCAGCCAATCTCTTAGAGTATCTTGCTAGAATTTGTGAGTTTTTTTGCTTTTCCTTCTGTTAGTGTTCTTCCAAGACACATAAACTAATGACAGCTGCTACTCTGGAGTGCAGAACTTTCCATATTGATAGCCTTAAAACATAAGCACATTTGCTAAGCATGCACCTAGGGAAAACTCAACTAAATATTCAGTGGTTCCATCAAATTCTTTTTTAACTGTGATACTTTAGCTTTCTACCTTCTCCTCTCATCACTTATTGTCAAGCAGATTGAATGCAGAGGCTTTTTTCAGCATTGTAGTTCTCATCGACTTAGAAGAATCAGGAAGCAGTCTCTGTGGTCTTTCTTGCCCTTCTTCCTCCTCATCCTTCCAAATCCTCCTATAAACATGTACTGACTGTGTGTCAGGCACTGTGATAGGCACTAGTAGGCACAGGGAAGAAAGGCACAATTTCCCCCAGTTGAGAAGCTCCCAGTCTACCGAGGGAGACAGACAATTACAGCACAACATGATAAATTCTATAACAGCAGTTAGCACATGGAGCCATGGTATCAGAGAAGAGGAAGTCAGCTATGGCTGGGAGTGGAATGAGCAAGAATGTTGGAGAGGGCTTCCCAAAGGAAGTGATACCTGGATTATGCCTCAAATGGTGAACAGTAGTTATTGAGATAGATAATTTAGGTAAGGCTTATCCTTGAGATGGTTTATTGGAAGAATACAGAACTTTGGCAAGGCTAGTGATGATGAGGTAGGAACTCAGGAAGAGTCTTTTATGTAATGCTTAAAAGTTTGCATTTGATTCCGAAGTTGATAGAGAATCATTGAAAGGTTTTAAGCAGGGAATGACATGTTATCCCCAGGGAAAACAGTGAGATGATTAGAGTCATTTCTAGTCCTCAGAATGAAAATAGCAGTAGATTCCTAGTGATTCAGGAAGGCACCATTTAAATGTTGTCACCTTTCTAATCAAACTGCTAAAGGCTTCCTTTCTACTTTAATGGTTCCTTTTGTTTTTCCCAATTGCATAATGTCTATATTTTTAGAGCTTTTCATAATCAGGTACCACCTACTCATCTGATCTTCATTCTTATGCTTTATGACATGTAACTTTCTAGTCTAGTCAGGTTGGTGCCCTCATCAAATATTCTAAGACAGAAGGAAATGTAGGCATTCACTGGGTAGGTCTGTTTAGTATGTAAGTAAATGCAACAAGTTAGAATGTATATTTATCGAGTCTCTGCTATGTGCCAGGCACTTTGCTAAATACTGGGGATGCATTGGTTACCACATCAGAAACACACAGCCTCCGTGTTTATGAAGCTTAAGGTCTAGAGGACCATAACCGTGCCATTCCTCGAAAGCAGAGGGAAGAGAAATACAATCCCAGTCAACTTCTGATCACAGACTCTTTCACATTCATTAATTGGAGTGACAAATATATCGCACTCCAATTCTGATATAAAATATATCCCCCTTTAAGCGTTCTCTAACGTTTTTTAAGCATGTTTGTGGCAGGGATTATACCTCGTGTTCCTTTGTATCCTCCGTGGTCTAGAGCTAAAGATATAGTGGTTATTTAACACATTTACATGGATTTAGGTGTATCCTAAATACACCATAAACTTTATTGGCTGAAATGTTTTTCTATGAGATACATGAATATCCTGATTAGCATTTTAACTGAATGGAAGTCCTAAGACAGTTCTCCTTCTTGAGAATAAAATTGAGACCTTCACTGTGATTGTGACAAGGGTTGGAAATCTTTCTCAACTTCTTAGTATCTTCCTCTGTAGATGAGCATAAACTTGTCTGATCATTTCCCTTTCACAAAGAATCCATCAAGCAAATAAATGTTTGTCTAAGTCTTGAGCGCAGACAGTATTGACTTGCATTATTGGCAAGGCTCTTGGGCTGGCACCAATGGCTGTTTGATTCATGAGGGCAGAGTAACTGACTGGTCCACAGCTCTCTCCCTCCCTCCCTCCCTCTCTCTCTCTCAGTCTCTCTCTCTCTGGCTGGACTGCCTACATGCCCAGATGACTGGATACTTTCTTCAAAACGAGGAGGGGACTGAGGACTTTGCTGGCTCAACATCAGTTTACCTGGGTTTTTCCTATTATTCTAGCTTGCCTTATGTCCCTTTTGTCTTTTCCTGACAACTCTCCTACAAATGGGACCATACATAAGAGATTATAAACTGGTGGTCCCTGGTGAGATCCAGCTTATGGATATGTTTTGTTTCACCCGCAGAGTGTTGGATCATGCAACATTTAAAAAATTTAATTAACTGTCAACATTCTACTGCTAGTTTCAGCTTTATCTGGAGTCTTTTTGACTTTTGTTTTGAGCTCTAGAACTTGGACATTTTTTGGCTTCCGCTTTGCAAGTCTGAAACTCATTTCCCATTTTTTTGTTTCTGGTGGTTTTTATCCATGGCAGATCCTGACCACTGTTAAAAGAATATAAAGCATGAAAATGGTGGTATCCATGGTATGTAGCAGTTGGGACTTTGGGCCTCAGGTTGAATGTCAGCTGCAGCTCAGCAGGCAGAGTTAGTTTACTGACCCCTGTTAGCAAGGCCATAGATGCAGATGTGGCCCCAGCCATGCCAAATGTTAGGCTCTTCTGACTTTGGAAGATAAAAGGACCATCTGCTGCCACATTTGTGCTTGGACTTCACTGTTGGAGTTTGGTCAGTGGTATACTCTGATAGAAAATGATGTTAATGATAATGAATCCTAAATCTGTGCATGTGTACGGTGTGTGTGTATGTGTGTGTGAGAGACAGAGAGGGAAAGAGAGAAACAAACAAGGAGTGGCTACCATTAGGCATTTACATATATTATAAATGCTACATTAGCCAATTATATATAAAATTTTTTAACTTTTATTTTTAATTCAGAATTTGTTGAATCCAGAGTCTGTCACTAGTTTCAGCTCTGTCTCTTGAGCTAACAGTTGGCTTAGAACTTGTCCTCAGAGAGTATTTTTCCTTCTTAATGAGCCCATGCCAGGCTATCCTTATCTGTTCATTTAGTTCTGGCTTTTCACAGAAAATAACAATATTAATAGTGATAACTACCATTTATTGAATGCTTATGAAGCACCAGGAACTGTCTCAAGTACTTCTTTCCATGATAATATTACCTCATTTATTTCTTACAGCCCTGTGAAGTGAGACTTGTATCTACATTTTAGAGTTGTAGAACCTGAAGTTGAGACCAGTTAAGTATTTTTTCAAGGTCACATATCTGGCAAGGGTGGAGCAGGACTCAAACCCTGGTTAGCGAAACCGTGAAGTCCGTGATCTTAACCACTGCCCTGTACTGCCATTTGAGTCCAACATCCAATTTAAATGAAGCTATGAGCATTTATTAAGCACCTGTACAGCTAGATGCTATTCCAGACTTTAAAAGATGTAATGCATATTTTTTGCTAATAAGCTAGTTTGAGGTCTGTTGAAAAGACAAGACCTATGCTTATTCAAAGAAAACAAGGTTGAGTATTTTGAGTGACAGATGAGTGGAGCAGACCATTCATAGCAGGGGAAATCACAGCAAGGAGAGTCATCAGTTGCCTGAAGGACAGTGAAGGAGTGATGTAGAGAAAGTAGGATGTGTGATTCTGAAGCAAGATTCTTTCATGATGCTTATTTACGTTTTTACCCTGAGTAGGAACGTTATACAATAATAAGATTAGCCCAAAAGTTTATCTAGAAGCTGCAGCATTCTGCAAGCTGAAGAGAAAAAGCTCTTTTCATTATCATTTATTGTCAAAGGATTAAATTTGGGCGAGGGATAAATAGATCTTTGTCTTTGGCTCGTTGAATGTAAACTGCTCCACACGTAAGTATAAATTTGAAAGGCTTTATTGGGATTTGTAGTCAACACTGTTCCACATCAAGGCACGCTGACACTGGCTTCCCACTGTTCTGTTTTGTCTAGCTTAGACACTTCAGAGAATGTCCCCAGCATCCTGACCTTCAAACACCCTTAACTGACCTGGATCAGAGCAATGGCGCTTAGTCATCAAGTCATGGGCCTCTAACTGATGGTCTTACAAGCTGACCCAGTGGTTTTTATTGAAATTGTCCTATACGTAGACCCACAGAGGATTAAAGATGCTTTGAAAACAAGAGACAAGAAGGCCAGGTGGTAAATCTTTTCCTCTACAGGAGAAATAGTACCAAGAGGCCATCTGGACTTTAGGGCACATGCACACACTCCCCCATTCCTTCTCATTCCCTTGCTGGAGTGCATAGGAATGTGGCATTTACAAAGGAATAGATGGAAACATGTTCTCAGGAAGCTGAGAACAGAGTGGCCTGGGATACAATGGAAGAGGGGGAAAAGCAACACTTCTGTGAGCTGGGACTCTCTCTACCCCACTTAGATTAATTCTCAGGGACCTGCCATATAACTCAATCACTGTGGAAGAGTTTAATGTAAAAAGTGCATTATGTAGATTAGAATACTCTCTCCTTTTCCAGTCAGGGTAAATGGTTTGGGCAATAGGGCAGATAGCTTCATCATTGGCAGACAATATAAGGATTCTAAGTTTATCAAATGGTGAGGATCAGCAAGGACCAGAGTAGCTGGAGAGGGCCTGGAATGGGTTTGGATGAAGATTCTGGTGAAGGGGCACCATTCAAAGAGGTTGGAGAGGAGAGGAAAGCACTATAGTCTGGGAAAGCTGGTGAGCAAAGATGCAGAAGTCCTAACACCTGAGTTCCTATAGAGGCCTCCAAGGTGACTCCTGAGTGGGGAGGAATAGGCATCCATTAGAGAGGGACATAACAGATGTGAAGGGCTTCACACATCAGGATGGAGCTGGGTGTGGTTTTTAGGCTTGACTAAGGGGTTTCTCCTCTATGGGTAGGCATGGGCTACAAGAGAGCCCAGAAACTGCCCCTCCTGGATAATGGCCTTCTGTCTGTCCAGTCAGAGAGATCTAGGTTCAAGTCCTGGTCATGCTCCTAATAGTCATGTGATTGTGGGTGTACCTATCCCCTTTGAGCCTCGTTTCTGTACAATGGTGCTGATGCTCCCTATTTCATTTGCTTAATGTAGATGATATACAATAATGTTTTTAAAGTGTCTGGCACATAGTAGGCTCTAAATAGCTGGTTACTATTTTTATTATATGGCTCCTCCTCTCATATATTGCCTTACTCCTGCTATTGTTCCTGTGTGCCTTTGTATCAAAGATTATATTCTGAGAGAGTCTGTCTTAACTCTGAGACTCTGTCTTCAACTGTTTTACTGTCTGGCCTCCTAAGCATGAGCTGCAAGTCCAAAAGCAGTATTTACAAACCTATGCGTGGGGTCGTAAGACCAACTTGTCACTCTTTCTGACTTCGTCTGTCTGCCTCCCAGGCTGTGTGACATCTTCCCCCATGGAGAGCCATTTCCACTTTGTCTTTAATTGCTCCTCATTGGGGTCACTTGTCAGCCAAGGCTGCTTTCTGTCACTTGATGCCACATCTCTTCCTACTTCAGTCATCAGGCAGGGATGTTCATTCAGTCGAAAGTCTGATTTTACAGAGACTGCTGTGCCAGTTACTAATTTGTCTTGTAAGGGTGTCCAGCAGGGTTTCTTGCATCCACACCCTGTCCAAGTGCTGGTACACTTCTATATGGCTGTGACCATCATCCCACACTGGGCGGGTACATAGGTGGGGAAGGCAAGGATTCCAAGCAATGGAGCTTCTCAGTTGAGTATCACCGGGCTAGAAGACCCCTGCTCTCGTATGCCTTTCTTCCTGGTGGGAGATCCTCAACAGAACCTTAGTTCAGGACACTGTGAGTTTCCAACAGAGCCCAAAACTGCTGGAGACAAAAGTACACTATTATTTCTTTCTAGGTTTGCGTACCAGCTTAGGATTTTCTATGTTCTACCATGTTCAACATCCTACCCAATCTTGATAACAGCCTGGGTAAAAAGGGGGCAGTTCCCAGAATAGGTTTTAAGGCTCCCACTTTTGGCAATGAATGAAATGGGACTCAGGTTACCCCACTGTCAGTTAGAAAGGTGTAGAAATTCCCTATAAATAGACAAGTAATTTCAGGGCCATGGAGCAGATAGAGAGCTCACCTTCAAAGAGCTTTGGAGAGAAGTCTGGTTATCTTTGTCCAGCCAGTTTCTGGCTCTGATTCTCCTGTTTGCCTCTCCAGAAATCTGCATTCTAGTATTCACTTTCTGTCCCAGTCTTGGCTATGTACCCTCACAGAAGAATTCCTCTTCACATGACCCTGCCTCTCTGTAAAAGGTCTTTTTCTTTTTTCCTTCTGCTCCTGTAGGGATGCCTGAACTCTCTTTCCATTTATTGTTCATGGAGCCAAGCTTCTGTCTGTCCCTTTGGGATGAGCTATCATTATACATTAATAATTACCCTTTACAAGGAGCTCTAGTAGTAGGCATTTAGCCCAAATGCAGAGAAAGCCAAAGTTTGGTTATGAAAGAGAGATCTCACATGCTGGGGCATAATAGTGGAGGTTAGAAAGGAGAAGCTGCCAGTCGTTAAACTTTTATTGCTTCTTTTCTGGTTCACTCACGTGAGTGATTGCTTAAGGATCTTGCAGCATTTTCCCTTTGCATGTCGTCAGTCCAGTAGAGCTAAGATGAGAAATTCAACTTTTGAATTGGAAAGTTGAACGTGCATAACTTTCCACGTAATATTAAAGATGAGCTTCATGGATACTGCTAGTGGGACCTCGTTCCGAGTGAGCGTCTACAGTGGTAAAACACATGGACTCTGGAGCCCGACTCCCTGGGTTCAAGTCCTGCTCTGCCACTTATTAGCTGTGTGCCTATGGGCTGGTTCTTTAACTACTCTCTGCATCTGTTTCTGCATCTGTAAAATGGGGGAATGATGGTAACTATCTGAAATGGGTGTTGTCAGGATCTAATGGATGGTAGGCTTTAAATGCTTAGCATGGTACCTGGTGCTCAATAAATATTGGGTGCTCAATAAATATTAGTGCCATTATTCTTTTCAGTGTCATTGACTATGGTTAGTCCCACAGTCAAGGTCATATAGTAGGTGAGTCATTTTCAATTCTTTTTCATTAGTTACTTATTAAAAGGCAAACAGCTCTGCTTGAGTCTCTCCTAGTGATGGGGGCAAGAAGAGAAACAATTCTACAGCTGGATGTTAGGGATTAAATGATATGTCCTGGAATGACACATCCCCTTAACTTTTTATCACTGAGATGGATTGTAAGACTTATTTTAGCACTTAAGACTTGTTATTTTACTGAAAATGGAGATGATAATACAACCTTCTGTGGGCTGTGGAAAGGATGAGATGAGATTAACAACTACATCACCCACCCCCAAAATAGCTGAGATTTTTGCGTCTTTACTATGTGCCATTTCTAAGTGCTTTCTATGTACTAACTCATTTAACCCTTATGAAATAGTTTACTCCTATGTTCCCATTTTCAGAGAAGAAAACAGACCCAGATAAGTTAAACAACTGACAAGTTCACACAGCTTGTAAGTAGTAGATGTGGGTTTTGAACCTGAGTCTGGATCCTGACTTAGAATTTGAATAAGATAACGTAAAGGACATAGCAAAGTGTTTGGCATAATCAATACTCAATGTCAGCCCCTTCTCTTCCATTTTTTTTGCTGTTTGTTATATGGATGTGACATTGCTTAGAGATCAGAGGACTGAGACCCCTCCCAGGGTGTAGCATCAAAATTCAGTACTAATAATAGCAAAACCTTGTGAAATTTTAATTTTGTGAAATAAGATTAATCCCTGCTTTTATGAGGATTCTACCAGGTTTAGAAAGTCATAATAGTTTTTTTGTGTTTTAGGGTGTTTCATTTTCCCACTTTATGTATACAAAGGGCATAGACAATGTGCAAAAAAACACATCTCTTTCCCCACCAACTCTTAACACTCCTTCATTTTCTTTAATACATCCACACAATTTAAAAAAATCAAATAATGCAAGACTGCGTATGGTGAAAAGTAAGTCTCCCTGTCACTCCTGAATATTAGTCTCACAAATCCACTCCCCAGTCACAATTTTATAGTTTCTTGTATTTTCTTCCAAAGGTGTTTCATGCATATATGAGCATATATGCATATGCTCTTACACAATGATGACGTAATGCATGCTTTGTCCTCTTCCTCAGTAATTTCACTCACCACTGCTGCTTGCAGAGTATCCACATTTAAACTGGGAGCATGACTTCATTTTTAAGGGCTCCATAATATTCTAGCATAAAGATGTGCCAGCGTTATATTGATGGTCATTTAGGTTGTTTCTGGTCTTTCACTAACTAAGGACACTTCAGTAAATATCTTTGTATGCAAGTATTTGCATCTGTGTAACTCAATCTCTCTTGATATCTACTTGCAAGCTTATACTGTATAACTTTCTGACAACAAAAAAAATTGGCCAGAAGGAGACAAAGGAACATAATGAAATTATAGAAGCTTATTCAGAGCTTATGTGCACCCCAGAGGTCTCTTCAATGCTTTTTCAAATAGTCTATCTCGTGTTTCTCATATTGTTCCAGGCTATTGTGTCCTGAGGCCTCTTCTTGGGCCATTTTCCTGGTTGCTCAGTGAGCGATGGATGGTTACCGTTTGCAAGATTGATTCATATGGTACTTGTTTGGCTTTTGACAGGTTGTTTATAAGAATAATGACATCCGTCTGGAACTGTCTCGCCTGGCCCGGATTGGGGACACCAAGATGAAAATCTATGGTGAAGTTGTATTCAAGTGTGAGAATGTGGCCACACTGGACCCCATCAACTTCGAGACCCCAGAGGCTTATATCAGCTTGCCCAAATGGAACACCAAACGTATGGGCTCCATCTCCTTTGACTTCCGTACCACTGAACCCAATGGCCTAATCCTCTTCACTCACGGCAAGCCCCAAGAGAGGAAGGATGCTCGGAGCCAAAAGAACACCAAGGTGGACTTCTTTGCTGTGGAACTCCTTGATGGCAACCTGTACCTGCTGCTTGACATGGGCTCGGGCACCATCAAAGTGAAAGCCACTCAGAAGAAAGCCAATGATGGGGAATGGTACCATGTGGACATTCAGCGAGATGGCAGATCAGGTAGGAAGAGGCAGGGTGTGTTACTGAGAAGAGAAGAAAGCCATAGCTTCTCAGTTTGTTTCCCAGCTTTTTATTTTAATCTTTGCACTTGCATTCTGGTTGATCTTTTTGCTGTTCTCTTTAATGGTTGTAGTAAGATTATGTTTCTGAACAAGACACCTGTCTCATTGATGGCTCACATTCATCTCCTCATTGCCCCTGTCACTCACTGCACAATTGTCTAGGTGATACCGCCAAGATCCTGGAGCTAAAGATGGTCTTACAAGTAGCGTTTCCACTGCTACCAAAGTGACTGTCATGTTAGTGGTGTGATGGATTTTTCTCCCTTTTTCTTCTTCTTCTCCTTTTTTCATCACTATGGAAACCAATTGTGACATCACAGATGCCGCATTATGCGATTACTTTCTAGGATAAGCTTCACTGTGCAAGAGTTTATGCAACAATACACCCTTCAATAATTGGCAAGAGTCATGTTGCAGGGAAAAATTATGACAAGAAAGGAAAAGGCAAATTGATTTTTCCTGAAGTCATGTTCAATTTAAAGCCTTCCTTTGGTGTGAAAGCCTATATTTTACTCTTTGCTCAGACCTCACTAACACTCCCTTCCTCTTCACAACCTTTACATTTGGTTTAAATGGCTTTGTTTGTTTCTGCAGCCGCAGATCAAACAAGCTAGCCCCAGGCAGTACGTAGCCACTCTGGAATAGTAACAAAGAGAGAGGGAGGGGAAAAAAGCACAAGTAGAAAGTCTGGAGCTTTTGAATACCTGAACAGTCTGCCTAGCTTTCTATGGACAATGTGGCAATGAAGGTCACATTCTGTGCCATCAGAACGGGCATTTCACCCGGAGTGGTAATTAGAGCATTTGAATTTCACACTTAGTTTTTGATTCTCTGTTGAGGTAGTATTACACTCAAGAAAAGTCTTGGCTAGATTTGCCATAATTTTAAGGATTCACTCATCTGGTAAATACACAAAAAATCTTCCATTTGGGCATTTTCTTTTTGGGTACATTTGGCCAATAATAAAAAGCAATAGGTTTCCCCAAAAGGCTGCAGCCAGGAATGGCTGAGCTTCAGAGGAACGGCTTTTCTGCATAATTCTAGAGCTAGAGGGATGATAGAGATGAGCAATATTGCCCTTAGGAGGAGCTGGAATGGTTCTGTGCAGAGGGCAGACGGGTGGCAGATTGCAGCCCTAAATGGTTTAGTGCCCAGCAGGATGCTTTATTGATTGTCTGAAATCTCATCAGAACCAAGAACTTTCAAATTAAATGTGGTTGTTGAGCAAGAATGAACAGTTTGTGCTTTATTAACAGAAAAATACACAAAAAAATTAATTTCTCTGGAAGTCGAATCTTTCTCTCTCTCTCTCTCTCTCTCTGTTTATCCATGAAATGATGGCAGGCGCAGAGCCAGAAAGCAGTCCCAGAATTGTAAAGTAAACACTCCTGTTGGTTTTTAAGACCACGAGTTTTGGATCTCTGGAGTTTGGCCATGGTTGATGGAGTTTCATGTCTGACTAACCTTGACCCTGACACAGCTTAAACGTTATCTATCTGTGTCACAGGCAGGCTAGAACTTGTAAAATTGCTATATGTCTGCTTCTGTTTATTCCCAACACTAGTGGCTTTTTCAAGTAGGGCAATTATTTTGTTTTGTTAGTATCACGAGTGGACCCATCTTTGACAAATACGTTTGGATTTCAGAAGCCTCGAATTTCGTACCTGGCAACTATAGCATTGGCTATATTTTGAGGTACTGATAAATTTGATCAAAGTCTAGAAAAATTTAGAGTAAATATAGAATTGTCCCATGAAAGCAGCATAATGTAAAATTTTAATATGATCTACTAAATGTCATTTCTTCATGAAGGTCTTTTCTGGTATGTTGTTGTTAGTTATAAACCTATACTAAAATGAGTAGTTAAGAAAACATCAGTGAATCCAAGGGTGGTGCCTCCTTCCCCGCTCATCCTGAAGAATAACATGACTGAAAGTGAGCTAGAAAAATGCTTATGATCACTCGCCAGTCAGGGACTGATTCTTAAAACCTGATAAACACATTGAAAACAGTTGTGGTCACACACTCAGAGGACGACGGATTTCCTCAGGATGTATTTAAGGCTCCAAAATTTAAATGAGTTCTGTGACTGTCATTATCTGGCAATAGATGCTCTTCCCCTTTAGGTGGTGATCAGATTAGCTCTGTGGACATGTGGAGGGTAAAGAAAGCAAACTCTGCAAGAGAGAAGAGCCAGACCCAAACCTCAGCTTCCTCATTTGTCAAATAGTGAGAATACTAACCTTTTCCTCCCGAGATTGTTTTGAGGATCAAGTCAAAAAAAAGCACATCAAGTACTTAAAGTGGTGGCCAGGACATTATTATTGTTACATAGGTTTTTAAAAAGCAAAAAGGTAAGGAAAATTTCTCCAGGAAAAACTTCTAGGAGCCAGTAAGGAGAAGGACCCTGCTGACTTATCCCTCCCAGTGGCCCCGTAATGCCCTTTCTCTCTTTTTACCCTTGTGTTGACTTTGTAATTTAGAGTGCACTTCACATTCTTGATCTCCTTTGATCTTCTCAGCCCTTCAGGCTATCCCCCTTCGTAGCTGAGGGAATTGAGTTTCAGACAGAAGCGAAAGCTGGCTGATGGATGGCATGAACCCAGTTATCTTGGTACCAATAAAGCACTTTAAGAATGCTAAATGATTTTTAAAATTTCTGGCCTGATATTTAGATATCACCTTGACTTTGCAGCTCAGGAAACTGAGCTGTAAGATGGTTCGGGGCTGGCCTCGGGTCAGAAGGCCATTTAGGACTAGAATCCCTGTTCCTGTATTCTCAGGTCAGGCTCTGGGGTTACGCCTTGCACAGTCTCATTTGATGGGGTCTGTCATCCTGATCCTGCCTGTGCCTAGTCTATCTCTCTGTTCTCACTCCTGCTCACTCCCTCTTGCCTCCTCCACTGTAGCCACACTCCTGCCTACCCCAGGGCCTTTGTAGGTGCCATTCCCCCTGCCTGGCATCTTATTCTCCCTGGACTTTGCATGGTTGGATCCTTCTCAACATTCTGGTTTCAGCTAACCTGACACCTGCTTAGAGAGGCCTTCACTGACTATATACTTTAAAGTAAAACCCATAAGCTGATCCCACGGCACCCATTTTACTCTCTTCCAAGTGCCTACCATTACCTAATTTCTCTTGTTTATTGGGTGATTTGTTTTTTTCTTATCCCTCTGCACTGGAATACCAGCTGCATGAAAGCAGAGACATGTCTGTCAAGTTCACCTCTGTGCCTGGAACTATACCAAAGATGCAACAGGTATTCAATACTTATTTGTTAAACAAACAAACACGTTTCAGTTAAAATTTATCAAAAGCAATGCCCAAAATATTCACTGGCAGGACTGGTACCTAATGCCCATGTAGAAGGTCCCAATGCATGAAGGGTTCCATCCTTTTGGGGATGGCAAGCCAGTGATGAAGCCTCAGGCAAGCACTCACAGAGCCCTTACTCTGTCCTGGGAATGGGGTAAGAAGCACTTTACATATATGAACATTTAATCATCACATCAACCTGTGAGGTGGGGACAATTATTTTCCCATTTTACAGATGAGGAAACTAAGGCCCAGGAAGGTGAGGTCATTTCTTCAAGATTATTCGGCTAGTACATAGTAGAGCTGAGATTTAAAGACAGGCAGGAACTGTGTTGCTCTCAACCTGTATGGTATGTGACCTCTCAGCCAAGACTTTATGTAGGGAAAGGATGTCATACTGGGTATTAGGTCACTGAGATTGTCCTGAACCCTTTATGGGCCAGGCTGTCTTAGCTGGCAGAGATGGGAACCACATGGCCTTTCTACTGTCTTGCAGCATTTCATTCCCTTGCATGCATTGTTCTCTCCTGACCAGACAACGCTGGTCTCAAAACTTGCTTGCATCCTGTCATTTGGTTCATTGATGGGCAACCTCACCTGCAATGCCAAGAGAGCTGTTAGCTCACTCTATTTTCATTCTCCCATTCTAGGTACCATATCAGTGAACAGCAGGCGCACTCCATTCACCGCCAGTGGGGAGAGTGAGATCCTGGACCTGGAGGGGGACATGTACCTGGGTGGGCTGCCAGAGAACCGTGCTGGCCTCATCCTCCCCACAGAGCTCTGGACCGCCATGCTCAACTACGGCTATGTGGGCTGCATCCGCGACCTGTTCATTGACGGGCGCAGCAAAAACATCCGGCAGCTGGCAGAGATGCAGAACGCTGCGGGTGTCAAGTCCTCCTGTTCACGGATGAGTGCTAAGCAGTGTGACAGCTACCCCTGCAAGAACAATGCTGTGTGCAAGGACGGCTGGAACCGCTTCATCTGTGACTGCACGGGCACTGGCTACTGGGGAAGAACCTGTGAAAGGGGTGAGTCAGCCCTCATGGGTGGCATACGGGATCTGAGTGGGGGTGACTACTGCAGCTGTGTCCCTGGATAGACCCACCTGTGCTTTCTTTGCTACCACAGGTGCTACCTTTGGACTGACCTGTGCTTTTTTTCTTCTAGAAAAGAGTTTTCTTGGGGTCACTGCTTTCCAGATTATGCCCTTTCTAGTTCTGGGTGTTTGGATTTATTTGACTAGGGTTGGTTCGCAGAAGGGGAAACTTTAAAATAAACATTACCATGATCATGATTTTTTTTGATTAAGTATTAGACATCTTCTATCTAGAGAGGGTAGATACTTCTCTTTTGGGGTTCTGGATGGGCTAACCAATTGGTTCTTTTATTTATTCATTCAATTCATGGTTTTTGGTGCTTTCTACCTACTAGCACTTGGATTTGGCTTTAGAAATACACTATTGAACAAGACAGATCCAGCCATTTCTCATGAAGTTTGCCATCTAGTAGAATATTTGGCCATTAAATAAATAATAACAAACATGGTGAGTTTTATAAGAGGCAGTGTGATGTATTGGTTAAGAACATGAACTCTGGGGCTCGACTGGTGAGAAATCTGGCCCTCATGGAGTGATGTCAACCTTGTCAAGATAATCAATATCTTTGAGACTTGATTTCCTCATCTGTAAAATGGGGATAATCAGGTACCTATCTCAAAAGATATGAGTGATGATGAAGTAAATCAATAGGTTCCTGGACTATGATAAACATTTAATAAATGTTAGTAATTGTTATAGTCATAATTATCACCATCAATATCATTAAAGGGAAAGCATGGAGAAATTTGAGAGGCCTTTGCAAGGGGACCCAACATCCTGTAGGAGTTCATAGAAAGCTTCTGCAAGGAAAAAATAGGCAACTTGAGACTTGAAATATCAATCAGAGTTAGCTTGGCAAAGAGGTGGGAGGAAAGTATGTGTCCTAGATAGAAGGGACAGCACATGCCAGGGGACAGAGGTAAGAGACCATGGCATAGTTGAGGAACTGAATAAAGTCCAGAATGGACTGGAGTGTGGAGTGATAACGGGGGTGGGGGGGGGGGTGGGGGGAGGGTATGAGAGGTGGCTGATGAGGTGGGGACCAAACAGTGATAGTTGACTGTTTAGAGAAGACCAGAATGCTAGGAGGAGCCCTCTTCCATTTACCACTTTAGCATCTTACATTTGCACTGAATTTACAGGTTGGGTAAAGGGCAGAGATAAAGGTAAGCAAGCAAAGAGACAACATCAAGACAAGGAGATTGCCGTTTATACGCCATAGCCAGATTGCAGCTTGGTTTATTTCTTTACATGCCAAGCATACAGAATCAAGGTGGCTGTCCACAAATTGTCAGCCTGTTTTATATGAAAGGATAATATACATAGTTATCTAGTTGTTTTTCTTTTAAAAGATTGGCATCTGAGCTAACAACTGTTGCCTATTTTCTTTTTTTTTTTTTTGTTCTTCTCCCCCAAACCCCCCAGTACATAGTTGTATATTCTAATTGGAGGTCCTTCTGGTTGTGCTATGTGGAATGCTGCCTCAGTATGGCCTGATGAACAGTGCCATGTCCCCGCCTAGGATCCAGAACTGGGGCAACCCTGGGCTGCTGAAGTGGAGTGAGTGAACTTAACCACTTGGCCACGGGGCCAGCCCCAGTTACTGAGTTTTTGCTGAGGGCGTAGCTCTAGAGCTTTGATGATACTGCATCTGTAATAGGTAGTTCCTGCTCTCAAAAAGCTTATGATTTATTTAGCTGAGAAGTTGAGACATCTGTATAAGGTGCAGTAATAAAATAATACAAGGCCATAGCATGTGCTCTGTTGGTCAAGCAGTCTAGGAGGCCATGGAGATTCATAGAAGACAAGACTTTTCAGAGGAGGGACCTGCAGGGTCTCATCCCTAAAGACAACCGGTGGTCAGAATTGTCCAAGTATCAGAAGTCTGGTGATGAGAAGGGATCCTGGACCAGGCCTGGAACAGAGGCTGGATGACAGTCAAAGATATTTTCAAGGAGTGGTTTTTACACATTTTTACACATTTAAATACAGGTCAGCTGTGTTACTAGTTAAGGTGTGTTTCAAGAGAATTGCAAACCTTCATTATATTTAGACCAAAAAAGACACTGGGGTGAAGGAGGAATAGAGAGCTTTCTCAGAGCTGTTGGAGTTTAAATTCAGATTCACTGAATTTCCAAAGCTACAACAACCAGAACACGAGCTAAGATGAGGAGACAGACCCGTGGCCCAACAGAAGTGGGCCACACGGAGCTGGTCAGTCTGTCGAGTTCTTATACTCTTTCCAAATCTCTGTGAAGGGTAGACTACCCTGGATCTGGTTTGGAGAGATAGAAAGGTCATTCTGTCTCTGAGATGCATGAGACATTTGCGGTGTAAGCCAGGATATTGTGACTCTTCCACCACCTATGAAGGTAGTGTAAGAATCAAAGGTCACTTCAGACATCTCATTTTTTTCTTGGATCTCTTCCTAACTCAAGGGTTGGTGGTTGCTGAAGACAGGCTGCAGTGACCATAGACAGCTGTGCAAGGTGTCTCTGAGCTGACCTATTCTAAGGGCAAGTCAACGGGAGTTGGTCCAAGATTTGCCAAGTACAGTGAAAGTCACTCCACCTTTTACATTGTCGCTTCTGACTAGTCATTAAAAGGCAGCTGACTGGGGATATATGGGGGACAATTATTCCTGGTACAGTGCAGCCAAGAGTCATCCATTATGGCCAAATGAGAAGGAACCTAGCAAATTTAAGACATTTGGTCTATATATCGCTCAAATCCCAGACGATTCAACTGATTGTTTTGTTCCCCCACTAATTATTTTTTGGCCCTGTATTGTTCCTGACACCATATTCAGAATGAATCAGTGGAGTGTAAAAATGATAAGACTCCACTCTGATAGCAAATAAAATAGAGCTCCCCTATGACATTGTTTTTCTTTATTGAAATTGTTTCCTCAGTGGAGACAATTTTGAGTAGCTTTTATTAATTTTTCATATATGCAGCAGATATTTAATGAAACCCTGGTATGTTCCAGGCACTGTATTAGATCTGGAAATGCAAAAAAACAGACACAGCCCCTGATTTTGATCAAGGGATATATAGCCCTTCCAGGAAAATAAAGGGAGATATGGGAAATGTGCTAACGTGTGGCAGATGTTGTGCTAGATGTTATGCTATATGTAAGGGAACAGTAGGGCAAACAGATGGGAGAGGCCACGTCTATATGGGGGAGTGATGATCAGGCAAAGGGGACCTGAGGTTTCTTGGATTTTCTTGTCTCCTATTTCTAACAAAATTATGGCCTCTCTCTTCTCCTGACCCTCAGTATCCACTCAGCACTTCTGAAGAGTGGTGAAGGAAAAGTGTTTGTTAACATTCTTTATACAGGAGCATGATCTCCTTTGGATCAGGAAATGCTGCCCTATGCACCATAATATGATCAACATGGTCACTCACCGTTCTCTCTGTAACTTTTTCTAGAAGCATTAACCCTAAGCCTAGAATTGACCATTTGTGCTAAGTGTGACGAGTCTAAGACAATTCCTAAGGCAGTGTGTCCCATCTAGCCCAAACTGTGTCCCGTCCTTTGGCTTCATAGTGGGGTCAGTCCCTTGATGTCACTGGCCCCACAACAGGAACAGTAGTGTTAGAAAGAGGCACTTGTTTATATAAAATGGAGAAAGCATAAGTGGGATGCTGAAAACTAGTATGCAGAGAAAAAGCAGAGTTGGGGATAGCCCAGGTCAGCTACTAGATCAAAATAGCCCAAGAACTCAAGCAAAGTGTGCAAGCAGATCAGTCTAAGGGGCAAATCCTGGGTCAAAGTTGCCAGCCAAACACAGGCAATAAAGCAAGAGAACTAGGAAATATATGAGTATATGAGACCGAGGTTAATTTGCATGAGTATCTTTCTCTTAAAGTAAAAATGAATGACTCTTGCTTGTACCCTCACAAGAGAGCTTCTATTGCCTGTGAAGATGAGCAACTCTAAATCTTGACATATGACAACTGGCTTGATGTTGTGTTTGGATTTTTTTCAGCATGATCTGATACTATTCTAAAAAGATAGAGATATATCTACCCATCCCAATTGTTCTGCTGTAGCTAATTTTGTTTGTTATTCATAATTATGTGGGAGACATTTCCATGACCGAGAACCAAAGCTACTTAATGCCCATCAGTTTGGCTGAAATGTTTTAATCCTCCGGAAGACTACCTGCCATCCTGTGAAGTCCTATTGTACAGAGGAAACATTCTAACTTGTCTATCTTAAGAAGATATGATCAGTTGACCTGGGACAACATAGGCACCTTCTCCTTGCCAGTGTAGCAAAGCCATTTAATTCAGTTGGTGGGAGCCAAGTGTCAATAGTCATGGCTATGGATCTGATTTATTTGTGAACCATCGAGCTTCAATTTGAGGCCACTGCAGGTTCTATCCTCTTCCCTGGATGGCTTTTTCTGAAGGTATTCCATCATTTATTTATCAATAAAGAAAATAGGATTTAGCACAATCCATCTTTATAACAAGAAAAATAACCTACAATAGAGCACTTAGAGTCAGGATGGCCTAATGGTTAATGGCATGAATTTTGGAGTCAGGTGGACTTTGGTTCCTGTGTTGGCTCTGTCACTTACTAGCTAGATGATGTACAACAGATTTCTCCCTTAATTCTTAGAAATCTCAGTTTTCCTTATCTGTAAAATGTGGACAGTGATACTTACTAGGTAACCTTCTCTTGGTTGCAAGCTACAGAATTGACTATGGCTAACAGAATCAAGGAAGAGAATTTACTGCTTGATTACCTAGAGAGATACCTATCAAATGAAGATCTCACTAACAACTTCTTCAAAAGGGAAGTAGAGCTACTCTGGGGACCCCAAGGTTGAAGTGATTCATCTCTCCTGACCTCCAGGTTCTGGATTTTTCCATTCAGAGTTTACATTTTCCAAAAGGAGAACCTGATTGGCCCACTTTGGTTCATCTGTCTATTCCTCCATCAGTAAGCTCTGCCTAGGTGGGCAGTTACTGAGAACAGATATGAAAGATCACCCATAGGTGAATATATATATAATCCTACTGAACCATTTTCTTAATGTTCTTTCATGATTAAGCTCGGGCCATGCCCTGTTATAGATGCCCGGCCATTTGGAACTGCTTCTGTCTAATAAAAGAAAATATTTCCTGAGATCATAGAAATTGGATGCCTTTGAGAGTATTAATTTGTAGAACCACGAAAACTGATGGAATGGGTAAATCTGCTCTTCTCACTTGTCCCCGGGATTCCATTCATCTGACATTAACACCAGCTGAAAACTAAGAATGCTGATATTTTGAGTTCCCTCAAAAGACTCTTGTTCCAACAGGAAAAGAAAGCAGGCAGCAGCTGTTCCCCATTCCAGCTCAGGGACTTCCCGTTTAGCCAACCTCTCTGATTGCTGCTGTGGCTCCTGGAGCAGCAGTTGCACATTCTGCCTGCAAAGGATGAATACTGCCTTTACATGAGGCTGGAATGTGTCATTTTGATGCCACATGGACATCATGACATCAGAAAAGAGTACAGTTGGCAGATATTGTTGATGTTACCTGAACCTAATCCTTGTTTTAATAGGTGAGGGATTGGAAGCCCTGAGACATTAACATCACTTTAATTTAATTAGCTGTAGAATGGTTAAAATTCATGATTCCTGACTTCTAATCCATTCCACTTTCCATTACACTGAGCAGCCTTTCTTTCTTGTAAATATGAAAGAGGTTAGATTGTAAGGTCATTGAGGGAAAATCAGTGCATTACATATCTTTGTTTCCCCATAGTCTCTAGCACTGTGCTATACATACACTATGTCATTGTTAAATGTTGGAGGGCCCAGTCCTCTGTCCTGGATCTCCTCTTGGTCTACACACTCTCTTTGGTGCCCTCCTGCATTGCTATGGTGTCAAAGGTCATCTATATGTCAGTGACTCCCAAAGCAGGATCTCTAGCCTAGAACTCCCTCTGGATCCCAGATTTCTATATCTTCCTGGATATCTGGTAGGTATCTTAATCATAACACCGAAAAACAGAAATCTTGAGTTCCTCCTTCCTGCCATAGACTTTTTTACGTTTAGATTTTCCCATCCTCAGTAAATGGCATCACAATTGTCCTTGGCATTGTCCTTGATTATTCTTCCGTTTCATTCAGTCTATCTCAGCAAGTTTCTGTTGACTCCTCATCGAAATCCATCCTGTATCTGTTCACTTCTCTCCCTCTCCACCACCATCATCCTAGGTCAACCTACACTGATCTCTTCTTTGGACAACTAGAAAACATGTTATATGATTGTGAAAAGCTCAAATTCAACATTTTATGCCTTTCTTAGAGTATTAAAGTTAGATAATTAAAGTGTCTACATACTTAACACATTCCTGCCTTAAATAGCTTTAGTTTCAGTGGATTTGGTCCCCACATTATGGGAAATGAAGCTATGATGCTTCTTTGGCATTAACTTCAGCTTTCACATAGTGATTCCATAAATAGGTATCTAGGTCTTCTCTGTACCAGGCTTGGTGAGCTAAGTTGTGGAGATACAAATTTGTAGAAGATATGGTTTCAGTTCTCCATGAGCTCACAGTCTAGTAGGGGGTATGGAGAAGTAACCTACAAATTGTAATGCAATCTACCAAGGGCAGAGAATTCAGAGAATAATCACAGGAAAGAAAGAGATAAAAATTAGAAAGCAAAATATGTTGAACATGATATACCACTTTATAACTGATTCTGGATCCACTGGGTTCTGCTCATACTGACACATTGGTGTGGGAACAAAAGAAACTCTGGCTTCCAAGGTGAAATATAACAATGCTGGTTACTTTCACTGGTTCCAGTGCCATTGAGGATCTGCCCCCATTCCTCAGATATATCCAGGCCCTTTATTTAGATATGTGACCTTGAGATTTTTACATGGATCCTCTGGCCTCTCTGTTCTGCAAAAATAAAATGAGGCAATTGGGTTTCATGCTCTCTCAGGGCCCTTCCAATTCTAAAACTCTGTAATTCTCAAATGTCATCAGCTTGGCAAAGTCTTCCCTTATCACGAGTAGAGGAGTAAAGGTGAGTGAAGGGCAGGACAGGGATATGAGTGTTCCTTGCAGTCTGCAGAACCATCTGGGTTAGGAGGCTTGGTTTAGTTACATCAGCACTGCAATGCTTATCACCTCTCTGATTCATTCATCTAAGAAAATGAAGACCTTGATGTACTGGGAATAACATATAAGTTTTAACTGATGGATTAATGAATAGAACCTTGTATCTCTTAAAAGCATTAAAAGTCTGTCTCCATTTTGGTCCATTGCTTACCCCCTTTTGATGGGTAGTGACATGTATCAGAGAAAGGGGCTTTCCAAGAAAGACACAATTCATCAACATCGGCCAATGTGTCCCCATTTTTTCTTATTTGTTGGTGTTTAAGTCATACAGGTGAATCTCTTGTGATGACCATAGCAGTGCTCAGACTCAGACTCTTCTTTTATCTCTTCCTGTTTTCCAAATTTCTCTTTCCACAGGCCCAGGACTGTATAATCCCAAGAAATTGTCTTGATCCATGATCAAGAACCCTTCCTAAGTGTTATCCTACCAGGTTGGGATCTGAGATACCCCTAATCACAGCTGCTCCTTTTACTCAAAAGAAGAGTCAGGGAAGGAGAGTCTAGTCATTCTGCAGTCTTGAAGCTCCACAGGTCTCAGAAGGACAGGCTGGGGAATTTGGAGGTCTTTGCAAAATCTACAGCTAGGTCTGCGTTCAGCCTGAGAATGTGAGGTCAGCACTTTGGGCAGCATGTGACAGCTGCTTAGAACCATGTCACACCTGCTCTTTGCTGTGGTTCTGTCAAATACAGGGACATGGTGGCTATTTATATTGCTGCTCTGTACCTTTTTTATTGCCTTTGCTAAAAGCTGCTTAACTGCCAGCAGACATCTGCCCATTATGGATGCAATAAATTGAGATGCTGTTAAATTATGAGAAACAAGTGCTTGAAAACTCAACACAAGGGGATTGTCATAGACTTTTTTTTAGCATCTCTGGCTTCATGTGTCTTTTCACAGATAGATGAATCCTTCCTTGCTCCAGTCTGGATTAAGAGAAAAGGCAAGTTAAGAGATCTACAATTTATTGAGAGGAATTATGTGCCTGCTCTATGTTGGGTTCTTAATATACACTGGGCCATTTAGCCCTCATATCTAGCCTGCATATTATTATCCTCGTTTTCTAGATGAAGAAATTAAGGGCCCAATTCATTCACTCCAAATCACCTTTGAGTACTATGTGCCAGGGGTTATGTTGAGCCCTCGGGATACAAAAGCATGATTGTGATGCTCTTTATTAATGTATCAATATATTCTGAGAAAGGTGGGACATAAATGCAGGGAGAAATATCATGGGCAGCATCACAGATTGGGTGGCACTAGACCTGAGGCTTGGTGGAGTAGCAGGAATCTTCCCAGTAGACCAGGCAGGAACCTCTAAGTAAGGCAGAAGGAACAGATGTGCAAAAGTGACTTTGGTAAACAGTTTTCCTCGTGCATGTAATCTAAGTCTTGGGGAGAAAAGAGAAGGAATTTGAGGGGATGTTTTAGAAAGTATGGCTGGAGGGGTTGTGCGGCCAGTTGTAAAGCACCTTGTTTGCTCTGCCAACAGGTGTGGACCTTATCTAATAGGAAGCATGCCACTTTTAGCAATGGGATAACAGGGTCAGATCACTCTGGCAGAGGCTGGATGGGGTATGGGAGACAGTAGGCCAACAGACCAGTGTGCTTTAGTTTGGTTTGCATTTGTATTAATTCAGGAATGAGCAGTAAGAGCCCAACTGAGGTAGGGAGAATGGAGGTTGAATAGTGGGTATACGTTCAAGTAAATATTTAAGAATTTACTAACCAATTGTACACAGCTAAAGAAAGGCCAAGACTGGATTAAAACAAGGGTTTGGTCATGGAAGCCCATTGTTTTCTTCCCTGTACTGCTCAGCCATCTCGAATCAGTTGAGATTCTTAGAAGGAGTGGGGAGGAGTGAGGCAACCATTAAGGGGATGTACCTAAGTGTCAACTGCATAAGCTGGTCCCTCTCTGAACATATGTGACTTACCCTCTCTCTGTGCCTCAGTTTCTATATTTACCACTGAGAATATCAGCAGTGGCTGCTTAGTCAGCTTCTTGGGAGCCTCTGTTACAGAGTCAATGTATATAATGTGCTCACACAGATAATAAGCCAACATGCCCCTTTCTGAATCTAGAATTCAGCAATTCAAGAATGAAAAAAATTCTCTGGCTGGTGTTTTTATTCCATTTTTTTCTTGTGTTGTGGAAATGACCTAGATATGATTTCTGTGTTTAAGCATATGATACAGGCTAGAACTTAAAAGTGGGAAGGAAGGTTGTGCCAGAAGGGAACACACCAAAACATGGTTTTCTCCCTACTTCAAATGGTTTGTATTTGGAATTAAGACATGACTCTGGTGTAATCTCAGATTTTGAAGAATTATGTTAAAATGATCTGTTATTACTATGATTATCTCAACCAAGCTTTGCATATGTTTGGTGGGAAAATGAATTGTAGTTTCTTTCTCTTGTAAAAATGGCCATATTTGAGGTTAAACTAAAGGAGTCTTTCCTTAAAGATAGGAAAGTCATATTTTTAATTTCTTCGTATTCTGGTCTGTCCTGTCATTAGGACTTTATAGCAATGACACTCAACACTGATGATTGTGTATGTGTGTGGATAGAGTGCATGTATATAGTTTTCCTCTAGTTTCTGAGATGTTTGTATACTCTATCATGGGTTTGGTTTTCATCCAATCTGGGATTATTAAGGGTAAGAAACAGCACACATGTAAATCATGAATAGAAGGCCCAAACTCAAAACCTAAAACTGGATTAACCCAAAGAAAACCAGATGGAGTATAAAAGGTTGTAGAATTATTTATCTTGCCAGAGGTTCAGGTATTATCTAACACAACCACCCCAACCTCCAATTTCAGATGAGGAAACTGAGGCCTCCAGGTAGGAAATGAGTTGCACAAAGAACAGAATATTTAGCCCCTCATTTTGGTTCCCCTATAGTTGGATTTTTCAAAGAAATATGCACGAGCAGTATCTGTGCATATTTTGTAAGAATATATGTCTATGTCCCTTGGCCTACTAACCAGTAGTATCATGGCCTTGTAGCAAAGGCATTGGCGAATCTCCAGGAATTTATTCTTGTTGATAAATTTTATTTGAAATGTTGGCAATCGATTTACAGAGAAGAAATGTGAAGGGAAAAGACATGTGTACATTTCTCTCCTCTTTCTCTTGCATCACCCCTCCTATCTTATCCCAAGAATGACAAATAAACACTGCCCAACAGAGAGAATTTTGGAAACCCTGGGTGTGAACAGCTCCTGAAAGTTCCCTGTCTGTGGGCTATTGGACAGCTATTTCCCTGGCAAGGACATGCAATCTTTCTTGGAAAAGATCATTTCATGCTTCTTAGCATGTTTAACCTTTACGGCAAGGCATTCTCATCAAAATGACAAACCCCAACAGAGCCTTCTGAGAGGCCAGTAAATCAGAAACCTTATAAAATCTGTGTGGGATTAGCACACTCTCCCTCTTTGTTCCCCCAGGGAAAGAAAGCCCTGTGCCTTTCAGATTTCAATCTTCTCTGCAGGGCCCTTGTCAGGAGCTTCCTGCTGTGGCCCACTGGTATTTGAATATTGTTTTCATAAGGTCTCACAGGGCCACATACTGACACCAGCTAAGGCCAGCACATTCTTTATCTCCATCAGAGACATAGCAAAAGAAAGATAACTGCTCTGATGTTTGCCTCGTTGAATTGTCCCCATCCCTGAAGTCTTCCTTTCTGGGTCTGAAGATAGTGGCTGGCTCTTAATGTCACCACATGTGGTGGTAGGCTGTTGCTCACAGGGTCCTCATCTCCAGCTGCCTATCTCTACTTCCCTTGCCCATTTCTCAGTCTGTAATGCAACTTTTTCACAAACAACCCAGCTTCTCCTGTAGAAATCCACAAAGGCAAGTCTATGTGGAGATCGGAAGTGGAAGGAGGAAAGATTGATAAGTTAAAGTCCTGTTAGTTGTACAGGTGATAAAATCATTTATTGGAGATTGGTGGGGGGCAGGAGAGGTGACTCTTTTGTCAGAATTTACAGATTCATATTTACAGTTGGAAAGGACTTATGAGGTTTTTGAGTCTTTCCTGATGCCTGATGCATAAACACCCTTGACAAAATCTCTAAAATGTTGTGTGGATTCTATGGGAACATTTACTCTATTTCCGTGTGCTGCACTAAATGCTTAGCAGTGAGTGGCTTATTTAATCATTGCCATAACTGTGTAAGATAGGCGCTATTTTCCTCTCAGTTTACATCTAAGGAATTGGGGTCAAGGATAGGTTAAATAACTTCCCCTAGGTCACCTAGTTCTTCTGGGCTTTCCAATCCCAAGCCCACTCTTTTGTGATCAATATACTCTTCCACTCCCAGCGACAAGGAGCTCACTTCTTCAAGAAGCAACCATTTCATTTTTGGATAACACTAAGCATTTTAAAAATCTTCCTTTTACCATGAACCAAAGTCACTGTTCTTCTAATATCTTTCTTTTGATCTTTGTTCAGGCTTTGGGAACTATACAGGATTTATTCACTCAATTAACATTTACTTGGTACTTACTATGCCATAGACACCTGGGATGTAGAGAACTGATCACACCTAAACCCTTTTCTACAACAGACCTTCAGTGATTTAAAGAGGACTGTCATTTTTTCCAGTGAAATATTGTCAACCATTCTTAGGAAAAACATCACTACTTTCTTCAACCAGTCCTCACCTGTTGTGGTTTTGAGTTCCTTCAGAATCCAGGAGTCCTTGAAGGAATGGAGGCAGATAAGGAGGGACTGGTGCATTCATTGAATGGAAGGATGGCTTCCAGTACCAGGGGCCTTTGTGAAGCAGGTTGTGCCCCTTTAAGTAGCAAGTATGTGTTATTAATCCAATAACTGATATGATTATCAGACATTGTAACATCATATGGATTATGGGTTTGTGTGGTCAGTGGAATTCACTGGTATATTTATGGAAACTAGCTTTGGCTAGTTTCTTATCCTTAAAAACTGTGGTGTGCCCACAACAGGCAGCATCACATTTACTGCCTAGTCTTACTTCTCAAAATAGTCCTAGACTGAGTGTGGTTAAATCTTGTCTTTCAAAAGCAAGTCTAAATTTATCTTTGGCTATAGGAACATCTCAGGGCATTACTCGACAAGGAAATCGTGGTTTTGCCAAGTATCACCTGCTGTAGAATCATTGAATACTTAAGCTGGTCAGAGCCTTAAAAGTCATCTATTCTGGTGCTGATAATTTACAAAGGAAGAGCTGAGATTTTGAGTGGATATATAAGTTGGCCAAAGTCACACAGGTAGCCACAGTGGGACTTGTAACTCAGTATTTTGAATCCTGGATGAGAGCTCTCTATCCTAAAGCAATGTCAGGAGGTGCTGTAGTTTTGTTCCTTTGGGGTGGTCTTCCTCCATAGCTGACAGCGGGGATGCTTGTGCAGCAAACTCAAGAACATTTCTGTACAAGCTCGGTGGGTCCCTGTGGTTTTTTTCACACGTAACAGTCCTTTTATTTATTGCAAATAGACTAGGCAATTAATTCACAGTTAGCAACTTATGGCCTGGAAAATCTCATTACCCAAACCTTACATTATCAACACATCTGTTTAAAAACAGATGCTTAAAGAAGTAGTCTGAATATCCAGCTTCCTGATCATCTCCAAGAAGAGGAGAACCACTGAAAGCCAACTTTGGAGGGAGCAGAGTATTCTACCAAGGTTATCAAAGCCACTGAAATTCACACATAATGGGGTATAAACAGGGAATTCACATTTATTGAGTACCTACTACATGCCAGGTATAATTAGTGCTTAAATTAAGATGCAGGAACTTCGGAGTCAGACAGAGCTGGATATGGATCCCAATTTCATCACTGATTATTGTGCAATCTTGGGTGTGTTTTTAACCTCTCTGAGCCTTAGTTTTCTGATCTACAAAATAAGCCTTTTTAGGGTTATCATGAGGCTTAAATAAGATGATTACGTAAAAATATTAACACAACTTTACAAGTGTTCAATACATGGAGGAGTATTATTATTATTCTCTTATTTAAATTTTAAAACAAGTTTATAAAGTTTGTGGTATCGTTCACAGTTTTTAGATAATTAAACCAAGGCCCAGAAAGATTAAATAATCTGCCGTAGCCACAATATTAGCGAATATTTGAGGCAGCATTTTTTAACCCCAGTCTATCAGATTTTCTATTCTACTCTGCCATTCCTTAAAACAAGAGGCCTTGGAGGAGAGATTAGGTACTTTGGGAGGGAGAAAGCTGTGGAAAATAGAGTGGCTCTTCTTATCTTCTAACCCTGTCCATTCTCTGCTTCAGGACTTTCAGGGGTTGACCCTGAGGAATAAGCAGAAATGTAAGCTATCCATTTGGAGTAAATTCAGGATTTATAAAAGCAATCTTGTTCCCATTCTTGGTTCCTAAGTAAAGGAAAGGAACTCTGAAGTTCTATGAAGCTGGTTCAAAAAAGCATGAAATGGGTGCAGCTTGGGACTGGGAAGACAAATTTTGCCTTATCACAGTTTATCCAGGGCCACCATGTGCCCTAACTCACACCTACATCCACACCCATATGTACACACATACGCACACACACACACACATTCTACAGCCATAAAACTGGACCTCTCTAAATTTTCTTTCACTGGTCTCTCTCCTGCGCTAGATTGTCAAACACGTAACAAGCATCTCAGTTCCAAGGATGGAAAAGGAGCTCAACCTGTGTTTGTGCAGGAAAAAAATGAAAGGATGAATGATAGCCTAAATGAATAGGCCCAGCTCTAAGATTTTCTATACTTAAGTTAGAATTCCGGTTTATTATCTGGCAAATTCAGAGAAACTTGGTGCCTGAGTGTCCCTCCTCTCTAACCTCTGACACACACACAGGTTAGGATTTTCTGGTAGGCAGAGGTGGGGATGTGCCTAGAGAAGAATCACCCAAGAGTTCCCTTAGGCGGGGGTCTAGCTGCCTGGCCCTTTAGCAACTCTTCCCATAACCCAGAATTAGCTGTAGAGAGTTAAGATTCAGTGTTGCTTAAAGTGAACTGATGGGCAAGCATGGAAAGAATGAAGCCCAGAAAAAGGAGAAGCAGGCTTATGCATCCAGGGCAGGCACTTATACACCGAAACAAGGGGGCTGACCTCTCCACTCTCCCTGGTGGGAGGAGTCCCCAATGGGTGATGCCCCTTTGCTCCCTCCCATTCTCTTTTCCTTTGCCCCTCCCCTATCCCTTTCCCTTTTCCCCTCTTTCCTCTTCTGTATCCCCTCTTGTCTTTATTATTTCTTCCTCACAAACTTCACTCAGTCCTTTCTTCCCTTCTCTCTCCATCTTTTAGGCTCTATAGCAATAATATCTGCCTTTACCTCCCAGAGGGATGAAACTGACCCTTGTTTATTTAGCATGATTGGCCTGGGGGTTGCCATGAAATGTGGGCTGGTGCCTAGGGTTACCTCCATAAGTGGCAGCTGGTAGAAGCGAAGGACAGGCTCCCAAGCCCTCTGCAAGCACGTTGTGTAGCCTAGAAGCCTTCTCCTTTTGAACTATGATAAATGAGAAAGAGGCTTGGCAAGAGGGAACAATGACTCTGTAAAATCAGATGGCTAAAGTATAAGTGCGGAATGCAGAGCAGTGCACTGGAATGCCAATCCCTACTTGAGGAAGGACTTGGCTGCTACAAAAGAGGCCCTCTCTGCCTAATTTGGGTTCTCACCCCTCCCAGCTTTCTGGAAATGGAGATTGATGGCATGCATGAGACAGTGAAGGAATATGTCCTCAGGATGAAGCTAACAGAATTATTTCTTTGTAAATTTTCTTTTCCCCTTTCTTTCTCTCCCGTCCATCCTCTCCTTTCACTTCTTCCTCATCTTTCTTTCACTTTCCTTCTTTTCTTGCCCACAATCCCATCAAAACACTTTTCATTTCTTTCTTATATGAAGAACAGGTATGACCCATCCCATATCTTTTCACTGCAGAGTGGTGCTCCTGGGGGCTTTGATGGAGCAATTGATATAATGAATCTTAACTTTGGTAGGACTGTTACTCTGTCTTCATAAAACGCTGCTCAATAAACCAATCTCTAGGTTATAGCTCTGTTAGGAGTGTTTACCACTGTTGGGAAGAAGCCTCGTAAAGAATTGTCATCACTGGGTAATTACCAATGTTCTAGGTTATGGATCTCCATTTTTAAAAATAAACATTGATTTTATGATTACAAAAGCAATGTAGGGGATGGGAAAATTCCCCCTTTCCCATCTCAGTTCTTATGGCTGTTTGAATAATTAAAATGACATAAGGCAGGTTAACAGGAGAAAATCGAACAAAGTTTAACACGTGTGCATGGGGAATTCACATAAGCATGAAAAATTCCAAAGATAGTCAGGCAAAATGAGGTATATATGTCATTGTGGACTAAGGAGAAAGGGGGTGGAGTCTGGGCCTTCAAAGTGAAAGGAGGATATTTACAGGAAGAGGAAAAGAGTTAATGCTTGGTCAACAAATATTTCTTGGGCCATCTAGAGACACTGGGACACAGAGGACTTTGATCAAAGGGCCTTGCTAGGTTCCTCCCTGTCTATCACACCTAGTTCATTTTATTCTATAGTTGTCTATGGTGTTAGCTCCTTCCTGGAACAGGCCTTCTATCTTAAATTCTTTTAGGCAGTTAGTTGGGAGGTCAAAGTTTCATCCTAAGTCTTTTATTTTATTTTATTTTTTCTGAGTCTTTTATTCTTAAAAATAACCAGCCCCAAATAATCAAACCAAAGAGACACATTTTGGAGTGGCAAGTTCTGCTCCCCTATAGCAATATATGTTCACTGTAGACTATTTGGAATATATGGAAATTTATTAATTCAACTTTTTATTTAGCTGATATTATTTGGGAACTTATTTCATGGCAGACAGAAAAAAAGCTAAAATTGAGCACAATTATACCAACCAGAAATGGTCATTATTAACGTATTGGTTTTATTCTATTCCTTTGGGCAATGTATAAACAAAAAGTATATTTTGATGTCATTTTAAAAGTAATTTTCTATCCTGACTTTTTCAGTTAGAATTATCTTGTAAATTCAATTATATCAATTTCATAATTGTACCATAATTTCAATTTAGCATTATATCATAACCTTTGTCTCAAATTATAAAGGAAATCTTCAAAAATATGATATTTTGAGGAAGATTAGCCCTCAGCTAACATCCACCATCAATCCTCCTCTTTTTTTGCTGAGGAAGATTGGCCCTGAGCTAACATCCGTGCTGATCTTCCTCTACTTTATATGTGGGACTCCTGCCACAGCATGGCTTGACAAGTGGTGCCATGTCCGCACCCAGGATCCAAATTGGAGAACCCCAGGCCGCTGAAGCAGAGCATGCTAACTTAAGCACTGTGCCATTGAGCCGGCCCCCAAAATATGATTTTTAATGACTTTTCAGTAGCTATATTTTCCAGCTATTACCTTGATAATGTTGTTTACAAGTCACTCCAAAACTTAGTGGCTTACAACAAGCAACATTTAAATTTTATACGTACTCACACATCTGTTGATAGATGGGTTGCCTATGCTCCAAGCGGTGAAATGGCTGGACCTAGGTGCAGGTTTTTGAAATTAGATTAGGGTCTGCTCTATGATCTTCACATTTTCCTTGGACCAGAAACTACCCAGGGAATATTCTTCTCTTAGCAAATGGCAGGAGTGCAAGAGGGAACATGGAAGCATCTAGTGCCTCCTGAGACTTAGTCTGCATCTTGCACATTGTCACTTCTGTCCACATTCCCTGGGTCGAAGTGAGTCATGTGGCCAAGCCCATCATAGGGTGTGTTAACACACTACACCCACTCTAATGGAAGTACTGCAAAGTGACAGGCAAAGGGTGTGGTGTATAATTCAAAAACAGGGAAGGTGTGAAGAATTGGGAACAAGTATTCACTCTACTCTTGTAGACTATATGATGTTTTATTGTCACTAATAACCAGAGAATGACCAAAGAAGACTAGTTATTGATCCTTTCTGTTAGCCTGTAATGTGGACCCATAGTGGTATGACAGATATCATGAGACCCTTTTCCAACGACACAGGCTTTAGAGGACATTGGAGCCTTTTTCGCTAACCCTGTTTTCTCTTCTACCTATCTCTGCTTTGCCGTTCTAATATATCTTCCTTTTGATACTTCAACTCATCTCATCTCTAGGAATTTGATATCTTGCTTCACAGATAAGAAATGAGCTCTGATTTTAATGCAGAGAATGCTTATGACCATTATTGAAGAAGGGCTAGAAGAAATGAGGCCTAAAACCTAGGAGGGTCAATTCCAGAAGATCATCAGCTTTAGAACCTAAGGGTGAGGCAGAAAGATTTGATACTTGGTTTGACCATTGTTCTACAAAATGTAGACATGGATAAGGTACTCAGACACTTGAGCTCTCTAGGAGTAGTGAAGAATGACTGAATCCAGTTTTCGTTTGTTTGTTTTTGTAATTCAGAATCATTGAACTCCACTCTTGTGATCTGTACTGATTTACTCTGTAAGTCTGTAATTCTTTTCCTGCTTGAGGTTTTATCAGTTCTCTGAGAAATATGTACTGCTTACAGTTCTGGTATTCACGTTATTTTGGTGCTTCTGTGTTGTTAACACTTGGGGTCCTGGTTCTCTACTGATGGGCGTCTTAATTTTGTTTCTTTTGTCTCTGTTCCTCTGCTTTTAGTTGGTATTTATTTTTTGAAATACGTACTCTATTTCACACATTAGATGGTATATTCTAGGAAGGTCAGGACCACACCTTCTCCATTGGCAAGTGCCTGGCATATCGAATGTGCTCAACACACATTTGTTGATGGTGATAGTTACGGGGTACAGGGACCCTCCATCATTTCACTCAAAGACTTGACAAATCTTTTTTTCACTTACCTATTCTTCCTCCCATGCAGATCACTTTGCTCTAGGCTTATATTTCGTGCTTACAGCCAAAAATTTCCTGCAGGAGACCTAGTTTATATAATTATTTCAAGTGTAATTTTCTAAGGAAGGAGCATGGTTATCTAAGCAGAGTTTGCCAACATCAAGACATCAGTCAGTGCTGGAAGAGCCAGTTCAGAGTGGTCAGAAGTAACAAGGAGGCTATTTAAATTGATGAGGTTTAATAACTTGTATTCTCTACAAAGAGAAACGTTTTCTGGCCAGAATTTTGCAAGGACCTAGTTGCCCTAGGTCAGCTATATTGTATTAGGATGCTGTGATTGTGAAGGAAAGGAGAAATTATTTTAGGGGATGGTGGGAGGGATTTTATGTGAGAGTAAGGCTAATGTTATAGCATGTTAGAAGAAAACCACCTGTTAACACTGTGGTTTACTACCATTCAGCAAATATTGATTGAGACTCTATCATGTAATAGCCACTATGATAAGAACAAAGGATATAAAGAGTAAAAGATGTGTCCTGTCTTCAGGGAGCTCAAGGTCACCCTAGGGATAACAGGGGACTGCCTCCAGAAAGATGGATTAGACATGAAGCCCATTCAACCAAGATCTCATTCTTACTGCTGCATGAATGACCTTGCTTAAGATGCAAGATTGATTGGAGATAGAAGAGGAGAGGGGAAGAGAGTAAACCTATACCTCAGTTGGAATAGAACTCAATTTCTCTACTTCCTGAAACAATGAGCATGGTAAGTCTTTTCTCTACAGAAGCAGAGAAACTTCTGCTAGGATTGAACCTCAGGGTTTTAGTGTGAAAATCTAGGTTTAAAAGAGAGTTAAGGGAGGGCCACCTGGTGGCGTGGTGGTTAAGTTCATGCACTCAGCTTTGGCAACCTGGAGTTCACAGGTTCAGATCCTGGGCATGGACCTACACCCTGCTCATCAAGCCATGCTGTGGTGGTGTCCCATATACAAAATAGAGGAAGATTGGCACAGATATTATTAGCTCAGGGACAATCTTCTTCAAGTAAAAAGAGGAAGATTGGCAATAGATGTTAGCTCAGGGCCAATCTTCCTCATGAAAAAAGAGTCAAGGAACACACATCTGCTTCTGTAAAGATCAATGAAAACACACACATGCAATCTTTCCAGCTTACTGGTACATTTATCTGCCATTCCCTGACTGATAAAATAATCACAGTTTCAGATGCAAGATCAAAATAAAGTCATTTTAACATGATGACTATAGTTAACACTACTGTATGGTATCTTTGAAAGTTGTGAAGAGAGTAGATCCTAAGAGTTCTCAACATGAGAAAAAACTCATTTTTTTTCTCGTTTTTTTTGTATCTATATCAGATGATGGATATTAACTAAACTTATTGTGCTAATCATTTCACAATACATGTAAGTCAAGTCATTATGCTGTACACCATAAACTTATATAGTGCTGTCTGTCAATTATATCTCCATAAAACTGGGGAAAAAATAAAGTCATTCATACAAAGACTCAACATTTCAAAGATGCATCACGTTATATAGAAGAAAGCTCTTGCGCATTATGCTATTCTTCACACTGTCACTTAAAATGATGTTCATTCCAATATTAGTTAGTGCCTACAACATGCCAGACACTGTGCTAGCCCTTGAGGGGTACAATGGTGAGCAAAAATTGACCCATCCTTGGCCTCATAGAGCTTATAGTCTAGTGACAGGAGAAAGACATCAAATAATCAACAACTAATAGCAATTTGAAACTTTGTTAAGCATGAGAAGTATAGAAAACCGGATCTAGTTGGGGGATCAGGGAGAAATTTCTTGAAGGAATGATGCTTGAGCTGATATTTGAAGGATAAGCAAGAAGTAACCAGGCAAGGATGGATGTAGTCTTCTGGGCAGAAAGTTGCTGCAATGCCCAGGGGATGTAAAGGAATATGGCAAGTTAGAGTCCAAGGAAGAGAAGACAGGTTGGTGGGGTTGGAGCACAGAGAGTGAGGGTGGAGGGGAGGCAGGGGTGTGGTCATACAGTCCCCTGCTTGCAGAGTGTGGCACTGATTTAGAATTTATCCTAAAAGTCAAATTAGCTATAAGCAGGAGAGTACAATGACCATGATCTGTTTTTCAAAGATCACTCTGTCTATAGGATGGAGACTGGATTGGAGGGGAATAAGAGATGATGCTAAAATATTAGTTCTCCAGGAAAGAGTCGATAGTGGACTAAATTTGCACTAGGGCAGTGAGTATGGATGTGAAGCAAAGTGGGTGAATTTGAGACATATTTAGAAGGCATTATATTCATAGCATTTGAGATGTCAAAGAAAAACAAATCAGGGCTTAGTAAGAGAATTTTATTGAAAAGGATTCTTGCAAGGAAGGAAAAGGGACTATTGCAGTCGGGAGAAATCTGTGACAAAACGGTCTGAAAGCAGTGCAAAATCAAACAAAACAGAAAAATGAGTTTTCTTTTCTAAGGTAAAGGTTTTTCTTTTCTAGGGTAAAGGAAGAGGCAAGCAGTGACAAGCAGAATCTTTGGAGGGAGTGCTGGACAAGCAGGGGAAATAACCATGGACAGGAAAAAGGTCTCACTGGTCAGCTGATTCCTAGGAGAAACTGATAAGGGGGAGGGGTCACATTCTACTTTTTTTATGCATGCTCAGGCTTGGAGACAAGCAGAATTCTAGTTCATTACCTGTAGGAATGACTAA
The DNA here is from genome assembly GCF_037783145.1 of Equus przewalskii. Lineage (NCBI taxonomy): Eukaryota > Metazoa > Chordata > Mammalia > Perissodactyla > Equidae > Equus > Equus przewalskii. The sequence goes on from NC_091855.1 coordinate 23,362,567, forward strand.
AGTTTGGTCAAGACAAAGCAGAGGATAAACGATGGCAATAATGAACCCTTGGTTAGAGAGTACAGCCCACCATGACCTCAGGGGCAAACAGGAGAGGCAGCAACTTCTCAATGGATCAGTGAATCCTTGCACTCCTCTCTCTAGGGGATAGTTGATGTCATCGTTTTGTGTTAGAGGTTTATGTTAGGGGTTGGCAAAGTTTTCTCACACCCTTGAGTTCATTTACCCACGTGACATCCGGAGAGATCTGTTATAGTTGGAAGAGTTGGATTAGCAGTCAGTTTTCCTGTCTCCTTCTTTCACAGAAAAGGAAGCCATAGTCTAGAGAGGGAAATTGACTTATCCAAGACATCACAGCTAGACGGGAGGAAAACTGTGATCCAAGCCCAGGACTTCCAACATCTAGTCTGAGAATGATTCCACTTTCTATGACTACTTCCCATCTGGGAATTTTGAAGACAGTTCGATGTAGCCTTGCAGATTCCTCCCAGGGAGCAAATTGAAGTGATTCATACTCTCCCTATATGTTGCACAGCTACATGTGCAGATATTTACTATAGACACACACATATCTTTTTCTGAAGGTTGCCAGACATCAACTTGAAATTTAATCTAATCACGTCCTTGGAGTTTTCAGTTCTCATCGTCCTGTTTCATCTTATGCCTAGCTTGGCCGTCTGGGGTTCAGGATGTAGTTGAAAGACAATATGGTGTGGTGGACAGACTGTAGGCTTTGGGGGCAGGCAGAACTTGGTTGGAAACCTATGGCTGCTGTTCACTGGCTATGTCACCTAGGTCAAATCATTTATGTTCTCTGAGCCTTGTTTGTCTCATTTGTAGAGTTGGATAGTTCTAACTGCCTTACTTGACTGTTGCAGGTATTAGATGGGGATGTAGTAATGTCAGCCACCATTTTATTGGTCATGTACTATGTGTCAGGCATTGTGCAAAGTACTTTACTGACATTTCTCTTTTATTATTAAGCACCTGCTATTTTCCAAGCATTCTTCTATGTACCAGGGACACAGAGAAAAAACTGACAATGCTATTTGCCTCCATGGAATTTATAATCTAGTGGGGAGAAACAGAAAATAAACAGGATATATTTTTAAAAATTTATACATATATAGCTTGTCAGATAAGTGCTCTGGAGAAAAGTAAAACAGAGAAAGGAGATGGGGAAGTACCAGGGTGTTGCTCTGTGGGGTGTAGCGTGGAGGTCAGTGGGTATGACCATTGAGACTACAGATACAGTTAAGTTAATTTGCTTTTTGGTAAACTTTAGCAGTTGGTAGATTTCCCTTCCTTCCCTTGCCCCTTTCTTCTTCCCTTCATCCCTTAATGCACTGAGCACCTGTGATATTGACCACGTTAGTCACTGGGAATGTGAAGATGAATGTTTCTTTTATCCTCTTATCTACCTACCTTCTGCCACTTAATCCCCAATTTAATCCAGAAGGATTAAGACACATAAAAACAAATAGGAAGAGGTCCCATCTTTTAATTCCTCTGCTCATGCTGTGCAGATCTGCTGGAGTGGTTTGGGATCTGGAAGCCAAACTGACCCATTGGTACCCAGGGGTCCATCACAGTGCCCAAGTGCACTGTAGGAAATCATGGTAGTATTGGGCCTCCTGTCAGGGCTGCTCCAGCCAGTGCTCTTTGCAGGTGGTGAGTGCCTTCCTTCAAGCCCTTGAGGCATGGAGCTGCAGCTGAAGCCCAGGAGACTTTTGCTCCCAATACTCACCTACCCTGCCCCCCAGGCAGGAGAAGGAAAGATTACTAGAAAAACAGCATAGGGATGGGAACATTTTCAAATTAATTTCAGAAATCCAGTCTTAGCTATAAACGACAGCTGTGGGTTTAATCATTGAAACTCTCTTTCCATTCAAGAGCATGTGTCCCCTGAGGAGAGGGACGTAATCAAGCAGTTGAGTAGTCAGAGGCCACCTAGATGCTGGTAGGCAGTCTGCAGGGAAAGGGGAGGATGGATCCCTTTGTGGCAGTGACCTGAGGGAAGCAGGTACCCCCTACCTAATACCATCCCCTTAACCCCCCAGTCCCTGAGGATTGCTCTGATGTGTCTGTCACTGAATGTCTGTGGGTTGCAGGGGGAGGTGAGGGTAACATTTCTTACAGTGGAAGCTAATGGGACCAAGAAAAGCCAAGCTTCAGCATTGGCTTGAAGAGACTAATGGACTCATGGACTTTTAAGGTTTGGCGTTTCAGGAGAGTATTGTCTTTTTTTGATCTGTCACCACCACCACCACAATAACAGCTGTAAGAGCAACTGCAATCACAACACACCCAACAATTCCAATAGCTAATGCCTATGGAGCACTGTCTAACTCCCCAAACAGTCACACCTTACTCGTTCGCTGTTTATTGTACATCTCCTATGTGCCATACCTCGTGCTGAGCACTGGAAATAAAGCTGGAGCCAAGGCAGCCATAGTCCTTCCCCTTAGGGAGCTTGCAGTCGAGAGGAAAAGATTAAATGGAGCATCTGATGAACCCAAATCTAGTCCCCAAAGATGTTACCTTATCTGTTGGAGGAATGAGCCTCCACTCCCAGCCTAGGTGGGAGATGTCAGCTGATGCAAAAGCTCCTCTCCTTCTCCTGCCAGTCTACTTCTCAGACCCCATGCTTAGGGAACTGGTGTCTCTCCTTAGCTTCTATCTGGTGTTGCTGCCCATCACTTCAGAGGGACCAGGAGCACCTGCTAAGAACCTTGCAGTCATCAGTCACGAGAATTTCTATTCTTTTTGTTTCCCTGGCCTTTTGGAGGGAAGAGTTCATGGAGAGGGCAGCTGGAAAGACACAGGCCAAAAGAAACACTTTTGTCTTGTTCTTTATGGTTCCCTTATGGTTTTTCTCCTTCTTTGTCTTTTGTTTTCCCCATTTTATGATTTTATTTTTCATTTTAATACTATGGGTGGGATTTTAAACCAGAGCCAGAAGCAAACAGGAATCATGTCAGGAGAATAATAAGAAGGCAGACAGAGGAGCTGTGAGTAAAGCAAAGTGCAGGCGGAATGGGCATTGGCTGTGCCGTGTTCACAGAGCTAATGGGCCGGCAGAAGAAACCAGAACATTGCAGCCATAAAGTGAAAGCCATGTCGACTGAGAATACAGATTAGAATTAAAAGACATGCAGTGGCAATGGCACCACGATGTGCTTGTTATGCTTTCCCCGTCCCTCTCTGAGAGCCTGTCTGCAAACGCCAAGCCTCCACTCTCCTCCTCAGATCCCACACTCAGTCAGAAATTCTCCATCACAAATTCTCCCTTCTTCCATTCAGACTGGGCTAACATAGCAGGTGTTGCCCTTTTTCATCATTTTCCTTCTGCCATGACACTTCCTTTCTTTTCTATATCAGTTAGGAATGCCTCCAGCTAAAAGTAGTAGAAAAATTGAAGAATAGTAGTTTAGACAAATAAGGATGCTTTTTTCTTACATATCAAGAAGTTTCAAGCTAGGCAGTCCAGGGCTGCTACCACAGTCCAACAATGCCATCGGGAATACATTGTTTTTCAGTCCATCCATCCATAGCGTGTTGACTTCCATCCTCAGGTTTGTTGTCTCTTGGCTGCAGTATGGCTCTGGCCTATCTAGGCATCATGCTCTCATTCAAGGTTGGAGGAAGGGGGAAGGACAAAGAGCTTTCTCTGAGTGAGGCTTTAGTAGACCTCTACAGCAAACTTCTATCTTGTGAGCCCACCTGCTCATCCTAAGAACCATAATTGGAGAAGAGGATGCAATTACTCTGCCTGGCTTGGACTAATCATGCTTCATCTTCTGGGGGTGAAGTAGGGGCGTGATTTCTCTGAGAACAGAGGCTCTCCATCCCTAGCTTAACAAAGCAGGATTCTGTTGTCAGGGAAGAAGGGAAGCAATGGCTGTTATGTAAGTAATGGACAATGTATGCCCCCCTTCTTTGAGGTCTTCCTTTTGCCTAGCCTTGGTGATCTGAAGTCTCTTAATTTGAGGGTGGATGTGTGGAGAGATGTCTGTTTATGTAAATATTATTGACATACAAAAGAAGCCCATGTGCAGTTTCTGACATTCCATTGCACTTTCAAATTCTCTGGGCCCTGCCCTAGATTCTGGATTAGAATTCTACTTTTGGAAGGTTAACCAGGCTTTTTTTTCTGAAAGGAACCATTTGGTGTTGTGGCTGTGTTTGAATGGGCCACTGCTCACAGGTTAAACTGCCTCCGTTTGCCTGATGGAACATCGCTTGATGTCTCGGGGCTTAAGAACACAGACAGTTCTTCATTCTTTTCTCCTTACAGGTAGCGATAAAGCATTTGTCTCCTGGTCTCTTTTTTCCCACTGTAGCACTCCTCAACCCACTATCTTTTCCTCCTTTGTCAACTAGTAGTGAAATAATTCTAAAAGATACCCAAGTTCACCACCAAGGCAAATGTCCTCACTTTTAACATATAGTAGAGTTCTTTAATTTGCAAGGAATTTTTACATATATTAATTATTAATTTTACAATACTGCCTTCCACATCTCTGTGTCCTCCACATGAAGACCTTGGGAGAAATTTCTCTTAGCACCTGGTGTTCTCCTCATGGATAATAAGGACCAAAGAATAACTCAGCTTCTCTGTACATTGGCTTCCAGGAAACCCAGAGCCAACTGTACATTTCAATCTCATAAGCTCTTATACTCTAATTAGCTATGATAATTTTCTTCGTTGAGACTGTACTTTGCATTTTAATTCATATTTTGCCTGGGTGTGACAGTTTTTTCTTTTGGTTAGCTCTAAATTTTAATTTTATAGCTTGGTTGAGCCTACATATTTAAAAGAAAATAACTCTGTGCAGTGGGCTTTGTTGTCTTTATTTTTCATACAAGGATACTGGGGGAACTAAGACATTAAGTCTGAGGTGGTAAAGAAGTCTTCTGCCAGGTACACACTCTGGCTGATTGGCAAATTTCAGCCTGGGGTGCTGTGAGGAGAAGCGTTGCGAGTCTGTGTCCCTCACTAGGATAGAGGTTACAGTTATCAGTTGGCAAAAACCATTGTAGGTTTCATGGCAGGAGGAAGAGGATGCAATGTTTTCCCCTAAGAAATCAAAGAGTCCTCATTTCCCATCCATGCTGAAGAATTCTAGCGCAGAATCCCTTTCACACGCTCTCTGTTCCTCTAGCCCTCTCTACACTAACAGTAAGCGGGAAGATATGATGAAGCAAGGAAGGAATGAACACTCAGCTCAATGGAAAGGCATCGACATTTTATGTGATTTGGTAGGCAGAGAAGCAGAGGGTAAAAAGCTGATCAGCATTGCAAGGGAGTAATATAAGTGTCTTGGAACACTTACCTTCATCTCTACAAAAACACAGTTTGCTGCTGGGTGTGGTGCAGCCTCGTTTCAACAAATCAAGTTGTCAGGGGGGCTAATTGTTTCCTCGTGTAGCTCCCTGTGAGGATTATCTTTTTTAGCTGGCTTCCCACAGGAACTGATAGCATCTGGCGATTGTTTACTTCTAAATCTCGGTGTAGAACAGTGCAGGAGTGTCTGAAAGAACATTTTTGGACAGACCAAGATGCCATGGGAGAACACGTACACACATGTCAGTGGGCATCCTTCCCAAGCCCATGAGCTTTCTCCAGGACTTGGCTCTGAACACAGTCAGAAGGCAGTCATGCCACAGTCCAATAAATTGTTGCACATTAGGTTTTGGCAGTTTCACCATTTGCCCCCAAGAGCTTGCATTAGGCACGAAATAATAATAATGAGGAAATTCAATTAGATACTATTTCACAGCTAGATGAGGTAATGACTATAAATAAGAAAGGGAATAAGCCATATCACCTGCTGCACATACATTGTTTAAATAGCTTGTTTTGCTTAAACATTAGTTAAGCAACATTAAATTTAAACGGTGTTTCCATTAGCCAAAGGTATGTAGTGTGTGATATAGAGTGATTATTGCAGATTTGACCAGGTTTTTCTGACTGGAGTAAGAGAAAATCTGGCCAGGGCGTGGCTGACAGGTTGATCACAGATTGTTAATGTCTATCAGTAGCGGAGTTATGACTTTATAATGAAGGTCTGCCTCTAACTATGGAATACTATCCCTATTCCGTTTTATAGGTAATGAGAGTTTACAGGCAAATGTAATTTTAAGCTTCTCTGTATACTAATTTATCACAGGAACGGCTTGCACATAGATTCTGAGGATATGAATGTTCCTCTTTAAGCTATTACTTCTTAATTTTCTACTTCCTGCAAATAAACAGTTTAGTTCAATAAACTTAAGGAGCCACAATTAACCAATTCATTAGTTAAAGTTGAATAGTCCTTTTATTATGAATCATAATCACTTCTTTATTTAAATTGAGCTTAATTTAGTTTCTTGCCTCCGTTATTGCCTGAGAGAGGAGGAGAAATCTTACATTGTCAGGCTTACGCAGGAGAGCATAATTTTAAGATCATGGGCTTCAAAGTTAAAAAGATTTGGATAGAAATTTCAGCTTCCTCATTAACCAGCCTGGCCACCTTTCTTAGATGATTATAGCCTCTTAAAACCTCAATTTCTTCTTCTGAAAAATAGATTATCTATTCTGTCTACAGCTGTCACTGACATGGGGAAAGATGATCTTCCCATGGTTTTACTGCTCTGTCTAGCATTCACATTGTAGAATTTCTCATGAACTGGACTAAATAGTGTTGAGTGCTTAAAGGTTGGTGTTTGGTTAATCATCATTCCATCAGTAGTCTGTTCCTCTTTGCTATCCACATATCTTCCTGGGTGACCTCCTCCACTTGCATGGAGTCAACTTTTGTCTATCTGGCTGACTCCAAATTTTATTCCTATAGTCAGAATTTCCCATGAGCCTCAGACACACGTATCTGACTGCTTACCTGACATTTCTAACTAGATATTGCACAATAAACTCAAAAGAGAATTCTCCTCACTTATCAATGCATCAACGCCAGATCTGGGTACCATCCTTAGCCAAATGTCATTTACTGAGACTAAAGCACAAAGTGTGTGGAGGAGATATAGGAAACAAAGGAGAAAAAGAAGACAAGAACAAGACTGTGAGCACCTTGTCTGCCAAGCAGAAGATGTTCATCTTTATTCTGAAAGCAGTGGAGGGGTCTTTCAACAGAAGCCTCCTTAGCAAGTGTTTAACATAGTCAGGTTTCAGTTTTGTTAAGATCGCTCTGAGACCAATACAGGGGATGGTTTGAAGGGAAATTGACTGAATTCGGGCAAAGCAGAAGGAAAGCTATTGCAATAGTCCAAGCATTAGAAGAGAACACTCCGTTCTGGACAATGAAATCCTGGTTGCTTTAGATTCAAAACCTCAGAGTTGGGAGGGCCCTCTAAATATGGGAGTAAAATTTTCCTTTATAGACAAAGTAACCGATACCCCTGAAAGTTCTGAGGTTGCCTGACGTCACTCAGCTGACAGAGAGAAAACACTAGAAGGGCCTCGGATGGTCCTGAGATACAGTTTTGTGGGTTTGCCTTGGAGGAGAAGAGAATTTCAACTGTCTGTGCGTCATACATTTTTGTGTGGCAGCTTCCTTGAAAAGCAACAAATCCTGAAGGGCTTTATTTTGGTGACCTTATTTTCCCCTTTTACAGATGTGGGTCTTAGGCTTGAGGAGGTGTGATTTTTCTAATGTCACACAATTAATTGGTGGCAAAGCTGTTATTTAATGAACTCAAATCTCTTTATTTCAACTCCCATACATTTTCCATGACACCACACTGAGGTAAGTCCTTTCCTAGGATAGTTCCTGTTCTCGTATGCTGCTATGACCACATAGAGGCCTGTAATTTAAATGGAAGTTACACACAGAAATATTGAGGCTTCATGTAGGAAAGACCAACTGGGGATGTAGGATATCCAGAGGATACCTTATCATGATGCCTTCTTCATGGATTTGGCCCAGCCAGCAACCTTGCAGAGTCAGACCCTGATTCTGATCAGCAATCTTGGTCAGCACCTCAAGAGTGGCTTCACCTCCCAGGCATGGGCTCACATTAGTCAAGCTCTAAGGGACTGATGTATAAAACCATAATGTCAGTTTACTAAAGCACAATGAGAAATAAAATCTCAGATAGACCTAAACTCTCCTGTCAGCATGACTTGCACTTTATTTGTGCTTTTTCTTTCTGTAGAGAAGCTAAATTATAATCAGAAAGTTACTTGATGAGCTTGGAATCAGAAAAAAGGAGTTTGGGTCATCTTGAGCAGTTTTCCTCAGCTGAAATAGTTTGTTGTTGCTGTCCACTCTTTCTACACCTTGTCAATATGTTACCAAACACAAACACAGGTTTGTTTACCCCCTGCACGGGAGGGCCAATAACTGGAACACCAGGCTTGTGGCAAGGAAAGAGGTTTATTATCAAAAGGCAGCCAGATGAGGAAATGGGAGTTAAAACTCAGATTCACCTCCTCAAAGGGAAAAAGGTAGGGGTTTTTATTTGGGGTTTTAGTCAGGGGTGACTGTCCTTCATATTTATTCATGGGTCACATGTGCAAATTTGGGGAGGTTCTATGTGTTGCACATGGGTTTTTAGTCTGTGACCGTCTAAAATTTACAGATGGTCATTTTAGCTTCTCAATGCTCCCTTGAGGTGCTTAATCAGGCAGTGGGGGGCTGGCAGCAAGCTACTCTCTTATCAGCTGACCTCCTTTTGTTCTGAAAAGCAAGCTCAGAAACTTTGGTTACGTTGTTTCCCACATTAACCTTGTGGGTACAAAGAATGGTTTCACAATAATCCAGGGAAATTTTAACTCCTTTGTCCTCGGTTTCAAATAGCACCAGAATCCTAAATCTGCTGGTCAAGATGCTGCCTCCTGCAGAGAGAGAAAGCCCATCAAAGCTTGCTTTGCTGACTCTCTTTTCACCTCCTCTATCTTCCATTGATGACCAACTTCCTTTTTGACAGACACATTTTTTCTTTAGCCATATTAATACCCTCCATAATATTATCATATAGTTTATTAGACTGGGAACCATTCTATTTCTTTGATCTACTTTGTCTATCTCTGCACTGAGCCTTTGTGTGTTAACTTATAGTTGTTTTTTCACAAGATAGTCTTATTTCCATTATATCTATCTTTATCAGGAGCCCTTTGCTTTCACCTCCTTGTTCCGTAGACTATTACAGGGCATGGTGCCAGGCACAGTGTTTTCTTTTACGCTATATGCTGAAAGGATTGATTTTTCCATCTTTATTTTAGATGTTTAATCTCATCCAGAGTGACAGGGGCACTTGGTAGCTCCTTTTTGCATCTCAACAATTGATTCTCTTTTGTTTAGATTAAAATATATTTATTTTCCAGGAATGTGTATTTTAGAGTGAAAATAGCAGGCGTTATTGAGTCAGTTGGAACTGGGTTCAGATCGTAGTTCTAAGATTTCCCTAACTTCTCTGAACCTCAGGTTCTTCCCTGCAAAGTGAGGATTACTATAACTAACCTCATGGAGATTATGAGGCTTAAGCAAGATTAAATGCACTAATTTATATAATATATGTAGTAATAACTCATTCAGTGTTAGTTTCACTGAAACTAGGATACTGATTTATGAAAGGGGGATTAAACGCATCCTGGAAAAGGGATGGTATTGATAGGCTCTGATTCTGACAGCTCAAACCATGCGTGTTAGAGGAAATGAAAGGATGCTCAAGGCTCATTAGATTAAAAGGCTGCTAATGTCCTCTAAGCTGTAAGCAGATTGTTGCCCACGTTTATGAAGGTTGGTTTCTAATCGGGTCAGAAATGACGTAGGTTTGTGACATTGTCTCTGTGCCAAAGGATTCTCAGGGGACTCAGTTATATCATGTTGAGTTGCTCTAAGTGAGAACATACAGAGACCTTTATAAATCTCACTAGGGCATGCTCTTTCCCTGGAGCATGTAACTCTGTGTTTCGACCTTTAGTAGGTTAAGTTCTTACAATGGAGCTACTCTGGGGACAAAACCTCATGACTTTGTTAACTTTAGGAAGATAATACTGTGTTGACTTTATGAGCCCACTCTGAGTGTCTTGATTTGTCAAAGTAGGAGTCCTTGAACACAGAGGAAATTCATAACACCCTAAGTTATTGTACTCGATGCCCTTACCCAAAAGAGAGCTGAGGGAGTCGTTTCCGTTTAAGGAAAGTGGGAAATGTGAACTAAGTATGACTGTCTACAAGAGAGATGCCCCTGAACAGCCACGGGTGTGCTTACTTTCACTTGGGCAGGGTGCTTGCACAACTCTATCTCATTTGCTCCTCATGGCTTCTTCATATTCAGTAGCTTAGCTAGGAAGGGGCATGGGTTGGGGGGAGGGCACATTTTCCAAGAGTAATGACTTTCAACCCATTTTCCAAATAATGTGTTGTCAGGATTGCTGTTAAGACTATGATAGAAGGCTAATTCAATAAGCAAGACCTTGACATACACATAAACATAGGCAAATCTTGACCCTGTTCCACATCATGATCCCTGGATGCTAAAATCTGGTTATGCCTCTGCTTGTAAGCAGTAGGTAGGTGGCCAGGGAAGGTGGACAATCCCCTTTTAGAGAAGAGGAAGGCCAAGTGCCAGAGATGTTAAGTGAGTTACCAATTTCCCCAAATCCATAAATGGCAGAGCCAGAACTAGGGGTTGAGAATACAGTGCTCCACATTCTACTGTGTTGCTTCTCTGGCCACTGTTGTGGGTGAACTTTAGAGGTGAACAAACTGGAGCTCAAATGCTTATGTGAATGTCAATCAGTTTCTTAACCTCCCTAAGTCTCAGTTTTCTCATCTGTGATATGGGTATCATAAATCTACTTCTTAAGCAGATGAAATGAAATAATGTATGCAAGTGTGGTATTCACTAATTGTTAGTTCCGTTGCCCTTCCCATTTTCTCACCAAGGAAACCAAAATGCAATGAGCTTTAGTGATCTGCTGAGGCCACATGACTAGTGTAAGAGAGAAGAGCAAGAATTCAACCAGATTTTTCTGACCTCAATTTCATGTACTTTGGTGGTATTTACAGAGCCCAGTACAAGAGTTTCTCTTGCTTTGTTCTTGAAGAAGCTGATTTTCTTTTTCCTAATTCCTCCTTACTCAAACTCAGAACCCTCTGCTTCTCTCCTTCCAGTCTCTGAACTTGAAGATTTTTTCTGATGATTTCTGTAGAATATGGCATTACCTCCAGGTTTAATCATACTTTTGGGAGCTCCTTTACTTTCTACATGATAACCATCATCTTAGCTGCAACTTCTCAGAAATCCCCTGAAACTCATCCTTCTCACACTACCAGCCTCTCTTAACTTGACGACTATTTCCATTCCTGCTCAAAGCTCTTTTATTCTGACTCCTTTGGTTTCCCTTTCTTATCTATTCCTGTCTTTTCACCCTATGCCTTGATCTAAAGCTTTTGTCCATTGTGGGACTTTCTCCTAGTCTGTTTTGGAGTAAGTTACTTTTCTGTTATAAATATACTTATTTAAGCATTTTCATTTTCACTTTCCATGGTTAAATTTCCCCTGGGTACTGATGAAATGATTAGATAAAGCACCTACTTTGGGGGAGATGTGGGTGATGGGTATTATGCATCCTGGCTTTACCCCTCACTTTTTTCAATTTCTTTCCATGTGGCAAATACTTATTGAACATCTATGCTGTGCTATGCCAGGTACAGGGAATATATAACCAGGTAAGACAGAGCTGTTTTCTTTACAGAATTTACAAGGATGACAGAGTTACCACAGGGGAATTCAGGGGTCACAGGAGTGAGGAATGAAGGCTGGGTAGGAGTTAGCCATGAGAGGGATTTAGAGTAAGAAGTCAGGGCAAAGACAATAATATGGTTAAAGACCCAAAGCCAAGAAAGGGCATAGCACATTTGGAAAACATAAAAACAAAGTATGGCGTGAGGGTGTAGATCAAAGGACAGAGAGATACATGGAATGAGGTAGGAATAGTGGACAAGGATCTGATGAGCAAGTTAGGGATTTCATCCTAAAGACAATGAGAAACCACTGAAAGTTTTAAATGAGGGATTGATGTGATATAAGATTTCTTTTTTAAATGATCATCCTGATTGCAGTGTCTAGGCAGGACAAGAGAGAGGCAAGTAAGCAGAGAAACAGAAGAGATGCAGTTAAGAGGCTAACTTAGTCTCAGATGGTGGTATCAGAGATAGAAACAAGTGAATAGATTGGAAAGGTTTGGGTTTAGAAATGGAGGAACATGCTGATGATTCAGGTATAAAAGGTGAGAGAGAAAGAGGAGACAAGTGCCTATATATTTTCTGAAAGAGTTAATCTAATCAACCAGATAGAGCTAAAATGTGAACATACAAATGCTGTGGCTGGAGCAACCATAAGTAGTAATTAACGGTAGCCCTTGGCACCTTCCTCCAAAACATTGACCATGCTGGGAATATCAGACACCGCAGTGGAACCAAAACCTGGAAACAGGTTGACAGAGCTTCCTCAAGTCACAGCTTCTAACTCTACTCACACAAAAGGCAGCTTGCGAGGTGTCACCACCCAAGGCAGACATGCCTTCTCTCTGGTAGAGTTGGATGCTCTTTTCTCACAAAACACCAAACAAGAGAATCAAGCCAGATTCTGTTGATTTCTCTTAGAAACTTAGAGATGGGGAGAAAAATAATTTCCTGAGGAAGTGAACCAATTAAATTGTCAAATGGACTGAGCAGCGACTACTTCCTGACTCTACCACGGGCCTCCTGATAGATGGATGTGGGCCCTGTGGTAAAGAGATAGCTCTAGAAATGCACAGAAACTAATGATTCCAAGGTGACAAATGAGAAACAAATCCAATCTAATCAGCCAATCAGAACTCATCACTTTGCCCCAAACAGTGCTCATAGATTGCCTCACAGCATTATTAAGAAAAGCTTTTATGCTCACTTCACTTTTGGTGCCCTTCATCTAAGGTCTCAGATTTCTCCTAATTTCATTTTCAGTGAAGTCTTGGTTTGTTAAAACAAATCCACTCCGTTGGCTGACTGTTTAGCTACCTGCTAATTTCACTTGTATGTGTAGGGTGTAGTCTGTTGTGGTTCAAGAAGTAGGAAGAAGAAGAGGTACTATTTTAACAACAAATTTCAATTCTGGAGCTGATGGCTTGGGAAAATCAAGGCGATGAGTTTATTTATTTATTTACAATCCTGGTGTATTTGTCTCTTAATCCTAGTGGGAACGCAGAGATGGCTAGGGAGAGGATGCCTGAGTAGGAAGGTAGCAGAAGCATCCACATTCCATCCCCTGGGGTTCTGTCTTTCTGGGTTTCCTTTCTCTTCTTGTTCAACTTTCCGTTCCTTCAGGCCCGGGAGCTGGTGCAGGGTCTGCCAGCAACACAGCTGCATGGTACCTAGCTCCTGCATGTTCATTTTCCAGTAAGTGTTGTGAAGGTGCTGTTTCTAGGATCCTCCTGTCCTGTCCCATCAAGAAACTCTTCTGTAGGTACGAGCCCCTCACATAATCTTCTCTGTCCTAAGATTAGGCTGAATTACTGACCTCCAGCTGCTTCAGCTTCCAGAAACTCTGCCTGATCTTTGGTAGTTGTTTGAAAACAGCACCTTTGTAAATGGATGAAAACCATTCCTTGCCTGGAATGTCATGGAAAGCTTCAGAAATACAGCTCCTGTTAGCCACCCTCCCTAACTGGCCTTTCCTTATCAGTTGGTCTGAAAAACATTTACAGGTCAATGTTTCTGGTTGGATCACTCTTTGGAGAAAATGGGTTTTACCTTCTATTGTTCTAAGCTTTCCTCTCTGCTCTCCCTTTGTGTAGCCTCCAGGGCAGATAGCATCATGCCCTTGAGTTTGTCTGCATTTATCATTCTCTGGCAGCCAAAAGGTTCTCTGTATGTGTTGTGATATGCCTTTTAGGTGGCCCACAAATTATCTTTCCTGCAGAATGACACCTTTAATCCAAAATGTTTGGGGAGCAGATACAGCTGATGTTGTGTATGATGTATGTGGTCCATGAAGGAGCAAACATTTCCTTATGCTGAGAAGGACGAGTCTCAGGACCCTCAAGCTTAGAAGAGGTCTGAAATGTAGGGGTATAGGTGACCTTGCCATGTTTAATATCTGGTGTGATGCTGGAACAAAGGCAGATGAACTGGGAGGTTGGAGTGAGGTGGGTTGTGTCTTTTTTATATTTTTCAAGGGTAGTAGGCTGACCTGATGTTGTTAAAGCCATGATGATGAGATAATTGAGGAAGCTGTAGTAAAACAAGACCTTGAGATACCCAGAGAAGTTAGACAAACAAGAACAAAATTCTCACGTGCTCAGTCCCTCTTCCCCACCCCCACCAAGAAAGAGCACGGGCCCCTTCCCTAAACTCATCATCTCTGCCGTTAGAACCTGGCCAGGCATGTGGGCCTTAGGTATTAGGGCATTTGTGTAGGCAAAATCCCAGGGCAACTTTTTCAGCTACCTCATTGGATTTTCATGTCTCTTCATGTTGGCAAAGGCTGAGGACTTTAGAAGCTTGGGTTGCTTCCTCTCCTCCCTGAGGGCCAGAGTTCCCAGAGCTCAAGTAACCAGCCTGACCCTTCCTCCAATTTCTCTTTGATAGCTCATTACCCAAGAACCCCAGAGGAGCAGTTTTTCAGAATCCTACCATGACAGTTTTACAATATTGAAAATATATTAAATTGACGTTAAGAGTGACAGGCCTAATTCCTACTGAGGTGGGGGAGGTGGTTTTGTCATGCGGCTTAGCATGAGGAGAGACAGAGCCCTTAGCTCTCTGAAGCCTGTTAAACAACAGAAATCCTTGGCTTTGGATATAATACCCATTACACTCAAGCCTTTTTTTTTCTTTAATACATTCTTTATAATTTCACTGTTAATGTCTACAGTATGGTCTCTGTGACGCAAAAGAAGCTGCAAACGGATTCTGAGGATGCTTGAGTTAATCTGAAGAGTGTAGTGTAAGGCGGTAAAGGGAAGTCAGCTGCCCTCACAGCATCCCTGGTGTTCTGATGAAAGGAAACAGAGCATATCTTTCACATGGGGATAAAGTCTCTTCACAGCTGATTAGTTATAAAGCTGCCCCCAGTGTGGTGATGCTTATGGGGGGATAGCTCAGGGGAGGAGTCAGCTGCTGCTTCTCTCCTTTTTCTCTCTCCGTGTCCCTCCTGGTACCTCCTTCCTCCTCACCCTCTTATTTCATGTAGGCTGTGTCTCCTGTCGCTCTGTTTTTACAACCAGTGCTAATCTAAAATCACAGTTATTAGACCACATTAAGCTCCTGAAAGTGGATGAAGAGGCTGTGAGTGTCTCATTAAGTCCTGGACACGTATGGTCCTGCCACCCCCCTCTAATTAAGGAATCTCCACTCTTCGTTCACTGCTGGCTGCTTTCTGGGGAGTGTGTGTCTGCCCTGGAGGGGATGGAAGTTGGGGGTGAGGGAAGAGAGTGCTGGAAGCTTCTCCATGGATGAGGATCTTGTCCAACAGTGTGGCCCTCTGGAGCCACAACAGCACCTGGGAAGTTGTTAGAAATGCAGAATCTGGAGCCCAGCTAAGACCTATTCACTTGCATTTTCTATTTTAACAAGACTTCCAGGTGATTCATACACACATTAAAATTTGAGAAGCACAAGGCCAGGAAATAGATAGATGGATATTATGGACTGAGTGTCTGTATCCTCCACCAAAACTAAACTCATCCTAACCTCCAATGTGATGGTAGTAGGAAGTGGGGCCCTTGGGAGGTGATTAGGTCTTGTGGGTGGAGCTCTCATGAATGGGATTCGTGGTTTTATGAAAGAAACTCAAGAGAGTTCCTTTGCCCCATCTGCCCTGTGAGGACACAGCAAAAACACAGCCATCTAAGAACTAGGAAGAAGGCCCTCACCAGACACTGCATCCATTGGCACCTTGGACTTCCCAGACTCCAGAGCTGTGAGAAATAAATGTTCGTTGTTTAAGCCACCCAGTCTATGGTATTTTTGTTATAGAAGCCTCAATGGACCAAAATAATGGATGACTCTCAGGACCCGAACTGGGAGAATCCCAGATATTAGGAAAATCATGAGCTACTCTACAGAAAGAATTCATCTCTGCAGAAACCGAAGTCACCAATGGCAAATGATGAGGGAGTATTTGTGACGTTCCTTAGGAATTGCATATGTGTGTGCATATGTTTTGGCTAAAAGAACATTTTGGGGAGTGAAAGGAGAATAATGATAATGTCATTGGAAAATATTTATTTAGAACGCCTATATGCCAAGCACTGGGGGTAAAGTGGAGTACAAGGCAAACCTGGTACCTCTCTTAAGGAATTTGAATGAAAGGTGGATATTGAATAAGTATCCCTGTGCAGGGCTCTATGGAGGTTCTTAAACATCGGGTCACCTCTTGGAAGAAGAGATGTTAAGCCAAGACTTGAAGTATGAACAAGTATAGAGGTGGGAAGGATGCACCAGGCAGAGGAAACAGTATGGACAGAGGCCCAGGGACGAGAAGAGCTCTATCCTCAGGACCAATTCAAATTGGTTAGAATGTGGGGTGCAGTTAAAGGGGTATGAGATGAGGCTGGAGGGGTGGGCCAAGGTCAGTTCATGCAGGGGGTTGTCAACGTGGTCATTTAGAGCTTTATTTTAAGGAAGTTGGGAAGTTGTTGAGGGGTTTTTAGTAGATAATTTTGAGCAGGGAGTGGGCAATGAGAGATTTTCCTGACTGTCATCCTGAGGCTGGCCACACTGACTCAGCATTCAAGGAGGTGCAGCCCACCCAGGCTGGGGGAAGTGGTGTGTGTGCTGTACTGCCCTCGGGGAGACAGTGTTCTGATGACTCTACCATTTGACACAGTGACCCAGATATCAATTCAGAAACAACATACTCACACATTCCTCTCTCTTTAAATGACCAGAAACTGGGGAGAAACAGGAGACTTGAGTTGCAGTGATGGTGGTAAAGCAAACTGCCTGCAAATCCAATTGACCATAATAATATTGAACAGTACTCATTCCCACTCAACAAGTACATTGCAAGTTCCAGATACTCTTCTAGGTACAGGGGATACAACAGTGAGCAAAACAGAAAAGAAATTCTGTATCTTTGGAGCTTATATTCAGCTTTGGGAGAGGGAAGCTTGCATAGATTTCGTCCATTAGGCTCTGGATGCTGAAACTACTTGGGTTTTTGGCTATTTAGAGATTCTACTCTCTTCCTTTGTGGTTTAAGCTGTTGTCACCTTTGCAGTAAGATATGTTACCTGAAAGAATTTTTAAAAATGTGAAATCTATTTTCTCCTGTCCCTATGGATATAGCATTTTTTGATGCTCTCGGTGAGTAATGATGGTAATGGCAGCTAAAATTTGAGCATTTACTCTGTGCTAGACATAGGTCTAAGCACCATACATGATTAGTTCAGTCAATCCTCACACAACTTATTGGAAAGGAATTTTCATCAGCATTTTGCAAATGAGGAAACTGAAGCTTGGAGCGGTGTGTAACTTACCCAGGCTGTCAGTGTCAGAGCTGAGATCCAAATAATAGAACTTTGGCACTGATGGTGTGACAGACTCTGGGAAGGTACTTTATATACTGATCCATTTGCTAGAGAAAGTGAGAAAAAACTTTTAAGAGAATGAGTGATCTAGTTATGTCACCCCATTGCTTACCAACATTCCGTAGCTGCCTTAGGCTCATAGAATAAAACGCGACTATTGCAGGCCTAAAAGGCCCTGCACCAGCTGGCCCCCCATCTCTCCACCACAGGCCACACAGGTCTTCTTTTAGTTCCTAGTTCTTTCCCTGTTCCTTCTCCTCACAGGGGTTTTGTATGAGCCGTTTCCCGTGCCTAGAATTTTCTTCTTTACTCTTTTCGCTTATTTTCTCCATCACAAACTCAGATCTCAGTTCAAACGTCATTTGCTTTGGGAAGATATCCCTAAATTCCCTAACTAGATCAAATACCCCTATTATAGGTTCCATGTCAATTCCTTGTACCTCTCCATTGCAACACTTGGGAAAATCATAATTTTATGCTTATTAGTGCAGTGGTTCTCAAAACTATGATCTCCACAGCAGCAACATCAGCATTCCCTGGGAACTTGTTAGAAGGACAAATTCTCCCACCCCACCCTAGGCCTACTGACCCAGAAACTCCAGGGATGGGGCCTAGCAATCCATGTTTTACCAGGTGTTGGGTGATTCCAGTGTATGTGAGTTCTAGAACCACTGTTTCAGTGTCCTTTAATTGATGCCTTTCTCCCCTCATAGGTTGTTGATTCCAGACAATGAGTTGTTACTGTTTTTCATCACTCTATATCTTTACTTCTTATCTGGCACATAATAGATATTCAGTTAATAGTGGCTTAGTGGATGAATGAATGAACTCATTTGATTTTTGCACCAGCTTTTAAAAGAGGTATTATTTTAGTTTTACAGATAAAAAGCTGAGACTTTGAGAGTTCCAGCGACTGCTAGGCATGTCCATTGAACTTGAAGGTTTTCCCTTTGCAGGAAATATCAATGATGTGACAGTTCTAGGTACGAAACTTCTTTGTTGAGTAGATTCCATTGATATTTAAGGGATGGAGTAGGGGAAAGGTGACAATGCCCTATCAGCCTGAAATAAACCCACTTTTCTCCCTTCTTTACCCAAGTATTAATTGAGCATACTATACTAGATGCTCTTGGGGTTACTGAAATGAGTACTGAAATGAGTGCTATCCTGAAAAAGCTTATGTTATCTATGTATCTACCTGTCTACTGTGTATGTGTCTGTGTGCATTCTATACGTATGATGCATGTGCATTGTTATAACAAAATGCTAGGCAGACAGTGATGTACTAAAGAAAATGATAATCAGATGAGGACAAAATACTTCCAACTGAAAAATATAGATTGATTTATGTATTTGCATGATGTTTTTGAACATGAAAATTATGGGAGATATTTTTTACAAGGCTGCTTGAGCAACTAAAATAATATTAGGAGAATTCTCTTTCCCATTGAATTCTTTACCCAAAGGCATTTAGGGTTACCCTGGACAGTGTTTATGCATTTTGTGTGGGAAGTATAACATCCAAGGGAAACTATTTCCACATTTTTTAACTCTTCAAAATGGTTGATCATAGAATAAAAGATTGGTTGTATTTGCTTGTTTAAATCACTTATTCTGTTTCTCCCTCGCTCCTACTTTTAAAAATTGCCTTTGTTTAAAAAAAAAAAAAAACAGCTGTACTCAACAGCTGGTTTGGAATCATGGCATTAAGGAACTGGGGAATTTGCACAATCAACAGCTATATATAGATACCAGCTCCAGGATGAGGACGTTTAACGGTGTGCCAGAAACTCTGGTCCACGCAATAGACTGATTAAAATCTTATTTACATTTCTTCCAGCTTCTTACACTTCCGATTTTTCTTCTTTAGTTTTTCATTTGGTAGGCTACAGGATTTAGTGGAAGGGAAAGCTGATCTGTTTGAATGTTTAACAGACTGTTTTCTCTTCCAAGCTGATGTCAGTTATATTTTGTAATTACTCTAAATTTGAAAACTAGCTCTGCAGTGTCAGCAGTTGTTATTCCCGTTTTGAACATGCTTTCCCTCTACCTTTTTAAAAAAAAAAAATACGCCTGGATTTTAAGACTCATGGTCTAGATTTTCATAATGGTGATTAAAATAGGATTGTGTGTGCCTAAGTTTATTAACAACATTATATATCTCCAATGTGCTGGACAAAGCTAGGGACTAGGAAAGACGCCATGCCTGTCTTCAAAATACTGAAAGTCTAAGTTTCACAAAGAAGGCACAAAGGATAATTGCTAAATGATGTGATAAACCCAATGGCATTCTAAATGCAATGTGGTATTCTGGGTTGGATCTTGGAACACGAAGAGGACATTAGTGGAAAACCGGTGAAATCTGGATAAAGTCTGAAGTTTGTTTAATGATAATGGGCCAATGTTAATTTTTCAGTTTTGACAAATGCACCATGGTTATATAAGATGTTAAGGTTAGGTAAAACTGGGTGAAGGGCACATGAGAACTATCTGTGCTAGATTTGCAACTTTTCTATAAACCTAAAATTATTTCAAAATAAAACGTTTATTTTTAAATAAAAGTACTAGGATTTTGGTAAAAACAATTGAAAACTTGAAAGATATTTGTGGGAAATAACTGTTCTTAGGAAAGCACCCTATTCTTTGTGTGTGTGTGTGTGTGTGTGTGTGAGGAAGATTGGCCCTGAGCTAACACCTGTTGCTGATCTTCTTTTTGTTTGAGGAAGGTTGTTGCTCAGCTAACATCTGTGCCAACCTTCCTCTCTTTTATGTGGGATGCCGCCACCACATGGCCTGATGAGCAGTGCTAAGTCCACACTGGGGATCTGAACCTGTGAACCTTGGGCCACTGAAGCAGAGCATGCAAACTTAATGATGCCACCAGGTGGGCCCCAAAAAACACCCCATTTCTGTCCCTCTCTCCCAAGTCTTAGAAGACGTGTGAGGAATTGATCAACCACTGGGGAATGAACTTGTCTCTTGTGGATCAGGGCTATGCAAAACCAGCATGGCCTTATGAAGCAGCAGTAGGCTTGAGTTCAGTGAACTTGACACCTGTCCGTCACTTTATCATTGTGTGATCTCAGGTCAGTTAATCCATCTGAGCCTTGGGTTTTTCATCTGTATAATGAACATATTGTTTTGCTTCTGCAAATAATGGGACTACTCTGAGTAACAAATTTAAAATGAAGTAGTGTTGTAAAAGGACTGTCATCACTGTGCTCTGGAGATGTGGGAAGGGGACTCAAAAACCATCCAACCATGGCTCATGTGAATAATGACAGCTGAGAGTGGTACTTCGCAGACTTGAGCCTTTGACAACCCCCAAACTGATTCTTTATTGACAATAGAGAGACAAGGCCTGCCTTGGAAAAAATGGCCAAATGTGTGCTTTGTCCTCTTCTGGTGGATGGTCCAAGCATTGCAGCCTTTTCTTGGCCTTTGGTGTACTTGCAAGGACAGTTCCAGATGGCTCTCTTATGTATTTCAGTAGCTCTGCTCTCTAGGTTCCACCTTGGGGCACCTCCATCCTTTTTTCATTTTTGTGGCGCCTCAAATGGTCTCATAACAGAGCTGTACTGTTAAATGTGTTGTTTTCTGAGAATACTCCAGTACTTCCCCCTTATACCTCCAGGGTTTACTTTGTAACTCCATCCCTTTCTGCTTTATTTCAGCATACTTAGCATGAAGCCTATAGAGGTGCAATGCAAAACTTAGATTAGCTGAATTGTGGCCTGAGTAGCGTCCCTCGCAAAGAGGGATAGGCATGGATTTTCCCCTTGAGGAAAAACTCATCTAATATTCAGTTTGTCTTCTTTCATTTTGCTGTTTGTGTAACAAGAAATTAGCAATGCTGGCTCAGGAAGGAGGGACCTTTCAGCAACTCATTCTCCCTCCTATTTGGCTTTCCTCAGCTGGATGTAGGAAAAAAGGTATTCTCACTCCAGCTTCACCTGCACCACAGATGCACATTGAGGACCTCCTCCTCTAGAGCAGGTGCTAGACACTTGAGGGTCAGAGGGCCTCTGCCTACAAGAGAGTTAATGCCTGGGGAGGCAGAGGCAATGCCTTAAAAATTCTCATACTCTAAGGTATTATGTAATCAGTGCCCACTTGGTGGTATTACCAGGTGGTAATGATAGCTGATAGTAATACTAATAATAAAACGTTAAATAAGGTTCTTACTATGTGTCAGCTTCTAACTAGGTGCTTTATAGGCAATAGCTCATTTGGATATTCCAAACAATACTGAAAAATATTACTCTTGAAAATATTTTTACAAATGAGGAAATTGAGGCTCAGAGAAGTAAAATAACTTGCTCAAATATAACTGTAAGGTTATGAGAAGCAGAGGAGAAAATAATTTTGGTTATGCAAATATATAGCTGAGCAGTGGCATGCCATTTTTCCTAATTCATGTCACATGTCTGTCATCAATCTTTACATATAATTGCTTTTCTCCTAGAGATTCTGGAATTGGCCTCACATTCCTTCTTATCCTTGACTCTAGGTGGTCGTTATTGATTAGAGTTTACATAGTAGATAAATCCTATTTTCCATCCAGTAAATAAATGTATGTTTAAGGAAAGGAGGATAAAAATCCCTGGGTTGGGGCAGTCAAGAGAAAGCTTCACAGAAGGAGTAGAATTCAGCTCAGCCTTGAAAGAAAGGTGTAAGACCTGGATAAGCAGAGTTAATTATGATAGTAGCTTAATTATTGAGTGTTTACAGCCTGCCAGCTCTTGCCCACAGCTGTGTTAATTCATTTAAAACCCACAGCATTTCTGGTAGATACATATCATTAGCATCCCCATTTTGCAGAGGAGAAACTGAAGCACAGAAAGGTTAAGCAATTTGTGCAGGATCACAGAGCCCATTCAAAGCAAGGCCAGGATGCTAGCCCAGGTAGTGTGGATCTAGAGCTTGCACTCTTAATCAATGCACCATCCTGTTTTAAGAGGGCAGAGATATCTATTTACTGGTGTATCCTAAGTGTCTGGCTTAGAAGGTGCTTAATATATATAGTGAATGAAGGAATGCCTTCTTCCTTTGGTCAAATAAAAGAGAGAAGAGGTGTTCTAGATAGAGGAAATAGCAAAAGCAATGACACAGAGGAGGAAATGTCAATGATATGTGGGTGATAATGGACTTCTATATAGGGAAGAAATTGAAATACATTTGGAAAGGTGGATTGGGGCCAGCCTAAGGAGTTTGGACTTTATTTGGTTTGCTCTTGTAACCAAGGTCATCACTCTGTCCCTGTCCAGGTTTGCATAAACCATCTCTGCTATATTTTGCAGTCCCATCTGGTGAAGATTATATGTGATTACTTAATGGTGGATTGCTGTGTAATAAAATAAACTGTCCCCAAGTTTTTCTTGTGAGCTCTTTGAGTAGTGGGTCAAGATTAAACAAATGATATGTTTGTGGAAGTGGAAAGGTTTAGAATTTTCTGAGAGAGAAGTCAGCATGAGGAGGTGGGAGCTGTTGTTGCTTGGAAAACAGTAGGTGAAATTTCTGATTCTAACAAAATCTTGGTTACTGACATCTATTTCCTTTGCTTTTCAAAGTGCTAATTACCAATAAGAGCAGATTACATAACTGTAATCGGATATTTGGAATTTGCTGAGCAGTGCGTGTTTCATATAAATTGAAGGTATTTCAATGCATTTCATTATGTTATCACTCTAGAATGCCAAATCTAGAACTGAGGAAAGGAAATTAATCATCAAAAACAATCTTCCTTGAGAATTCTGCTGTAGGAAAAGGCAAAAATGAATCTGAATTCCTCACCATCGTTCTTTTCCCCCCTAACCATTTACAATGTGTATTTCTTCCTAAGACCTGTATATCCTGAGGAAAATCCTCTGTCTCAGAAAATGGAATTAATCCAGGTAGTAGTTGGATTCTTGCTGATAATAAAGTCAAAAGAAATGATTCCTGGGTTACGCATAGTCTGAGAGTGCGAAAGTCAAAACCTATTAAAAGCCGAGGGGAATTGTCCATGAAATAAGGTGGCTTTGTGAATGTGGGGGTGGCTCTGATTTCCAGGGAGGATTGTGCAGTAAATCAATTACTCCTCAAAGATATTTGGCTTATTTAACTCAATGACATGTTCACTCATAATGCTTTTATTTCTCGACTCAGTCAGAGGAGACAGTATCAGTTCTGAACAAAACTGGGGTTGGACTTTTTCTGTAGTGTGTTCCTCCATCTATAAACTCTTATCAGGGTGATAAAACTGGGAATAAAACCCAGCAGTTTGAAAAAAAATAATCATTTCATTACTGAAAGATTGCATGGCTGGTGGTAAAACACACATCGATGCCTCATTTGAAGAATTAACCAGGATTAAAGAAGAGCCCCTTTTTGTGGGAACTTCTGTCAGGAATATCTTTGCACAAATATGCAAGAAATGAGTGCTGATGGGCACTTATTTGGACAGCATTTGGTATAAACCCTGGGAGAGAGAGAAAATAACTATGACATGATGGCATGTAAAGTTGATTCAGGTATTTTTGTGTACATTAGCTCATTGGAATCCTCATAACCATTCACATCCAGCGGGATGTTATGATCCTCATTTTACAGATACAGAAATTGAAGTTCGGGTGGATTAGATGACTAGCCTCAGGTCCTGCAGAGAGAAAGTGGGAATAGGGATTCAAACCCAGATCTGTCTTATTCCGAAGACAGATTCTTAATCAGTGAACTATTGATTAATAGCGATTTCCAAAGGTGTGTTTATTTCCTATAAATTCATCATTGTCCTTGTTGGACAAAGCCTGTCTTCTCAGGAAGTTGTAATGGATTGATGGATCCTAGTCTGTCTTCTAGTGTGTAACACATCTCCCAGAGCCTGCCACCTAATGAAAAGTGCACTACTCATTCATTCTATTTTTGCATTCTTTAAAGTTGGAAAATATTTGTTTTTATACCTAAGACGAGGGACAGAGTTGAGTAAGGGAATGGACAAGCATAGATTTGAATGGCAGCTCTTCTTTTTACCAGCTGTTACTCTGCCTATGAGTAACCTTCCTAATTTCTTTAAGCCTCAGTTTCCTCACTTGTAAAATGGAATTTATACTAGTACTGACTACATATTTTTGTAATGATGAGTATAGTAATGTCTGTCAGCCCCTAGACCATTGGCAGTGTCAACAAATGGGTGCTGGATGAAAAGAGATGGGTAAGACACAGTTTCCACCATGAAGAAACTCATAGTTAAGGGCTAGGGGACAGACAAATAATCAATGTCAATCCAATTTTCTCAGCTGAAAAGCAATGATAATGATACTATTTATCTCTTAGGATTGTTGTAATCTCTTAGGATTAAATGGGGTAATGCACAGAGAGCACTTAGAATAGTTCCTGGCACATGGTAAATGCTTAATAAAGTTTCACTGTAATAATGGTAATTATTAAGTGCTCAAACATAGGCTTGCACTGGTGTTATGGTTGCTCAGAAGAGAGAAAGTCAATCATCAGGCTAAGTCAGAGAAGGCGTCATGAAAACAGTAGCATCTGAGCTGGGTCTTGATGTGTGTGGAAGAGCCTTCCATGCTGTCCAAAATTCTGCTCCCTGATGGATGATTTCATAAATAAGCTTTAGGGCAGTGGAGTGAAAGTTGGCGATGACAGGAGTGCTGCTTTGTGTTGGCATAAGGGTGGAAGGGAATGCAGAATCTCAAAATTTACAGAAACAAAATATCCAGCAAAGTGCAGATTAAAGGCAATACTGTCCCCTTTGTTGCTGATCCATTGCATTAAGAACACCCTTTATTAGGAGCCTCAGCACATGTTTGGGATCAAAATTCTTTGAGGTTTAATTATAAAGAAAGAAAGTTATAATGGAACAACCTCAGACCTCCGTTCAAATCCTGCTTTACCACTAACTAGCTGGGTGATCTTAGTTCATTGCCTGTCTGAGGTTTCATTTCCCCAAATCTTCAAAGGAAGTAATAATTACATCCCTTGAAATAAACATTTGAGATAATATACATAAAGTGTGTGACATTTTGGTAAGTTCTCAGAAAAAGAAAAATACTATTTGTATATTTATAATTATAAATAGAACTATAATTTATATTTACACATAAGTATATAGTTATAGACTTATATACTATATATGATGTGTATAATTATAATTATATTTATAATTATAGCTAAGTGCCAAGCACTGTGCTAAGGGCTCTATAGGAAATATCTCCTTTAATCTTCACAATAAATACATGGGTACATATAGACATTATCCTTCTTTTGTACAGAAGAAAATCTAAGCTTAGAAAGTATATGACTGTCACAATGGGATGATGACACGACGGATGGAAAGCTGCCAACAGGCCCAATTGGAGGATGTAAATTTCTTTAATGACAAAGCATACAGAGATGGTGTAGTAGATAGCTTTTAAGCAGCATGCTCCTGAAGAGAGGCACAGCTTCTCAGGTCTCCCAATAGCTCTCATGGGGCATGCAGCTGTGGATGACACCACCTACCTGGAGTAAGGATTCTATTGAGTGCAAGAAGCTCCCTTTCTATTCTCAAGTGTTTTTTCTCCTGGTACTCCTCCTTCCTCTTCTCACTGTTCTGGAAATTCTGGCCAGCTACTGGTTGGCCTGTCCACCAGTTGCAAGTAATGAGTACAAAGGAACCTCAGCCCATTCCTGACTGTGACACTGGATGTCAACTCTCCAGGAGCATTCCCTGTGGGAATTGCTTTAGGTCTGTCCAAAGGTCACTACTGCAGAGCTCACAGTAACTTGCCCAAAATCATACAACTGGTACATGGAAAAATTACACCCCACCAGTGATCTTGTGACTCCTGAGTTCTCCTAATGACCATGCCATATGAAGTTAAGATTTGAACTGTGCATATAATTTGCACATTAGTTAAGAGCAGAGGCAGGAAAGAGAAACATCAACTTCCAAAGCAACAGAAGTTAGATATTCTATAAGAAAATTATGTATTGTTTGATGCTGGTAGAAGTAAGGATCAAAGGATTAAAGCAGAGAGATGACCAAGGGTTGGAATGACTGTGGAGGAGAAAGTACATTCCAGGCGTGCCAACGACTCCTTCCAGGAAGCTTCCTTTTGTTCCAGCTGAAATACAACCGCCATCTTTCACTTTCCTCTCAAAATTAAGCTGCTCATCTTTCACACTCCAAAACAACACATGGGAAACATATTTTCTAACAACTTTTCGCCTTTTCCTCCTTTTTTAAATCCTTTTTGTTGTTGTTTTTTCTTTTGTTTAGCTGTGTGTGATTGATTCGGTCTGGCCCTATAAAGAATAATAATTGCTAAGCCCAAGGTATGTTGTAAGAACGTGAAGAATTTTTCTCTCACTTTGCCAAAGTGACTACTGGCTTGGGGGAAAGTTTGGAATGAGTGGTGAGAAGCAATTAGCAGAGAGGAAGTAAGTGGTCATTTTCTGCACATAGAAAATTACGAGAAAACACTCAGGGTTGGGATAATACAAAAAAGAGGCGTGAATTAGATCAAGCTTCCAAGAGTTTTCACCTCACTCACCTAGCCACCTTCCAAGGTCCCCTGACCTGGCCACTTGGCCTAAGGTGGGGCTGAGGGGGGTGGGTCAATACCTGGAGGCACATGTGTAGTCCATTCATGATACCCCAATTACAAATTAGACAGGATGTTTTGTTATTGAAGGTAGCGGGTAGAAGTGTTATTTGACCTTCAGCTGGGCCGACAACTAGAGAGAGGGAGCTGAATTTATCCTATGGTCACTTCAGCTGGAGAAGAAAGTGCAGCAAATTGTACCTTTTCCTGAATTGCTCTCCCTTTTTCTTTGCCTAGCATCCTTTTAATCATGCTGGAAGACCCCAAAAACTGCTCCTATTGGAAACTACCTTACTCAGGCATACTTCATAGCTTCCACATTTATACTTGAATGGACTCCATATGTTACAAGGATTCCTTGACAAATCTATTTCCCCATACTAGAGTCAAAGTGAGATTGTGGACAATGGCTTACTCATTTTTGTACTGCTGCTCTCTAGTAGAGTGAATTTATTGACTCAAGTGTTTTCAATAAATGTTTATTGGCTGAGTAAATGCTGAAAGCTGTATGCACAATAGCCTTTACCCCACACATTGATTCCTTGGGCAAGGTCACCTGACTTCTTTGTTTCAGTCTGCATATCTATAGTCTGCAGAGACCTCTCACATACCAGCTTGTATCACTAGTTGACATGTTCTCTGAGCTTCGCGGTAGTTAATGACAAAAAGAACTTTAACAGTCTGTGACTGTGACCAGGAGCCATTAGGCAGACTAAAATACCTCCAGCTGAAGGGGATAGTGTTTATGTGGAGACCCAGGACGTAGCCCATCAAGCAATCCTTGGTTTGGGTTAGTGCCAGAGGTAACTCCAGCAAGAGGTAACTCAACTTAGGTTTTGACATATTCTTCCAGAGCTAAAGATGACACCTTAGCTCAGAGGGTTTAGTAATCAAAGATGCCCCTTGGCAAATACCTATTGCTGTAGGACCTCCAGTTCTCTTCACCCTGAGCAGCTTCTTATAAAGCAAAATAAGGAGAAAAACAAGCAATGGGAAGGAAAAAAGTACATCAGGCTGCATAAGTAAAATAAGTTCTCTGGCTTATACTCCTGTAGTTTTGTTTATAACCATAACCTTTGTGTAGTATATCATTTGCAAAAAGAAAATATTTATAGTAGTCTACCTCACCAATTACATTGCGAAAAGAATATCAGCTGCTTTTAAAAAAACTTTCAAATATCTTACCCCTCTCCATTGCCATCACCCATATCAATAATTTCCAGTTTGAGGCCTTTGTCTAAAGCCTAGGAGTCTCCAGAGTTGATTGCTGGTATCTGAATCAAACAGAATTACATGTGATGAACCAACTTCTAGAGCTCCCACATTCCCCTCATTGCCTTCTTCCTTGGATTCGATGCCTTGTCTTTGTGGGTCCTTAAATACGGAGAAGCAATCACGTGAAACAGAGCCAGCACTGTAGTAAAAGGAGCATTATTCAACACAATTTTGTGAGTTCAGGTCAGCAGTGTATTGTGTCTTGGAAAGAATGTGGGCTTTGCAGTTAGATAGACCTACTTGAGTTTGAAACGTAGCTTGTCACTTATTCTCATATTACCTTGGGCAGAGTTCTTGAACCTTCTCTTCCCGACTCTTTTGATCTTTAACATGAGGTTTGTAACTCCTCATAGGGCTGCTACAATGGTTAACTAAGAAAAGTCTCCCTGCATTTCAAGATCCTCAACATTCAGATTGTGCTTATCCTCCAATGTAATTTCCAAGTAGCTTCCTATATTAGCTTCCTCTTGCTGCTAACAAATTACCACAGATTTTACTGATTATTTACTGACATTTATTACCTCATAGTTTCTGAGGTTGTAAGTCTAGCTATGGGTTAGTTGGGTTCTCTGCTTTAAGGCCTCACAAGGCTGCAGTCAAGGTGTCTGCCAGGGTTGTGATCTCATCTGAGACTAAGGATTTTCTTCTAAATTCACATGGTTACAACCAGGATTCAGTTCCTCCTGGTTGTAGGACTACAGCCTTTAGTGTCTAGAGGCTGTCCACAATTCCTTGACATGTGGCCCTTTCTATAGGCGGTTCACAATATAGCAACTTGCTCTTTTGAAGCCAGCAATAAAGAAAGTAATGCTTTTATATATTTATATTTATTAACATAATCACAGGAGTAACACCTCATTATGTTTGCCATATTCTATTGGTTATAAGCAAGTCACAGATCCCACCCATACTCAAGGGGAGGGAATTACCCAAAGGTGTGACTACCTACAGGTAAGTAAGATCACTGGGGGTCACCATAGGATCTGTCCACTACACTCTCAAAGTGCAGCAAACCCCAATGTGCCCTCCTGTCTGCACTGGTTGCTAGTTGTTTTAGTGAAATTACTTTCATCTTTCCAAAGAAATCAGAGATGGCAAACATTTAGGAAAGCGTGAAGTATTTTCACATCCTTGACCAGTACAAAGATAACTGACAGAGGGCTTTAGTTTCCTGTGGGTCCAGACTTAGTTTCAGGATTCTTTGAAAGACAATGCAGAAGGCGGAAGCTAACATTTGATCAGTGTTAGAAAGTGTCATAAAACCCATTTGCCATCCTTGAACTATACTGTATATCATGGTGGGCTAGGAACATGGGTTTGCCTAGCATAATAGAAAGGTAACAGATGTCATCCCTCTGCCTGAGGTCCTTAACATACTCGAATCTTTAGTAAGGACAATGGTAATTCATATGGAACTAATAGGAATTCCTACTTATAAAACATATCCTTCACTCTCTTCTCTAACAGGAAAAATCAGAGAAAAACATTAATACCAAATAGATGACAGCACAATAGAACACAATTAAGTTTACAAAGGGTAACAAGTATAGACTGTATAACTAGAGAGATTGTTAACACAGTAACTAAGAGACTATATGAGTTTGGGTCCCACAGGAAGGAGAAATATATCTGTAAATAAATTTATTTCTCTGGCAATATTTGCTTTTCTTTGTATGCCTCTCCACATGTTGAGAGTTTCCTTATCATATCTTCATGATGATATGAGGGAATTACTAGGAATGCTATTATTCTCATTATTTTCTGAGCCTTACAAGACATAAAAGAACATCCTGTGCCTGTCCTTGCGTTCAATTTAAGTTAGAAAATAACAAAATTCATGTATAAGAAAAAGTTCATATAAGATGGCAGAGATATACTATTGATCTAAGGCTCATTTATTTTAATAGCGGTCCTTAGTCATGGATTATCAGTGGAAAGCATTATATTGTAAGTGCAACTTTAGCAAAAGCTTGTTCTTCTAGTTGCATAAGGGATCACTACAGAATAAGAAACAAGAAAAGATTATTTTACTGGCAGAAACAGAGAAAAGATATGTACATCTATTTTATCTGTTTAGATATAAGTACATACAAATATATGTAAATAGGTCCTTATGGAAAGAAACTTGCTCCTGAATATCTTTTCTACCCTTAAATGTCTGGCACAATGCTAGGTACGTGTTAAGCATGTAATTAATATTTACATATTATGGGAACAGAGTTTTAGCGCCAAAATGTCCATGTTTGGCTATAGTCATTTAATCCAGGTGAATGGAAATTAATTGCCAGAAAAACCCCAAACCAATCTTGTTAAATCTGTAATCTCATTTTAACCCTAGAGACTGTGGATGGTGACTCCCTGTCTATTCTGTTGAACAGAATGTTTGAATGGTTTTCAAATAAGTATTTACAGACCTATTTTACTTACTTTCAAGGTTGTGACTTTTTGAGATCTTCCTTAGATTCTAATCATGAAATAAAAGAAGAATTATTGAATCTGTTTCATACCATATAAAAATATTTAATAATATAATACTGAGATAATTTTAGAAAAACACACTTTGAGTAGGATGTTGTCTTTTGAGCCATGAGGAATATGGTAAATGGTTACTTATTAGTTACTGAGGGCTGCCATAGTAAAGTACCACAAATTGGGTGGATTCAAACAACAGAAATTTATTATCTCACAGTTCTGGAAGCTAGAGGTAGAAAGTCAAGGCATTGGCAGGGCCATACTCTCTCTGAAGGCTCTTGAGGAGGACTCTTACTTTACTCTTCCTAGTGTCTAGTTATTGCCAGGAATCTTTGACATTTCTTGGCTTGTAGATGCTTCACTCCAATCTCTGCCTCCATCTTCACAAGGCAATCTTCCTCTATGTGTGGCTGTCTCTATGTCCAAATTTCCCTTTTCTTATAAGGAAACCAATCATTGGATTAGGACCAACCCTATCTAATATGACCTTATCTTAAGTTGATTACATATGCAAAGATTCCATTTCCAAATAAGGTCACATTTCTAGGTACTGGGGGTTAGGACTTGAACATATCTTTTTAAGAGACATGCTTCAACCCACAACAGTTGCTAATTGGCTTCCCTTGTCCTCAGCTACCCTGTGATTGAAACTCAGTGATTCTCTATCTAAGGACGAGCACATTGAAGGTAGATCCCATAATTAGAAGGTCCAACTCACTTTAAGAGCTCAACCTAGGCCTGGCTTACTAAATTAAGTAGCATTCACTCCTATGAATTATACTGAACCCAAGGTAGGACTCCAAAGAGGTCTAGAAAGCAATGACAAGGACACACTTAACCACACTGAAGGTAGAATAGAATGAGCACAACACACATGAAGTTGGGTGGAAATTTAGAAAAGGGAGATGACCATGCTGCTGAGGAGGTGGCTGTAGGAGGGCAATAGCGATTTTAGGGGCAGAAACAGTGTTAGTAAGGTCACAGAGACAAGAAACCATGGGATATGTTGAGTGGCTGACTGGTGTCCAATCTGGCTGGGGCATAAGGTAAGTTTAGTGGAACAGGGATAAAGGAATATGGCATTACAGGTTTTGTCTGAGAAGAAGGAAAGGGACTGCATAGGATTTTCTTGCCTATTTTTATTGCTAGGTGATGAACAGGCAGAGTGTCTCCTGGTACACATGTGGTGCATGTGTGTGTGTCGCCGAGAGATCTGTACCTACAGGTGTAGTAACAATAGTATTTATTGACACTACTGGATGACAGGCTTTTGGTCGAGATGTTAATTCTCATAACAACACTGTGATTTGGGTTATGTTAATAGCCCCATTTTGCAGATGAGTAAACTGTGGCTTAAAACAGTAAGAAACTCATCCAGGGTCATACAGACCTGGTAAGTGTTGGGTTTATGTATTAGTGAGGATTCTCAAGAGAAACAGAACCAATAGGATGGAGAGAGAGAGAGGGAGACGGATGGGTGGATAGATAGATAGATTTATTCTAGAAACTGGCTGACACCATGATTATGAAGTCCAAGAAGTCCCACAATCTACTATTGGTAAGTTGGAGAACCAGGAAAGCCAGTGGTATAATTCAGTCTGAGGCCAAAAGGCCTGAGAACCAGGGAGCTGATGTCCCAGGGCAGGAGAAGATAGATGTCGCAACTCAAGCAGAGAGAGCAAATTCGCCTTCCTCTCCCCTTTGTTCTATTTGGGCCCTCAATGGATGAGATGATGCCTGCCCACACTGGGGAGGGCCATCTGCTTTACTCAATTCACCAATTCAAATGTTAATCTCTTCCAGAAACCCCCTCACAGGCACACTCTGAAATCAACTTTTACCAGCTATCTGGCTATCCCTTACCCCAGTCAAGTTGACATAAAATTAACCATCACAGTCTAGGAACTGACGCTAAGTCTAGCTTGTCCCAGAGCACAGATTGTTAACTCCTATGGCGTGGCCTGTGGTTGGACTCAGGGAAAACAGCACTCTGGTGCTGAGTACTTAGCTGTGATTCATTTCAGAGTGAGTTCTCCATGTCATCTTGCGGCTAATGCCTGTGTGTAGGGGGACTTTTGAAGATAACTTAATAACATCCATGCACCTGGTCATTAGATGAAAACGTTTCTTGAAGCAAAGATGTGCAAAGATGGCTCTTGCTTCTCCATTCCTGTTTATGAAAATTGGCAGATTTGCTGACTGAGGAAATAGTAAGAAAATGACTGAATAGATAAGAACATTTGTGAGTAAAAAGGTGTTTTAAATAACTTTATTTTCTATATACAGAATAAGAAATTAAAAGATTTGAAGTGACTGTTCTATATCGTATACTATATACTTACATATAACACTTAGGGGTTGATCAATGATTTTTAAATAAAATAATAAATGTCCAAATCAAATGGGAAATTAGTGGCCACGTAAAGACTAGAACTGAAGCTTTCTTACTCCAAGTTCAATGTATTTTCTACTTTATTTCTTAAAAAAAGGAGGAAATTGCAAAGTTTGGAGAAAAGGGACAAAGTAAGGCAACGACATGGTGGATACAGCGGGAGAGATGGAGGGAAAGATCTGTTAAGGTGCTAAAGGGAGCTGTCCTGAATCCTGACAGATACCCTCCACTTTAAAGCATTGTAACCTTCTCTTTAGTCCTTAGAGACAATGCGTATGGAAGGAAAGTAGCCATCAGAACAATGCAGTTTCACAGAGGGCCCTTTAACTGAACCCTCCTGTGGTTCTGTGCTGTTGTTAATGCTCTCCTTATTCTAGTCTCCTGGGCTTTGTACCACTTAAGGCAGGCCATTGTTGCTAATTGTGCTGAACACCTTCAGAGGTGGCATCAGGGAGCACGACTGGGCAACTCCAGCTCTAATGGGCTTGATTGTGGTCTCTGGAGTGAAAACCACCTCTTGAAAGCTGCTGCAGGACAGCTCTGGGGAGGTTTGGGAGGAAGATTTAGTGCTACAATTTGAGGGATCGATGTCTAAGCTATTCAGTACCTCCTGACACCTCAGATGGATTCTAGGTGGTTCCCCTGGGGCACAATCAACCATCATCCGTGTAAATTTATCTGTCCCCTAATAGGGGCCCATCACTGTCTTATGAGAGCCTCAGAGCTTAGTTTTAGAGGTAGGACAAGTACACATGGAGGGATGAATGAGCATTAACTGCTGAGTTGCATACTTCTGATGGTCTATTCAAGGGGTAGAGAGAGAAGACATACGAAGGGGCTACAATGCTCAGGACTGAGGAGGTGAGAGCAGTAGAATTTGAAGGCACTGGACATGCTTTGGAGAAACAGTTGGTACCAGAGTGGATTCTAGGGAGTGTGAACAGCCTGCAGAGAGGGAATGAGAATGCACACAGACTGGGTTGAGTAGAATAGAAAATGTGTTTCTTTTGATTATATCAAGGAAAAAGTCCAGTTTGTTTGCCTTTAACACCCCAACACGTACTAATTTCCTTTATTTGCAAAGAGATAGCAGGCCTGAGGCTCAGTCTTTAGAGGGCAGTGGTATCTTCCAAGACTTTATTAACATTATTTTATTTCCATTCTATTTCTTTTCATGGTTAACTTCTATAAGCAAATGATGCTGGTTTTCCATTTATAACACTAGTATGAATTTATTTTAAAATGAAAATATGTGTAAGTATAAAGAAGTGAGGCAATGTAAAGAAAATGATGAAGTAAATAAAATTCAGGCAGTACATAGATGTGGTAAATGTATGACATCACTACATCATTGACCAAAGTTTGGGAAAACTGCTGTTGAAAAATGGTGGTCGCTGTGGGCTGTTGATCCTGGTCTTCAAATTTCTAACCCTCCTTCCTTTACTCACCATGGATCTTCCAGCAAAATGGAATTGCTGCATTGTTCCCCATGAACCATTCATGTTTTCCCTCTTGCTTATCCCCGCTGTCTGTCTTTCTTAAAGTGGAAATGTTTTCTTCAGAGCACTCAAACCTGGCCTTACAGTGACAAGTCCTTGATGAATAAATGAGTGAAAGAATGAGTTAATAAATAAATAAATCAGTTCAGACTTTTTGAAAAAAATTCCATCTTATAATAAGGTCTAAACCAGAGTAACGGCAATAAAAAGCAAGAGAAAGGGACCAATCCAGGTGACACTTGAAAGTGAGAAAGATCAGGTTTAGGTCATGTTTCTCAAACTTTAATCTGCACACAAATAATGGAGGGATCTTGTGGAAATGCAGATTCTGCTCAGTGGGTCTGATTGGGGCCTGAGATTCTGTATTTTAACAGGTTCCCAGGAGATGCTGACGCTGCTGGTCAGTAGATATATGTGGAGTTGTAAAGTTTTAGGTGATATCAGCGAGGCGGAGACTCAAAGTGAACTCCAAGGTCTTGTGGCACTTTAAAATTTTTTTCAAAATGCCATTTTAAATAAGAGATTTGAGGGCCAGCAGTGCTGTCCACTTCAGTGGCCCAGGTTTGGTTCCTGAGCACAGACCTACACCACTCGTCTGTCAGTGGCCATGCCATGGTGGCCACTCACCATGCAAAATGAAGAAGATTGGTATCAGATGTTAGCTTAGGGAAAATCTTCCTCAGCAGCAGCAGAAGAAGAAATTTGAAAAAAAGAGTTCCCTAGACATTCAAGGAGGTTCTTTTCCCTGTAAACTTTAGCAATGTTCTTAAGTTGTACAACCTCCGGTTTTATTTCTGTAACTCACTTTTGGCTATGCTTTGTTCTTGTTTCTCATACATCTAGAGTCCTGGTTGGGCCATAATAAACACTGAGCAGAGGAGCACTGTGAAGTATGGTATAATCCTCACCTCATTAAGGTAGATTTATTTGCATTTGAGGAGTGAAGTTGCCCAAGGTCACACAGTAAGGGCCAGAGCTTTCCACAAACCCACGTCCTTTAACTCTTAAGTGAGTGTTTTTCCCCTCAATTCTCACTGCCACCCAAGAACAAGATCTTTCAACCTAAATTATTCCATTAGCTCCTGCGACAACTGGTGGGAGATTCCGTGGGTCATAGCTATTGAGTGTTGCAGAGGTAAGACTCCTGCTCCCCTCCTTTCTTTGTCCTTCCTTGCCAGGAGCACAAGGAGGAGAGCATGGAGTGTCAGCCAGGCACTCCTCTGCTGCAGGGAGCTGCCTACCAGCCAGTACCTGGTAATTATCATTTTACCAAAGTAGGTTTTGGGGATGGCAAACCTCTGACAGCAGGACAAAGGAACCAACGCAGAATTCAGTTCCCTCCCTCCCCTGTGGTTATAGACCTTACTTGGCTTTGTTTTACTTTTTAAACTTTTATTTTAGGTTTAGAAGCTTCAGTCAAGAACCACAAATTAAGTGTGTACTACGGTCTTCTAGCTCATAGGCTGTCGCTAGGCTGTAATTACTGCTTGACACCCTTCCTCAACATTGACATCTTCACCAGCCTGAAAAATCAAAACACAATTACTTATTTGCTCTAGGTTAGTTTTCCTCAATTAATTTTAATAATCCATATATATTTTTTCTTAATTCCTTATTTGAATGTTTTATGTCTGCTATTACTTAGTTTCTGTGATGTTTCCCAGAAATATGGAATTAGCTATGCCAGATGCTATATTCAGAGGACTCAGCAGTCACACGGCATTACAATGGTTAAATACTAGGACTGAAACTTAAGCCCTGGTGGTTTAGAGAGTTTGTGATAAAGGATCAGGACCTGAGGTCCCTTTGGGGAGAGTGGGGTAACTCTAAATATCTATTTATATATATATATATATATATATATATATATGCACACATATATGTATGTGTGTATATGCTTACATGTATATGTGTGTGTATATAGCTAATAATAAATCAGCGTATGCCCATTTTGAAAAAAACTGGGAAATACTGAAAAGAGAAAGTAAAAGATAACTATTACTCCAATTTGTCAACCAGAAACAACTGCAATTTACATTTTAGTGTAGTAAGCATTTTCCTATACATAGGGGAGAGTACACTTAATTTTTTTGATATTTCTGATTTTTAACCAAACACTCTATTATAAGCAGTTTCCTATGTTGTCAAAAGTCTTTGGCCTTTTTATTATTTTAAATTACATGTATTTTTTCCTTGACAATCAAATTAATGGATCTTTACTGTAGAAAATTTGGGAAATACTGAAAAATATAAAGAAAAATGAAATAATCCATAATCCCGCTACTCACAGTTAACAGCGATTACCGTTTAGCATATTTCTTTCATATACAGATATAGACATTAATGAACTAAATAAAATTTAATAATTTCTAACAAAACTGAATCGTATTACATTTATAGCACTGTAATATTTTTCCACTTAAATTTTAGCGTGAGCTTCCCCATGTTAATAAATATTTTTTAAAGTGATTTTTAAATGGCTGTATAATATTCTATTGTGTTACTTAATAATAAATCATAAGAATCTAACATCCAACCTAAACGAGACCAAGAGTTCATTCTGTGTCTGAACAAAGAGAATAATTTGATAGTTTGAGGGGGTATCATAGTTCCATACATGTTGTACAGCTCAAATATCAGAATATATCTTAAATAGATCCCATGCTACAAATATCTATTATTATTGTTGTCATTGTTGTTATCGATAGCTATCACATATTGATCTCTAAATATTAGGCATCATGTACATTCTCTAGGCAATATTTGCAACTCTTTGAGGTAGATATTGTTATCCCCAGTTTATAGTTGAGGAATTACACTGTACCCACTTAATATTGTCAATAGTTTCATCTGTGCCTTTCCTGAATGTATTTATTTTCAGCCTGTACACCTCCTGGATAACATGATTCATACTCAGTATCTTCACTCCACACTTACTGGGTATAATGCACTATGCTCAGTTCTGTTGAGAAATACACAGAAGCAACAGCCATGGTACTTGCTCAAGAGCTTCTTACAATCTCATTAGGGGTGCAATGTGTAACTATGTACAAAGTTTAGATTAATAAAAGACTTGAGCATCCATACAAGTTAGTAGGATAAGAGTTATCCCATAGTAGTGCAGAAATAATTTCCAAATTGGTATTATGGTTCAGAGGAATGATATGTCATTGTGGGATAAAGCAGTCAAAGGTTAATATGTATCTCTGATGCAGGGAATAGATAACTGCTGGTTATCATAAAATATTATCTTTTTGATTTGAAGACATGCTCCTTCATTTTGGTATTCCTGAATTTATTAAACAAGACCATGTTTGATTTCTTTATTTTAAAATGATTCTGTCTGGCCAGTTATTAGCTTGTGTTAACCCCCTGGGGACTCACCAAGAACCAATATTATGCGTTATTCAAGAGTCCATTTCAGATAGTCACATACCCACACTTAAGATGGCAGTCTTTGGTAAAATGCAGCCTGAAAATTATTTTATGGAACATAGTCATGTAGCTATTTTTCATGAATAGTTCTTCAAGCACATATACACATCATACTAGCTGTATCTAGAGTATGCCAGTTACCTGCCAGATCCTTCCCACATTTTAACTCTGATTCTTAGTCCAGTAGTGAGATCAGACTTCTAACTCAATGTCATACAACTTCAAAGAGCCTACCCTTTTATCATTCTATTCTGCCTCTGATTAAATACCTTCTTTGTGTAGATCCTTATATAACATAGAGAAAGACGTAATCCTTCTAATGGTCTCATAATTTTGTATAAACCCAGGCAGATAATCATATAGGGGATACAGGATTTAGGGAAATTTATTCTGATAACTATGAGAAGAAATTTATAGGTCAGTGTGGCATTATATTTAATCCCTTTTCATCTTATTACATATTTGGCTCAGGATAGAAGATGTGTACTAACATGAGATCTGTGCATTAGGTGGTTATTTATTTTTCTTTGAATAATTCCTGTCTATTAAAAAATGTTGGTGAGGAAAATGCTAGATGGTTAGGCTCATTTGCTAGAACTCGTGACCTGCATCACGAAGGATTTAACTTGGTTAGAAACACGGAACTTTGGAGCTGAAAGGAATATCTGAGCTTACCAAGTCACGTGCTTATGGGGTACATCAGAGTCCCCCTGGAGGTCTTAGTTAAACGCAGCTTGCTAGGTCCCACCCTCGAAACTTCTGATTCAGTAGGTCCTGGGTGAGGCCTGTGAATATGCATTCTGATGTGTTTCCAGGTGATGTTGATTTTGCTGATCTGGGAACTGTGCTTTGAGAACCAAGGCTCTCTTTTTAAAAGTGAGAAAATGGAGGACATAAGAGAGGTCATCCATGTACATGTATGAACCAAATCCTGTCCCTTCCCCTCTAGAAGCCATCTGTGGTTTCTTGTTGCATTTAGAATAAAATCCCCAATCTCTGTTATCCAGAAGACCCTGCATGCTTGGTCCCTGCCCATCCCTCCACATCCTGGTCCCCATAGAGATTTATTGCATTTCATTCCAGTTATTCAAAGCCCATGTTCTTATTTAGGCATAAGAACCAACTAATATGGGGACAAGGCACAGAGCATGGAGTGAAGGTTTGACTTCTAGGGGCTTTCAGTTCCATTTTTCAATGCTTGCCACTACCTTGGAGAGTATAGCTAATATTAGCCTCATGGTTAGTGATTTATCAGCCTACAGTTCTGTGCAATGGGTCTATCTTGATTTCTCTCTATATTTTATCTTGAAGAGAATTTGATCCTAATTATAATAATCGATAACATTTATTAATCAGCCGTGTGCCACGTATCATGCCAAGCATTTAACAAACGTTATCATATTTAGTCTTCATTAAAGCCATGTAACATAGGTATTATTCACCAAGTTTTTGGTGAATATTTTACCAATGAGCTGAGGCTTAAAGGATTAAGGAAATTCTTCAAAGTCACACAGCTAATAAGAGGCAGTTTTCCGATTTGGACTCTGACCTCTGGGGCTAGAAATATCCCTTCTCAGATAGTAAAGGATACTGCCTCACAGTTATTTCCTGAAATAACTATTGTGTTTGTCTAAACAGCCTCAACTGGTCAAATAATGACAGCCCCTTCCCCTGGCTGCTATTTTACTGACCATTTATCAGAAAATCGGGTGGTACCTTTGGAGGAACAGATGGCAGCTTTACCTTGAAAGGGTCCTTACAAAGACATGAAGAGATTAAACTGGGGTTAAGCATGGTCTGTTAAAACAAAGCTCAATATCTCAAGGTGGCATGTCCTTTGGCTTCAAAATTGAAGGATTTAAGTAAGAATGGAAGAAAGGCATTTTGTCTGCTTTACATGCTACATTTCAACTGTTTTTAAGAGTGGTTTATCCCTCCTACATCCTCAACAATAGAAAAGTCTAATACACTGAGATGCTTTTAAGAGTAAAGGAATTCCGCAGACAGCAGCCCATGGGGCGAGAACAACAGAACTGCCTTTAGTCCTAAGTTACAAAAGAACATCAGACAAATGCTATTTCCTCAGTGGAGGCAATTTTGGTCAAGACTCAATCATTGGTCAAATGAGTAAATAATCTCTTTATTTCTTAAGGATCAGAAAAAAATTGGAGCAATCTTACTTTCCTCCTAAAGCAGGTCTGGACTAAGAGGAGTTTTGCAGAAGCAAACTCCTCCAGTGGATTTTTTCGTTCATTTGTTTTCTCTTAACAAACTACTTTACCTGAAAGTATCAGTAGTTTCTGAAATTTTGCCATGAAAAATTCTCCCTTATTTCCTTTGTCTTTTTTTCTTTTCTTTCTCTCTCTTCTTATTTTCTTTCATTCAAGCATTAATTCCCTTATTCATTCTGCACATAGTTATTTCATACTTACGATGTGCCAGACATATTTATTTTAAATATTGAAACCCATTAGAACTGAAGTGTAAATATGGGACCTTTGCAGTGGTGAGACTACCTGTCATGAAGACTTCTGCATGATTCAGAAACTGAATCAACATGGATGGCAACCAACACAGGCCCAGCTTTGTACCATTATACTATCTTCCATTCCAAAGCACAGCTGTATATGCATTAAATATATGCTTCTAATAAAATTCCTAAATAAAACACCAACAAATATAATTTAATATTTAAAAAATACATCATACACAAGGAGGGGTTTTCTTAGGAATGTGAGGATGATACATTAGGAAATATATTAATTAAATTTAATATAAGATGATAATGATATTAAAGATAAAGAGGAAAAACAAAGTCACTTAAATACAGAAATATTTTATATTGTCAATATTTATTTATTATTAAAAATAATCTGAATGGGCTTAGATTGGAATAGAACTTCTTGATAACAGGAAGTTATCAAGAACCTACAGCAAATATCATATTTATTCAGACTAGGAACACAGCAAGGATGCCCCTATCACTTCTATGTATTGTTGAAATGTTGACTAGCCAATAGAATAAGCAAAAAAAAAAAAATCAGATGAATAAGGATTGGAGAGGAATATACTGAACTTTCTTTATATGTGGAAAGTCCATGAGGGTCTATAGGCAAACAATTAGAACTAAAAGTGATTTCAGCAAGTTTGTTGAATAGAAGATAAACATATAAACCTAATTAGCTTTCTCTACAATTATAATTACCAATTAACATGTAGAACAGAAAAAATCCCATATACAGTAGCAACAAAGCTATAAAGTAGCTAGGAATAAATCTAAAAAGATTCAAAATTTTATAGAAAAAATGACAGAATATTGTTGAAGATTATAAAGTCCTGAACAAATCATCAATGTCTATCATATCCATACGTGAGTAGACTCAATAACATAAAGATGCCAATTGTCTCTAAATTATTCCATAAATCCAATACAACTCCACTCAAAATCCCAGCAGAATTTTTCCTGGAACCTGACCCAGCTGATCCTATAGCTCATACGTAAGTTCAAGGGGCCAAAATAGCCAAGGAAATTCTGGGGGGAAAAAAAGGAATGATAGAAAAGACTTACCCTAGAACATAAGAAGATGTATTTTATACCCAAAATAATTAATATAGTGTGACACAGGCACATAGACCTGTGGGACAGAATAGAGCTCAGTAACTGTCTCATGCAATATGGAAAAAGATACATGACCAGGTTGGTGTTACAGATCAGTGGTCAATGAACAAACTAGTCAGTAAATGGTTCTGGGATATCTGGTTATCCATATGGAAAAAAATAAAATTAGGCTTCATCTTTACAACAAACAGTAATTTAAAAATAGATTAAGAGTATTTAAAAATGTGAATGTAAAATGCAAAACTTTAAAATTTTTAGAAGAAAATAAGGATGAATAGCTCTATGATCTGTGGGTGGAAAATATTACTTTAAAAAGGCGAGAAAAAGGGGCTGGCCCCGTGGCCGAGTGGTTAAGTTTGTGCGCTCCGCTGCAGGCGGCCCAGTGTTTCGTTGGTTTGAATTCCGGGTGCGGACGTGGCACTACTCAACAAACCACACTGAGGCAGCGTCCCACGTGCCACAACTAGAAGGACTCACAACGAAGAATATACAACTATGTACGGGGGGACTTTGGGGAGAAAAAGGAAAAAAAATAAAATCTTTTTAAAAAAAAAAGGCGAGAAAGAAAGCACAGACCAAAAAGAAAAAAAAAGATAAATTTGATTACAATTAAATTTAAATATTATGTTCAAGGCAAAAACATGACAAACCAAAGACAAGCCACAGACTGGGAGAAACTATTGGAAATGCATGTAATATACAAAGGATTGGTATCCTAAATTGCATAATGAACTCCTATAAGTCAAGAAAAAAAGGACAAATAACTCAACAGAAAAATAAGCAAGGAATATGAATAAACAAATCACAGATGCCAAAACTAAAGTGGATAGTAAACATATAAAGGGATGTACAGCATGCTAGTAATCTTGAGAATGCAAATGGGAATGATATTGTGATACTACTTCAAACCATCAGATTCACAAAAATGAATAATTCCTATGATATTAAGTCTTGGCAAAGAGGAGGAGCAATGAGAACCCTCATATCCTAGACAGCGGGAGTGTACATGAAGGCAACCACTTTGGGATGCAATTTAGCACTGAAGTTGAGCATGACATTTGGCCTAGCAATTGCATATCTATGTAAATCTTTTACAGAAACTCTCAAACAAGTTCATATTTAGAAAGTTACTAGAATGTACATTGGAACACTGCTTGTAATGTACAAAAAACCCACAAAACCTTAGAGACAATCTAAATCAGCATGAGAGTGCAGAAATAAATTGTGGTATCTCTATACAATAGAATCCCATCCAGCAGTGGAGGAAAACACAATAAAGCCGTATGTAACAAGACTGGTGAACCTCAAAGCTGTGATCTTGAATGACAAAAGCAAATTATGGAAAAACATGTACAGATTCATACTATTTATATAAAGTTTATAAACATACAAAGTAATTCAAAATACTTTCTAGAAGACCCACATGTATAAAGAATATAGAAACATGCATGGCCATCATGAACACCCCAGTAAAAGGGTTACTTCTGAGAAGAGAGGGAAGTGGGACCGCTACAAAGGGGATTTCCCTGTACCTGTCATATTTTGCTTCTCCAAAGAGAATCTGAAACAAATACAGAATGTTAGGAATTAATAAAAGCCAGATTTAGTACACCAATATTTATTATGTTTTTATTTCTACTTGCTTGAATGAAGTATTTCAAAATTAAAGAAATACCTGGCCTGAGATGTGGATGCCGAACGCTCCGCCAGGTTTACTCACTAAGTTCTTGTGCTTCCTGCTCTCATTGGGACTGATTAAAATTATATGTGACCACATAGCATAGTTAATCAGACTCTTTGGGAAAATGTCAAAATTGTGATGTTGAATTCTGAAATATCAAGGGTCAACTATAGACATGCAAAACCAACTAAGGACTTAAAGAATAAAAATGAAAATAAAACAAAAGCTGTTTGATACAGAGTTCAGAAGAATATGTAATCTCTTCGTCCCCCGCTAAAATCAGACCAGAGATTGACATTAGCCTTCCTGAAGGATTATCTGTCTATATGAGCAACCACCAGCCCAAAAAACCACACAGGGTGATATAAAACAAAGCAAAACAAAACCTGCTCATGTGAACAGAAAGAATACTCCACACCATGGCTGCACCTTCCTAACTACATCCCTCAGCTCCCCAAACAGCTTTTCCATCCTTGACCTTCTCGTTGGAAACCTCCTCTTAAGCAGTTACACACAGCTCTGCAAATGTTAGAGTGACATTTGGACTGGGCTTGCGTGATGAGCTCGCCCGCTCTTCTGGGCTCCCGCGGGGGCTCACCAAGCTCCAGCACAGCGGTATAGCCTTGCAGGCCTCACCTCCCAGAGCTAGCAATAATATTTACCAGCTACAGTTTTCTCCATCTTCAAATATTTCCTCTGGCCTCCGTGACAGTGATCCAGCTCCTCCACGGACTGGGACCTAAAGAGAGTAGTTTAGAGAGAGGAGAGCCCTCCTCTAAGAACTTTAACATTTACCCTTCATTAAAGATTTTACTTGTGTTTTAATTGGGCTTCCCTCCTAGGATTCCGATATGTTTGGGAAACATTAATTACTAACGTTGCAAACCTGCAGAGAGGGGGCACACTTTTGATTATTCTCATGTCAGTGGAAACTCTGAACAAAACGCCTCTGACTGCTGAGGAATCAGATCTGAGTGCTCACTGAAATATTTATGAATCCAGAGTTGGCCAGGAAATTGTACAATTATTAATCATAACTGTAGGAAACAATCTGGGAACCTATCTATGCTTAATATATACCCAAAACTGGATTAGTCAAGACTTAAATGGACCAG
This sequence comes from Equus przewalskii, assembly GCF_037783145.1. NCBI lineage: Eukaryota > Metazoa > Chordata > Mammalia > Perissodactyla > Equidae > Equus > Equus przewalskii. The sequence goes on from NC_091855.1 coordinate 23,407,163, forward strand.
CCCCATGGCCGAGTGGTTAAGTTTGCGCACTCTGCTTTGGTGACCCAGCGTTTCGCCACTTTGGATCCTGGGTGTGGACATGGCGCTGCTTGTCAGGCCATGCTGAGGGGCATCCCACACAGCACAATCAGAGGCACTGACAACTAGAATATACAACTATGTACTGGGGGGCTTTCGGGAGAAGAAAAAAAAAGATTGGCAACAGTTATTAGCACAGGTGCCAATCTTTAAAATAAAAAAAAAGACTTAAGTAAGTCAAGATGGCCTCTTTTGTTTGTTGTGTCTCCAGTGCCCTAGTGAATGAATGACATGATGAGGAATGACTTGAGTATCCTCCCAACAGCCTAATGAATCATGTGCTAATATTATCCTTGTTCTATTAATGAGGAAACTGAAGCTCAGAGAGATTAAGTAACTTGCCCAGTCACAAAGCTGGTAAGTATCAGGCCTCATAAAACAGCCTGAGAACTTAATTGCTCTGCTATACATAATCTGTACTTATAGAGGCACAGATTTGTCAGAAATGTGATGATAAACACTGACAGGGAGCGTTAAAAATGAATAAAAACACAATAGAATTCCAAATCATAAATGTAGAAGGAAAGAGGGCAAGAGAGACTCACCACTAGGCAAACACCATAGTAACAAATGTTGCAGACAAGATCCACTGATGGATGCTAAAATTAGTGGGTGAAAGTTTGAGGAAAAACAAGATTTGCATAGGCTCAAAGTATCTTTCTCCAAGAAACTTATCAAATCAGAGGAAAAAATAGTTATTTAACAGTGAAAAGACCTGGGAGATACCAAGTTAACCAAGTAATCAAGAAAACATCAATAGTAACAAGACATGTGAACATCACAAACCTGTTCATATAATGCACTGAGAAGGACACAATGTCATTTTCATGGTATTCTTGCCAAAATGCATGACTTCACTCCAATTGTGAGCAAACACGACATACCCAAATAGAGGATATTTGATAAAATATCTGACCAGTACTCTTTAAAAGGACATAAAAGACAAGGAAAGATTAAGGAACTATTATGGACTGGAGAAGACTAGAAGAAATAACTAATGCAATGTGGGATCTTGGTACAGCAAAAGAACATTAGTGGAAAAAGTCATAAAATTTGAATAAGATCTGAAGTTTATTTAAAATGTGGTGCAAATGTTAATTTTGTATTATTCATAATCATACTATAGTTATATAAGATGTTACCATTAGGGGAAGCAGGGTGAGAGAGGTAAGAGAATGCTTACAATAATTTTTGCAAATGTTCTGTAAGTGTTTGAAATAAAATGTTTAAAACAACAACCAAAACAAAATGAAACAGAAAATGAACAAAAAATATACTTGCCTTCAGATTTGCTTACAGCATCAAGAGAGAAGCAAACATAGAAACTAAAGTGAAATGCACGTAAAAACAGTCTTGCAGGCACTGCCTGTAATGTATATATGCACCAGATAGAAGTGGGCCGCGGAGAAGCAGTGGAAAGAGATTACAGGTAGCCAGGATAGGCTTCATAGAGGAGGTGACGCTTGAGATATTTTGTGCATCCACCGTGTATTTTAGCAAGTACCTACTATGAGCCAGCCACTCTTCTAGAAAACACCTACTTAATCGTAAACAAACAGAAAAGGTATCTGCTTTCATGGATACATTCTAGAAGGAGGAGTCAGATAAACACATGAACAAAAAAAAAATCAGATATTTTAAGTGCTATGATGAAAAATAAATAAGCCAATGTGACGCAATATGCCTGAAGAGGGACAGTTAGATGGGGTGATTGGGGAATAGCTTTCTGAGAAGATGATGGTTAAGCTATTTGAGCCAGGGCCTGACTGAGAAGGAGCCAGCCATGCAAAACGATCAGGGAGCAGTTAAGTCCATGCTGAAGAACAGGTTGGCTGAACGCCTGAATGCAAGAACAAATTGGTGTGTTTGTTTTCAAGGAAACAAAAGGAGGCCGGCATGCTGGGCTATAATGAACGAAGAGAGAATAGTAGAAGATGAGCTATAAAAGTAGGATGACCAGGTGGCATTAAGTCCAGACTGGCACACTTTTGAGTAAAAGGTGGTGCTATTAGTAATTACACCAGGACAAAGAAGTGAAATGGAATTGTCTGGGCCAAACCTGGACATCTGGTCACCCTATAGAGAAGACGCAAATCGTGTGGATTTTGTGAGTCAAGCAAAGAGTATAAATGAATTCTAAGTGCACTAGGAAGGTATGGAGGGTATAGCAGGGGAAGGAAGTGACCCTTCTGGCTGCCATGTGGAGAACAGACTATCAAGAGCCAAGAATGAAACTAAGGGGAGTAATTAGAAGTCTAGCTGGGAGTAGACTGGAAAAGGAGAAAACTGCCAGATTCACTCAGTTTTGATGGCAAAGTCAATAAGCCTTGCTTACTTTTAGTAGCTAGGCCAGAATTTGCCAGCTGGATAAAGAGTGTAAAACATTCCACACAAAGGGAGCGGCAAGAGCAAAGTCAGGGGCAGGGTATATTCTAAGAGCCAATAGTGTATTCTGTGGCAAAAGCGAAGGGACACAGTGAGGACAGGCAATTGGGCTGGAGATGTGACCAGGAGCCAGAGTATCTAAGATTTAGAATACAATGCTAAGTTGTAGGTACTGTGGTGCCATTGAAAGTACTTGACTTGAAAGTGACATGATTTGATTTGTTTTTAGAAAAATAAGACTAGCTCAACTATAAGAGGAAAAGAAAAAGAAAAACTTAAAAGGGAACAAAATCTTGAAAACAGATTGAGATACCTTCTGCTAGTTAGAGAAATAAACAACAAGCCAGAAACATTTCGAGCGTGGTACAATAAGGTGAGGAGACTTTTATTGTTACTAACAACTGTCCACCCATTCATCAGACACACCCTTGATTATCTAGTGATTTACAGTATAATTAAATGTTGACTCAGGGACTGCTGAACAGTGCCGCTGAGTCATAATGAAACTCCAACAAGAAAACTTTAGGGACAAATTAATGTCATGTACCGTGTACCTTCCTTCTTCTGCTCCAGTGCTGTTCTTGGTCAACTCATTTCTAAGTTTTAGCAATATCTCTCAGACTGGTGTGCCTTACGTGCAATTTTGGCAAGCTGAGCATGGCGACAGAGCCAGATAACTTGTTCCCCGTAGACTTACAAACTCATCGGCTGTGGGCTGGTAATATAATTTACAGTACACTTTGCCAGCTCTGTAAAACTACTTTCTGTTTGCAGGGGAATGGGGCCCTGACAAGAAGTGTTTATAGCTTAATTTTAGCTGTTTTCCTACTTGTTGCTGCAGTAGCAGCCTGTGTATGATGAGTCCTAGTCATCTGCCAGACGTATCTGGTATCTTACTCTTCTAGATAAAGTTCTTATAAAATAACACTGATAGAAGGCTTGAGAATGGGAAAATCCACCCCTGTATATGCAGTCAAATGATTGTCTTCCTGCTGACTATTATTTTTTCTCCCTAGTGCATTGCAATAGCTACTTGCCATTTACATCATTAGGCAAACAAGGTTACTTCTATTGAGCAATTACTCTGGATGACTATAGCCAAAATTAAAGCTCCACAAGGTAGGAACTTTATTTCATCCATTTCCAGATCCCCAGTCTAGAACAGTGCCTGGAAACATAGTAGGTACTCAAAAACGATATGTTGAATAAATTAGCCCCACTATTGATATAGTAAATCTTCCCAAGGATTTGGAAATGTATACCACAAATGATATAGTCTCCCAAGAAGAGCATGTGCTGTTGAGAGTTGGCCAGGGAGTTGATGAACTGATGTGTCAGCCTGAGACATTACATAGGATCTAACATTCATTCTAATAACATTCTAAGAGTTGCAGAACTATGTGGAATTCAATTCCAGGAGCAGTTTATTAACTTGTGCAACTCTAGATTCTACTGTGCAAATGTAGGGTTGTGAGATTTCCTCGATTAATTCTCTTTTTACTCTTAGTCACATCCACTAGAAAAGATATCCTTTAATTCATGTCCTATGTGGATGAGATGCAATGTCCAACACTGTCACAAATCTTTTGTATTCCCATTCCATAGCTAACTCTGCTTAAGTGGTGTTGGAAATTGTTTTTATATATGTATATATAATATTTAACATATATAATATATATAATGACCACATATATATATATCAACAATATTCTGAACCAAGTGCTTCAATAGATCTGTGAGTATAAACACATATGGATCTATTGAGTCATTTATTTCAGACACTGCTGATTTTGTGCAACCTGATTTTGGAAGCAGGATCCCAAATAAAAAGAAACAAAAAGGAATGTTCTTAATTTCTCCATTAGAAAAAAGCCAAGGCTTTTAAATGTTACCTCAATTTCCTCAGTTATGAAATACCAAAGTTTGAATGCAGGTTTGTTTTGTTTCTTTCTAACTCTAACTTTCTGTGCAATTCAGAGAGAGTGATCTTACAACTTCTATGCTATTTTTTTCTGATAAATTGACAAGAGACTGGTTCTACTTTAGTTAGTTAATCAGACTTCTAGAAATTTCTTCATTGGTTTGACTTTTCTAGAAAATTTGTTTTATATTCCTAAACAATTTGATTTTGGTTCATGTTGAAATAATGGCCCAGTCTCTCCTTGTAAAACATGCATATGAAACAGAGGTTTGTTGAGCTGGTGCATTGTGGAACAGGTGACAGGTAGAAAGTGTATTCTTTTGCTTCCCTAGACAACTCATCTCTCAGGTCTGGCCTTTGCCAATAGTAAAGAATTCACATTTCAGTGAGCACAGCTGTGTACAGAACAGTGCTCTGAGCCTCAACCCAGTCATCTGGGAATCAAAACACCAGCAATTAGCCTGGGAAACACAAGGACAGGTATGCAGTTGGCTGTTAATCCCTTTGCTATGTCAGCTCAGTGCTATTGTGTAATAATATTCTAGAATAGAGTGAAGGTGATAGGTAGACAAATCCATTCGCTAAAGATCCACATCTGCAGTCAGTCATCTTTGTTGATGGTTAAGAGGTAAAACTTTCATTTAAATTTTAGTAACCAGATATCAACCATGATAATGAGAGAGCAAATGCATTCTCTGGAATAATGACAGGAAGAATATGACAGAGGGAGGCAGCAAGCTTTGGGCAAAAATGAAAGTCTACAGAATAGTGCTTTCATGATGGATAGCATAGCTGAACCAGGATATTAGGTTCATTCACAGAACATAGTTTGCCCATGACTGTTGTGAGGCATGCTTATCATCAAAGGTGAAATATAAAAGCTCTAACTCTAGGGTTCTTGAGTGCATTCTCTACCATGATCATGAAAGTAGACCCATTGTGTAGGGAATCTGAGAACAAAAGAAATCAGAATGTCTACTTTATTTCTCTATTTAATCAAAGTAGACTTCATTATGAAGAGGAAGACTAACAAAACACTGTAATTAACCCTTGAGAATTACATTCCACTTTACAGTTTGCAAACCTCTTTCAAACATATTTTCTTATATGATTTTTGAATATTTTTCAAGATTTACATAAGGGAAAAGGGAGGTCAGAGAATATGTGTGGCTCTCCCAAGGTTGCACACCCATTAAGAGGTGGAGCTTGGAGTGGAATGTGGGCCTCCTGACACCAGGGCTCTTTCTACTGACCAGTGCTACCTTTAATATAGAAGTATCCTCACACGAAAGTGATGGGTCATCTCTAGACATCAGAGAAATTAAAACACATATGTGTATATGCACGTACAACATTTGTTGAGCACCCACTAATATCAGACATTTGGATGTTTTCACATTCATGCTTCAGGTTCACCTTTGTGATAGATACCTTTTATTTGCAACTCTGGCTCCATTCTCCACTCTGCTCTACTCTTTTTCCACTCAGCTTTGCACCCTGGAAAGTTATCCTATATGGATTGCATTAACAGACTCCTTTGCCATCTGAATTCCAGTTGAGTTTGTCCAATGGGAAGCACGCAAGGGGATTGAGAAGGAAGGATGGGAATGAAGTCTGAATATTTAATTTCCTGTCTCTCTCCCTGTGAAATGGCCGCCCATTGGCTGTGCCCTTGACCTAAGGTCACAGCTCTTGTGAGGCATTCATAGCTCACCCACTTGCTCTCTTGCTCCCTCTCTTTCTTCCTCAGGGTTCTGGAAACTGACCTTCCCCTTGATCCATCAGGCCTAGAAGTAGTAATAATAATAATGGGGGTCTGCTCTTAATAGCTCTGAATACTCTGTTACCCCTGGAGGGTTCAAGATCCCTGACCTATATCTTTGTAAATATTGCCTTTATTAAACCTTCATCAAATGGCATAGATTAAGTGGGCCGTTTGTTTCCTATAGTATCTTGAATGATTCACTGTTATTATTAAACATTTTATAGGTGGGGAAACTGAGTCTCAAGAATCTTTCACAGTTGAATAACTTGAAGATATAGGATTTCACCCAAATCTTCTAACTCCAAGCTTATACACTCACAGTGACAGCACACTGAGCAATGATTCTGAATGGGGAAGCTGATCCATATGTGTAATTACAAATGCACAATAGAGCTTTCTTGAATTGACTCAAAGAATCAGAGCAATTCCAAGAAACATACCACCATCATTTATAAATATTGTGTTTTGAAATTTCATAACATGTTTGCAAAATAAAGCAATGGCAATAGTATATGGAAGAAAATTGGATAAGATTGCATCTGGTCTGTCACCACATCATTCTGTCTTCCCAGTACCATCAGAGTTAGTCTAAAAAGCAAACCTGATCATGTCACTTCCTGTCTAAAAGCCCTCTATGCTGATTAATATCCAAACTTCCTAACTGTGCTTATTAGGTCTTTTACAACTTCGTACCTGTACATATGTTGTTTCCTCAGCTAGAATGCCTTCCCACTCCTCTCTTTGTGGTTCACTCTTTCTCATCCTTGAAACACAAGTTACACACCCCTTCCCTAACAACTCTAGGCAAAGATGTAGGTTCCTGACCTAAATTTCCACAACACTTTACTCATTCTTTAATATAACAGGTTACCTGTTTGTGTCTATAATTCCAACTTGCTATAAGCTCGTTAAAGACAGCAGCCATGTTATTTGTTCTCCCCCGACCCTCCTCTTAAGCACAGTGTCTGGCATATATTAGATATTAATCATTGAATGAATGAGCAAATATTAGTGCAAGCAGTAGATTTCTTCTGAATTGTTTTATGTTTAATTTCTATAAATTGAATCACATTTTGAATTCAGTAGGAAAAGTTGCTATTTAAGGGAAAGCTGCATGAATTCTTTGGTCAAATGAACATTTTCTTAAAAATTATACCTCTTATAAGCCAGGATTTCTGTATCCCTTGTTTATTTTTTTTTTGAATACTAAAAAGTATGCAAACATATGTATCTGCTTTCCTTAAAGTGAGGAATGCCAATCAGAATTTTTGTCACAGCTGTAGAGAGCTTAGTTGTTTGGGGATGAGAAGCCAATATGACTGTATGTAATGGCAGCATTATGTAGAGAATGTGAAAAGTTGGTTCTTCTCAGCCTTGTCCACAAGAAGGAGGATATCACTTCATATCAATTTTGTTGATTCCCTGGAACTGTTGGCTATTGTTGGGTCTGCTCAGAGCTAGAGATTTATGTTGCTCCTGCTGCTGCAAAATTCAGAATTAGAACCTGGCAGGCATTCCTGCATAGATTTGCACACTGTTTAAGATCAGCCCAGTTTGGGTGGAGAGGAAGCAATCTGTGTATTTTGGAAGCTTTGCCAGAATAAAGCACACTTAAGGAGTGTGTGAGGCCAATAGCAGCCTGAGTGAACAGGAGGATGTCTTGAAGGTGCAAAAGGAGAAGGTGGGGGTACTTCGCTTACAAGATTGGCCATGAGAGTATCTTCTCTCCATAGGAGATAGCTTATGGGCTGGTGGGAATATAGTTCTGGGAAGTCTGCTTGGTGTGCTAAGTGCAAAATGATTGCTGGCAAAGTCCACTATATGAAAACACATTGCTAATTGCTCATAGTACTGTATTGATGTTATTGAGCCCCTGCATTTGTTAGCAATATCACATCAATTGTGTCATCTAATACTTTGTTTTACCCTTTTCCTATTACTGCCTACCAATCTGGCTTTCTCCTTCAAGACTATAGTAGCAGTAAATGGTGTCACTTCCTAGTATGTGTAGGCAAGAAGAGCCTCTGTACCATTCTCTTCTTACAGTCCCATTTTCCCTATAGTTTTCACTTCTCTTCTTGATTAGGACTTCATCTCATCTAAAACAACATATGCTTATAATCAGATTAAAGAACTCAGTTTTGATTAATTCCTACCTGTTTCTTTGGTGTTAGATATAATAATTTGATTATGAAAAGGAATGGGAAGATGGTAGGAAAAAGTTGCCTGCCAAAACCTCCCTCTTTCAAATTAAACACAAAAGAAGATACCAGTCAAATAATCATTATCCCCAAGTAAGGAAAGAGGCACAACTCAGTGTCATAAATTTCAAAAAGTAGGAGCAAGATAAATGATTCTGAAGCCAAGCCAAAAAGAATGGCAATCCTGATAAGGCTGTCAATCCTGCCTATGCTCCACAAGTATAATACTATATAGTTGATAAAAATATTGAGAATTATCTCTAATACCTTTATAGAGGAAAGGAAATAGACTGAGTAGATGTTCTTATCTCGTCCCATTTTTGAGAGAAGAGGAGTAGAAATGGCTGCGGAAGGGAAATACATGTAACAGAAACATACAATGGAACTGAGAATCAAGAGAGAAGTCACCAGGGTTAAATGGATCAGCAGTCCTACTGTATCCTCCTCCATTGCCTTGGGATGCACTCTTTAACCAGGTAGGGTGACTTCTGGTACAGGAAACTTAACAAAGATTCAGAAATGAGAACACAGTTCTGGTAGCTAAACGAAGGTTATACACAGTCTTGACTGAACTCTTCATGTCTCCCCTCATTTCCTTCCCATACTTCACCATCTCTCAAGCTACAGAAAAAAAGTGCATAGAACTAAAAACATGAGGCCATTAAACTGTAGATGACTCTGGGAGTTAATAAATTACTGAGACTGTATCTGAACAATTAGAAACTCTGGACAAAGCCACTTGAATGCAAGCATGAGAGGACAAATACAAAACAGAAGAAAAATAAAATAAAAATATAAAGAAAGAGATATAGCTTAGAAAAGTCGAAGAATTTGATCTAGAAGAAAATAAGCCCAAAGACAGAACAATTTCCCAGGAGCTATATTCTGTAGGTCATTTGCACTATAGAATAACTTAAGAAATTTTAATTTAATGCCAGAAGAATTCAAAGTAAAATTAAGACAAATTAACTCAGTGAAAGGAAAAGGGGTATTGTAGATGGAAGGAAAAATAAGAGAGCGAAAATAATGCAACACATAACTAATTTGAAATAATTAGTACAACAGGGGAGCAGAGAGGATATGGCCAAAAATTGAAGTGTTGCAGAGGGAAAATGCTTGAGACCATTACATTGAATGTTGATGAAAAAGTCAAAAAGACTAAATGCATCATAGAGAAAATAAGAGGTATGGAGGACAGACAAGATAATTGGATCCCTGAAATAGAAAAACTGAATAGTTTAACAAAGAAATTGTCCAAAGCTATCAAACCAGAAATTTTTATTAATATAAAGAACTGACTCTGAAGTTTAAAGTAGCATGCTGGCTTCTAAGAGAATTTGATATAGAATAGTCAACAATGAGATGTGTATTGATTATGTCCTTGGACTTCAAGGAATAAAATAATATTCTTCAGGCATGTAGGCAAAATTTATATCATTTACCTCCTACAAGAGAATGCTGACAGTATCCAATTTCAAGTACAATAAAGCAATGTCTATAAAATTCCACATGAAATAAAAATGTTACTCAAGAATTACATGCAACCGTGACATAATCCAAATAGAGCATGAACAGACGTTCAAAAACACGAACAATTTTGGTAATATAACACTAGTGAGTTCTTTCTAAAAAGATATTACCAAAATCCAAGCATTTAAAAGATGAAATAAAATTACTCAGAAGTGGAGAAACTGATAAACATCTTGATGAGAACAATGATGACATTTAAATGTACAATAAACAAATGATGATTGTACACATTATGAATATAAAACAATGCATACCTGTGTGTCAGAGGTCCCCAGAACCACCCTGAATCTGGATAATTCTTTGGAAGGACTCACAGGATCCAGCAGCTGCTACAGTCGTGGTTTTGGTTTATTACAGTGAAAGTTACAGAGTAAAATCAACAAAGTGAAAAGGCACCTGGGGTGAAGTCTAGAAGAAACCAGGCACAAGATTCCAGGAGTGCTCTCTCGGTTGAGATGAACAGGATGTGCTTAATTTCCCCAGCAATTGTGTGGCAGGACACGCAAAATGCTGCCAACCAGGGAAGCTCCCTGAACTTGGAGTCCAGGAATTTTATTGAGGGTCAGTCACATAGGCATACAGTGCTTGTGTTACTGGTTTCAGTAACTGATGCTCCAGACCCCCAGAGGAAAAGCAGGTATTCACCATAAATAATATGTTAAGTTTGCGTGCTCCGCTTCGGCGGCCCGGGGTTTCATTGGTTCTGATCCTGAGTGCGGACATGGCACCACTCGTCAGGCCATGCTGAGGTGGCATCCCACATGTAACCCACAACTAAAGTATACAACTATGTACTGAGGGAGATTTGGAGAGAAAAAGCAGAAGAACAAAAGAAAAGATTGGCAACAGTTGTTAGCTCAGGTGCCAATCTTAAAAAAAAAGAAATTTCTTAAAACAAAAAATTTATTTGAAATTTGCATTTTTTCTTTTGTTAACTTCATGTAAAATGAAAGTTAATTTTAATTAAAATAACACTTATAGACTGTTTTCCATCTTTTAAAGTATTCCCATTTATCCTTTTATCTGTGTATATGCTTAGAAAAATATCTGGAAATATGCTCCCCTAATGTTAATGATAATTATTTCTCAGTAGTGTAATGTGGCATGTTTGAAGTTTTTTTCTTTACATATATATATATATATACATCTCTCAGATTAAATAGTGAAGCTATGCTATTTAAAAAAATAAAACCATTAATGTGATATTTTTTTAAAGAAAGGAAGATGAAAGACTGAGGAAATAGTGACTCTCTGAGACTAGTTTAACATATGCAGAGAATAGTGCTTTTATTTTGAAAGGAGTTCAAGCATTATGTAGATAAAAGAAATACACACAAATAAAATAAACATTGTCATTTTTTTCTCCCTGGATTGTTTCTCTTAACACAAGAATTTAATAGAAAACTTTTTCCATGCTGACTTCTATCACATTACTCAATATTCTAGTGCCACTCCCTTCCTTTATTTGGAGAGGCATCTGAATTTTAGTGGGAGTGTAGCTTTTTCCCTTATTGACCAGAGTTGGGAATGTAGAGAGAAACCATTGGTCATTGAAGTTGAAGAACAATCAGAGAATAAGAAAAAAATTAGTGTTTTTAAATATCACAATGATTAAGTAATATTAATTATTTATACTCCTAAATAAACAGAAATGGGCCTACTATGACAAATACAAATATATATCACTGGGGGCTAAGGAAAATTTTATGGAGAAAGATATGTGAGACATTTGTAGTAGTCAAAATAGGGGAACTCTAGAATGGCTGGAAGAGGAACTTAGCAGACCCTTTTCCCAAAGAAACAACCTTTTATCTGGTGAAAATTATTAAAACACACACACAACCATCTAACATCTCTGAAAATTGTTTTAAGGACATACAACAACTGGAGAAACTTTATTTAAGAGATCTAATAAATCTCACTAAGAAAAATGAGAGCTATGGCATTTAAACAATCTGCTCCCGTCTCCTACCCAACCCCTGCTCCTTGTTATGGAAGCTTTATTCTGAGTGGATGCCAGTTACCTAGGGCTACAGTTTTACCTCAACAGGGGCAGACTACTGGTGTCTCTCAACTCACCTCAGTTCCATGTTGCAGAAGCAGTATTTCTAGGGGGCACAGCCAAGAATAGGGCTTACTTCTCCTACGCAATTCCTATTCATAGGCATAAGCTCTATCCCAGATATGGCATGTCAAGAATATTGAGGCTCTAAGTGTCCCCATCCCAGCTTATTCAAATGTTCCATGTTGGGAGGGGCAAGCTGGGAAGACCAGAGTCTACCATCTTCCCCTAGTGCCCACTCATAGAATGGGAGTATCATTCAGGGAGAAGTGGTACATTGTTTCTGCACACATCTGGGTGCATTGCCACAGAGGTTCTGCCCAGGAGTAGACTGTGGGCTGTAAGGATGGAGAGCTCTACAACTCTGACTATTTGGAGCAGAGCTTAGCGAAGTTCATGGCTAAAGGGCTTTTGAAGACAATGGAGATCTTGATGACTAGCAATTCTGAAAGGACAGGTAGCTCTATAATACTAGTAGCAATGAGCAAAATAGCAGACCAGCCAGAAGTTTAAGAGAGAGAATCAGGGACAGAGAAAGCCATGAAGGGCCATTCTGGGATCACACTCATCCCTGGGGCTCTGGATGGTTGTGTACATTTGCTAGACTACGCTCACTCAGGGCTAATTAGAATAAGATTTGGGGCAGATCTGAAAGCATTCCCAAGCCACACCCATACCCATCAGCAAGGGGGAAGAGCCTATTGGCTCAAGGGGCTTAAGCACAACCTGTCAACACTGACTGAACAATAAGCTACTTTATCCAGGGTGTACTTCTAGGAAACCAGGCTTAAAAATAAAACCACGTTTATCCTTGATGGTCTGGAAAACTGTGCATATTCCAAGGCTGCACATGCTCGGGAGTGACAAGAAGGGCAACTTCTGAGTACTAATCTCTGGCTAAACATGAGGCAAAATCTTAAACTCTCTGAACTGTGAAATTGGCCTCCAAGTCACACAGATCCAACAGATAAAGGGTAAAAATTAACTGACTAAGGGAACTTAAGCATAATATTTGACCAATAATTGGCCTATACAGACCCAGGGACAGCATCTAGAAAGGCAGACTAAAAGATAAAACGAGCAAAAATTATCTGAGCAAGGACATCAGAGCCTTCACACTGCTGGGAAAATACAAGTGATAGAATTCATTCAGCCAAGTCATTAAACAAATAAACAAATGAAGAAACAAGCAACAAGAACTAGCCCTGGTGTAGTGGTGGTGTGTGGGGGTAGCAGTACCCAGATTTGCAACAATCTATTCTCTAAAATGTCCAGTTTTCAAAAAAAAATTATTAAACATGCAAAGAAACAGGAAAGTGTGACCCATACACAGTAATAAATACAGGCAATAGAAACTGACCTTGAGGGACCCCAGATGTTGAACTTAGCAAAGACTACATAGAAGCTGTTATTAATATGTTAAAAGAACTAAGGAAACTATACTTAAAGAATTAAAGGAAAATAAGATAATAATGATTCATCACATAGAGAATATTAATAAAGAGATAAAAATATAAATATAAATAAATATAAATTTATATTTCAACTTTTCAACTCCAAAATTTGCATTTGGAGATTTCATATATATATAATTTTGGAGTTGAAAGGTGCAATAACCTAAACAAAAAATTCACTGGAGGGGCTAAACAATAGGTTTGAATTGGCTGAAGAAAGAATCATCAAACTTGAAGATAGATCAAAAGACATTATGCAATCTGAATAGAAGAAAGAAAAATGAATGAAGATAAATGAACAGAGTGCCAGCGACATGTGAGGCACCATTAAGTGTACTGACATATGTATGATGGGAGTACTGGATGGAATGGAGAAAGAGAAAGGGACAGAAAAAATATTCAAAGAACTAGTGATGGAAAATTTCCCAAATTTGATGAAAAACACTAGTCTACACACCAAACAAGCTCAATGAATTCTGAGTAGAAGAAATACAAAGAGGTTCACATCTAGACCCACTATAAAAAAATGTTGAAAGCCAAAGATAACAAGAAAAATCTTGTAAGCAGCAAGAGAAAAATGACTCTTGATGTACGAGGGCACCACAATAAGATTAACAACTGATGTCTTTTTAGAAACAGGGAGGCCAAAGGCAGTGAGACAACATCCAAAGTGCTGAAAGAAATATAACTTTCAGCCAAGAATCCTATATCCAACAAAGCTATCTTTCAAGTGAAGGTGAAATGAAAACATTCCCAGGTAAACAAAAACAGGGAATTCATTGCTAGTATCCCTGTTTAATAAGAACTACTAAAAGAAGTGCTTCAAGATGAAAGGAAGTGATAGCAGATAGTAATTTGAATCTATGTGAAAAAACAGAGATCCAGGAAAGGTAATTATGTAGGTGATGATAAAAGACAGTGTAATTACACATTTCTTTTTCTTTCTTCTTTTAACTGATTTAAAAAACAATTGCATAAACCAATATCTATAAAATTATATTGTGGGGCCTATAACATATAGAATTGTAATATATTTGACAATAAAACACAAATGAATGAAGCTATATTGGAGAAAGGAAATGACACCAGATGGTAACTCAAATCCACAAGAAGAAATGAAGAGAAACAGAGATGGTAAATAATAAGCTTAATTAAAACAAAAAGCTTCTATAAATATATTTGAGCTCTCCTTTCTTCTCTCTGCTTCTTAAAAAGACATAAGTCCTTATAAAGCAATTATTATAACAACATATCATTGAGTTTTTAACACAGAGACACAATGTGAATAACAATAATAACACAAAATAAGGAGGAAGGGAAGAGAGAAGATATATAAGAGTAAAGATTCTATATCCTACTGGAATTAAGTTAGTATAAATATGAATCAGGTTTTGATAAATTGAGATGCATGTTGTAAACCCTAGAGCAACCACTAAGAAAGTAGCTCAAAAGATAAGTTAAGAATCATTAAAGGAATGAAAATAGTATGCTAGGAAATATTCCGTTAAGACAAAAGGAGGTAATAAAGGAGGAAAAGAGGAATAAAATAGGGAGACTGTCTAAGTACCATTATGTGAGCATCCTGTGATCTGGCCTCTCAATTCTCAATATTCCCATAGATTTTAGACTGAATAACTTTCCTTATTTAAACTCATTTTTCCCCTCAACTTAGCTTTCTATTCATGGTACTCCTTCTGTTTGAAATCTTTTAAGCCAATTAATATGATTCCTGGAACAGGTTTTACTTCAGCTGATTCCTATATTAAATTTTCTCCTTCATCACACTCCCCTTAAAGATATTAGGTTGATAATAGACAGAACACACTCAGAGAGATGCACACGAAGGTACACATTGAGAGGCACACTTTATTTTGTACCATTAGCTGTTTAACTACATACTCATTTGATATTTGTTCTCTGATACTACCAATATTGACATAAAGATGCATTCATTTATACATATGTTCTGGTGCCACACATATCCAGAGGGATAAAAGTGACAACTAATTTTGGAATGTATTTAAGTTGAACATATCAAAACAACCATTTCATGGCTCACTGAGTACCTTATCTCTTATCTTGTAAGTACCTATATCTTATCTTATATCTCTTAAAAAGGAGAATATAGATATTGTAGCCGCCCCTGGCACAGGAAGGGTTAATAATGACTGGAAAAAAACTTGCCAACAAACTGTGACCCAGCGGTGAGAAGGCCGGTTAGCCAATGACGGGTAAGACCCCGAGGGGGGGCAACCTAAGACAGGTGGCAGCTGCCCGGGGGCACAGATGGAGAAACGATATCGATATCGGGAGCAGGAGGGACCGTTGCCTAAGAGACCTTGCCTGCTCCGAGATAAAAATATACGACCACAGCAACAACATGATAATATCAAAACAGACGCCGAGGGAGGGCTTCTTGAGAAATCACTAAGAATTCTTGGCAGTCGCTAATTATTTCATCCAGAACACCTGTGTATGTCTAACAGCTGTAAGCTATGTATATATTGAAACGCTGGTTACAATAAACTCAGAGTGGCCATCAGCCCTCTCCGCATCTATCCTGATGTGTACATTGGATTGCGACACCGACAGATATATATATATGTGAGTGTGTGTGTGTGAGTGTGTATAATAGAAGGTATAGTGAGTGTGTATAGTAGAAGTGTGTATAGTAGAGGTGTATAGTAGTAGTGATTAACTATATTCATAGTTATACAAACATATAAAGCATTGTGCATATTCATATATAACAATATATTATTTAGGAACGTATGTATTATCTATGTTTGTATAATTTTTTATGTTAATAAATATACAACTTTAAATAATTGCCATGTATGTATAGTGCACATGCTCAGACTTACACACTCACACACATAGTCACAAGAATATCATACTCTACCATGAAACATACATAGGCTTTGGTGCTTAGAAACAAGGATGTGCTCCTAGCATAGCTCTCTGACAATTTGGCAGAATGTTTAAGTATATAGGCATGAGAATCCGACTGCCTGCCTTCAACTCCCAACTCTGCCGTTTGTTAACTGTGTGACCTGGTATCTATAAAATATAATAATAATATTATCTTCTTCATAGTGTTCTTGTAAGGATTCAATGTTTTCTTAATGCATGTAAAGACTCAGAAAGCACCAGGCAAATAGTAAGTACTCAATAAATTTTAGCTTTCATTATCGATATTCTTTTGATTCTGCTCTTCCAGGAGATAAAATAGTTTCTTTCACATCTGGAGCATTTGTTGAATTTAGATTATATTTCCCATCTTAGAACAGATCTTCATAATATGTCTTTTATTGTGATAGTGTCTACAACTGTCACACCGTTATCTGTAATCCTCTTAGAGTTTGCAAATTGTAATGCACAGCTATTAGCATGTCATGAGTATTTCCAAGGTGATGGTTGCTTCCCAGGAATGAGCAGGTGTATTTAAATTGCTTTTCATGGACCTTTTGTGTGTTGTATAAATAGGGTAGGGGTATGAGGATGACACAGACTATTCTGAGTACCTTCCATACGGTCTGTCTGGTCTCTCCCTATTCTGATTCCTCTTATACATGAGGGCAGAAGATATTTGTCTCTTTTGTTCACTGTTATGTCCTCAACACCTAGAAGAGTGTCTGGTACTCAGTATCACAAATGAATGCACCGTAGTACCTCATAATCTAAAACCATTCACTTACTTCCCAGTATCTACCAAAGTCCATTGATTTTATTCCAATTTCAAACAACCTTTATATAACTACTTCTCTAAATATGCTTCATGCTTCTGTTAAATTGAATAGTTTGTTATTATCTGAGCACTCCCATTGATTCTATCCTTTAGGTGTAGAAATGTTCTTTTATCTACCTGTCAAGTCTGATGCCATCATTTCTTTCATTACAAACCCCACCCATCTACTAAGACCATATCAGACTCTACCCCGTCTGCTCTACTCACCTGCATGCCATATCCTCTGTCTCCAGAATGCCCCTGGCTTTGTTGATATATCTGTCCTGTGTCATTTAACCACTTTTATGTTCTAGTACAGTTATTTGTGTATGCCACATCTCCCTTAAGAACAGGGACCTTATCTGTTTTACTTTCAAACCCTCCCTAGTATGTTTAGGTAGTTAGCAACTATTTGGCAACAGCAAATATTTAATGAAGACCTACTCAGTGCCAGATACTGGGCCCAGTGACAAGCTAGCTTCATAGGAATGTGAGTTATATTCTCTTCCTATGGTCTCTAAAAATATTTGCTAAATGAATAATTAACCAAATTCACATGTTGAGCAGCATAGTGTTGCAGAACAGGCCCTGGACTTGGTAGTAGATATCCTGGGTTAAAATCCAGGCTGTGTGACTTTCAACAATAACATCCCCCCTGCCCCAGGAGCCTTGGTTTTCTGTTTGAAAGTAGGAAGAATAGACCCACATTATAACATTAAGTGAGCCAACATAATGGGGTCAGAGGCGGTTGGGGGCTCCTAACCAAAGCGCTTGGACTGGAGAAGGTATCAAATAAGCGTGAGTTTCTTCCTTCCTTAGAGGTGTGCTATTTGAATAAAAGTAAAATGACTGGTTCTCAGGGTGTCATTAGCTTTTCGTTGTTTCTTTTCTAGCTCTAGCTTTATCAGTCTTCTCTGAATGGGCCAAGCAAACTCTTACTGTGCCTGGGCACTAGGGATGTTATGGGACCAGGCTGTGCTGCTGCTCTTTCCTCCTTCCAGAAGCTCTCTGGCAAATATCCATTTGTTTGCTGTGTTGATTATAAACTACTGCTTTCCTCCCGTTCTTCATGAAATACTTACGGGAGTCTGATTTTTGTTTAACGTATTTTTGTTTTATCTATGGCATATGGAATTACAATTTCTACTACTTGTAGGGGCATTTTCACTTTTGCAAAATGCCTTCGCATCCACTATTTCATTTGGCACCTTTGACAAGTCTGTGAGCATGGTAGGGAAGGGACCAATGACATATATCTTTTGCAAAGAGGGAATAGAACCTCAGAGTTTAAGTGGTCTGCTCAAGGTCACATAGCTTAAAGTGTCAACAATGGAAGTCTATCAAACACAAGTCACCGGGCCACAAAATTAGTGTCCTCTCCACTCTACTCTACTTACCCTGGAAGAAAAGGGAAACTCTGATATCCTTATCCTAACCTCTCCTCCATTCTTCTTTGCAGAGGCATCCATCTTGAGCTACGATGGCAGCATGTACATGAAGATCATCATGCCCATGGTCATGCACACCGAGGCAGAGGATGTATCCTTCCGCTTCATGTCCCAGCGAGCTTATGGGCTGCTGGTGGCTACTACCTCCAGGGACTCTGCTGACACCCTGCGTTTGGAGCTGGATGGGGGGCGTGTCAAGCTCATGGTTAACCTAGGTATCGTATGAAGTACCCTCTGCCACTCTGTTTGGGCTTGTCTTCCCTTTCTTTTCTGATTTTCATTGGTTTGATTGAATTCTTTGTTTGTTTCTTGAAAGTTAGCTGCTCACCTCTTGTTTGATAGACCAAGGACAAAACCCAACAGCAACAAACACCTTCTCCTTGTTTCTGCATGAGGTTTTGATGTCAATTTCTGGTTTCTGACAGTGGTGGTTTCTTTACTAGATTATTTGTTTTCTAAGTTTCCTTTCTTGGTTTTTTGGAACCGTTTAGCTTTGTGTAAAACACGCTACTTTGGTCCATCTTTTGATCAATCACATTCCCATTAAGTCCAATTCCTTGGTCACCACTCAAAACAGTCAAAGCTGAGGGTAGGGATAGGGTAAGAAATGGAGGCAAAATGGGAGGTTGGGATTGGAGAGAGCTAAGCTTTGTGAGTAGGATGAGAAATACATTGTTTCTAGCTCCACAATGACTATTTAAATGGGGAATTCTGGTGGCCTTGATGACACTGGTATCTCCTCTTACTTTCTCCTAGTAGAGAAACAAAGTCAGATTGTTTTTGTTGTCCCATTGGAGAAATAATTCTATAAGTTTAGAGTGTCTGACATGTGGAAGGAATACATGGCTCCTAATACATATCCCCGTCTTCCTTCCTGTCTTTCTGACCCATCATTCAGCACCCTTTTCTATAAAGATGATTACATCACACTGCTACTCACCAATTACTCTGTTCTCCTCATATAATACATATACATATTTCCTTAGTATTGAAAAATTAACACAATTTCAAATTTGTAGCTGTATTGGGATAGGATCTGCCCTTCCACTGTAATTACCTGTACTAGATACTTTGGAAATTCCCTGCTTATGGCCTCACATTCTCTCCTGCTACTGACCATCTTGACCGGATTCTAATTGACCTTCTATGGAGAATGGGGACCTCTTGGTTTTCAGAAGGAAAAAAAAAACAACTTCTATTTCTGCTGATTCTGCTCAGTAGAAAGTCAGTGCCCTGTGTTGACAGGATTAGTGATATAGCTGAGTCCATACTTTCTAAGCCTATGATGTGTTCCGGTATGTAGAATAAGTTTGGGTACAAAACTCCTTTATAAAGATGTCAGTGGGATGGCTTGTCAGAGGTGTAGAGAAGACATGATGGACAAATGTACCAGATGCAAGACCATATAAAATCCTACATGGCCTGGTGGGACTGTGGGATTTGGAATCCAGACCAGTCTTATCTGTGTCAGGTGAACTTGTCACACTTGAAAATTGCCTGCACTACAATCCTAAAAACCTCTAGGAAACAGAAGACTGTTTTGAGCAGTGGCTTGTTTAGTTATGTCTTTTTTTCCTTCCAATCTGCAGCTTTTACGATACTCTGTCATTTTTCTTGTCCAACCTCATTTGATCTCTATTGTCAGTGTGTCTCTTGGTTTTTTTTTTGTTTGATTGTGTATGTGTGTGTTTGGTTATTTTGGGTTGTGTTTTTCTGTTTTGCTGGATCTTTGTTTGTGTTCTTGAGTTTCCGATCGTCCCCACCATCAGCCATGGTATATCAAAAGATGGTATTCAACCCTTCAAAGGCCCAAAGCCTGCGGCCCGCATAGCAAACAGCCTTGAGAACAGAGCGTACTGAGCAGCCTGCAGGGGCTGGCGTACCCCTGTCCCTCTCACCTTCTCTTCCCTACGCCATCCTTCCCACCTTAAACAAATCAACAGAAGAGTATATACCTAAAACCAAAACCAGTAGCTGATTGTCTGTTTTTCAGAAAAACAGCAGAAAAAATATAAAAGTAAAAAACCCCTAAAACCAAACCAAAACAAACATAACCTCCTAACTAGCTCACAGAAAAAGAAGATGAAGACTTTTTTTTTTAACTCTGTGTCTGTTTCAAAATAGGAGAGAGCCATAGATATAAGGATGATTCAGCCCTGTGGGCCCTGGGGAAATGCACACTGTCTTTAAACAGACAACTTTTTTTTTCTGTTTTAGATGTTGTTTTGTAAAGATTAGAAAGCTAACTGTGACAGGTCTCACATCTTAGAAGGAAAAACAGGGGGTGGGGGGAGATAAAAGGGAATTAAGAAAGAAATGGACAGATTCTTTCCTTGTCTCTTACACACACACACATGCACACACACACAGAGACACACACACACACAACACAGAGTTAATCATAGATCCCATGTATATTCCTGGAAGCATTGTTCTTCTATTTTAAACTCTTGCTTGTCCAAAAGACTCTGCTTTTGCCTCTTGGCTCCTTTTGGCACACAATCAGTCTAGCTCCTCTGAAGTTGAGACATCTTAGGCAAAAGAGAGCTAGCCCCTCCCTGGAGAGCACTGTGCTTCTCCAGAAGCAATAGTGACTTCTTTTTTCCCTAAAGGGTATCGTTCCCTGCAATTACTGGTTTGAATTTATTTAACTTTCTTTCAAACCTAACGTGGAAAACTGAACTTAAATTCTTTCTACATGTGTATACACAACTCTTCATATTCAAGTTTGTTTGAAGGTGGTCCTTCGACCTCCTCCCCAAAATAGACCCCTTCATAAATCTTTCTCCTTGTCATGAGTTCGTGTTTCCCTTTTCGTGGTTATAGAAGAAAACATCTCCAAGCAGAGTTTGCATTCACGTGCATTCTCCAGGAACTAATTTCAAGTGATCATTTTGTTCCCTCACTCTTTTGAAGTGGTGTCTCTTTTCTAGCACAGGCACAAATGATATTCCAATTTATTTCAAATTGGTCACACGTATAAGCTCATGATATAAAAGTGTAGTGTATATTTCTTTGATGTAATGTGTCTCCTCAATATCAGGGAGACTATAATTTTCTGGGGGCCTTGTTTTCTGAAGATAACCAGCTGTGGTAATAGCAGGCATGAAAAATGTCCAGCGACACACAGTACATTTTTAAACGTTATGAGGTTTCCTATTGACCAATCATATTTTGATCTCAGAATTAAAAGATACAATAATAATATTTTTATGATGTCAGTATATTCAAAGATTTTTTAAAAACTTGTATTATTTGAACCTCACAATAACTTTGTGAGATAAATCAAGAAAGTGTTTTTATGCTTATTTTTACAGATGTTAAACTGAGTCACATATGACTTTGCAAAGCTGACATAGAAAGTTGGTGGCAGAGCTTAGACTAGAATCCATATTTCTAAACCGCTAGATCAGCACAGGTTATCTGTTACCTCCACAGATCAATACTGTGGATCAATGATGTGACAGTCTTAATGACTTCTAAATGCTTTCCTGATGGTCACCTTTTAAACATGCACAGAGGGAGTCTTCTCTTTCCTTAGCGCCTGGTTTAAATTGAACGGTACAGTGGAAAAGTCGATCAATATTAGGACAGTCCCGTTCGTGGTCATAAGAATCCTCAGCAGTTCAGGCAGCCCTTCCTTGCTGGTGGGGGCTTGTAGGGAGTGTCACGCAGTTTGGCTAATTGCATTAAAATTTTCCAGATGTTCTCACTCTGGAAACATGGACTTGCTGACTACTGTTTACTCTATGCATCCCTGAAGACACACAACTCCTAGAAACATTCATCTCTTCCATGCTCAACTCAAAGTTCATCAATATGAAAAACAATTTCCCCTCACTTACTAAAATAAAACAAAAAACTAAATTAAACAAAATGAGCAGCATACACACACACACACACACCCCTCAAACGTCATACCAAGGCTAAGGCAGAGAGAGAACTTTGGCTGCTGCTGAAGATAACTCTGAGGGAAATTATTTTCCCCTGATTCATTTTTCATTAAAAAATACATTCTCACTATCAAGATCACCCTCTCAGAGCCTATGAACAAGGGTCTGGGGTAGATTTTTCTCCTCAAACCACTTATTCTTCAGGTCAAGTAGCAAAATAATTCTTCATTTCCTGACTTAACATTACCATTTGTTTGCTATCCTGAAAACTCCAAGTCCTCACATTGGTTTAAAGACACCGTTCAGTTCACGGAACACTTTGCATGAACCTAGAACCCAGACGAGCCCAACCTCATACCTCTCCCTAAATCAGGCCCTTGTCTAAGAAGAGAATCCTCAGCAGCACAGAAACCAAAGAAGAAAACCACTCCTTGCTTACCCTTCTTGGGTCTGTTGCTTTAGGCTCAATCTTTCACTTTCCCTCTCCCTTAAATTATTCCCATATGTCTGTTTCCCCTCTCTTTCATCAGGAAGGGGTATTTCTCCAGCTTTGTGTGATAGTAGGTGCAACCAGTGGCTGAAGCCCCACCCTTCTTCCCTACCTGCCCTCCCCCTTCCTGGTCCTCACCAGGGGCATGGCCTCCTCTGTCTGGTGATCGTACCAGTTGCTCCAGGGCTGTTTGCTCCCACTTTTCTGTTGCGGTTGACGACACATGACAAACCTAACCGCACGAAACCAAACCCAGATTTTTCTCAAGAGATGTTTCTTTTGGGGAACAAATAAGCCTCCTGCCTCCTTCCTCAGAATGATTGGGTGTTCTAAATTGCTCCTATCTGGATTTCACATAGTTTAATTCTGGCCTGTCGGTTGCCACTGGTTCCTGTTGTATGTGCTCACTTAAAATGATTTACTTTGAGAAATTCAAATGGTGGCATTATCCTCAACAAGTCCTCCAAAACTACTGAGTCGACCACAGGCAGAAGAAGAGCAGTTTCTAATGGTATATTTTTCTGTAACTTTCTTCCTTGTCTTTATCATTTTACTTCTAACTTTTAAAGTCTGGCTTTAAACAAATTTTTATTGCAATTTCCACCATCATAAACCAAACTTGGGTTCAGGTGGGCAGCTTGGTAACAATTAGCCTGACATATTTCTCTAACCATTCTGCCCAATCCTCGACTAGCACCCACTGACTCTACCTTTATGCTGTGTGACTATGACTCTAAACGGATACTAATAAAAAGATGGACACTCTGATCTCTGGCACAGAATACCTTGTCTGGTTACCAACACTGGAAAATTAGCCACTCTTTTTTCCTTCTCTTTCTCATTTAAAAAAAAAATTAAAACAAAGAATTTTCTTTTCTCAAGATGCAGAATCACAGAGTGAAGTAGGTAGGATGTCAAAGGTGCCCGAGACCTCCTCCCCATGTAGTTGTCTCGCCTTCTCCTTGAATGCTGTAGGCACTTGATTCAGTCTGAGCATTCAGGCAGGAAGACAGAGATGGGCTTCATGAGTGGGTTGGTCTGGGAGCCTTTGAAACAAGAGCAGAGAACCCAGTCAATTGCGATAACATCGTACAACTCCTTTCACCCTACACCTGACCCCACCTCTCTAAAATCTGGGATGGGTGTTTGTGCGGTTAGCTGTTTGCAAGTGGCCATTTTATGACAGGAAATGACCAGGTAGTGTTAACCCTTTCCTTACCTTTAAAGATAATGGCAAATCTGCCTGTGCAAATTTCTATAGCATTTGGGGCCCAACCTAAGGAGAGGGTGGAGGGAGTTCATTTTTAGAAAAAGAGAAAGGGTTAAATACTGCCCTGAGAAGCTTCATGGACAGATGTTTTTAAATGATACAATGTGTCAGACTGGTAATATATTTTTGAAATACTAATACAAAAATGTGTTAATGCTACTTTTAAAGATAAATTTTAAGAAAATCAATTGTAGAGGGAAATAGAATATAACCTGAATTGGGTGGGAAAATTTTTGCATAATTTTCCAAGTTTAACAAAATCAATATTTCAAAATCCAGGTTTGAAATACTTTACATAAATGAATTGGTTTTGGGGGAAAAAAAGAAGCATACTTGGTGTCTATTGTGGATATATATGTATACCAGTATATATCTCTATACATATGTGTATATATATATGTGTGTGTGTGTATATATATATGTATCCAACTTTACTAAATAATATACTGTACATATACACCCACCCCTAAACTTGTGCATACTATATATATATAAAATGGCCACATTTCTTGCGTGTGTCTGTCCCCGGAAGGGTGGACTGATTGTTTTTGGATGTCTGCAGCTGTTACCTTGAAGGATGCAATTTCATCTTTCATTTATTTTTCCCCATCTAGACTGTATCAGGATAAACTGTAACTCCAGTAAGTTTTCCCTCAAGTTTCATTTTGTTCTTAAAAAAAGAAAAGAAAAACTGACTTTATTTTGTTTACTGTTTTATGAGCTGTTTTTTATTTGAATTATTTTATTTTTTGACTGTGGAGTTGGGGGGTACTGGGGTTGACAGGATGAAGGGCTGGGATGATGGTAACAGGCTGAGTGTGGCCCGGGGTGTGGTTTCTGAATTGGGGTGGGTCCTCTCTTCTTTCCTTGCATTTGCTCTATATGTGGAAAAGGAGGAAAGGGCATCTGGATAATGAAACAACTTGAAAATGAATTGAAAGAGTAATTTCTTGTCTTAGGGAGATAACCCTCAGGGGTCGACAAAAAGCATTAGAACAACCAGAATGCACTTCTCCACTACCAAAGGCTTCAGAAGCTTCAGAAAATAAAAACAAAGTTCATGGCCCGGAAGGTGGCTGCCAACTCTGACATTTCTTTCCTGGCATTTTATCACTGTAGGATTTTTTTTCAGGAGGATGGGCAAATCATTGTTCTTGGTGATAATGCAACATTTTAAGCAAAGACTTGAGACACATTCTTATTCTTCTGAATGAAGAATTCTGGCTTATTATTTTTACCTTATCCCACTCAAATATTCTAATTCTTGAAGAAGGGTCTTAATGAGGAACAGGCTGGATATTACTTACGGATTTCTTCCTCTGCCTCAGAAATGAACACTAACTGGAGTCATGAGGTAGGGGAATAGGAAAGGAAAGAGGAAGGATGGGCATGAGGGAAAGAATAGGCCTAGATGATAAAAGGAAGAAAAGAAGAAATATACTTTGAGTCTTATAGCATATTAGATTAGTTAAGGTAATTAAATAACTAACTAGGGTAATAAGTCAGGGTAATTACCTGTAACAAACAATCCCAACATTTCAATGGCTCAACAAAAGAAAGATTTATTTCTTGTTCAGGCAAAGTCCAATGCCAAATGGGCAGCTCTCCTTGTCAGCTTTCTTCAAAGAAGTAATTTAGGCATCTAGGATTCTTCCATGAGCTGAGTTCAGCACCTTGGAGTTCTTCACGTCTAGCTGTATCCATAGGGAAGAGAGAGAGAGCGAGCTTGAATGGTTATCCAGTGTGTTTTATTGCCTTGCCTGGAAGTGACATACCTCACTTCTACATACATTTTGTCAGACATGACTCCATCCTAAATGCAAAGGAAGCTGAGAAATATAGTCTTCTTGTGGACCCAGGAAGACAAAATTGGGTTAGTTGAGCATCTAATTCACATAATTCTCAGTATTATCTCCTCATTTTTTGCTTCTTTCCTCACTAGGGTTTTCTGTAGGAACAAACTCAGAAAAGGAAATAATCCAAGTACATTTCACTTACTTACTCCATCATGTTAAATATTTTACAAGTGCTAACTAGTTTTACCTTTTTTCTTGGGAGATATATTATCAGGATAACAAACTAATAAAGACCAAATCTACTTTTTGGGGGTAAATGTTCCATATAAATTAGCAACAACAAAAAAGAAATGTAAACAATCGGTATAAACAACCGCTTCCCAAAGTAGACTGCTTTATGTTTGTCTTGGCGTCACTCTCAGTTAATTTAAGCAATGTCCTATTTTGCTGTGTTGAAACATTTCT
Source organism: Equus przewalskii (assembly GCF_037783145.1). Lineage (NCBI taxonomy): Eukaryota > Metazoa > Chordata > Mammalia > Perissodactyla > Equidae > Equus > Equus przewalskii. The sequence continues at coordinate 23,433,648 of NC_091855.1, forward strand.
AATTAGCCAGAAATTTCTCATGATATTTAGATCATTAAAAACCTCACTGAAGCATCCTCTTTCTCTAAAGACTGGTGTTTTCTCTTTCTTTAAGCAGCTTTATTGAGGTCTAATTTCCATACCACAAAATTCATCCATTGTAGGCCTACAATTCAATGATTTTTATTAAATTTATAGAGTTGTCTAAACATCACCACAATGCATTTTAGAACATTTCCATCACCCCTAAAATCTCCCTCATGTCCATTTGCAGTTAATCTTTGCTTCTATCCTTAGCCCTAAGTAACTACTGATCTGCTATTGTCTCTATAAATTTGCCTTTTCTGAACATTTCATAGAAATGGAATCATGTAATATGTGGTCATTTGTGTCTGGCTTCTTAAAAAAAATGTATAGCATAACTATGGAAAGCCTTTTCTTTTTCTTTTACATTAGTTTCCAGAAAGAAATAAGGTGGAAGCTGAGCATGGAGGTGGAAATCCTCAGCCAAAGTTGAATCTGGCATCTTCTGGCTTCAGAGACTTATTTCCAGAACAGAGAACTGAGGGATTTATTGGATCATTATATCAGGATTTGCTTTTTGAGCATTATCCATACTTTATCTTGTAACTAATTTCACATATTCTGTCTGATCAGCCATGGAAAGTTATTATAAGACAAGTTCCAGAATTCTTCCCCCTGGGAAGACAGTGACTCTCCTCCAGGGCACAGATGCCAGCAGGTTTTCTAAACCTGGTAAAAGATTCTCCATTCAGAGCCACCAAAAGCAGCATTGAGAGGAAATGTGTCAGCAAAGATGTGTTCCCAACTTTTATTACAGTATAGAAAAAGTATAACTGGTTTTAATTCAATATTTAGGTAAAGAGCAAAAATTGGATTTTGGAAATCAACTTTGAATTCTCATGATAAATCTTTAACATACTAAGGAAGTTAATTTTGGCAAGAGCACCAGAGAAAGAATATACAGTGGCCAGTAATTGAGCAGTGGTTGAAAAGAAATAAAACGAAACAAAATAAAACAAAACGTGAGTCCTTTAAACTAATCTAAGACCTTCAGTACTCAGGTATGTAGACATGTACCCAGGGCAATGTAGAGCCTCAAAGTAAATGTTATACATTTTCTTGAAGTCAATTTTAATTGTTGATTTGGAGTAAAAACTTGAATCAAAACCAAAGTGATATATTATGAAGAAGAATGGAAATAAGCGTGAATGTTTAATTTATGAATCTTATTCTTATGTTTTACAAAAAAATTAATAAGAATTTAAAGACATCATTTTTATTGTGTGTCTTCTCTAATCCATCGCTGGCATTATTGGCACTTGGGTGGAAAAGTCTGAGAAGACTATGCAACTAAATTAGGAGAGAAAATAGGTACTGGTAATTAGGACTTCTAAACCCCTCTTCTCATGGAAGAAGGATGTCAGAGTTCATAGTTCAACCTGTTATAGAATCTCATGTTGTTTCTGTAATGTGTGCACATCCTCCTCTTACCCAGCTTCTCATTGTGAGAGTACAAGAAATAAGACTGGTGCAGCCTGAGTTTGAGAGGGAGAAGGTTTTCCTCTTGCCCTCTCAGCCTTGTCTCCAGCTGTCATTTCAGTAGAAGTCATAGGGTGCAATTGCTCGGGTTTCAAAACAGACCTTCTTTTTTCCCTTTAAGGGACATAGAGAATTAAGCTTTAGCCAACTTTGAATGTAAGTCATGAACTTGTCCAGTAATTCTGTTTTAGAATGCTTGTCTTCTAGAAAGTCAGGCAGGCAAAATACTGAATGACATCATCTATTTTTTTACTTGTTTATCTGCTACAAAATGTTGTTTGTTTGGGGCAATGGCTGTTTCTAAGGGTTTGTGTGACATTCTTTTTACTGGAGAGAAGAGCATGAAAAGAAGGATGATCTCCAAGAGTAAAGAGAAAGCTTCTAGCCATGATAGAGGGCAGTGATCTTGAGACAAAAGCTACTTCCTTTTGGCTTTGCTGGCCAGCCCTTCTATCAATGATTGCAGCCCAGCTCCCTGCTGAGTGTTTCCAAGAAGCAGAAATAATTTTCTAATCAGCTTCTCTGGCTTTCTCCCTTTCTTACCTTCTCTTTTTCAATACTTTGTCTTTTTCCATAGTATCTATGATATATATATCGTTGCTCATTCCAAATCTTTCTACCCCTAATTTCCAAATCCTCCAAGAGTATCACACCATAAATTCTTCTCTGGCTATTATCACCAAACATATTAGAGAGTGTGCAAATCAAGGTCTTTGGTTGAATGGGGGACATTACTGGGTTTGATTCATCTTGCAGGAATATTTAAAAATTTATAATAAGAAAATTTCCAGCTTAGAACTTACTTTTAAAGTACAAAAGAGCAACAGAGTTAGCAGTCATCATGGTGAATCCAACTCCAGGGTGACCTGAAGAACTACTAGAGAAAACAGAGCTGCTTTCTGGAGAATTACTGGAGGCCATCACCTGTTCCTAGGGTTCCAGTTTTGCGAGGCTGGCAGTAGCCTAAGAGGATGCAGTTCTGAAAATAGGTATAAACTTCTTGTCGGTCTCATGGGTGTTTGCTCAAATGAAAGTCTATAAAATGGTTTGTTGTCTTTTACCCTGTCTGATTGTGACTCCGCCCTACGATTTCCTTGCCCCTACTTCATTCTATCCCTTTCAAGCTGTGTGCAGTATGACTTGAATGAATACAATGAACTCATAGTAATTAAATATGAGTAAGAATGAATGAATATAGTGAACACATATTCATGGATATCAATTTCCCCTTTCTTTCAATCTTTGCCTCTTCTCAGAAGCTAATTCCTCTGTGTGTCGCCATTTTCTCAATCTTTCTAAAATAGGGGTATATGTTTCTCATGGAAATTGTGTTTGAGTATATGCCTGGTTATTAGGTATATGCAGAATGGCCCCCCTAATCACTTTGAACCTGAAGTCTTATTAATTTATCTGTAATGAGATTCATTTTTTCTTCTTAGACATAGAGGGGAAAAGACATAGAATGCCATACAAATATATGCTGACCTTAAAACACTCAAACTCCACAATGCATTTATTTGTGTCAGAGAACAGCTTTGGTAGTCTCGTCCACTTCCGATAGACTCTCTTGTCTTGGAAGCATCATAGAGATGAATGATAATATGGGAGCTGTATGAAAATAACATCACCAAGATATGTGTCCAAATCCTACCTCCAAAGGCTACTAGTGCTTATTGAATCTTCCTTCTTTTGCACCTGCTTGCCTAGCAGCTGTTTTTTTGCCCTTTGCTTTAACTTATTTGCCTTTGGTATCTAAGAAGACTCAATTTCCAGTGTTTTGGCAAAGTCAATAGTATATGGGTGATTCTTGCCTAGTTTTGGCATAGTTTCGTGAGCCACAGTTTATTACACTAGACTTCTGATTTTCTTCTCTTTCTTTTTCTCTCACTTTCTCCTCTATGGTACCAGAATATGTGACTTCATCTTTAGGCCTGGTTTATCTAGAAATCCCAGAGCTGAATTTTTTAGTTTATCCCTTTGACTCAGAAACACTTACCTCAAGTCAACCAGGAAAGCTGACTTCTTCACTATTAAAAAATTCTTCTGGGAAGGAAATTATAGAACCCCCTTTGGTCTTCATTCTAAGATTTGAATAACCATTACTATTAGACATTTGCCTGACCATACCACTTCTCTTAACAGAGTTTTAGTGGGGATGGAAAAATCACAAAGCAGGATCTTATATGTAATCAAGTAGTGTCTATCAAACTATCAGCATCACACCTGAGACTTGCTATTTCCGTACCAAATGATTATAGTCTACTTCAGCTTTTCTCAAAACCTAATTTTTGAAAGATAATACATAATTTTGTTTCTCTTTGGCATGTTTTATGTTTCTTGTAATGTATCAAACACCTCAAGTCTAAGTTTATTTATAGCATCACTAATAGCCAGATTTGAGTATGATAGTAGGATTCTTTCTAAACATTTAATATTAAACTCTTCTTAATAAATGTTAATTCACAATGTTTTTATTTTTAAATAGTTAAAAAAAATTGCACATGAAACAGAAGGCAAAGTTGTAAAAATTCTCCCTTTTACCCCTAATCTTAGTTCTCAAATTCTCTTCTCGAAGACAACCAAAATTATCAGCTTTTTGTATATTATTTTGGAGCTAATCTATGAGTCTACAACATATAGTTATAATCATATTCTCCTCTCCTCTTTTACTTCCTTCTTCTTGACACAATGTTAACACCTTCTTCTGAATTTTGCCTTTTTTCACTTCAAATTTCTTAGAGACTATTTCATGTAAGAATATATAGATCTACTTTGTTCTTTTTTAATGGTCACATAATATTACATTTTATGGAGATGTCATATGGGATTAAATCAGCACCCTGCTGATATGCATTTAGATTTTTCTCAGCTTTTTACTACTACTAAAAGTAAGAAAATGTGTATTTTTATTTATTAGTCTTTGCATGCACGTACAAGAAGATCTGTGGGATAAATCCCTGAAAGTGGGATTGCTAGGTCAATAGATAAGTGCATTACAAATAATTGGACTCCAAAGAGTTGTACAGATCTACATTCCTACCAGCAATATGTGAATGTTTCTCCTCAACCTTGCCAAACACATTGTATTATCAAACTTTTTATTCATTTTCTCAAAATAGCTCTTCAAAACGTTACTGTCACATATTCAAATGAGAGCCCATCACCCATAGTCTTTTCCATCTATCCTTTCACTTCAAGCATATGTAGGGACCATTCAAAACTTTGGTGACCACTTATAGCAGAAATCTTTTAATAGAAATCTTCTATAGTAGCACTTCATATGTAAATCTTCTTTTAGCAAACAGTGGTGGTGTAGAAAAGTGGTAATATGTTATAGTAATTTTGTGTGTTTTCCTCCTATATTCCTGTTTATCTGTGTTGGAAACCAAGCAGAGAGAGGCATTTTAGTGTAATTAGCTAAATTACCTAAAGAGCAAGGAGGACTCTGGAGCCAAATAGCCTGGGTTCAACCCTTGTCTATACACTAATGAGCTATGTGTCTTTGGACAATTTACTTCAACTGTCAACTTCCTCAACTGTAAAATGGGCATAATTATTGTATCTACCTCTTTGAGTAGGAACAGAACCTAGAAGAAAAATGCTAAATGTGTGGTGATGATGGCGATGGTGATGATGAGTAATACTATCATAGTATTACAACTGAAAAGATGATTTTTTGAGAACTGTACTTATTTAAGAATAGATAGCTTTATATTCTTACAACCGTACTTGGTAGCTTAATTATAAAATGAGCATCCCGGCTTTTTCCAGTCCATTACTCAGGGCAATAATAAACTCTTTTCAAGGCCATCAGAATTTCATTGGATTCTGCATCAATAACATTACTAATAAGACCATTAATGAGATCATCTTTGGGTCATGTTGAGGTTTTTTTCCCTCAGTGTATTATGATAAACAAATACTTGATGTTAACCCAGACCTAATGAAAATATTTTGACTTCATGAGTTCTTCTATGTTTGTTTATGGGACCTTGATAACATTTAAATAAAAACTCGATAGTGTCCTAAGTGAAAATATTATCTTTAAAACGCACAGATCTGATTAAATGATGTCATGATATTGTGACTTTAATATCTGCTAACATTAATTTTGCATAAGCTAAACAGTAACTAAAATAAAATAGAGTCAGAGAAATAAGAGTTTTTGTTGCAAGGGTATGGATTTCTGGCTGATAACATTATAGTCTATTTGGCTTCCTTGGCACATTCCTATTATAGCTTTAGAAGTCACCGTGTTCATGCAGACCATGGTGAGAAAGGAGGGCTAATCACCAAAAGGAGAAAAGAGTCATCCTCTTCTTGGGAGATCTTGTATTTTGATTTTAACCAGTTTATTGAAGCATAGCATGATGAGTCAATATGTTAAGAGATTCATACCTGGGCATTTGGGTCACTGAAATTACCTGTATACCGTACAAAGGCTCTGGTTCAGTCCTTATTGGATCCAGACACTTATGCCCAGAAAAGTAGAAAATTAATGACCATTTAGCAGTTAGAACTACAGTACCATCTATCCCCAGCTTTTGGGAATATCCTTTGAGAACAGGTTAAAAGAGACACTAACAGAAGAAACTTATTCAGTGGTGTTAGCTATGGCCACTTTTTCTGTGATTTCAAAATGGTCCCTGGCCTCTAGGATGCAAATATATCACCTTTTGGTTTGCTTCTCTTATGTACTGTGAGCACCTGATATTGAAAAGTCTGCTCAGAAAGGTACTTTACCATTTGCTATTCATCTGGAATTTAGAAAGGATAAAGGGATTGGGATCAAGCACCCAATTAAAGAGTAGATGGGAAGTAAGATTGAAGCATCAGACTATAAATAAGTGGTTTCCCAAGGAGAGTGTTTTTGTTCTCATCAAAGGAAAAAGCAGAGGAAATAGAGAAGGAGAAGGAGAAAACAGATAAGTTAAAAACACTAGACCTCACAAAGTATATACATGTAAGCAAAGTTGATAGAGTTATTGAATTGTAGGAAAGATTGCTAAATAAAGGAGTAAAATTTCTCTATCTGAACATCTTAAAAATAGGTAAGCACTTTGCGAACTTAGGAATGATCAATTGTGAGCTATCAGGCAAGAGAGGCAATATATAGACTCCTGGAACTGTTTTCTAATCACAGTTCAAGTCACTGTCCTTAACCATGTTAAATTGGTGTACATAGCTTGGAGATATATACATACCTTATGTCAGCACAGCCTGAAATTTTTACGCTGATGTCTGCCACTGTATGATTTTTATGACCTGAAGCTACCTTGGATATAGTATATGCTCAATAAATAATTGAGTCAATGAGGTAATAAAATGTACCCATCCATCTACCTTCATTTATTACTTATACAAATACTCTTAGTAATCAACACAAGAGGTACAAGCCCAAACATTGTAAACTACAAGTTTTGATCTTGTTGTCATTCCAAAAGGAAGAATATTAACTGAAGAGTGACTTTGTTCTCTTATGCCTAATAATCAGAAAAAATATATATTGCTTTCTCTATAAAATAAGGAATTTAAGACAAAATGAAGATTTTCATGAAGTCTGATTGGCCAAGTTTTGGTAGGGGTCAGGAAAATTTCATGAAGGAAGATGAATATGTCTCAGTAAATATTATATGTTGTCACTTTTCCTCAATCTTCATTCACTTATTCCATGAGCATTTACTGAGAGTTAACTGGGTTCCAGGTGTTGATGTCAATTTTAGGGATTTATTCTATGGATTTCCAAGGAAAATGCAGAAGAAATCCTATAGACTGGGTACGCTCCCCTCTCCCTTTTTTTTTCCATTTTCTATTTCTCTTAGATAAAGTGGAACTCAGATGCATGTATCTCTAAAATCCAGATGAGTTTCTCATAGGTTTTGTTCAGGGACGGTTCATTTCAACATTCCACATAATGTTTTCTTTCCTTCGCAATATATGTGTATTCCTCATGTTGAGGCTCTGAACACTGGTCTGCTTAGCCAGGTGTTTTCTCCTGACTTCCCTTTTTTTTTGTTTTGGCTTGCCCTGCGATCCATCATCTGACCACCTGCGAGAGCCATGCAAACTGTGTTCCTGCTCTCCTTTCAACAGCTGACATTTCAGGAACTATAATTTGGGGGTAAAAATGGTGTTTCTGTTTTTCCTTCTACTTTTTGAAGGTTTCTTCTTGTACTCTGGTTCATTTTATTTGTCCAATTGCCACAGTAAGATTTTCAAGGTGATAAGTTTAATAAGTATTAGTGTTAGGCACTGTTTATATTTTGGAAATTAGGAAGGACCATGTTATCAATGAGATGTAGGATGTGTAACTGACCATTTGGCAAGCTGACATTGGCAACCAAAATTCCCCATTCCTGTTTGATGACAAGACAAATGTATCAATGCGTATACTGCCTATATTATATATAAAGTTCCCTTTATATATATATCCCCTATATATTATATATACACAATTCCCTGTATATTATACATATGTGCAAAATATATCATATATAACATATATGTATCATATCATATATATGATATGTTATATCTATATAATATATATTGCAGCAAGTTTCACCCATATGTTATAGAGGAGAAGACTTTAATTTGAATTTTAGAGTTTCTTGAACAATTAGTCACAAAGTACAGATCTTCCTACTGATTCAGAGCATCTCAACAAACACAGTTTTCCTCAATTTTAAAATCAATTTTGGGAAGAAAACTTAGAGACCAGGAGATGTAGCTTCTAAAAGAAATGGAGTAATTTTCTGGCTGTTCTATTGACTATGTGACTAAAATCACAAGACTTTCTAACTAGGAGTTTTTAGAAGTTAGGGAAATAAATCTTAAAGGGATATATACGTTTTTCTTCTAAAAATGAAATTGTTTCAGAGTAAAGCTGATTATATCTGTATGCAAAACAATTATGCTATCATCCCCAAAGCTGTGTGCCAACCCTTTGTCAGCAGCAGTGTTTTCAGTAGTACTAGAAGGGCCCTCTTTGGGAATGGGAAGCAAGAAGAGGTATCAAGGGGTGGAAGCAAGAGGTGTGATGTTTAGTTATAATGATCTAAGTGTCCATCTTCCTGAAAGGCTGAAATTATATTGCAGTAGAAGAAGGTTAAAAGGCACATGTGTTCCAAAAGAGAGACAAAATATAATAGAGATCATGTCCCCTGAAGCAGTCTTTGAATGGTTACGAGCTCTGGATCCTCTCAATAGGCCTGTTTGGCCACATTTTTAAATATCGACATATTACAAATGGGGAAACTAAGGCTTGTGGAAGCCAAGTGCATTGCATCAGGTCTCAGGGTCATTAGTGGCAGGCATGAGTCTTCATAAATTTCGTTTTCTGATTCTTAATCAAATGAGCACTCTTTGTCACCTAAGTCAAGCTATCTTATAATGATGACATAGGACATTTCTTTCTTCAGAATTAGTAAAAGGACAAAAAATGGAGGGGAACCACTGTGAAGGTACCAAATTAGAAAGGATAGTATGACCTAAACTCTCGGATGTGGGATGAAGAGCAATGTGAATAGAATGAAATTTAGTTCTGAAATCTAGGAGATGACAGAGAAATTAACTTGGTGTTATCCACAAGTGTGGGCAGGATAAAATCTAAAGCAATAAACAGAAAGCTAATTTTCTGTTCCAGAGATAATAAAAAGTAAGAAAATTAGAAACACTAAAGGTAGCGCCCTTCGATAGCTCAGCTGGTAGAGTGGAGGACTATAGAAACACTGAAGGTAGAGGGAGGAAAGCCTGTTTATTTTCTATGAGTGGTTTGCCTGTGACGATCTGTCAGGAAACCCTTTTCTTTTCTTCCTCCCCAGACCCTGAGGGGTAGGAACTACCCCATTGACCAAAATGAGGATGCCCACGGGAGTGGGATGGCAAGAGCAACAGAGACAGAAGGCATGAAAAGAGCAGAGGCAGCAGATGGTAACAGCAAATGAGTGCGGGAGAGGCAAAGACAGAGAGACAGGGCACAGATAAGTTATTTGTAATGGAGCGACATAAGAGTAACACGTTTTATCACTGTAGGAAAATGTCTGTGTCTTTCCAATCTCACAGAGAAAAAGAGAGCACAAAGGAAGATGGATAAAGAAAATATGATGAAGCCATTGGGCTAGAGGATGGCTAGTGTAGGATTACCATCTCCTTATGAGAAGAAATTGATAGTTGAAATTAAACTCCCACTGGATACCTGTCAATAGTTGGAATGTTTAACTTAACTGTTTGATTCATTTATTGTTATTTACAAGCAAATTCCCTTTTGATAAAGGAACCAATTAAAAAAATACTTACTGAGAGGAATTCCAAGATGGCGCCGTGAGTAGTCCTCTTTGTCTCTCGCCCTTCGAGTCTACAATTATTTGGACACTTATCGCTTGACAAAGGATATCCAGACAGCATCTCAGGACGTCTGAGACACCCACGCGACTATACATCGGAAGGCGGACGGACTTTCCTCCGGGAGGATGTGGAAATAGGTGAAAACTCTCCGACCCCGACGGGCAGCCTAGTACCCGCAAGCGGCTTTCTTCCAACGGACGCCCCCAGAGGATCCACACACATCTAGGGCAGGAGCGAGAACACAACAGAGGAGCGACGGTGGAAACAGGTGACCAGAACCCTACTTAAACCCCCCGCAATTACTCCTAAACGCAGAGGGAAACTTTGGAGTTGCACACCTGAGCCCGTGGGGAGAGTCTCTCCCCGCCATTGGCGGGGAGGCCCGGCCTGGTGCTCGGGGCACCCGGAGGGTCCCAGAGAGAGACACGGAGGGCACGGAGGTCTCCCAGCTGCCGTTGCCCGCCCCGTGGGACTAGGGATTGCCGGAGATCTCGGAGAGGACCGGGGCGGGGGAACTTTCAAAGGTGGGTCCGGCGACCCGGTGGGGAAGCGCCGGAGCTCCGCCAGGCAGCAGACAAAACTCTCTGTCTGCCGGTAGCAGAGGGGCCACGCTGAGCACTCAGGGCTCCCGGCAGAGGCCCGGAGAGAAGCCCAGAGGGCGGGGCGACCCCCAGCTGCCGTTGCCCGCCCCGTGGGACTAGGGATTGCCGGAGATCTCGGAGAGGACCTGGGCGGGGGAACTTTCAAAGGCGGGTCCGGCGACCCGGAGGGGAAGCGCCGGAGCTCCGCCCGGGCAGCAGACAAAACTCTCTGTCTGCCATTAGCAGAGGGGCCACGCCCAGCATTCAGGGCTCCCGGCAGAGGCTCGGACAGAAGCCCAGAGGGCGGGGCGTCCCCCAGCTGCCGTTGCCCGCCCCGTGGGACTAGGGATTGCCGGAGATCTCGGAGAGGACCGGGGTGGGGGAACTTTCAAAGGCGGGTCCGGCGACCCGGTGGGGAAGCGCCGGAGCTCCGCCAGGCAGCAGACAAAACTCTCTGTCTGCCGGTAGCAGAGGGGCCACGCTGAGCATTCAGAGCTCCCGGCAGAGGCCCAGAGAGAAGCCCAGAGGGCGGGGCGACCCCCAGCTGCCGTTGCCGACCCGGTGAGGCTAGGGATTGCCGGAGATCTCGGAGAGGACTGGGGCTGGAGAGAGTTCCAGAGACCCAGCTTAGTAGCCTAGGGGGAAACCCTACAGGCTCACAGAAGCCTTAGGGAAAGCCTCTGCACAGCACCAGTAGAAGGCACCCAGCCGCCAGCCACAAGGCTGGAAGACCCCAGGGCAAAAGCAGCATAGCTAGGTGTACTAACCACAGACTGTAGAAGATGCCAATAGCTCTCCTGCGACCCATAGAGGACAAGTGAGATTTGGTGGGTGCCGACAGCAACCGAGCGACAAATAAAAGTGATCCCACCCCTGGCCGCTGGAAAAGCCCATAACACTGTTGCAGACCCCAAGGAGAGAGCGCATCTAGGTGGGCAACAACAGTAGGCACCTGCAGCCTGAAGCCCCCCGTGACGGCCCCCACGGCAGAGGAGGGAATCCAAAGGGCCACTGTGGCTACAAAGAGGGGCCCAGGCCCAGTTAGCAACTACGGACAGGGTTCCTGGTTGGTGAAGTATAAACAGCTGCTCCCCCCACCGCAGCAGCTGAAACAAGTGAAAGGAGCAACTAAACTCTATCTCCATGCGGAGGCACAAATCAACATCATCAAGCAATATGAAAAAATACATTAAATCTCCAGAACAGAAAGAAAGTAACAAATACACAGAAAACAATCCCAAAGAAAATGAGATATATAACCTAAATGATGATGACTTCAAAACAGCCATCATTAAAATACTCACTGAGTTAAGAGAGAATTCTGACCGACAACTCAACGAGTTCAGGAGCTATGTCACAAAAGAGTTTGATACGATAAAGAAGAACCAAACAGAAATACTGGAAATGAAGAACACAATAGAGGAGATTAAGAAAAATCTAGATGCTCTGAACAGTAGGGCCGATAATATGGAGGAAAGAATTAGCAATTTGGAAGATGGCAATATAGAATTGTTGCAGGCAGAGGAGGAGAGAGAAGCAAGACTTAAAAGAAATGAAGAAACTCTCCGAGAATTATCAGACACAATTAGGAGATGCAACGTAAGGATTATAGGTATACCAGAGGGAGAAGAGAAGGAGAAAGGGGCAGAAAACCTATTCAAAGAAATAATGGCTGAGAACTTCCCAAATCTGGTGAGGGAGATGGATCTTCAGGTGACAGAAGCCAATAGATCTCCAAACTTTATCAATGCAAGAAGACCAACTCCACGGCATATAGTAGTGAAGCTAGCAAAAGTCAACGACAAGGAGAAAATATTAAGGACAGCCAGGCAAAAGAAACTAACCTACAAAGGAACCCCCATCAGGCTATCAGCAGATTTCTCAGCAGAAACTTTACAGGCTAGAAGAGAGTGGAATGATATATTCAAAAATCTGAAGGACAAAAACCTACAGCCGAGAATTCTCTACCCAGCGAAAATATCCTTCAAATACGATGGAGAAATAAAAACTTTCCCAGATAAACAAAAATTAAGGGAGTTCATTGCCACAAAACCTCCTCTTCAGGAAATCCTCAGGAAAACCCTCATTCCTGAAAAATCCAAAAAAGGAAAGGGGCTACAAAACCAAGAGCAGAGGAGATAAGTAGAAGGACAACAACAGAGAGTAGCAGCTCTACATCAGAACAGATTAAACCATGGGACGAGAAACAAAGGAAACTGAAGAAAACCGGAAAACAAGACACAAAATGGTAGTGGTAGGCCCCCACGTCTCAATAATCACTCTAAATGTAAACGGATTGAACTCCCCAATCAAAAGACACAGAGTGGCAGGATGGATCAAAGAACAAGATCCAACAATATGCTGCCTCCAGGAAACACACCTCAGCCCCAAAGACAAACACAGACTCAGAGTGAAGGGATGGAGAACAATACTCCAAGCTAATAATGAACAAAAGAAAGCAGGTGTCGCTATACTAATATCAGACAAGGTAGATTTCAAAGCAAAACAGATAAAGAAAGACAAAGAGGGACAGTATATAATGATAAAAGGGACTCTCCACCAAGAAGACATAACACTTATAAATATATACGCACCCAACACAGGAGCACCAAAATTTGTAAAGCAACTCTTAATAGAACTAAAAGAAGACATCAACAACAATACAATAATAGTAGGGGACCTCAACACACCATTAACACCAATGGACAGAACATCCAGACAGAAAATCAACAAGGAAATAATAGAATTAAATGAAAAATTAGACCAGATGGACTTAATAGATATATATAGAACACTTCATCCAAAAACAGCAGGTTACACATTCTTCTCAAGTGCACATGGAACATTCTCAAGGATTGACCATATTTTGGGAACCAAAGCAAACATCAATAAATACAAGAGAGTTGAAATAATATCAAGCATCTTTTCTGATCATAACGCTATTAAACTAGAAATCAACTACAAGAAAAAAGCAGAGAAAGGTGCAAAAATGTGGAGACTAAACAACACGCTTCTCAACAAACAATGGATCATTGAAGAAATTAAAGAAGAAATCAAATATTATCTGGAGACAAATGAAAATGAGAACATGACATACCAAATCATTTGGGATGCAGCAAAAGCAGTCCTAAGAGGGAAATTCATCGCAATACAGGCTCACCTCACTAAACAAGAAAAAGCTCACGTAAGCAACCTCAAACGACACCTAACAGAACTAGAAAAAGAAGAACAAACAAGGCCCAGAGTCAGTAGAAGGAGGGAAATAATAAAAATAAGAGCAGAAATAAACGATATTGAAACAAAAAAGACAATAGAAAGGATCAATGAAACAAAGAGTTGGTTCTTCGAAAGAATTAACAAAATTGACAAACCCCTAGCCAGACTCACCAAGAAAAGAAGAGAGAAATCGCAAATTAATAAAATCAGGAATGACAGAGGAGAAATCACAACAGATACCAATGAAATACAAGAGATCATAAGAGAATACTATGAAAAACTATATGCCAACAAATTGAACAACCTGGAAGAAATGGACAAATTCCTAGACTCCTACAATCTCCCCAAACTGAATCAGGAAGAAATGGAGAATCTGAATAGACCAATCACAAGTAAGGAAATAGAAACGGTAATCAAAAACCTCCCCAAAAACAAGAGTCCAGGACCAGACGGCTTCTCTGGAGAATTCTACCAAACATTCAAAGAAGACTTAATACCTATTCTCCTCAAACTGTTCCAGAAAATTGAGAAAGATGGAGAACTCCCTAACACATTCTATGAAGCCAACATCACTCTGATCCCCAAACCTGACAAGGACAACACAAAGAAGGAGAACTACAGGCCGATATCACTGATGAACATAGATGCAAAAATCCTCAACAAAATTTTGGCAAACCGATTACAGCAATACATCAAAAAGATTATACACCATGATCAAGTGGGATTTATACCAGGGACACAGGGATGGTTCAACATCCGCAAGTCAATCAACGTGATACACTACATTAACAAAATGAAAACCAAAAACCACATGATCATCGCAATAGATGCAGAGAAAGCATTCGACAAGATCCAACACCCATTTATGATAAAAACCCTCAGTAAAATGGGTATAGATGGAAAGTACCTCAACATAATAAAGGCCATATATGATAGACCCACAGCCAACATCATACTCAATGGACAAAAGCTGAAAGCCATCCCTCTGAGGACAGGAACAAGACAAGGGTGCCCACTTTCACCACTCCTATTCAACATAGTTCTGGAGGTGCTGGCCAGAGCAATTCGGCAGGAAAAAGAAATAAAAGGAATCCAAATAGGTAACGAAGAAGTAAAACTCTCGTTGTTTGCAGACGACATGATCTTATACATAGAAAACCCCAAAGAATCCACAGAAAAACTATTAGAAATAATCAACAACTACAGCAAAGTAGCAGGGTATAAAATTAACGTGCATAAATCAGTAGCATTTCTATACACTAACAATAGACTAACAGAAAAAGAACTCAAGCACTCTATCCCATTCACAATCGCAACGAAAAGAATAAAATACCTTGGGATAAACTTAACCAAGGAAGTGAAGGATCTATACAATGAAAACTACAAGACTCTCTTGAAAGAAATAGGCGATGACATAAAGAGATGGAAAGACATCCCTTGCACATGGATTGGAAGAATAAACATAGTTAAAATGTCCATACTACCTAAAGCAATATACAGATTCAATGCTATCCCAATCAGAATCCCAAGAACATTCTTCACAGAAATTGAACAAACAATCCTAAAATTCATATGGGGCAACAAAAGACCGCGAATTGCTAAAGCAATCCTGAGCAAGAAAAACAAAGCCGGCGGAATCACAATCCCCGATTTCAAAACATACTACAAAGCTACAGTGATCAAAACAGCATGGTACTGGTACAAAAACAGGTCCACAGATCAATGGAACAGAATTGAAAGCCCAGAGATAAAACCACACATCTATGGACAGCTAATCTTCGACAAAGGAGCAGAGGGCCTACAATGGAGAAAAGAAAGTCTCTTCAACAAATGGTGCTGGGAAAACTGGACAGCCACATGCAAAAGATTGAAAATTGACCATTCTTTTTCACCACACACCAAAATAAACTCAAAATGGATCAAAGACCTAAAGATTAGGCCTGAGACAATAAGTCTTTTGGAAGAGAATATAGGCAGTACACTCTTTGACATCAGTTTCAAAAGAATCTTTTCGGACACTGTAACTCCTCAGTTGAGGGAAACAATAGAAAGAATAAACAAATGGGACTTCATCAGACTAAAGAGCTTCTTCAAGGCAAGGGAAAACAGGATTGAAACAAAAAAACAGCTCACTAATTGGGAAAAAATATTTACAAGCCACTTATCCGACAAAGGGTTAATCTCCATAATATACAAAGAACTCACACTACTTAACAACAAAAAAACAAACAACCCGATCAAAAAATGGGCAGAGGACATGAACAGACATTTCTCAAAAGAAGATATGAATATGGCCAATAGACACATGAAAAGATGTTCATCATCGCTAATCATCAGGGAAATGCAAATCAAAACTACACTAAGATATCACCTTACCCCCGTTAGATTGGCAAAAACATCCAAAACCAAGAACGACAAATGTTGGAGAGGTTGTGGAGAAAGAGGAACCCTCATACACTGTTGGTGGGAATGCAAACTGGTACAGCCACTATGGAAAACAGTATGGAGATTTCTCAAAAAGTTAAAAATAGAAATACCCTATGACCCAGCCATCCCATTACTGGGTATCTATCCTAAGAACCTGATATCAGATATCTCAAGAGTCCGTTGCACCCCTATGTTCATTGCAGCATTATTTACAATAGCCAAGACGTGGAACCAGCCTACATGCCCAGAAACTAATGATTGGATAAAGAAGATGTGGTATATATACACAATGGAATACTACTCAGCCATAAAAAAAGACGAAATTGGCCCATTCACAACAATGTGGATGGACCTCGAGGGTATTATGTTAAGCGAAATAAGTCAGTCAGAGAAAGACGAACTCTATATGACTCCACTCATAGGTGGAAATTAGTATATTGAGAAGGAGATCTGATTGGTGGTTACCAGGGAAAAGGGGGGGTGGGGGGAGGGTACGGAGGGGGAAGTGGTGTACCCACAACATGACTAACAAAAATGTACAACTGAAATCTCACAAGGTTGTAATCTATCATAACATTAATAAAAAAAAAAAAAATACTTACTGAGTATCACAAATAGAAAGGTTGGACATTGTATCACCTTAATGACTAAGTGCCCAGGTACTTATCCGTGTCTGAGTTTATTCACACCCCTATAGACCTGGTAGAAAACAGACAGCTAGGAATCTCATGATTAACATTTCTAAGGCATGAAAATTGAACACCAGGTGAAGACACTACCCTATTCTTTCCCCTCCCCCAATTTTCCCCGGACCCTTTTTCTTTTTCATCAGAGCAAAAATAGATGTTGCTATGTCCATACACAGGACATTTACTATAAAATTTGGAAAACCTTTGCTATTAAATAAAGTGCATCGACTTCACAGATGGCTACTAATTATGGTAAAAATAATAGCAAAGATTGATTGTTTTGTGCATGCCAGGCACTGGGATGAGAAGTTCTCTTGCATTATTTGTTTAATCTTCACCACAGTCTATAAGGTAGGTATTATTATCCTCATTTTAGAAATGAGGCTTAGGGATGTGAAATGCTTTTCCTGGCCTCAGATTCAGGCTGTTTGATCCCAAAGTTCCTGCTCCTAACTATAGCACATATTGCTCTCCTGCTCAGATGCTGGAGTGTTGATACTCGAATGAATACAGTCCACCACTCCAGGACTAGTGTTGATGGTCCCCATGAACGACACCACTTCTAGTCACTAACAAATCCCATATATTTAAGTTGTCTTTTGGTAACTTTGACCTTTCCAAAGTTTCAGAGCGGGGCTTCCTCAGCTCAGCTTTATAGACATATTAGCGTCCCATTCTTGTTCATGACTAGTCTCCTAGGCACTGTTTAATATATGACTGAAAGATACATGGCATTAGGGATGCATAGAGGATGAATTAGGAATTATCATACAGGTATAGAGACAATGACTAAGAAGAGGGTGGTGGTAGTGCCATAACTGATCGTTGCTGAGTCAACTTCCATGTGCCCAATGCTTTGTTGGCTTTCTCTTGGTATTGTCTGTCTCTTGTCTCTTTCCATTATACTAGTGCTGTAGGTGCTGTAGTCTTAACAAACAGATTGTGGTTGCCCCAACCCCAAGTTCTCTTATACCTCTCTTCCTGTATCTATGCTTTACATCATACACTGTATACCCTGCCTCTCTGTACCTGCCTAACCAACTGCTGCTCGTCCTTCATGGAAGCTCAGGGGTCAACACCCATGGGAAATCTTCCCCTCTACCCTAGACAGGACTAGGTTTGTCCATCTCTAAGGTCCCATAGAACTTTGAATGCACATCTTTCAGAACTCTCATCCCACTTGAATTGCTCTATTTGCTTATGTATATATCTCCTGAACCAATCTCTAGACTGACTCCTCACAGTTGGCAAAATGTCCTATTCCTCCTTGTATCTTCACTATCTAGCACGTTGCCAGATGTATAGTTAGCATCAATGCACATTTATTGAATTAATAAATAATTATAAATTTAATAACTTGAAACTTTGGGCCACAGGAGAAACCTGTATGGATGAATGTAGATTTCTTTTTAAGAGGAATATTATTTCATATTTACAAAGAGGAAAATGTCAGCAGATCAGGTGAAAATACCATAGATTACCATGCTGAGGACATTTGTCTAACTCCTGAAGAGAAAGATGTTTTTAGAAATCCTTACTAAATACTCCCATGTTAGAAGGCTAACATTTAATATGAGGAAATGTTCTTTCAAAAAAATCTAACCCTTTCATCTAAATGGTAGTGGTACAAAGAGACGTTTAAGATACAAATTACTTTTGTGCAATATCATTCTGTACATGTCAAATTTGTGTAGGTTTTATGTCTTACCCACCCTGGATAGAAAGCTATATGCATTCCTGTATTATTTTTATGGCTTCTGGAAGCTTCACACTGATCCTAAAGAGAATGAGGAAGATGAATCAGAGCAGAAAAACAAAACAAAGACAAACAACACAACAGCAGGAGGGGCAGCGTTACCTCGTGGAAGGAACGGAATTTTCAGGTTCAGTTAAACCTGCTCTGCTATTCATTAGCTCTTGGTCCTGAGGCCATTTCTCTGAGCCATTGTTATTGTTAGTAATAGATATAATATCATTTGATGAATTAGAAAAATATCTGAACAGAAGCCTAGCTCCCAACCACGTGATTTCCATCTGAGCATTTAAACAGGCACTGAAAACCACAGTTGCTCTTATGGCCTGGTGTCTCTCAGCTTGAATTGCTCGTTGATCATTTGAACTTGTAACAATGGAAACATCAGTTTCCCCAGGCCTCCTGGGTACTTGTCTAACCTTTCTGACTTGTCAAAGGGAATTGCTTCTTTTGTAAAATATTTCATGGGAGACAGGACAGGAATCAGTGTTTGAAGAAGCTGAGTGTACCCAAGATAACTTTGAGGGTTTTAATGCAGGGGTTTTGTGGCAGCTAGTTTAGAATCTTGTGTGAAATGAATTCAGGGCTATTTGACTCATTCCAAGGCAGGTCACATTAAAGTAAAATAAGGGTTACTTGAACACAAGCTCTGTGATACCATGACAGTGATCTGATAACTGAGATGGCTGCTCAGTGACTAGCAGGCAAGTAGTGTATACAGAGTGGATACACTGGACAAAGGGATGATTCACATTCCAGGTGGGATGGGGCGAGAGGGTGCAAGACTTCATGCTACTCAGAATGGCACACAATTTCTAACTTATAAATTACTTATTTCTGAAATTTCTATTTAATATTTTCAGACTGGTTGACCACGGGTAACTGAAACTGCAGAAAGTGAAACCTCAGATAAGCGGGTTTTTACTGTACTAAAACTTACTATGGCTATTATGTATGACTTGGCTTGTTCTAAATTTTGGTAGACTTTTAATACTGCATTTTGTAAATTTGTAATTGCTCCTAGATGTCTTCCCTCAGGGCCAAAGATAAATTAGGAATCCTATGAACTATCCTTTCCATAAAGATTTGGACAATGGCATACAATTCACCATTTTCATGGCCAATGGAACCATGCCTTATTTTTGAATGTTGATGTTTAAGGGATTGAAGTCTTTGACTGGTATAGTTTTTCTGGCAAAAATCAGTTATCCCTGAGTAGATGTGACCAATAGTCACATGTGTCCATGTTAATGTCTTCACTTCCCTTTTGCAAGGACTATCTTCCTCTGGTGCCCAGTTGTAGATGTAAGGTAAAACTCCTAGTCCATTTTTACTGAACTTCAGCCTTTAAGAGTCTAAATTACCATTTAATTTCTCTAGTGGATTATCAGCAACTATAAAACAGAATTTGAACATTATCACACTAATGTATCATTGCTGCAGAAATCCCATGGGCTAACTGGGGGGGCGGGGGGGGGGGAAGGAACATTCCAGGAATAATTGACCATTCACATCTTTAGAATGATGCTATCCAATGTCTCAGTCTCTGATTTGTTATTCTGTATTCACCTATACCTAATCTAAAGATGAATCAAATGAATCCTCTTCAAAGGGAATGGATGGTGGGAAATCTATTAGGTCCCATCAGAATACTGTATTTTAATGGAAAAACTCTGTCCTTTCCACCAAAATCCACAGAATCTTTGGAATAGAACAAGAGCAAATTGTTTTCAAGTTAATAAGTGAAAGTGAAGCACTTGCTGTGACTATAATGACTGCCATTCCTAAGGGCTGCGAGCCTGTGCCATTTTTCAATGTCTTGCTGGAAAGAATAATGTATGTAGGCTTCTACTGAGCAGCCATTATTGGCTTGCCTTGTCCCTGCCTTCCTTGTGATTTGGAGCACTGCAGTGGAAGCTGACCTGCTGGGCTATTTACCTATCTCAGCCTCATGGCCAGCTCTCACTGAAAACAATGTCAGGGGAAAATGACAACGTCTCTTCAGGGATCTAAGCTAGATTTCATGTAGTATTTGTATTCATGGAAGAGCATTTCCCATACTGTAAGTATACTTTGTTCTATGTAACAATATATTTAGTTGTGTCTGACTTTATTGTCAGCACGTTTGAAAGGCACATATCTGAAGACTCTCCATTGGAGTAGTAATGTCCTTTTACTCAAATTTTCTTGTACAAAGGACCCTCTGTCTCCACACTGAGGGTTTGTGTCACAATTACCTGCAAGCAGCAAGTGTCTATTGATGAGGATTTCCTCACCTTTTTATGTGATTACTTGTTGGTTTAGCTTTCCCATTTAAATCACCACTTACTTTATAGTAGAATTATAATTGATCCAAGTGCTACCAGGGAGTAATTCTCCTGATGGCAAGTTACATGTTTGGGAGGCAGGTTAACTTTCAGACTCACTCTCTTTTGGAGAGAATGTTGCTTCACTATCTAACTAAACTAACTAACTAACTAACTAACTAACTAACTAAAAATACTGAAGCTCTTATTTAAAAATTTATCTCACAAATGAGAGTCAGTGGTATTGAATAAACTTTGTCACTGAATATTTCCATCGAGACTTGGAGACTAGGTGGCCCACTCTAAAATATCCAGACAGACATTGGCTAACTTTTGTTATAAATGGTCAGACAGTAAATATTTTAGGCTTGTGAGCCATACGGTTTCTGTTACAACTCAGTTCTCTGTCACAGCTCCATTCTGCCATTGTAGTACAGAAGCAGCCATAGATAATATGTAAACTAATGGGCAACGCTGAGTTCTAATAAAACTTTATTTATTAAAACAGGCAACAGGCCAGATTTGTCCCAAAGGCCATAGTTTGCAGATCCCTGGACTAGGACTAAAAGAGAGATGTATTTGTAGAACCTATGTTTGGGAAGTAGACTAAACTACCTAGGATTCCAAACTATAAGGCAAATGGAAATTTGAAAAACTATTTATTTAAAGCAATTTTTATTCTAGGTGCTGGTAATGCAGCCCTGAACAAGACCATAGCTGTCCCTATCTTTATGAGGTTTGCATTCTATTTGGGATGTTTGTGAATTTACAAATACATATGTACATCAGATAATGCTCAATGCAATAAATAAAATGAAACAGGTTAAAGTAAATGCCTGGAGTGGGGAGGAAGTACAACTTTAGTAGGACCATCTCAGAAACTTTTCTGAGAAAATGACATTTGAGCTTTGGAGATATGAAACTTGAATGATGAGAGGATTCATCCTTAGGAAGGTTTGGGCAAAGAGCATTCTGTGCAGAGGCATTCACAGAAGTCAAGGGCTTATGGAAGACATATAGTTGGTGTGTTTGAAGAACAGGAAAACACAAGTGTGGCTATACCACGGCAGGTGGGGCAGGGGGAAAGGAACTGTTTGGCTTTATCTTTGACTGTCCCCATTAGACTGACCTATATCACAAGTTTGAGTTAAGGAGCTCACCTTGTGCTTCACAATGATCCTTTGTTTTATTCCTGTTTATTCCCTTGGGGAGGCAAATTCACAGGTATCTAGAGTAAGTGCTTGATATTAGAATATAATTTTCATAAATTCTAGTCCTCTATTATTAAACTGGAAGCAAACCAGTGTTTTAGTTGGATAGTTAAATCACTACTTGAACCACATTTAATGAGGAGACAGGGATATCAGAGGTAAGACTTGTAGGGTTAAGAAAAGAGCAATATAGAAGAGTCACAATAGTCAATGATCTTTGATTGCTAAATTGGATAAAACAGCTCGACCATTAGTAGTTCCACTACAGATAATGCCAAATGCCTCAAACTCATCAATTAATGGGATACTGTAGACTGGAAAAAACCTTAACCTACCCTAAAAAAATCAACTCAGTTTGTTTTACAGAAAATATTGCATCTCGTCCTGTATTATACGGTATTTTTATGAAGCTTTAGAAATAAAATTATTTTAAATTCACCATTTGGGGTTGTGAAAACACTTATCCAAGGAGAATTGCTTGTATCTAAATAAAATGTCGAGTTAATTTGACTCAAAATGAAGTCCTTTGCTTCAATTAAGTAGAACTTGAGGAAATGGTTCTAGCAGAATTAAGTTCAGCTGAGGGAAGTTAATTTCAGTGTCTCGCTTTGAAAGGCAAGTTAGTTTTGTAGGCAATGGTGTTTGATAACAACACCATTGTTATCAATGTAGCATTGATGAATGCTAAAGAATTCTGTGTTCTGTTAAGAATTACTGGAAGAGACTAGAACACTATAAGCAGTAAACTATTATAATTTCAGATAACCAGAGGGAGAAGTCAGTCTACATTAATGAAAGAATGGATCATGGATTTTTAAAAATTAAAATTGTTTTCAAATACATACAATAACTCGACCAAGATGTGTGTGTATGTATGTGGTGTGTATTTCCATGCTAATAAATGATTCTAGAGAATATATAAGCCCAACTTATTACTAGCATTTTAGTTGATTAAAATAAAATATTTCCTTCAAGTTACTTGTGGCATGCTTGAAATTATTTTGCTTTTATAAGCGAGGTAAATGGGCTCAGCAAAACCGGTTCGATGTCTTAATTTGCTTCCCATAGTCATTCTTTATGGATACCATAAAAGTACATATTAACTTAGATTCTGTTACAAATTTTAAATTTGTATTTGATTTGAATTAATAAGTTTTATTGAAGTAGAAGTCTAAATGCAGCATCTCTTCCAACATAATATAGGATTTCCAGGTTAATTGTTCAGGAGAATGAAGGTAAGAGATTATGTTTTGTAAAACAGGCTAATTTTTCTCTGCCTTGTCTTAGCACAAGATATTATAGGGATTTAAAAAAATTGTTTAATTTACATCAGGATTAATATATCCACTTTTCCTGATGTTTCTTATGTGTAACTAGCATAATACTACATGCCAGGGAGTATTAAAGAAATTTATTTAACAATAAAATAGTATTTGGTAGCTCCATTTATTTTTTTCCTTTTTTTAAGAGGATATAATGTATTCCTTTAAGCATCCTGAATCTTTTCTCTGGGAGTTGGCAGCAGCAACTGTTATAAAGGCAACATTCTTGAAATATGGATCTTAATCATATCTAATGCTGTATCCATCAGGGTTTCCATTTTATATGGCACATTCAACTTCATTCATCTGACAACAGTGAAATAATGCTACTTGGGTATCTATGGAAGTTTTATTGAATATCATCAAATGCTTAGCAAATATTTAAAACATTTCACATGTTCTTACTATTAGGAATCACACATTGGAAGAGGATTTCCTGGTTTGGGAACTTTAATGTAATGAAAACGTAAGAAATATATCTGGGCCTGACATGGAGGTAGAATAAGCTGATAAGTTTACTAAGTGGCTTGATACTTCTTATAGAACAAGATAGTAGAAATATTATTTTTCTACTAAACTATTTGCCGGACCAAGGCCACGTGACTCACTCTTGTGTCTAAAGCTGGTGATAAAGCTCGCACTTTCGATTTGCAAACTATAGCATGCAAGTATTAGAAAATTGGTGAAGCAAGCCACATTTCTCACTGCAATGGATTGGACAATAACATGTTCACTCATTTGCAGTTTTCCAAGAGTTTTCATGGGTGATTATCAACCTCCATTTCCTGAAAAGTCCTGTGGTTTTGAATGCCGGCATCATCACAATTCACTTTCTCTTAAGCTTCAGTAATAGTGAGCAAAACATAATGTAGTTATCATTCACATTTTACATTTGATTGTTTCATAAATAGTTGAACCATCACTTAAGTAGGTGAAATTATTCTCTCTCATTCTTTGCCTTTGTTCAGGATCACATATGAAATTGTTTTTCTACAAGATAGCTTTCTACTTCCCTTGGTCTTGAGAAATTCTTTAAAGATATATATTTTATAAAATTGTTTCTAACTCAAAGGATACTTAGCCTGGTCTCCTGGATTAAAAGTGGTTATCAAGTTTTCCAGGTGCTTATGATCATACCTGTCAAGCAGTTAATGATGGCTTCTTCAAGAAGTCCATACAAGGTGTGGACACAAGCAAATGCTCTGATTAGTTGTTCTTGTCATGAATAGATGGTCCCTCTAGATTCCAGGTGTTAATACTCAGCTGGATGTTTTACTTTACAAGGAGGCAGCCATTCATGAAAACCAGATGTAATTACACAGCATTCAGGTATTTCATAATTAAACTAACAGCTGATTGTAACATGGCACATGGCATGAGAATTTGCAACTAGGCCAACGAGGAATGAAGCCACAGCCTAGTCTTTATTCTCTCTTGCTATTTGCTTTGGTAAGTAAGGCTGGGTAAAGGCACTCCTTGTGAATGGGGATAGGAGGATGGTCAGGAAGGCCTCCCCAGGTGGGGCCATTGAGCCTCTGAGACCTGAACGAAGAACAGGAGGCCACCTGTGGGTTCTAGGGAGCAGCAATTCAGGCACCGGGTTGTGTCATTGTGGAGGTGGGAACACAGTAGGTGGGCAGGATAGAAAGAGAACGTACGTGGCTGGAGAGGGAACAAAGGAGGGATGGTAAGAAAAGAGTCTGGGGTCAGGCAGGGTCTTGCCTGTCAAGGAAGGAGTTTGGATCTTACTCTAAGAGCAGCAGCAAACTTTGGGGATGTTATAAGTAGATGAGTGATGTGATCCAATTTACATATCTCAACGTTCCCTCAAGAGGTTGAGCAGTTTGTTTAAGGTGAGACAGACACAAAGAAGAAAGAAGGAGGCGGCTAAATTGCTCACCTGGAACTCAAACCTGGGTTCCTCTGCCTTTAAACCCCAACCCAGCATGCTGTACTGTTTTACTTGATCGCCAGTAGTAAGAGTTTGGAAAGAAAGTGTGTAGACAACGGCA
The DNA here is from genome assembly GCF_037783145.1 of Equus przewalskii. Classification (NCBI taxonomy): domain Eukaryota; kingdom Metazoa; phylum Chordata; class Mammalia; order Perissodactyla; family Equidae; genus Equus; species Equus przewalskii. Next base: position 23,459,053 of record NC_091855.1, read on the forward strand.
AGAGAGAAAAACAGACTGTAGACATTAAAGTCAAAGGTTCCATTATTTTAGGAAAATTAAATAGGGCAGTTAGTGCCAACTCCTGGGAATTTGGGGGGCAGCTCACCTTTGAGTGGCAGGCCTCTATGTTCCTTGCTGTGTGATCTTCAACCCCTGTGACCAGGTCAACGTGAGGAAGCGCCTATCTAAATATTCCACTCAGAAGAGCAAAGCTTCGTTTCTGAGTCCTCAAGTTCAAAGAGAGCTAGTTGGTTTGGGTCTGCTGAAACTCTGTTGCTGAATTTTCTCTTCCTTCTTGCTCATAACATGACTGTCTAGCCACTCTTACCTTCACTAGCACATACTAACTGCAGGAAGCAGCAAGGTTTACCAGGTTAAGGAGCAAGTTGTACATTAAACACTGTACCCTGCCCTGCTAAGTGAAGAGCCACATGCAGCATGTGGTGGTGAAAAAAAAAGGAGAGAGAGAGAGAATGCTCCTTAAGAATTTTCTTGTGTTGCAGGTTCCCCTCTGCTCCCCTCCTTCCTCCCACCCACTCCCAGTCCATCTGTGAAGCCTGAATTCTTGTACAGGCTATCTGTCTACAGACGCCCCAGCCTTAATCACGTTCTCTGTATTGTGTATCACTCCTAAATCTCTCTACTTATGTCAGTTGTTTATCAGCTCCCTTTGGCTGTCTGCTCTTTATCATATTATTGATCAGTCCATCCTGGGTATTTCAGGTTGGGAAAGAGAGAGAGGGAGAGGGCTGGAAAAGGAAAACAGGAGTAGAGAAGAGCGGCAGACCATCAGTTAAGATGGTCCCAAAAATAGCTCAGCCAGGCTGATGATAGCTCTGCTTGCAGCCGCCCCGCATGGAATTTATGCACTTCGCTAAGCTTCTCTCCTGAAATGTATTCCACCAGCTGCTCCTGCAGTTGGTGGTAGCTGGTGGTGGCGGCAGTGGGCTGGCCACACCTTCGGAGAAGGAATTGAAAGCAGTAGATTTGGGGCATAACAGGCTCCCACACAGGGAGATGAGATTCCTCAGAGCCTGTTAGAACTCCCCAGGTGTGAGGCATCTATGTTCTTTTTCAACTATGATCTGGGTACATGGCATCCAGGTTTTTTTCCCTCCAATTTTTTTTAATGAGGTGGATGGATAAGTGATGAGAAATGGTTATATTTTCCACCCACTGTATGTCTGTCTGTTATTTTGTTGCTGTTGCTACAGTTTATTGCGTATACATAGACTTTTTTTTCTCTATTGCACCTTCTGTCGGGGAACTCAGCTACACAAAGCTCTCAACCTTTTATTAAAACGTTGGTCTTATACAGGACCTTCATTTCCCAAGGCACCTCTGCAAAGTTGCCAGATCTAATAATGTAGTAAAAATAAGTGCAACTTTTATAAAGGGCCCTGCCCCTCAAATATGCTAAGCCTGTGTCATCTAGAAAATGCAATGTTTCTCACCTTGATTGTATCTCGCGATATAACCCGTTCTCAGAATGAAACGCTCTTGCACAGGCTCTCAGAATTTTGTAATGAAGATCCCTCCAGCCTCTCTACCTCTAATTCTAGTTTTTTGCATCCAGATTCTCCCCTGAAGCACTGTGGGTGTTCCTATAAATTTGCCACACTTGTGATTTTGCTCTGACACGCAGCACACAGTGAACCAATTTTTCAGATATCTTGCAAAACTTGTCTACTTCAACCAAAACCTCTAAGTATTAAAATTGAATGCTCTTGGAAAAGTTAAGATGTTTAAATTTTCCATATCAGAGAGCCTTAGAAAAGAGGCAAGAAACAAAAGGAAAAAGGGGAAAAGAATGTTACTTATTCTATTATCTATCATGATGTAGAGGGGCGGGGGAGAAAAAGAACTTTCTCTCTATAAATTCGAGCTTCTGCTGCCCTCACTATAAATATTGTTATTCAAAAAGGCTTTCACCTGCTTCTTGGTAGGCTATTCAGTGAGGGATAGGATATGAAGAGCAATTTTGTTGTTGTCTAAGCGAAGGGCTAGCTAAAATCGTCTTTTTCCTCTGCTCCATCCTCAGAACACCTGATTCACTAGGTCAAGTCGGGGCCGAGAATCTACATTTTGATGAGCATGCTCAGTAATTCTGATGTGGATTATCTGGGGACCACAACCCAAGAAGCTCTAGTTTAAATTTCAGTAGAATTTTTTTTCACAAGTGAGTGCTGTACTTTGGAACTCTTGAGAAGAGAGGAAATTGAGGGAAAATAAAACAGCATCATCTGTGTCTTGCATGATAGTTTAAAGGGCTTCAGTATTCAGTATTTCATGATGCATGTTTTGTTTTGTTTCATTTTATTTTAATTTGTTGCACAATTACTGCGTTTTTATGTATAATCCATGTTGAGGTGTGAATGGGACAATTTACGTTAGTGGAAAGACTTTCAGCATTGGCAAAAAGCTGGGAGAAAACAGACTATGATGAGGGAAGGTTTGGACTGAAGTCCTACAGTAGGTCAGGAGCAGACATTTCCTTGTTGCAACCCAGATAAGGTCCACATTTCCTTCTTTATGCAGCAGAGAGCTATATTGAACCTCAGAGTGCCCATGAGGTGTATGTAGTCCGTTGCTCCCTCTGGTAAAGTCTCTCTGGATTCCACGAAGTCAATGTTCAAGTTCACTTAATCCACATCGCCACCTACTGTTCACCTCTATCCCTAACTGGGAAACTTTTTCTTGGGGTTGGGTGGAAATGAGGTGTGAGAGGCTACACCGTGAATGCAAGGGGAGATGGTGAATGCACCTCTATGGACTCCTACGTAGGATGCTTGATTTGCATTGGCTTATTCAGAATTACAGCATTTCCATCTTTATTTCTAAGCTCTCCTTTTATTTCAACCCAGAAGTGTTAGAAATAGCAGCCAAGTTCTGATTTAAATGAAAACAAACCTCTTGCCAACCATGTTTAAGGCCCGCTCTGTTAACTTTAAATTTTTATTGATTTGGGGATTTAATGTTGGATCCCACTGTGAGTAACAGCCACTTTGGGCCTTTTGAGTGCTCAGGGTAGTTGTCAAACTAATTTATGGAAGAAAATCTGAAAACGCTTTGCCCCGTCCTTTTTTTCTTATTTTTGTGTTTTTTTCCTCCTTGAGAACGTTTCCGACTTAAGTTGAGCAGGCAATACTCTCATGGAGCACCCTTCTCTGATTCAGTTAGAAAGAGCAAGTGTCCTTTGAGAAATACCTACTGGTGGTTGCTGACCCCTTGCTCCTGTCCCTGACATCTCCAGAACTGGAGGTAGAAGTCATCCTATAGGTTTCTCTGGTCTTGCACTTTGACTGTTTCCTTCCATGAGTTTGTTCTTCATTTAATCTTGTGTTGAAATGCGTCAGTTATCTGAGCTCCCATCTTTAGCAAAGACCCACTTTTGCATGTTATTATGTCACAGGACACTATTCTAGAAAACAGATATTTGCATAGATGTAAAATCTTGTGTTTATAATTTTTAGACTTAGGTTAGGCAGCATATTTTCAATTTGATTTCTTGGAACCTAAGGCTGAATATCCGTATTAGAAGCTCAAGGAAGGCTAAATAGACTTTCCATTGCAGGACGTTAGATATAGAATTGTTTTAGGTATAGATGAGATATTAGTGATTTAGATTAGATATTTGATGTTTGGTTTCAGATATGGAGTGATTACCAAGGAGAATAAGATAGGACTAGTATACGCCCCTTGTTCTCTTCCCTTTTACCTCTACTATCTAGGGTATATAATGGAGGTTTGATAACCAAGAATGGAGTCTTTAACTGTCTTAACTTTGTTCCTGTAGCAAATTTTCTTCCATTAAAAAAGGAAATTAAAAAGTCATTTAACTATCTCTTTATTTTAGCAGTTTTTCATAAAGGCTATCTTAAACTATGCTATGCTCTTAGATCATGACAAGAATAATTTTTTAAAAAATTTTTTAGGTTAACAGCCTCACTTAAAAATGTTACTTCATTCTTGTAACATGAATTCTTAAAGACATTTTTTACTGTCTAGGAGAATGTAGATGCATTGATCTTCCTGATAACTATATTTATAATATGGAAGTGAAATCATGCATGTTAAATCATAATATTAATAATAACTACCATTTTATTAAGCACTCACTGTCTGCCAGGCCTTTGGCAAACGCTGTTGCATGCATTATTGTATTTAATTCTCGGAATAACTCTGAGAGGTCGGTATTATTCTTTCCATTTTACAGATGAGGAAATTGAAACACATAGAGATTAAGTGACTGAGCCAATGACACAGATTTAGTAAGTGGAAGGAAACGAACTTGAATCCAGGGTCAGCCTCCTTCCAAAGCTCATGTTCTTAAACATGTGGCTCGTGTTCACTTATTTGGTACACAGTAAGTGTTCCATTACAGATGAGTAGTCATGATATTATCATTTGATTGATTGATTAATTCCGTGGCTAGAATAATTATTAAATTTGATCAGAAGTGTCTCACTCTTTGACCAATAATCAGCTTTTCCTCCTTCAGGGCTCATGGTGAGATCGCATTTCCCTGTTCCCTTGGAGTTACACATCCCCGTGTGACTTACCTGGGCTAATGGAGTGTAGGCAGAAGTAAAGTGTCACTCCTGGCAGAAAGAGAGAGAGTGCTAAGTCCCTCTTTAATTCACATTTTTCTCTCTGCTCATTTTTGAGAGTTTTGTTATTGTCGTTGTTGATTCCTTCTTCCTTAGAAGCTTCTGTAGCTAAAGAGTTCTGTTCTAAGATTTCAGTTTTGATTTATAGCCTTTTATTCTTTGTTCCGGAAGGATAGAGGAATGGTAACTGCCAGAGTGAACATGATGGGTGAATCATTGTTGAGGGAAAGAGCTGTTTCCCTGCTCAGTATGCCCTTTTATGTTTCCAGTTGTGGGCCGCTGGTTCTGGTCAGTGTAAGGAATTTGTGGGAAGGGAATGGGCTGCTCCTTCATGCATTTCTGTCCAGCCCCTCCTGTGCAATCATAGCTTGATTCAGTAAGACCTAGCTCTCTGGGGTTAGGGGTACCCAAAATTATAAGTAAGGCTACATTCCCCACTTTCTTGGTACAGCACTGTGGCAGTGCTTCTTATAGTTAAGGGTCTGGAAACCACAGAGCTGGTTACTTTTAGAAATGGAACTGACCTGTGCATTTCTCTTCTCTCTCTAGAAAGAGTTATCACAGTTCTCAAACCTGTAGCCCAACACTTGGAATAGAGGAGCTGTGTTTCTTGAAAATAGTCCCTAACCCAGTTGTTACCAGACCTGACTCATCATCAAAAACACCTGGAGCAGTTTTGGGGGAGAAAAAAGATTCTTAAGATCCAGAAGTGTTACTTTTCATAAATGTCTTCTGGAGGATTTGACCATCAATCCGTGTTAGGATCACACTCCCATCAAATTCCAGTAGTTTTTACAGGACGAGAGGAAAGGAAAAGTTTGTCTCTCTGAACTGAAAGTTAAAGGTTAAAACCCCTCTCTGTTTTTAGGACCCTTAGCCACATTCCAATTCTGGGGACAGTGCCTTTTTAAGAGGGTGCTTCTGTCTAATGTGCTGTTCAACTGAGATTCTGGCCAATTGTTTTCCATGGGTAAGTGGCCAGATCCAAAATGGGAAAGGCTTCAGAGAAGTAGCCACTGGAGGGGGAGAAGGAGCTGCCTTCATCCAAAAGATATGAAGCTCATAGGCATACTGTGCTCCATACCCTTCACTAGCTCCATTCATTCAATGGCTATTTGATGAGTGCTGTGTATACATTAAGGACAGTAGTGGGTGCTTAGAGAATCCATGGTGAGTAGATGTTGTCTCTTCCTTCATATAACTTACTAGTTAGTGCTAGAGAGAGACATTGAACAAATAAATATGCTAGAGCAAAGTTAAAAACTTGACTTCATAAGTGTCCTGAAGGGAAATTTCAGTGTACAAAGGTGTATGACCAGAAGACCTGTTCTACCCTGGGGTGGCGGTGGAGTGTCAAGGAAAGCTTTCCTGCGCAGGTGACATTTGAGCTGGATTTAGATTAATAGGTAGGAGTTAGCTAGGCTCAGAGAGAGGGGTGTGGAGAGGACCTTTAAAGAACTTAAAATGAATGTGGCTGAGGCAAGGAGAGGGATGAGGAGAGCAGCAGCAGGTGAGGCTGGAAAGGAGGGGAAGGATCAGATGACGCAGGCCATAGTCAGTCATGATAAGGATTTTGCTCTTCATCTTAAAAGCAACTGAGCTTGTGTCCTATCACCTTGATCAACCGGAATCTTCAGCCTTATTCTTACCTTTTCCGCTTCTCACCTGTCTCACTGATGTGTAGTGTCATCGGGAGTGAAGGAGGTGCTAACAGGCAGTGAGTGCAGACCCCAAAATGGGCTGCACTCACATCAGGTCTAGCTCTACAGACTACTCTTTGTGTAAACAAAGGGATGCAGACCACCATATCTGTAGGCATTGACACTATTCTGCCAGCTCCTGCTTCTCTCTGAGGTGTGCAAATAGTCTCTGTTTTTATGTATCAGTGCTCCAGTAAGGAAAATTTATATAAAGGCTAATTGTTTTTATGCTTCCTTTATAGAACATGAACATGTTTGAGTTGTTACTTATTTTGGAGAATTAATGTAAGACCTAGGAATATCAGCTTTCCAGATTTGTTTTTCTATTCTCAAAATAGGTTTAAAACAGCAAGCAAAATGCTTACCTACATTCCTTCTTTGGTGACAGTTGTTTTCAAAATATCTGTCTTTCTTCTAAGAGAGCTATTGAGTACAGAGAAGTGGGGATGGTTGTTAAGGGATTATCATGCAGATGGTTTTATGATCATCACTGTCATTGCCATTGTCAAAGAGGCATTTATTAAATGCCAAATCCTGTTTAGCATTGCTATAACTTCTGTTATATAAAGAGAATTATAAAGTCACTGTCTTTGTCCTAGGGAAATTTCAATCTATGAAACAACCTTGGCTTGTAAACATTTGAAAAAGGCATAAAGGTAACAAGAATTAAAAGATTGTGAGAGATTGGATCATTATATAAATGGACTTAAGGTATTTATATTCCTTATAAGTTAAAGGTCAGAACAAATCTGAGATGCTATTGTATTAGTCATGATAAGTTAGCTTGTGCTGTGGTAACAAACTCCATACCTCAGTAGCTTAACACGTTGAAGTTTGTCTCTCACTCCATACTTCATATCCATCACAGAATGGCAGGGGCATCTACTTTGCATCATCATTATTCAGGGACCTAGACAGATGGACCCTTCACCATTTGGAATGTTGCTGGTCACTCTGGAAGGAGGAAGGGAATAAGGAGAATTGTGACTGGCCTTAAAATGTTTCTGCCCAGAAATGACACTTTACTACTGTCTACATTCCATTAGCCCAGGCAAGTCATAATAATAATTATTCTAGCTGCAGTAATTGATTAATCTACCAATTAAATGATAATAACACTACTACTTATCAGTAATGAAACACTTACTATGTACCAAATGCTTTGTTAAACAAATCGCTTACATTAGTACATTTAATTCTCTACCAACCTATGAGATGGTTTCTATTTCCTCTATTTTTTCAATGATGAAATTAGAACTGGGAATCTTTATGTATTCTACCTAAGGTCACACAGCTAGTATTTAGCAGAGCTGTGATTCAAACCCATTTCCTCCTAATTTAAGAGTCTGAGCATTTCTCCAAGATTCCTATCATGTAACTGAAGTCTATTGACTTACTTTGCATATAGCTAAAAAGAACAGACAGCGTGATTTCTGACCTGGTCACTTAGAATCACTAAAAAATGTCTCTACTTTGCTAAAAATCATCTCTGTCTCTGTTGGTCTTAAGAAGCGAATGGATTATTTTTCTTCTAGGAAACTATCCTCCAGCTGTTTTCTGCTTAGTCTTTTGTTTTTATAGTTGGTAAGATCATTTTTTCCTTTACATTTGTTCCTGGAGCTCTTTGAGAATTAACTTCCAAGCTCTTTCACATTTTTATGGCACCATCTTGGATTACTAGGGGTTAGATCACCTTGTGATCATGCCCACTAAAATATTATTAGCAAAGGCTTGTAGTTGAAGAATTCTTTAAGAAAACTTATATACTTTTTTCAAATTTACTTATGTTTCCTCAAATCACTTTTTTCGATTGTCTAAGTTTTCTCCATTTGTGAATTCTCTCTCTCTTTTACTTTAGAACATCTTATTAGTTTGTAATTTTGTTTTCCACTGTATCTTCAGTGCCTGACAAAATGCCTGGCACATATTACTTGTACAAATATATCTTAAAAATGAAAGAATAAATTAATGACGTGGTGGGTTTTGCATTCAGAGTTCAATTCTTCTTCAACTCCTCTACCTAATTGTCCCTTTCACCAGTGTTTTGACAAATAGTGCTGTACTGGCCACTCTGCCTCTTACTTACTCCCTTGCTTAGTAGTTATATGATTTAAGAGAGTTTTGTAACTTGTTTTATCACCTGTAAAATGGGGATAATGATAGGTCCTACCTCTTAAGTTTGTAGTGAGTGTTAAATGATTTCATGCTGCAAGGTACTTAGAGTATTGCCTGACACGAATGAAGTATAGCAATGATCTCTTTATCCTTTGTGTTGGGAATCAAAATTTGCCTCTAAGTTTCACTTTTCAGAGTTCTTTCTTACACTGAATTAAACCTAGAATTTCAAGTGCCTCCTGTGAATTCATCCCAGGGAGTTTAGTTGTATTATTACCATAGAGTTAGTTATTTATTCTTGTTAATCTTATTATTTATAATCTGTTCAGGTTATTGTCCTAGAGTATGATGTTTTGGTAAGACGTTCATTCTTTTTGGCTTAAATATTTGTTAGTGAGACACAATGGAGCTTGATTATTTTGGCTGTGTGCATAGCAGCATATTCATTCATAGATTTATCCATTTATTCATTCAACAAATATTTATTGAGAAACAGAAAGATAATTATAGAGACTCTTAGAGCTAGAAAGAATCTTAAAATCTTTTAGGCCAAATCTACCCTCATTTCTACACATTTAATGCTAAGCATATTGGATCAGTGGTAGAAATATCTTACCCAGTGTCAAGGTTGACTCAATGAGAGCAGCAAGGTAAGGAGCATTTCATTTACCTTCTGCCTCATCTTGGGTAATCCCATTCACCTGAGTAAGGAATGGAGAAACTCCCATGAAATCAGGAGCTTGTGCTTTTATAGGCTTTCTTTGTACTAATTGAAAGATTTTGAATCAAATATGAAGAATGGTAATTCATGTATAGTCTTAAGAGCTTAGATTTTAAATCTATTAAGTCTGATCCCAAGTCTGCATTGACCTAAAGAGAGTCTAAAGTATCATGTTCTGAGTTCTTCAGCTTGGTAGTCTCATGTCGGGAAACCTGAATGTTGTGTAGGAAGGATGCCAAAAGACCTAGTGTATCAGTTCCCATGGCTGCCATGCATATTGCCACAAACTAGATGGCTTACAACAACATGTATTTATTCTCTCACAGTGCTGGGGGCCAGAAGCCTGAAGTCAAGGTGCTGACAAGGTCATGCTCCCTCCAGAGACCCTAGGGGGAGATTCCCTTCCTTGTGTTTTCCAGCTTCTGGTGGCTGTCAGCATCCCTTGGCTTGTGGCTGTATCACTTCAGTCACTGACTCCATCTTCACATGGCCTTCTCCACTGTGTATGTCTGCTCCTCTTTGTCTAACTCATACGAATACATGTGATTGCATTTAGAGCCCACCTGGCTAATCCAGGGTAAGTTCTTCCTCTCGAGATACTTAATCACATCTTTTGTCATATAAAGTAATATTTATTCTTTTTCCATATAAGGTAATATTCAGAGGTTGTAGGGATTAGGATGTGGGCATCGCTTTTGAGAGGCTGCCATTCAATCCACTATACCTGGATTCGAGTCCTTGTTCTTTGACTAACTATCCACAATTGGGCAAGTTATCACCTCTCTCTGAAATCCGAGTTTCCCATCTGTAAAATGAGAATGATAATAGCCAATTTACAGAGTTATAATGAGAAATGAAAGAGGTAAAATATACATGAAATTACCTAACTCAGTTCTTAGCATAATTAGTTGCCAGAGTTCCAGGCACTCAGATGGTAGAACAGATTTTTAAACTACTTTACTTTAAAGAAAAAGGTAAGGCTGACCTATATTTTGCAAAGAATGTGTTAGGGTTTTATGATTTGGTTGAAAAAATATTATTGAGCAACCACAAGATGGTTTTATATTTAGTTCACCATTATACATACAGCAGCCACAAAATGGTTCTATATTCAGATAACCACTATATGTTGGCCATACCTCATTTAATAATAATTTCTTTCTGTCTACTTTCTGCTGTTCCCTACCCACTAGCATCTTTTGTAGCATGTTACTATGTGATGTTAAATTCTTTAAATAATAATGAGTGATGGCGTAACAAACCAGTCACATTTTAGTGTCACAGGCCTGCAAAATATCTATTGAAGCAATTTTCTTTGGCTGAATGAAAATAAAAGGGCAGTACAGAATTTTTCATCTATATTTTACAGACTTCTTGTTTGAGTTATGTACTTAAAGATTCATATTCCAAGCTCTTTCTTAATTGAACAATAATTTCTACATCTGGAAGTAAAAACACTCATGAAAAAAATTACTACAAATATAATAGTCAAATTTTGTGGCAGTGCATGATGTTGATTTTACTGAGTTATTCATGATTTGGAATAGCTCTGACTCTCTGAATTAGGAGACAACTGAAGAAATGTTGCCAACATTCACAGATATGAATAGTGTAATTAAACCCAAGGTATTTTTCAAAATTTAACCTTTTAATGTTTTTCTGTAAATTCTTATTTTTAGTGATTTTAATTCCTGCAAAGTAAGACCTTTTCCGTATCTTCTTGTTTCATTCTCTCTTTTTCCTACTTATATACTTTTGCCCCCACTGTCTTATGCTTCTTCTTCTTGCTTATGGAAAGAATGTTGACCTTGACTATGCATTATACTCCATTCAGTGAACTATAGTAAAGTTGATGTGTATGTGACAATTAAAATAGGCAAGAGGCAAAGTAACGGGCCAGGTTACTGTCCAAGTGTATTCCAGTTATAACGTTCCGTGGACTTACATACTTCTGAATTTTAGCTTCTAAATTTAAAATCTCACACACTATAGCTGAATTCTACAACTTCCCTGTCTATCTCTCTTTTTCTACAATCTAAATAAAAAAAATTTTTCTTATTTTATATCTTTGTTTTCTGGATCGCTTTGCATTGTTAAATGAACAATAATAAAGATACTAATCCTAGATTTTCCAGGAGAGTATGAGCGTGCTGTGTGTGTGTGTGCACATATAAGTGACTGAGATTTTTGCTCTTACTCAGTCAACCCTTTAGAGGTCTTCAGAATTTCCAGGCAAGTTTATCTCTTTAAGACATGACTGCTCTCTTTCATACAGACATTTTACATCTTCCAAGAAGTGACTATAACAACATCTGCTTCAGTACTCATAAACATCTTATCTGCTCATCATTTCCATTCTTTTACAACCCCCCTTCAAAAGCACATCCAAAATGGAAAAAAAAAGAAAACCCAAAGCTGATATGATTTTAGATGCCAATTGTGTCCTCTCTGTGAATGTTTTCCATATTTGAAATGGCTGGGGAATTATCTTGTCTCTACCCACAGTAATTTAGAATGAGAGGAATCGGATAAGGGTTGTTTCCTCTATCTCTTGGGATTTCAAAAGCTCTGTTTTCTTTTATAACTGATCAGGTCTGCCAGTTGCAAAGCTATACAATGTAGTGGAGAAGTGCATATGGTTAATTATGACAATTACAATCAGTTCTTTACAATCTTTGCTGCTGTTATGGGATTTAAATACCATAATGTATGTCAAAAGGACAAAATGATGTTTCTGTGTTTTCTGCTTACATCCGCGTTTATGACTGGGTTTTGCTCATAAACAGGTGGTTATAAGCTGCAATCCTTCCATGAATTCATTTATCTCGCCTATCTCCTAACCTGGGTTCCCTGATGTGTCGTTAAACACAAGTGTTGAGATTCCCAACAACTCTGAGGGAATTTCAGGTCCTGGACAGAGTCCCTGGAACATGTTACAATGAAAATGAAACCAATTATGGTCACTGGAAGTAGCTAAAATGAATTTGTTAATTCTTAAAAACTCCCTTGCTACTCTCAGCGTTCTGTAGTCTGCCTTTCCACTCCCTCCTTCACCTTCTCTCGACTTTTTCTATCCTTGCTTAATCTATATTTTTTCAAATTTTCCTCAATGAAATACTATACCTAGTTTCTTCTCACTTTTTTGGTCTCAAGTTCATAGCATGTTGTGAAGACTGTTGCATGTGAAAATGAATTTATGTGTTGTTGATATACAATTGCTTCCTTTCTGATGTTGTAAGTTGAATCCACACAGTGCACACGTTCCTGAAAAATAGGTAAGATAATCTTTTCTTTCAGCACCTCTCCCTTCTCCACAGCTCTCACCTCCGCCTGAAAGGTAGGTATGTAGATGTTCAGAGCAAATGAAACTCTCTATGAGAGCCTTTTCCCCGTTGAGTGTATCTTGCTTAAACCACACATTCCAAGTTAATGACCATCTGGTAAAGCTGACAGCCTTTACTCCTCCTAATTCTTAACTCTCTTAAAAAATGTGCCCAACCTGCCATGGCTTATGACTGAATTATAAACCATGAAGCATAATAAAGCCATTAACTTTCAACACATCAAACTTGAGTTGTATCTTGCCTAGAATTTGATGGCCTTTCCCCAGCACTTAAGCGAGCAGGCCTGTGTACTGTTCAAAAAGCATTTTGTCATTTCTCAGAGCACCATTAGCTTTGTGTGGTTGTCTGGACATGGGCGTCAGCAGGTCCGGGAGTGGAAGCAAGTCTAGTGAAGTTTGGAGCGTGGAGGAGCAGATACGAGGCTCACTAGGGAAGGGAAAAGCCATCTCCTCTCAGAAAAAGAAAAAAGGATGACATCCTGCATTTGGGTGCCGCACATTTACCCTGAAAATAACGATTCACTTTGCAGTGGGGAAATTTTGGATAAAAGCGTGTGCTTTACAATTCTGATTACCCTTCCCTCTTTGTTCCCCACTATCAAAAATAATCATATTCTATAAATGGCTGGAATATGGTTAGAGTGAAGCTACATTTTTGGAGAACCAGGTGTCAGTTCTGTCAGATTTCTATGAATAGGCACATTTATATACACTTTTTCAGAGAAAGAAAGGTCACTCACCACCCTACTTGTAAATCTGTCAGAGGATTTAGGGAAGAACTTCGGTAGGCTGTCTTCGCATGAGAAAGGAAATCTGGTTCTCAAGATATTTGGGGCATTGCAGTGAATAAGGGATATTAATAGAATTCCACCCCCAGCTTTTCAGGCTAAGCATGAATCTACCTAGAATTCGAGGAGGAAAGGCATCTAAGAAGATGTCCCGTTCTCAGTCCTACTCCAATATGAAGGTGTCGTACTAAATGTGGAGGGGGAAAACATGGGCTTTGATACATATTCCTAATTTGCTATACCTCATACTGTCATCCCTTCCTGCCCCCGAATTCCTATCTGTTTAGTGAACACAGTTAAGATGAGAGGGTGTTCTGGATCTTCTCTTGACTAGAGATGAGGATAATGTTGGGTGCTTCATAGTCTGGCATGGATGGATGGATGAAGGAGTGTCATCAAAGAAGCTGTTTTGCAAAGTAGGCTTTTCAGATTTCTCAAGGCTCTGGTTCAGGTGCTGGATAGTCTTGATAAGAAAGGAAAGCAAGCCCTCTGGTGGTCAGCACAGAGAAAGGCATCTACTAAGCCACTGAGATACATTTCAGGTTATGCTATCAAGTAGAGAAGGAAATGTCAACATTAGTTGGGTGAGTTTCAGAATAATTTATTTATTCCATATTACAAATGGGGTCGTTGATTGATCTGTCGCCCCCAAGCATTTTCAAAGGAAAGGAGAGGGAAGAGTGTGTAAGGGATTAGGGATCATCTCCTGAAATTGTTCAACCCATTTATTAAACTCCTGCTCTGGGCCTACTGGGCACTAATAAAAACTCAAGATATCAGGTACTTTGTGGGTAAGATTACTGTCAAACTAAGAACCCAGATATTAAGAATAATTATTTAGCAAAAGTAAGTTATTTGTTTCTGTTGGCAAAAGGAGGGTAGAAAAGGGAGAATCCCTCCTTGCTGAATTGAGTAACAGAGAGGGGTCCCTGGAGGTGGTGAAATTAAACCAGGCCCTGAAGGATGGGTAAGATTAGAGTAAATGAGGGAAATAGAGGCGAACACTCCCACTCTGGACCCCAGGGAGCAAGAATGGGTTTGTTTTTGAAGTCAGTAGCTAGCAAGAGTGGAGGGTTAGTGGTAAATAATGACATATAGGGAAAACTTGGCAAATGGATAAGAAATGAAGTATGTAAATATTTAAAGTGCTTTAATATAAATTGAATCAAGAGGCATTTTCGGTATTCACGAGGCTAGAGACAGTATAGCTTCCTTAAGTCATGGGTCTAGGTTCAATTTCCAGGTCTGACACTTATATGAGCTCTTAGGCAAGTTACTCAGCCCCTCTGTGCTCATTTTCCCCCATCTTTAAACCAGGTTAAGAATAGAATGTATCTTTAGGCTCAGAGGTACAAAAACATTGTCTAGATCCAAGATGTAGAATTTGAGTACAAGGAAAGTCTGAATTGTCCCAAAGCTGCCTCTCACTCTAGTGGTGAGTTTCCAGCTGCTTGGCGTGCACAAGTGGATACTGAAGGACCTGTTAGCAGAGACATTGTGGAGATTTATGAATTAGTTGGGTAAATAGACCATGTGGCACCCAGGGGCCCTCCAACCTAGAGATGGGGTGGTTCTAAAAAGCCCATGATGACCCGTAGAAATCTGACTGAGATGTGTGGATAGTAATGGCACCAGTTTCCATTTTATGTTAAAAAACCCTGTTTAAATTTGGTTCAAAATGTTCTGTTCTATGTAAAAAACACCATCGCTTTAATTAATGCAGCCTATAATTGAAACGACTATCTCAAGCTGTTTCCTTCCAGTGCGTCAAGGGAAGGAGTGGAACTGGGGGAACAGGGGGTTGGAGAGAGGCGGAGGGTCTAGAGCCAACATGTCAGCTCTTCAGAGTTGCTGTAAGAAAACTGGACAAAGATCCTATCCTGAGTGTGAAAGGGGGTGGAGGCTTCGGGGAACATGAAACTTTAAGTGAACTTCACCCCGTTCTAGTTATTTGAGAAGCAAAGGGTGGGGAAGACATGTTGACAGCAAAGGCTTAGGGGAGAGCAGGCACAATAATGCCCTGTGCACCACATTCTTTCAAGTACCACATGTGGAGAAGGAGGTGGAACATGGAGTTCAGAAAGATTTAAAAGGCAAAATGGAATCGCTTCCCTTTAATTAACTCAAACAACGCATGGCAGGTTACGTTAATGTGCCTGTGGCCGAGACAGAGGTGGCAGACCACCGCTGAGACCTTAGAGAGAGCAGGACTCCTGGTCCACCAGAAGAGGAAGGGCCCAGAATCCTCGTAGACTAATTTTACAGATGAGCGAACAAGCCTAGCACAATTACAGAACTTGCCCGAGGTTATATGTTCTCTCAGTGACAAAGCTAGGATGATACCTCTGGTCTTTAACAGTTTATTATTCTCTCCAAGAGAATACACTGTTCATAATGGAGTCCATAGGGATTTCAAGTTAGCCCCAGAGGGTCAAACTAACCATAATACATTTGTGTACAGATTAAGATTTGGTGTATTCTTTTAGCAAAAGATTTTTTTTAAAAGGTGAAAATTAGAAAGGTATCTACCTGTACTTATTTCAATCAAGCTTTTCTTGTAAAGTTGCTTTAGCACATTATTATTAATACCAGTGGTTGTTTTTCATGAAGCTGTTTTAATTAAAATGTTATATGTTTTTTATAAATAAAGTGATGAAAATTTCTGGTTATAGCCCTGTGGGAGACTGAGCAGGGAAGCCATCAGAATTGCAGGCAGAGCAGGTACTCTGTAATTTAGATCATGTGAACTGAAATACCACCACCGCTGCAGAGAATCCGCTACAATTGCAGCTTCAGATTTTTCAGGGGAGAACAAACCTTTTATTAAAAAGGAAGCTATACATTAATGTTATAAAGTTACATAAAATATTATAGGGAAGAATCAGAGGAAGCAAAGAAAACTAACATTCTTCCCCTTTATACTTATTTCAAGGAAAAGAGTTTTACGAACAACTTCCACAAGAGTTCTTAAGTAGTTGTAGATTTTATTTGGCTTTACAATTTGACAGTTCTTCAAGATTTTGTATTTATTCTCTTTTTGATCTGAGATATATAAACTTAGATAGATACAAATTTTAAAAATCTTTTATTTTCCTGAGGATTGGGAGAAATAGGAAGTAGGAAGTCTTTGGGAAATTGTTGGGGATTGGGTTGGTGCCGTAGATGGTACCCCTACTGAGTTCATTATCACTTGAGATAAACACAGAAACTAGATGGATGGAGATCAAAATATGACCTCCATTTAGTGGGGTACTGGTGAGTGTTTAACATTTGGGGAGGGGTTGAGCCGATTTTTAGAGTTTATAGATTTCTGTGGTGTAAATACTCCCACCTTAGTCAAATTCAGGATATCAATGTGATGTCGCTGAATTCAGAGTTGGGCTGACATCCACACATTCGGCTCTTGCCAGCCAGTGCAAACAGTCTGGATACCAGTGCTTGAGTCTGTCACTCATAAAGCTGTGTTAAAGAATGGGGCTTAGGTCTCATAGCTAAGCAGGCTTGTTAATACCGCACTTCAGAATTAGGCAAGTTAATTAGGAACTTAAACCACAGTCCCTTCTGTGGCGGCCTGCACTTATGAAACTTTCAACAAGAAGGAGCAAAGCAGAAAGTGTGCTTGCTGTAGGCATGTTGGCATCAATGAGAGTCAATCTTCTCCCAGGCTCTACCATCTGAGAAGTCAACAATCTGAATCAAGCTGGGGAGAGAGGCTGGGAGTGTTACTTGAATGGAAATTCTCTCCAAGTGGACAGAAACAATGAAAATGGGGAACAAATGTTACCCCTCAGCAGAATCAGAATTCAAAATGATTCTTAGAAAATCTTCACAGGATTAGTATCAGTAAGAAGGTCAGAGACAGAATTTATTATAAATCTGTATCATTTTGGTATATAGATATTCATAGCAAAATCATCTTTGAAGCTGGAAAGTGGCAAGAATTTTGGTTATCAGAAAAAAAATGGGAGTTTTGGGGTGACATTTAAAAATAGAGACAGTAATATACCATAATGGCTTTCTTTATTTTGTAGAAAGAAACAGAAGAATAGGTTCCTATTTAGTACCTTGAAATTAAATTATTTTTCCAGCTGGAGATGCAACTGAAAGAAGCAGGACAGACAAAGGAACTTTAAACAACTCCATTGCCTTAGACAAATGATGGACTGTGTGAGCAAATATATGGAATTGTATCTGGCAAAAGCAGAGTGCTTGATCATCGCACTTCCTTCTAGTCGATGTTCAAGTCCTGGCACCCAGATTTACACCTCTTTGCTTGCACATCCATCATTGTTAATATGCCAATACTCTGAGAAAGTCAGCTGGAATTGACTGCACGAGTCAGTTTCTTCCTGGTAGAAGGTAGTTTATTATCTTCGTTGCTGTTGTATTGTTATTTAACATGTGACGGTTTTATAATTAGCAATGATTGTAAATTAGCTTACTATTGTAACAGCTTGGGCCTAAGTGGCCATATTGATAGCTTATTTTTGAGTGTAAAAATTCTGCTTATAAATCAAGTGTCTGAAAGCTCTTTTGTTATTACCAGCAGGCTAGAAGGGAAATCCTTAGTTCTATAAGAACACACCTCTGATGCTGTCGCCTGGGACACTGTATAGTCATGAATCTCATATTCGTCTATGTTTATATTCGCTTCCCTTTGTCAGAATGTTTGGCCAGTTGTGGTGATTAAGACCCCAGTCTCTGAAGTCAGAGAGAGGTGGATTCAAGTCCTGGCTCTGCAAATTTCACAGACAAATTATCTAATCCATCCAAACCTGCGCTTTCTCAGATATAAAATGGGAATAACTCATAAGGTTCTGATAAAGATTAAATGTAATAGTGTATATAAACATATTTAGTACAGGGTCAAGTGTATAATAATTTATCAACATATATTGGCTATTATAACATCCATTATTTAAAAAAATTTTAATATGGTAAAATATGTGTAACTTTACATTAAATGTACAGCTGCTATTAGTCCATGTTTGAGGACTGACTCGCTCTCTATAGTTTTGGTGATAGTATGTTTCCCAAGGAAACTCCTACTGTTGAAACAAGCAGTTTATCTTTCCAACCCACGACTTCTCAAGTTCACATCTATTCTTTGCTTTGTCACTACCCTGACTTCTATCCTTCCCTTTTTGTCTCCCTAGTGTCCAGGGTCCTCATTTATTCCCCATCTTTCCCCATGCAAAAGTCTGATCTAGGAAAAGGGTATAATAAACTATTTCATAATAAAGGATACATTAGTAGTATTCTTAAGGCATTGCAACAGAGATATGTCTAAGACTATAATTTCAGCATTCAGACCGCGGGTGAGAGAAGTGTTTGTTTGGCAGGTTCCTTTGGATGCCTCTGAAGTCACAGTCGTATTTCTAACTATCTAGTCTGCAGTCCATATGGTAGCCTTTAATTATACCTGTTGGAATAATCCACTTAGCCAAGGTCAGGCGTCCTCTGATTACATGTTCTGTTGCTGTTTCCTAGTCGTCATATATCCTTGGCAGCTGTCATCAGCCAGATTTGGTCTTTCTAACTTTTAAGGGCACTCATCCTGTCCTGAGTTTCCATAACACATGCTTCAGCCTTGTCACACATGCTTTGCTTCAACTGAGTCATCATTTTGTGGACCTTATCTCGGCATGCTAGTGGTCACATTCCGCTATAGATAGTCTCTGCAAGTTTCAGCTCCCTCTCCTAGCTTTGCTTTTCCTTCAGTTCACAAAATCCTGTGCAGCACGTCAGTTAATCAGCAAAAACATCTGCTGGCTTCCTCCCCAGAATGGGCCATATTTTAATGGGAGGTGAATTCAGTCCAATTCAATCTAACAGTTATGTTTGGAGTGCCAACAATGAATAAGTTAAATTAACATTCTTGAGCGCTTTTAATGTCATAGTCTTGTAGTTTTGTGCTTGCTTATTTGATTATATACATTAGCCCATTTAATCCTCCCAAGAATCCTGTGAAATATGCAGTCTTCTTGATCTTTCCGGATGAGGTCATTGAGACTCAGAGGTTAGATATTCTGTTCAAGGGCTACAAGTAGCAAGTGGTAGAGCCAAGAATTAAACCAAAAGTTTTCCTGGCTTGAAAGTCTCTGCTTTTCCCGCAAACTGGGTTTCTACTAAGCACAAGGTTAGATAGAGTGAAAAATATAAAAGAAACGTGTGATGCAGCCCCTTGCCTTCCCATGGTTTATAGTTTCTTAGGATTGAGCGATTTTTATGTGTTCCTTCCAGATGATTCAAAGGTCTGTGGAGACAAATGTTTATGACATTATTACGTTGGTAAAGATAAGTAAAACAAACAAACCAGATGAAAGCCTACCTGCTGGAAGTTATCTTTCACAGATTTGTTAATCTCTTCTGCTAAAAGTGCAATGAGGTATAGGAAGCAGCTGGAAACTTTTCAACTTTACTTTTGGAGGAAAAACTAGAATCCTAGTGCCTGTTGTGTGTGTTGTACCTGCTTTCCTGAAATGTCTGCAAACCAACATTTACTGCTAGAAAAGGAGATCATGAAAAAGAACGGTTTTAGCACAGAAAAAACAAAGCTCATTTTGTACCAAATTCTAAGATCCCAGAGCAATGAATGTTGCTGTCAAAAATAATTTGAATAAAGTGTGTCAGGTTCTATTTTTCAAATTTAGCAAAAATGTAGGTTTTAGTTTGGGGGATTTCTCCATTGGAGATTCATTCACTATTAAATATCTTCCTAGAATACACGGATTTTTTCTTATAGCTCTTCCAAGGAGAGTTTGTTATTAAAATGCCACAGGATTTCATAGTCACTGTATTTGTTTTTTTAAGATTAGCACCTGAGCTAACATCTGTTGCCAATCTTCTTATTTTTCTTCTTCTTCTCCCCAAAGCCCCCAGTACATAGTTATATATTCTAGTTGCAGGTCCTTCTGCTTGTGCTATGTGGGATGCCACCTCAGTGTGGCCTCATGAGTGGTGCCATGGCTGCTCCCAGGATCCGAACCAGTGAAACCCTGGGTTGCCTAAGCAGAGCATGCAAACTTAACCACTCGCCACTGGGCCGGCCCCTGTAGTCACAGTATTTTATCTGTAATCAATCTATGGAATAAGGGCCAAAGATTGTCCTGTAAAAAGGGAAGAGTCCATAGACTGTATTTCTAGTCATGGTTCAACTACTAAGTAGCTCTACGACCTTGATCAAGCCACTTAACCATCTCTCTGAGTCTCATTTCTTCACTAGTTCATTAAGAGAGTCAGAGTATTGGAACCCTAATGTCTCTTCTTAGTTCCACCCATGTTGCTATGCACAATCCTAATCCATAGCTTATGATGGCTGCATTAAAACACTGACTACATTGTACCTACATGTATTCCTTAGGTGGTTTATTAGGTTTTTCACAGTTGCAAAATGATATTTTTCCCCTATGTAAAGTTGGACTTAATCTCATTTTGATTCAGCATGTTTTCCCTTCAGCTGATAACAAGACTGAGAGTATAAGAAAGCAGATGTTCTTTATGATATCAACCTCAAGAATTTAGAGGATACATCGAAAATATAACTCCCCTAAAAGAAATAACCATTTATGAAGTAACTATAAGTAACTATTCATCAATTAATGAAAATCCTTCTTGAATCTCTAGTGAATTTATAATACATATTTTGAGTACTTGAAATATCAATTATTTTATAAACCCCTTATCAGTCAACAGCAAGGTAAGATTATCGATGCCTGTTTACTCCTTGTTGTATCTCTTTAACCATCTTGAAAACTGTCTTCTCTTAGGTTTTTCCAGAGGATGAAATTCAATATCATAACAAGACTGAAAAGGTATCCATAGACTTTTAAGGCCCTCCAATATTTATTTCACCCTATAGAGTGTATTATGGATAAGTAATAGTATCTCTAAAGGCAATACTCAACTCTGCTTGTGCTGTATATGTTTCTTTTTCAGACCCATGGCTACATATGTTATGGATTAAAAAATTTTGTCATGTTATACATTAAGTATAAAATTATTCAGGCAAGACTTGTGCTCATAGACAAGATTATGATAACATGGATTGTTTTCTTTTTTTTTCAAAGGAATAGGTTAGGCATATTTGCTGTCTTTGCCAAGCCTTTTATCACTTTTTAGACTTCTGAATATGTAGATTCCCCCTTTTTTTTAACATTTATATGATGGTCATATTTAGGATGAGCCCCCACCCCCCCAAAAAAAGAAACCCTGCAAGAAACAATGCTGAAGGAAATTATTCTGGCAGTTTTAGGGCTAAAAGTCACAATCCATTAGAAGCATGGAGGCTGTAGAGCCTTGAATGAGGCACTACAAAGATTAGAATTTTAGAAATTTGACTTGTTCATAAGTAGTAATTACTTTAAGGAAATTCAAGCTCTCTGCAATTAGAAAAGTGTAATTAAAAAATGGAGTCTGTGTGTGTATGTAGTTCATATCCACAAAAAGCACCAACTTATTGTGCAAGATGTGTGCAAAGATCTTGGAGGATATGGGTAAATACTACAATAATTCAGCCAGTATGAGGAGGGAGGGAATACTAATTTAGATTATTGGGAGAGGGCAGTCACATGGATATAAATGGGCAAGTACTATTCCCCGCAGAGATAATACCTTAAGATCCACAAAGGAAAATTTGGAATTATGGGAAGAGTGACTGCATCAAAAGATGCATTAGAGATGGTAGGAAGAAACCAGAGAAATGTCAATGTATAGTAGGTAGAAAGGATGGAAAGGAAGATGGAGAGTGGAAGAAGGAAAGTATAGTAGAGATTATTGAATGCCCAGACAAAGAGAATCCAACTCTTACGTAATACACTTACCCAAGATTCTGAAGTAGTTTTTCCTACTCAGCCTTCTTTTTGCATAGTTTGGGCTTCTGTGAATGGCAAATGGAATGCTATAAAAAGGAGGTAAGCATGTGAAGGAAAAAGGTTTCTGAAAATTAGTTTGCTAGTGGACTTCCTCTGGCGGTAGAGAGTATGCCACGGGTCACCCTCTGCACTGCGTAAGGTAGATAGGGAATTCCACCCATAGGAGGCTTGTGGCAGGCCAGTAATGCTGGTAAAGTCTGTGCTGAGGCAGTGGGAGAGCAGATGTCAATGACTGGGCAACCTCAGACTGTGGTTCTGACACCCATCAGGAGGATTTAAACGTTAGTTACTGTCTTCAACCTGCTGTGTGGACTTGGAGCTATTGTTCTCTTTGGTTAGGAGAGGAAATTGAGAGGTGGGGGTGGGGGCAGGGAGTAGGTGGTGGGGAATATGTGTATGCAGATTTTCAGCCTGGTAAGACTAGATGTTGGAATCACACTCTACCCGCACCAGAGCAGTTGTGTCCCTCCTCTTCTGAAGGCAGGCAGAGATGAATGTCACTAGGGAGTAGGAATCTCAATGTTTCCCTCTGTTAGGACATTTACAGTGTTGAGAACAACAGGGCTTAAGTGAAGCTAGTTAACAAAGGACACAATCAACTTAATTTGGGGTTTGTAGACTCCTCAACTACTTAGGAATTCTACTGCCCCTCACCCTGACATTTGATCCTTGTATTGCAGGTCTGGTTTTTCACACATTTAAGTTCTTGATTGACTCAGGTCTCTGGAGGACTTTTTTTGTTAACTTCTGATTGAGCCTTTATTCTCCTCCACATGCCTCCTTAGCCAGCACATTTGAAGTGTTTATTCCCAGGGGAAAGTTAAAGTCAAATATGTGAGCTCCTTTTCTCTCCATTAAGTATGGTCTTCAGAGTTTGGAATTCCAAGTATTCAGTGTTTCATGACTTGAGTGCTCTTTTAGAAATCTATGTGTCTTCCTACATTTTTCACAGGCCTGCATGATCCAGAGGATCAAATCTGGTTTATGTAAGACTGGAATAAAGAGTAAGAAAAGCAAAAAGCTGATAATAATGCTAAGCTGCCTCTTTTCTCCCATCCACAATGTGGCTATCGAGGTTTTCCGTTCTGATGAGGTGTGGGGAGCCCACAGTTTACCTACATCTGTCTGCTACAAGCCCGTGTAGTTGAGCTCCTATAGCTAGGTTGAGGTTGATGACAGAAAGACAAAAATGGAATACCTCTCACCAGACCTCCCTCCACGCTTTATAACACTTCTCTGTTTACCGCTTTAAGTTATTTGTTAACATAATTATTAATACTCCCCCCCAACAAAATTGTAAGGTTATTTGGGGACTGTGATCTTGTCATACATATGTCATCTCCCAAAGTACAAGGATAGCTTAAGTACCCAGACGTTACTGAGTAAACACCTGTTTATTGTGCGATTTTCTTGAAAAAGAATGTAGAATCCTTTTCTTCACACTTTGGTCAGTAAAGAGTGTGGAGGAATGAAGCAGACACAGGGCTACTTTGGACGTGTTTCCTTCCCTCACTCTGGCCCCCTCTCATCCTTGGTTAAGTCATCCATTTGTCATCTTTCCTCTAGGGATGTTGAGTCTCTGAGATGCAGGAACTACTGAAGATCATATGCTAATGTTAAGATCCTAAAACTCAGAACTTTCTGGCACAAAAGAATGCCTCTGCTTAATTCCTTTCTATTTGACAGTCTGATCCAATTGTATGCTCAGCAGTAATAAGCTATTATTAGCTCCAAGATGAAAATCTCAGGTCCAAAATAGTGTTGTTAGTAAAGCACTTAACATTTGTTAAATGTTTTATGTATAAATTGTTTTATGTGTAAGTGTTTTATGTGCAAAGCATTTCACTGAGTGTTTTATATGCCTTGTCACATTTGACTTTCATTACAACTGTCCATTAGCTATTTTGTAGGCCAATACTATCATCCTCATTATATACATGAAGAATGAGCTTAAAGAGATCAAGTAATGTTCCAGAGTCCCCTACCTCATAATAGTGAATTCAGGATTCAAATTCCTGCTTAACTTTTACTCTGTCCTGCCTTCATCTTCTATAATGCTTAACCCTAGGAAGAATTAACCTTCCACGTAGTAACTTCCATATATTTGATAGTTGAGGCAAAGAGATAGTTTTCCAATCACATTTTTTCCAGTATCCTGTTGGCTTAAATTTCAGAGGTTGGAGTTTCTATCCTCCAACTGCACACTAATCTTTTAGAATTGTCACTTCAGATTATGATAATTATGATGCATATCTTTCCTAAAAGCAGTGTACCTGGGTAATAACATTACCGCAATTAGCATTTTCCAAATTGGTGTTGAATGACATTGTCTTAGGTGATCACTATATATGTGTGTCATTTATATTATCAGGTATTTTTTGTCAATAGTTTCCACTTATTTGCATAGAAGTTCCCACAAAGTTAAAGTAGGATTGAAAGTTATATGAACTATAATTATGGAAGGGAATCACAGCAGAAAATACAAGTTATATTGTATGGAATATAACTTTTACAAGTTATTTTATAGATTATGTTATATGAAATCATGGAAGTAGAGGCTTCATTGTTGTGAATATTAATTTTCATAAGCCAAACAGAAGAGCTATGCCAGGAATTTTGGTATCTTTGTACTCTTTCTATTTATTGTCTATATACATCAGTAAACATTGATGAGTATTTAAGCATTAGAACTGTGGGCTTAACTTAATGAAGATTTCAAAGATACTGTTTTTTTCTTTGAATCATGCTGAATCTTCTTGAGAAATAGACCTCATGCCATCTTAAAGTTTGCTACGAGTTGTTTCGATAGCATTAACAGGAGCATCAAAATAACACAAACTCAGAAAAGAGGTACAGTGACTTATCAACTCATTTCTAAGAACTCTGTCACATGCACGTCTCTTACTTCATGCTCATGTTGTAAGTAGAAATGCATGACCCTGTTGTTATGGAGAAGCACTCAGAGTGTTGATTGCCTAAAGGAATCCAGTGTGTGTGTGTGTGTGTGTGTGTAGTCTGTAATAACCACTCTATGAAGTCAATTATGTTTTAAACATGCACTCACAATGTATGATCAGTAAAACCAAGTATCACGTTACTCTCATAAATAACCAATGTCTCACTCAAATTTCTTATTAATCCAACCAGCTTCCCATCTCCTTATTTCATCTAGGTGATAGACTTGCTGTTCAATCTGTAAAACCAGTATAGGATATTTTTAATTATTCATTTTTATAACAAATATTTTTTGATAGGCACTGTTCTAGGCATTGAAGATGTAGCAATGAACAAGACAGATAAGTCCTTTTTTCCATGCAAACTAGAGTTAGCAATCTAGTTAAAACAGTAAACAAGTTGAAGACACTAAATAATTTAGTTTAAGACAGTGATGAATGCCACAAGGAAAATAAATCAGAGCAATTTGGTGCTGGGATGGGATGGGCATACTGTTTCATATTGGCTGCTTAGGGAGACTTCTCTAGTTGGTAACATTGAACTTTGATGCAAATGAGAAGTAACCATCCATGAGAATAGGTATAACAAGATTGATCAAAGCCAAGAGCACACACAGCAAGGTATGAACAAATTGGGCATATTTGAAGAACAGATTGGCCAGAGAAGTTTACAGAGTAGTTATTTGCAGACAAAGATTTACTAGTGATGATAGTTCTGTAAAGGTCAACAAAGCTTTAGGGGAGCAGTGAATTAAGCTTAGGTGCCAGTAGTATGACCCTTGGGGATTCTTTAGGATTGTACAACTTGGATAAATGGTATACCAAAACAACGGGCATGCCAATTAAATTTCATCATATGGTTTATTTGATTACATCTCTAATCTTTGTTTATATAATGTGCTTTTATACATTACTGGTTATACAGAATGTTCAGTACTTCAACTATTCAACAGCCATTTACCAATGTCCTACTATATGCCAAGGAGTGTATTAGGTTCTGCATATAAAAAGATGAAGAACACGTTGCTGTCATGAAAACATATAGAAAAATGGAGGTGACATAGGATTCTGAGTGTATTTACTGGGGAATACATTTTCTCAGTTTAAAAATATAAAAAATAGTAAGAGGAACTTCAGATGAGAGTGGCAATGATCGATATAGGTGGCCATAGCTGATATGTATGAAGTTAAAATATAATTTTGCAGGTCTAAAAGGCTTTTTTACATCTACTTATAAGGCTAGATTAAGGCCTATATGATCTCTGTTCTAGTGGAAAAGTTTATAAGTTTAAATCAATGAACATCACTATTAATGCACCTCTCTGCATGATAATACACTTGTTATTTTCATATAGGGCCCCAGACCTAAACTAAATTCCTGCTCAGGATGCAAGATGTTGAAGTCCTTTACCTGGCTCTCTAGACCTGTTGAAACCATGGGCATTCCCATGGGTCTCCGAGTCAGGCTAGAGACGTCTTCCAGTCTGACAAGGAAATTAACTGATCTCCTAAATTTCTATGAACTAATCTGGTTTAAAATAGGTTATGTACTCATAATAGGCAAAAAAAAAAAAAAAAAAGGTTCCAAAAGGAAAACAAAGTCTGGATTAATATGAGATTTTAAGATTAGAAGTCCGCACTTCGTACGTTGTCAACTCAACCCCCCAAAGAGCTGTCCAAGGTTCTGAACATCTCCTGGAGGCTCAATGCCCTTAGTCTCTGTGCTTGACCTATTGTCTCCTACCTTTGCCCACCCAGGCCACCTGCCCTGATTGCTCCTTATATGGTCTCAGCAACCATATGTGACAGATTATTGTCATGACTCCTGCTTGTCCTACCTTTTAACTAGTATATTTAGTATGCTAAATATTCTAGTAACTGGTATATTCTTCAACTCATGTTTAACCAGATATCAATTAAACTTTATACCTAAAGCCTCTCAGACAACTGCCTTGATTCACAACTCTGTTTGCTGAAACAATGTGATCATTGATCTTACTTTCAATTATAAAGTAATTCAAAATATTTATTTGTCTATAAAGATATAGAAGGTCTAAAAATAGCCTTTAAATCATTAATTCATTTAATAATTCATAAAAAATAATTGAAAAAATAAGCATGGTTTTTCTTCTCCTCCTCTTCCCCTTCCTCGTTCTTCTTCATCTTCTCCTCTTCATCTTTTTCTCTTCCTTCTTCTCAACATCATCATCATTACTATAAATGCAACGAGTAAAGATATTTTAACTGGTGAAATATTTATGTCAAATGTGGGCCTTGGTAAAAAGTAGGTTTTAGAACAATTATATGATAGTTTAGACAGAGTAGTTGAAACATAGAAAAAGTTTAAACGTAAGTAGTTTCCTGTGAATACATTATCTTTGAACTTGGTAAAGTAATTTAATTATTCTCATAAATTAAATAGACACCAGTTCGTACTAGATATCTCTAACTTATTTTAGAATGGATCTCTTCCTTGCTAACTGGAAAACTCAAAATAAATTTAGTTAGAGATTTGGAGTTGATGTCAGTCAATGATTAGGGCAAGGGTTTTATATTATATCCCACCTATACATTAGTCTATAATTTCATCAATTTTAATTTAAGAAGGATGGCATGACTAGACTGGTTAAGAATCTGAGCTTTTGGACCAAACAGTCTAGATTATTATCTAAGATCTAACAGTCCCTAGATATGTGATCATGGTTACGTCTTCAAATTATGAGTCTATGTTTTTTTCACCTGTAAACTGGAGATGATAAAATATCCTCACACTGAAGATTACTCTCAGGATTATAGGAGATATTGTATACTCAAAGTTTAGTACAGAAACTGACACCTAGTAAGCATTAAATAAAAATGAATTATCATCATCGTCATCATCAACATCATAAATCATTAACCTACCCTTTCTGTGCTTTACCTGACCTTAAAATATATGGGAAGTTTAAAGTATTCTGTTCCCTATGAGTATTTACATTTGGTAAGAGTAAGTTGGTAGCAGTTTCATACATGACATCCATTTAATGTCTCAACTTTAAATATTGTTAGCTATGAGGAGAGACAGAGAAAGTAGTGGCTACCCACTTGTGAACACCATTCTTAACTCACAATCAACCAGTTGATTACAATTGATCTGTTGCCCATGATATCGTAGTGACATTTGGAATATATTATATTACCATTTCTCTTAATATGGTGGTTTAAATTCAGTAGGCAGGTAATGTAATGTTGACATAATGAGTGAAATAATGATTGATAGTGAAATTGTAAAAGTAAGAAGGTTCAATGTGTTTGAAAGTCACAGAACTTTGAAAAGTGCAAGAGAGAAGGAATACCGATGAATAAAATGTGACAACTTGACACTGGCTATGCCTGCAGAAATGAACCAAGGAATCTATTAAACTAGTCATTCTTAAGGAGTACAGCCTATAGAAATGTAAATGTGGCTAATAAAAGTATCTTTTAAATTTAAATATCCATCAAGGCTTCTGTTGGAAGAAAACTAGATTTATACTTTATGACTTGCTCAAAACCATTGACTTTTCTTGTATCATCTCCAGTAAAATAGTTCTAGTTTAAAATACATTACAGTAGATACCTCTAAAATTAAGTTCTTTTGGAATTAAACAAAAGGGACTATGTTTTTGCAAGGACTGCTGTAGATGTCACTTCATAACAAGACAGAAAAGACCATCAATATATAGAAGTTTTGTTTTATGGCCAGAAATAACATTTAGTCAGTAAGTGAGAGATGTCAATTAGAGCAGCATTACTTAGGCAGTGGGGAGATTTCAGAGCCCCTAACCTGGAATAATTGTGTTATATTATCAGATATGTTACAGTTGTTGCTTATAATGACCCTTGCTCTTTAGTGAGTGTGTGTAATGTCAAAATAAGGAGAAAGAAAAAGCTAAATGGCAACTAATTTATTTCCAAATTTATAGCCAGATTACCAAAAGATTGAAGCTAATCATGTCTGTATTTCAAAATTAATAATGACATTCAGAGCCTCTTTGGTTATACAGATGTGTAGATTGCGGATACCCTAAGAATTCTATAGCCTGTGCTGACTTTAAAGTTGAGATCCAATTATTCTTGTGTGCCCAGGGCAGCAAAGTCTAAGGGGAAGGTTTTCTAGGGAAAGAAAAGGAAAAAGAGCATTTTTCAACATCACATGGAAAAAGTCATTGCACTGAAAAAGTGCCGACAAACCCTAAACAATTTTGTGTTGATTATACTGAATTAGAATAGTGATAGCTATAATCATTTGATCCCCAAGGCATTAATGAAAATTCAGCATTATTTTGTGTGGAATATGTATCATTACCCTTGAACTTAGGAATGATTATTAGTAAGTCTGATTAAATCTGGAAGCAGTGATACAGGCTATCTTTAACCCACTAATGACAGGGCCATATTGTAATTTTATGATGAATGAACACAGTTTAGCATTTTTAGCACTTGGTGGGGAAAATAAGAAGTCTGCATTCATTTTCTTGATTAGACTGCAAAGTAGTACAGAGAAGCTCATAAGGAATGCTGCTTAATGAAATAGGGTTCCTGCTGATTGATTAACTTACCAACGTTTCCAAAACCCACAGGACTGGTTGTCTTTATATGATCAGAGATACTATTAAGCAACATTCTAGAGATAATGCAGTGCTAGATGCAGGAGTACGAAAAACAAAAATACTACCACTTCCCATGGATATACTGCACTTATCTTTTCAAATGTTTTCACATGTATTTTATAGTTTTATTATCATAGTAACTGTTAGAATGAGTTAAACTTCCTACCACTTGTTTTATGAGTAAGAAAACTAAAGTACAACACATAGTTTAGGTATTTGTCTAAAGTCCCATAGATTGTCAGAAAAGTCCAGCATTGAAAGCCCAATGTCTTTGCTCCAAATGTAATAGGTTTTTTGACTTCTGTAAAAAATTAATTTACTTTATAATCACAACCCATTGTTTATTGTCATTATCTTGAATTCTTTCTTTCAAAAAAAGATATCTATTCTCTATGCATAAACCATTTAGAGCTTCTCACTGGTCAAATGGTCACAGTCCTGATTTAATGTTTAGTACTAGACAAAACTGTTTCTAAAATCCCTAGGCAATTTAGGACAAGTTCTGACCCCAGCATAGCATCTGACACGCAGTAGTAGCTTGGTAAATATTAGTTCCTTTTCTTCTAATTCCCTTCCAAATGTTGTAACTCTCTTTTGTCTAAAGAAGGGACTTTTTAGATTCTTAGTTGACCTAAAAGCAATATTGATGACCTACATGATTATATCATTAAAACTGTTCACAGGTGACTACTCAGTAACAAAGCATGAAAATGAGTGACAGTCAGCCAAACCCTGTTATAAAATGCGTGGCTAGAGGGAGTTAGTATTTTGTTTCCATCAAAGCCACAGTATTTCTACTTGAAACAAAGCTTTGCAAATGAATGACATCCCCTTTCTCCAAACGTTAGCATCATAATGGCATTCTGTTGAATAGCTTGAATTTGGGGCAATCAGAGCCAAAGATTTAGAGCTACAGAAATCATACAGGTCCTGCTTGGCAAGTAACAGGTCAGGTTTTAAGGAGAAGATAGATGGAGAAATGAATCATTGTAATACCTTGAAATATATGGTAAAAAGAGTATGAATAAGGAGCAATGGTAGTGCCTAGGATAGAGAAAAAAAAAAAAACTATCTTGGGAGTAGGTGGGAGCTGGAGAAAATCTGTGAAAGGGACATTTGAACACCAAAACCAAACAAAGCCAGAAGCCTTGGAATTATCCCTGGCACTTCTTCTCCCTTACCCTGCAAATATCCAATCAACTACCAAATGATTGCCAGTTTTAGCTCTAATCATTTCTCTGATCCATGTCCTTCTCTTCACCCATCACTGACCTACATGGAGTTCTTATTGTCTCTATTTAAAATAGGCTGACTTTCTTAGTATTCCTAATTCTAGGCAGAGCATCCTCAAAACCTTCATCCAGACTATTTAAAACCTTAAATCTTAATACGTCTTCCCCTTGCTTGGAACCCTTCAAGGCTTCTCGCTGCCCACTGAATAATGTCTAAGCCCTGATTCTCTGTGGTCTGGCTTCTCCCTACCTCTGCAGCTTCTTCTCATGATGGTGTTTATGGGGCAGAATTATTTGTCATTTCAAGAACATTCCATTCCATTTCATGCCTCCATGCCTTTTCCTCTTTTTGTAATGCCTTGTCGTAGCCTTCTCCAATGGGATAAGTTCTATACATCGTTCAGTGTCCCTCATCCAGTATGATGTTGCAGTTTTCTTCCCATCTCATATCTCTACTGGATCAGGTGCCCTTCTCCTTTGTTTTAAGAGTGCCTGTGCATACCGCATCCCATTCATCCTTGTATTTCCCATTAAGCACAGTGCTTGGCACATAATGGTTGCTCAAGAAATGATGGTTGATCTGATCATAATAACAACATAGATGGATAAGTAGTTATTTGCTAAAACAATAAGTGTAGAAATGACAAGGAGGTGTAACATCAAATCGCATAGTGTAGTAGTTTTTATTGATGAGCAATAAATTACGACAAATTTAGTGGCTTATAACAGCATCCATTTATCATCTATGGTCACAAGTTCAGGTGGGCTTGGCTGGATTTTCTACTGAGGGTCTCACCTTGATTTCAAAGCCAAAATCAAGGTGTTCATTGGACTGAATTCTCATCTGAGGGTTGATGAGGTAATATCTGCTTCCAAGCTTCCTTGAGTTGTTGGCAGAATTTATTCCTTGTGCCTATAGAATTCATGGAAGCTTGCTTTTTTCAAAACCAACAATGGAGAGTGTCTCTACTGCCTCAAGTCTCTGCCTTCATGGAATGCTTAGGTCCTTTTATAAAGGGCTAGTCTGATTAGGTCAGGCCCATCTAGAATATTCTTTCTTTTGATTAACTCAAGGTCTTTAATTAAGGATTTTAATTACATCTGCAAAATCCTTTCCCCTTTTCCATGTACCGTAACATAGTTATGGGAGTGATATCTCATCACTTTTGCCATATTCTCTTGTCTAGAAGTAATCCCAGGTTCTGCCTGCACTCCAGGGGAGGGGACTATTCAAGGGAATTTGGACCAGGGGGCAAGATCTTAGGGCCCATCTCAGAATTCTGCTCATCACCCACATAGTTTAAAATGACTTTAAAAATAGATTTTTGTAAGTAAGCGGAGGAACATGAAGCTAGAAGGAAAGATAAAGACTACGTCAGGAAGTGCCTTATGTGCCCTTCTAAGAAATTTATACATTGTCAAATAGGGAATCATAAAGGGTTGAGAAAGATTATAGTTTAGAGCATAATTCTTAGCATTAGAAAGAAAAAGTGGGAAAATTGGAGGAGGAAGAAACTGTAAATATGGGAAATAAGTAGGAAGTATTGAGGTGGCAGATGGAAAGTGGGGAAGGGTTAAGAATTGACAAGACTTGATTGCTAACTGATTCAGCAGAGGGTAAGGGGATATTCAAGTCAAAGTTTCTAATGGGGACCACTCGGTGACCAAAAATGGAGTTGATTTTGATGGTTCCTGAGGTGGTGACTCTTTTTGGCATAGATGGTGAATCTCAATCTCTTGCTCTTGTTCTGACTCTTGCCTTCTCTTTCACTTGGCTTGCCTTGTTACAGAAAGGATCTTGAATAGCTTACCAGTAGAATTCTACTAGATACATACCAGTTTGCAATGACTTGGCATAATGCCTTTAGGGAGAAATGTTTTATTTTTACATGGCTAGTGAACTAGACATAATTATGTTTTCTAAAGTTAGCTGAATCCATGAGGTTGGCAGCAGTTTAAAAGAACAGTGACCCAGCTTACATTTCTGAATTCTGATTAGGATCCATTATCTGACAACTCAGGCTGTTTTAAATCTAGGCCATTTGTGTGTATAACACAATTAAATATGGAAATGAATACACAATGTTGGAATACAGGCAGGCAAAAGTATCTTTTGTTTTATTTTTATTTCCACATCTTCTCAGTCAACTCTGGACATCCTTTGCAATCTGTAAGTTACTGGTTCTGGAAATATCTCATTTATGTCTCTACCCTTAGATGGGAAAAAATTAATATATCAGACCAGACGATAATCTTTTCTTTTTTTTTTAAGTAATCATATGATGTGAAATTTATAGCCTTTTTGTTCACGTGCTTTGTCTCCAAAATCTTTGTCTTTCTTATGTCCAACAAAAATCTCCTTTGGTTGATATAAGCCTTTAGTTTAGAAATTTAAATTTTTGCCTGAGGTGCTACTTTGTTGGTTTAAAAATTTGTGATATCATTTAATTCAGTAAAATTTGTGTGGATTGATTCATGCCCTTTGAATATTTAGTATTATAGAAATTTCTCAGTCTATAATAAAATTGAGGAATCTTGGAAATTGGAAGTCCGCTCCTCTCCATTTGAACACTTGGCTTGGATTTATGGACACCCAGTCTTTATTTAATCCAGTGATATGCTCTCCTACTTATGTTGTCAGACTTTTTCATTGTTAGTTAGATCTTAACAGGCAAAACTGTTTCCTCTGCTCTGCAATACTTGTGACACCAGATGTGTAGGTTTTTCTACTCCAAGCTATTCTCCAGTTCTTGGTGGACCCCCACTGGGATTTTTATGGAGGTCCTGTTACTTAGGCATGGTTGATTAAATCATCGACCATTGGTGATTAATTCAATCCCCACCCTCTTTCTCTCCCTAGAGGTCTGGGGATGGGGCTGAAAGTTCCAGTGCTCTAATTGCTCTAATTGCATGGTTGGTTCCCTTGGCAACCAGCCCCCATCCTCCAGGAGTCACTTTGTTAGCATAACCTCAGGTATGGCTGAAAGGGGGCTTTGTTAGGAATAACAAAAAATGCTCCTCTCACCCCTATCACTCAGAAAATTATAGGTGTTTTAGAAGCTCTGTGCCAGGAACCTGGCAAAAAGATCAAATATATATTTCTTATATCACAATATCACAGGTCTGTTCTCTATGTTAGACTGAAATCTCCCTCTTCAAAAGCTGCTTTCATTTGCTTACAATCTGTTGGCTGTCTCACCCAAGTTACCTATAACTAGGTTCCACTAAATCTCTGTCTTTTTTTAAAGTAAATTTTTGTGTTTCTTTCAATCAAATTATCACACATAAATATATAAAAATATTCTTGCATAGCCTATATGAAAATAATAAGACAAAAATACTGATCTAACCCTTCTCTACCTCAATCCAGAGATATTACTTTCAACTCTTAGTTGTTTGTTTTGGTTTTACTTCCATATTTCTAAATTATGTAGTTACAGTGCCATTCTTTGTTTTGGTTTATTTACATTTTATACATTAATGCTCATTTTATACATTATTTTTTATTTTCTAAATATCCTCAATTTTATCTTCAATTCTGTTGAATAAATCTCTGCTAACAAGTATATATAAATATATATACTTTTTATTTTCAAAGAGCTTTGTGTTTCATAATTTTTTCTTTTAGTAGCATTCAGTTTGTGGTTTTTAATAGACTCAAGTTATCTCTGTTAACATATTAAGAATAGAGCTTTTAAAATTATTTTTCTTTTCCCCGCACTGTGTCTTTTTCTTATTCCTTTTTTCTTTTATTCTATTTATCTTAGTCTCTGGCTTTCATGTTTCTATTAGAGGCTACCTTACAATGTCTGGTGAATTGTGGCTGTTTTTTCTCACTTAATGGTAAAACTATAACAAGCCAACTAGTAGCTGTATAATTATGGGCAGCTTGTTTTTTTTTAATCAGTTGGTGAAATTCACTAAAGCACAAATAGGTGGGGACCTTACTACTTTATCAAGGGTACTACCCCTCCAAATGTTACTATACATACATTTCTTCTCTTAAGTCATTCAGTTTCTCAAATAATTCTGCTTCTCAAGTCTAAGTCAGTTTCTCTGTGTATGACTGTTTTGTATATGTAGATGGGTGGGCAGTGTCTTGAGAATGGAGGAGGAAAGGGGCTTAGAATAGGCAGATTGGTCTCAGGGCATGTTGGCATGTGTGGGCATGATGGAGGAGAAATTCTAGAAGGCATTGATGAGTGGTACACTGCAAGGGAATCAAGCAAGAAGTGTCACCTTGTGGAAAAACTAGATGCCTGATAGTCTGTCCCTCCAGGATGCCAAGGCCAAGAGTGAGAATCCATGAATGAGACTGTGGGGCAGACTTCAGAGATCAGAAACTTGAGCATTAGGGTAAGGAGAGCAGGTCATGGAAGAAATTCCTGAGCCGGGTAAGGATAGTTGGAGGAACTCTGAAGAAGGTAGGGAGTTCCCCTGGCCTCAATTGGGATCAAGATATGAGAGTTGAGAATCCTGAACCAGGTTGGATAATGTTGTTTTGCTGAAGAGTTTAAATCAGAAGCCAATTGAGATATCTGTTATTACTGACAAACTTTAAAAGGTTCTTGAACTGGCAAAACAAGTAGGCCTGAGCTAAGTTAAAAGACATAGTGTGACCAGCTGGGCCAGGAACACAGCAAACTTGCTAATTAGTCTGGAGGAAGCCAATTGCCCATATTTTTATGTACTGCTAATTGCTAAAGTAGCAGCTTGCTCCAAAGACAAAAATAACAGCATGATAGTTTCTGGAAGATAGTATAAAGAGGCCTTTGGGATATAGGCTACATCAACTTTAAAAATATTCCATAGTTCTTAAACTTAAAGCATATACTGCTATTAATAAAGATACACTTTGGAAGTTAATTATTCATTTTTTTCTTAGACTGTAAGATAAGAAATCATAGACTATGTGGGACTCTCTAGGTTAGGCATTTGTACTAAGAATTTTATTTTAAAGATACCATCTGAATGCCATTTCTCAACCCATTTTTAAACATTCCCCAATAAAAGAGCTAAATAAATAATTTTAAAATGTACTTTATTTTAAGTGCTGTGAGATTTTACCTAGAAACGTTCTCTTTCAACTCAGTTATATCTGTGAAAAGAGAATGTGCTTAAAGAATTACCTGTACATTTTGCAACATTGAGGGCATTTGATAGGTATTTGTAGAAAGAAAGAATGAATGAATAAATGAACAGATACATAAAGCTTTGTGTTCATTAGAATGATAGAATTTCACATTTTAAAGAGCACCTAGTCCCCTTCTCTTATTTTATGATGAGGAAACTGAGATAGAGAGAGTGCTGTAGGTTCTCATAACTGGCCAGTGGCAGAACCAGGCCTGGAACCCATTTCTTAAGTCAGTCAGTCCTGCGCTCTTTTCATTCTAAGCTAATTTTCATTTGACCTTAGAGAAGAATGAATTACTTCTGTAGGGCTGATTCTTACCCAAATCACATTAGGTCAGCAAAGCCTGGCTTTGTTAAATGATCAAATGACAAGTGACAAAAGTAAAACATCTTTTAAGACAAAAACAAAGCCAAAGTAATTGGTGTATTTGGTTTTATTAAGGAGTGACGTTTTCCAAGGCAAAGGAGTGGGGGGGGGGGGGGGGGGGAAGGGATTGGAAACGCTGTGCCATGGACTTAACTTTAAGTGTGAATGTCAGACTCGATATGAAGGAGGTAAGCTAGCCCTGAGGAGCTTTAACAGCATAAAAGGAAAAAGCGGATTTCACTTTCCAGCGAATCAGTAGAAGGGTGTGTATCTGCAGATTTATTTACCTCTTTCATTGGTAACTGAAATCCCTAATTAGACTGACGGGGCGCATACATACTGCGTAGTAATTATATATGGCAGAACAAATTTGATGAAGATTGAAATAAGTAGATGCATATTTCAACTCAGCATCACCGCTAATGGCTCAGATACCAAGTAACATTTCTTCACTGGTAGAATTTATTAAGAAGCGGCTGTGAATTGTTTGTCTTCTTCATTAAAGGTCTGGTTACATGACCAAAGGGCTCTTAATAATAATAACGGTGCAGTCACTTATCAAATGTGTAACTCTGCCCAAGTTATTAATTATTCTGAGCCTAGTGTTTCTCATTTGTACAGATAGGTTTATAAAGGCACCTACAACATGGGGTTGTTGTGAAGATTAAATGAGAGCTTGCACCTAAGGTTTTGCATAGTGCATTTCACATAGAAAGCACGCAATAAATGTTAGCTATTATTATTGTTGTCAGCCACTCCAGGGGAGCTATATTGTAAGAAACCATACTTTCATTGCTGCCGCACTGAGACCTCAGTAAATCATTGTTTTCTCACTGGTCTACTATACAATTTGTGGATATTTCTACCTCAAGATCCTCCCCAGGAGGGCAATACAATGTAGTTGAAAGATCTCTCTTCACTTGAATTTCAGAACATTTGGTTCAAATCCAAAGTTCAAAAGTACGACTTGTGCTATCTATTCTAGAACTCCCTGGGATGTGAGATTTATTCATTAGATCCCTTTCTGGCTGAGCAAACGTGCATCTCTTAAATTTTCTTAAGTCATTTAATGGTCTCTAAAATTGAGGCGATCATACCCAGCCAAATGGGATTCCATGAGGATCACATGAGGGTATACAATGAAAGTGCTCATTTGCAAACTCCATGGTGTTGAACGGGTATTGGTTATTGATATTCTCGGAAGGTCCACATTCAATGACTCCTTCAAGACCCAGTGTAAAAGCCACCTCTTCTCTAAAGTCTTTCCTGATGTCAGATTTCCTTCTTCTGCACTCCGGCTCCATTTCAGCTGATCTTTCTTGGTACTCAAACAACATACTGTCTTATAGAGCAGTAATTTATATTATTTGTTCCTGCTACTGCACCTTCAAAAGAAAGAATTCCTATCTAATTGCCCTCATTGTGCCCCATAGTGCAAAACACAGTATCTTGCTTATAGTAAGTGCTCAGTAAATATTTGCTTAATGGATAAACAAGTTTTTATGAACTCCTATGCAATACTAAGTTCTGTGAGTTATGTAGAAATAGTAAAAGCAAATAAAGACTTAATTACAATTTTATCTCTTCAACAAGATGATCAAATCCTTTAGGATTTGAAATTAATTAGAAATTAACTCATCCTTTATTCGTTCATCCCGTTATTCGTTAAATAAACACATGTTGAGCACATTCCAGGGGCTAGGTACTGTGATGGGCAATAAGAATTCTATTCAACAAAGACAAATAGTTCTACCCGACAGAGCTTGCAGCTTATAAATAAGAAATAGTCAGAAAATAAAACCAAAAGTTGCTTTGGCAGACTAACATTTAGACCTTTCTTTATTAAAAGAGGCCAATAGAGAATTCTTAACTGCTTTTTCTATCCATTATTAATTTCAACAATTTGGACACTGTTCATTAGTAAGATTAAATTTAGCTGCTGAGTGTAGGTCAGTCAAATCACTTTTCTGGCTAAAAAAAAAACCTCTTATAGCTGCTGGGTGAAATTTGCTTTGAATTATTTTTCATAATCATGAGTAATTGGGCATGTCCTATTCAGTTAAAAATAAATATACAAAAGTGCATTGATCTACTTTCCTTGATAATGAGTTTTGAAAACCATAGCTATGTTACTTAAACTTACTTTTCTTCACTTATTAAAAAGTCCAGAGGGCACAAGTAACCTTCAGAGAATATTTCCACATAACAAGACAAAATTATTTAATGAAATTCCTAGACATGTATTTTAATTAAAAAAATCATAAGCAATTCTACACTGACATGGAGCCAGCCAACATGATACAGAATGAATTTCTCAGTTATTGTATTGTCTGGTAGGTAATTTGAGTGAAAGAAAAATTTTCTTCATTTCTACAAACCAGGACTTGTTTATTTATTATTGTTGCCTCCAAAGTAGCAGAAAGCCACTGAATGTCACATTTTAAAGATGAGGAATGGATATTCTCAAGGTAGCTCAACTCTCCATCCTGCTTCCTCATCCCTCAACCCACACGCCTGCCCCCACACACTCACCTATACCGCCTCTAGACTTCTTCCTGTGGCTGTGGGGACTTGCGATCAAAGCAAACGTGGCTTAGAATTCTTATGTGCCACTTTTCCACATTAGGTCAAGGAATTCAAGGATGGAAAACACCCAGACTGATTTCCCTTTTGTGACAGTCAGGGTACTGGTGGGAAAACTGGTGACATACTCACATGGGTGATATGATGAGAGCTGGCCTATTTACAATCACGTGGGCAGGACAAATCTGTGGTCAGGGAAGCCAATAAAGTACAGCAGAGCACCCTTTTAGCTGTTACCGCTGAGAGGCCTGAAAAGGTAAGAGGAAGGGATAGTTACTAGAACTAAGAGAGGGAAAACTGTGGCTGGAACTGGGACGTGGCTTCCCAATGGGAGCTGCAAACTTCAGTAGAGAATTACAAGTGCCACCACCCTGAGGACTGGCTGGCAGGAAACCAGGGATATTGATACCTCCATCTCACTTTTCCCACTCCCTGGCTTCTGACCGGTGCCTCCTGTTTGATGCAGTCCAGGAAGATGAGCTTCCCAGAGAGCAGAGTAGGGTGGAGAATGAACCCAAGGGCCCAAACAGAATATCAAATATACAATTTTGGGATAAGATGTCATGTGTATGGTACATATGCTCACAAGCAGAAACCTCTGACTCCTTTTCAAGAAAGTTTACAAACATTATTCATTTAGTATTCATAAATCCTTTTGAGATGAGCATTACTATTTTCAGGTGATATAACAAAAGATATTAATGGAGATGTGTTCACAGATGCCTTCCTTATTCCAGCTCACCAGCCCAGTTCCCCCTTTTTTCATCTTTTCTAAAAAGGAGAGATTCTTAGTTGCTGGAAGAGAGACTAAGGTAATCTACACAATGAGT
Organism: Equus przewalskii; assembly: GCF_037783145.1. Lineage (NCBI taxonomy): Eukaryota > Metazoa > Chordata > Mammalia > Perissodactyla > Equidae > Equus > Equus przewalskii. Next base: position 23,498,933 of record NC_091855.1, read on the forward strand.
AAGTGAGTGAGAGAGTGAAGGAGTGAAGTGGGAAGGAGCAAAAAGCACAGAGGCTGGAAATGGAATAGGAGTTTTCAGGGTTTTTAAGAGCTCAGGCACCATAGCAGTTTAAGAGTGTGAGGGAAGTAAAGAAAAGGTTGGAAAACAGAAGGCAAAAATAGTGTTCATCTAGACTGTGTGTTGGATTACTTTTGATACGCTTAAGGAACCTGAGTGAAGACTTTAATTACTTTTAACTTTTCTATTGGTTATTGCACTGCACTTTTGACTAAGACACAGCTCAGAGACTGAACCACATGGTTTCTGAATTTGTTAGGGTTTCACTTACTTCACGTTTATTTAAATTGAGAATTAAAGAGATTAAGTGTCTTACCTAAGATCACACACTCAGCAAGTGCCAAGTTGTTACTCGAGCCCAGGTTTGTTGATTCCAAACTCAGTAGTCTCAATTCAGCTTTGGCTGAATTCACTTTGGCTGAATTTGTTGAGTGATGTAGTTTTCTGGGGGGAAGGATTTCTTTTAATGCATGGTAAGTATATGGTACACCTCTTAATAGTTGGAGAGATTTGTCCTTTATACTCTGTGTGTAAAGAGGCTAGATTAGTAATGGTCAAGTGTCATTGAGTCATTCCAATGAATAGTTCATGATTAAATCTTGCTTGCTTTACTTTTCGCATAATGTCAATGCATTCTTTAAAATAAAAACTAGACTTATTTTTTCTTCAGTCCATTTAGTCATGACAGACATTATTTTAAGAATGTTGTTCTAATGATTTCTAATTGCTCTTAAAGCTCTGTTTGAATCCTAGTACAAATCTTTGTGTTATATGTCACCTGTGACCCACCTCTACTTTCTCTCATTCACTGCCTTTCATAATCAGAAAGCACTTATTAATCAGGTATTTTTGCATATTTAAAAAACAAATAAATTTTTTCCTGGGATATGAATGATAGATTAAAGAAAACATCAGTGTAGATAGGTAGGAACTACCAATGGCACAGTGTTGTGGATATATGACCTGTGAGTTTTTTTCACACTCCTGCCCCCCATTAGCTCCTAGTAACTCTCCCAACTTCCTTCCTGAGGCCAAACTCACACACTATTCCATAGCTGCTCACCTTCTTAATTATGATGTGATTGCTGTATATTCTGTTGAGATTTCTTGTTAAGACTACCGGGGCCAGCCCGGTGGTGCAGCGGTTAAGTTTGCACATTCTGCTTCTCAGTGGCCCAGGGTTCACCAGTTCGGATGCCGGGGGCGGACACGGCACCGCTTGGCAAAAGCCATGCTGTGGTAGGCGTCCCACATATAAAGTAGAGGAAGATGGGCATGGATGTTAGCTCAGGGCCAGTCTTCCTCAGCAGAAAAAGAGGAGGATTGGCAGTAGTTAGCTCAGGGCTAATCTTTCTCAAAAAAAAGACTATCTACCTATCCAACTTGAATCTGTGGCACTATATTTTCCTATTAATTCTAGCTTCAAGAATTTTTAAAAAAATTTTGTTGCATGATGACGGAAACAACTCTACTCATATCCTGCATCATTCTAAAACAAAAACGAGTTTATATATTCTCTTGAATTAAAGATACTTTAACATGCCCTATGGCAGTTGGTGAAGGGGTTCAGGGAACAGACTTTAAAGCCAACTAGTCTGTATCTGATCTTGGACAAGTCACTGAAATTCCGTTTTCTCATCTGTATACAAGGGACAATGATATTAACTATTTCTTAGAGTTGTTATGAAGATTTATAGTTCAATAAATAAATAGGATTCAGAAGAGTGCCTGACACATAGCAAAGATTTAGCAAACATTGGTTGCTATTATTATTTACTCCTGACCTAACCCGATGATGTAAGCTTAATATTATTTTCAGTTACAATTTAATAATAGGATCCTTCAGTTTACCTGACACTGTGAAACTGCCTTGGACTTTGGTGTCAGGACATAGTTCAAATTCCAGCTCCTCCACTTCATAGATGTATGGACTCGGTCAGGTTATTTGACTTTTATGAACACCAATGTTCACATTTGTAAAATAGGATGGTAATATATATATATCTTGGAGGGCTGACATGTAGAATAATATGAAGTTTGGCATGTATAAATTATATAAATATAAAGTACATATGTGAAAAGTACATAGCTGGATTTTGACTCAAAGAAAGCATTCATTAAATGTGGCTATTATTTTTAGAAGAAATTATCAGTAATGTTATCAGTAATAAGACAAAAGCAACAAAAAAAGATAAGGGAGATAGCTTTGTGGTCTACAAAAGGAGTATTGATTAAAAAGTCTTAGATTAAAATCTGCAAAGGAAACTAAATTGAAGCATTTTGAAACGATTTTACCCACCAAACAAATTGCATTTAATATACAATGATTGCTTTATTCTCCCATTAAAGTAATTGTTGTTAAATCAATGACATCTACTTTGACAGCTCTACGTGAGGTCGCAGTAACAATCCACCACTGGTCTCCAAATTGCTATGATGTCATCGGCAGTTTAATAGAGCATCAGATCAGCATGTGCTAATGAGCATTACTATGCTGACATGGCATAATTCTAGTTCAAAAGCAAACCGTCTTGGCAGCTAAGACAGTAAGTTCGATCTTATTGTTAATGCACATAAGATACATCTCAGGCTATTTGAAAATTGAATTTAGATTTCTAACTTCTATTACCTAGAGTAAACACTAACTATAGGAACAAACTTTGAAATCTCGGCAAATTAACCCAACAGAAGAGTTTTGTTTTAGTATTAGTTTCACTCACTCACATGCAGTCCAAACAGGATCAGGGGAAGGGAAGGGAAGTGAGGCTCTGCTCCACACAGTCACACAGGACCCAAGCTGATACAGCCTCTCCCAACTTTAACATAGGGCTTCCAAGGTGGTTCTAGGTGTCAGAATTCAGCAGGCAGACACACCTGTAAGTGGCAAACATCACTTTTGGTCACATTTCGTTGGCCAGAAATGAATCACAAGGTCCCATCTAGTTGTAAAGGGACCTGGGAAATGTAGTCTATGACCAGCATTGCTTTGTTGCAACAACTCAGTCCTATGGAAGGGAGCACAAATATTTTGTGGACAGTGAACAATCTCTACTCCACCCTTATTACAGTAGAGTTATTCCTACTTTTCTCTCTCTTCTTAATTCCTAATAAGGAAAAAGTTAAGTAAAGAGAAAGAAAAGCAGTGAACTGTATGTGCTTCTTTGGACTAAGAACCTTATTTCTTCCGTCACCGTACCTCTGGTGCCTGACTTAGAGTTTAGCATATATTAGATATTCAGTAAGTATTTCTTGAGTGATCAAATGAGTACCACTCCCTACCTTCTTTCCTCTTCCTTCCTTTCTTTCTCTTTTCCTTCATTCTGTGTATCTCCCTTTTCTTTTCTATGATCCCAAACATTTTCAGAGGCTTTATTTTCTGCTAGGCACTATGATAAGTGATGGGGAGTCAAAGGCAAATTTAATCTTAGGGAAAAGCTGTGCCAAAACAAGATGAATGAAAAAGACATTGTCATAAAGTATTAGTAAACTTTTTAAATTATTCATTTCATTAAAATGCTTAACACTCTTAAGAAAGACAAAAGACTCCTCTTGAGTTCATCTGTTAAACATGGATATGCCACTCAGGGAAGTCTAGACTTAGCTCCATCTTCAATCTGTGCTGGTGAGACCCCAGCCTTAACAGAATGCTGCCCTTGGGGCCCAGACTATGCGATCCTGCATAATTGAGACCGCTTCCACTTCATGGTGAAAGCCCCCTCATGCTTTGCTGTGAATCATCATATAACCTAAGATCTATGTCATGGTAAACTGGGCACTCTAGTCGTGGGTACTGTCCAGTTTTGTTGTTCATAGAGTTTCAAGGAGTTTTCTTATAAGGATTTTAATGTCTTTATATAATTTAATATGCTCCAATTCTAACTGCCTCCCAACTGTTCTTTCAGAAGGTGATAGTGATGATGGTACCCACCATTTATCAGCACCAGCAGTTATGTGCTTGACACTACAATCACGCTATAGATATTATTTCTTCTACTCCTCACATCAGCCCTATTAGATAAGTCTTATTGTACATACTTATAGATCTGGGAAATTATGTTCAGACAGATTTGGTAAATTGCCTAAAGTCATCTGTCTTTGAATGGAGCAGACTCAGAATTCAAATACAGGTTTGCCTGACCCCAAAGCCTGTGTGCTTGACCAGTCCAGCTGATGAATATTAGTTTAGGCTATTGAGGAGGAAAGATTATTTCATCCTCTTTTTCTAGAAAGAGAGATTTACATAGACCTTATAGTAACTTTTCTAAAATGTAGGATGATACTTGACTAAAATGCAAGTTTATGGGTGCCTGCTTCTTTGCCCAGAGTTCAAGAACTCCAGGGTATTTCTGAATGTGCCATAGGAATTCCAGGGACCTCTTAAGTTTTGGATATTGTATTATTATGAAGTTTAGGTCCACAGGTTTTATCATATTTTCAAGGCTTGTGACCTCAAGAAGGTTAAGTATCATTGCATTGTGGTATATGATCTCTACCTGAACATGCAAAAATGTGCTTGTTTGGTTAAAGCCTAATTTTCTAATTACAAACATATAACAAGGAACAGATTTCCCTCTTAAATGAGTGAGTCTTCACAGAAGTTACACAGACTCATAGAATATGAGTAAAAGTTTTTTAAAAAACAAAGTTTACAGCAAACTCCTAGCCTCTGTGGAGCCCAGAAAGAAGAAAGAGATGCCCTCTAACAAAGAGGAGAGAAGGATTTACAGCTTCTTGCTGATTCAAGTTCATTGGAAGAGGAAGTGGTGTGGTTGGCAATAGCAAGACTGTTTCATATCTGCATCTCCTGAGGGAATCTGGGAAGAAGTTCTCACTGGGGTGGCTGGGAACTCTGCTTAGGGTCTGTCTCAGGCTGTGTACCTGCAGCACCTGGGGTTGAGTGCATGTCCTGTCACCTCTGGCTTCCTGGGAGATATGGCCTCTGGGACCTTCTTATTCTTGACATCAGCTGGATGTGGTCCTGGCTCTCATATCTTTGCATTCAGGAGTGGACAGACCAGGTCCAAGTGTCCAACAGTCCTTTAAAAAGATGCTTCTAAAAGCCAGTCACATACTGACATTTCAAAAAGAGCATTTGTGTCTAAACTCCAACTGCTATATTATAGTCATCACTCAGCTTTATATTTAAAAACCTTTCAAACCTGGCTTAAAAAACCTTTAGGTCCTGACTAATTTAGGAGACATTGGTTAACAAAAGGATCATGGTTCAACACAAAACGGTAGATGCAGGGTAACCCATGTCCCCAAAAGGAGATTTTCTGGGCACCCCTAAAATCAAGGGAATCTATTCTATTTCTAAGTTAACGGCACATTATTGAATTCTGAGTCCAGCATTAATTTTGAAAGTAGAATGGGAGAAATGTGGACGTTAACTGTTTCCTAATATAAGATATAATTCCTTCCCTTTAGAAACTCATAGTTGATCAGTATAGTTGGTACCAACCTGGGAACAATATAAGACAATTTGTTAACAAATGCTAAATAGTATTTTGATTTAGTACAATTCAAAGTCACAAACTTTTAGAACAATATTTTTCGTGTTTCCAGGAAAAATGACAGTTTTCCTCTTCTTTGAAGGCATTGAGAAGTTCTAAGCAATATGTTACTTTTTCTCTCTATTCCTCTCTTCCTCCTCCACCACATCTAATTTTCTTCTAATATTGCTCTGTATTGAAATGCACAAGGTTTTTCCAAAGTTATTCTCAGGCATACTTTTGTGAAGAAAATTAAATCTCTATGAATTGGATTTTTAAAATATTTGGTAATGTAACTATACAATCACGCATAATAACAGTAACAGAGTCGCTGATACAGATACTGTTACAGATAGTATGGAAGCCTGCAGTCTAGTGGGGAGAGAAATCACACACACGCACACCCACACACATACACACACACCAGAACCAGGGAAACAACATTCAAGTGAATGTCTGTTTCCACTTGTGTCATCTTGAACAAGTCACTTAATTTTTCAACACATGTTTTCATCTGTAAGACAGGGGAGATATCTAATTTCATAAGGCTATTGGTCATGTCAGATGGGATCACTTTTGAATATACTTTAAAAATTGTGAAATATGATGGAAGGGTTAGTTTTCATTATCTAAATCACATATTGAGATGCAGGAGGACTAGTTTAATTTTTTTCATTTTTAGAACCCAATTTTTGCATAGCCAATTTCATTTTTTATGATATTTAATCTGACAAGCAAAAGATCTTGTTCAAAGGGGAAGGATAAATAAGATTAGTTTTCCATAAGTCCTTTAAAAGTTTTATTATCCATATCTTCATTGGGAAAATGTCTGAATGCGTTTTCCTTCATGGATCCCTCTTTCTATAAATGGCTGTTGAGCTACTGAGAGCAACTTGCTTTCAGAGAAGCATTGTGCTTGGTGTGCCATTTGAATTTGGGATCAGAATCTTATTTCCTTTCTACTCCATTGCTTTACTTTACCAGTTGCATCCTGGCTTTTGACATAATCTATGGCTAGACCCTGTAATGATTTGGGGAATAACTACCCTTCCATTTTTGAATAGTTTCCCCAATATTTTGCTGTAACAATGCAGGAGTTAGGAGGATGTTCTAGATTATATGTTCATTCATTCACTTAACACACATTTAAAGAGCACCTGATAGGAGCTGGTATTCTGAGTACTGAGCACAAAGTACTTGGTGAAATCACTAATATAGAAAACAAATCCCTCATCTCAAGGAGTCTGCAGTAGAGTAGGGAGATGGAACATACATGCACACGCACACACACACACACACACTCACATACAACAAGTATAGGGGGTTGAATGGTGTCCCCCAAAAAGATATATCCCCCAGAACCTGTGAATGTGAACTTATTTGGAATAAGGATCTTTCCAGGTGTAATTAAATTAAAGATTTTTAAATGAAATCATCCTAGCTTATCCAGGTTGGCCCTAAGTCCTTTGAAAAGTGTCCTTGTAAGACACAGGGAGGAGAAGACATAGAAACTCATGGTGGCTGTGTGAAGATAGAGGCAGACATTGAATGGTGCAACCACAGGACTGCTGACAGGCACCAGAAGTTGGAAGGGACACAGAGTGGAGTGTCCCCCAAAGCCTTCAGAGGGAGTGGGGCTGCTGACATCTTGATTGCAGACTCTGGCCTCCAGAACCATGAGAGAATAAATTTCTGTTGTATGAAGCCGTCAACTTTGTGGTGATATATTATGGCAGCCCTACAAATCTAATACAACAAGAAACAGGGTAATCTACTCAATATGTACAGTTACACAAGAGGACCAAAGTTCTGTGGAAGTTTAATATAAAAATTCATGTGTTATTGGAAATATGTTCTTTACTGTATGATCAGTCCAGAAGCACTGAATTATGAAAATTTCAGTGCCTGATGTGCATCTATTATATTTACAAGAATAAAATTGCAAATAATAAGCTAAGCACAAGTTATTTCCTATAATTTTAATTTTATGCCAACATCCTATGCTAAGGTTTAATTTTAAATTGCCATTTCATGAAACAAATGCCAATTTCTCATGGAACAATGTTCTTCAAACAGGAGGAATGTCGCTCCCTGCCTACATAGAGTTGCAATGAAACTAAAATCAGAGACAGAAATGGCTCTGCATTTTCGTAGTCTCTTCTTATCCTACTAGGCAGTAAATGCTTATAACCTTAACATAGTTGACGTGCAAGCACGACTCTAATGATATTAAATCCTTATAGAAGGAAAGACCCTATCCCATAGATCCCATTGATGGTATTAGAGCGAATAAATTAGGAAATTTGAATTAAGTGGTATCTAGTCTCACAGGCTGAAAAGCCAAAATTACCTTTAGGTTTCCAGAATTTTAGTCTCATGGGCTAGAGTGTATTGGGGCAAAATCAGCATCGTTTGTTGGTGCTGGCTGTGGGATTTGAGTGGTGAGAGCAATTACTCAATAATTGAAGCCACTGAGGCAGCATTATACTCCCTAATAAAAATGCTGCCACCATTCCCTTTAGTTTTCAAAATATGCCGAAAGTAAGGTACTAGTGTTAATGAGTAGTATAGATAATTTTTAAGTACCATAAAAATTTAAAATATTAACATTTACATTTATTAGTTTTGTCTGGCTTAGTTGATGGTGAGTCCAGATGGTAATTGGGTGAAATAAGATTTCTGGCCCTAGAGGTTATAAGAGCCTTTTGGGAGGTTGCTATGTCTGTGCTGATATTAATATAACAACACTAATGGCAAATCCTATGTTGTGTCAGGTAAACATTTTCCATGTATTTACTCCTTCAGTCTCTGTAACAGTGAGGAAGCAAGTATATGATGATTGTCCATATTTCACTAATGAAGTAATTGAAGCTTAGAGTGGTTAAGAAATTTGCCCAAGGTCATACTGGAAATGGGCAAAGCCAGCATTTGAATGACAGAAGGGAGACTCTAGTGTCGTACTCTCATACACTACTGGTGGGTAGGGTGGTCTGCTGAGGAATTACTGAGTATCTGGAATATAAGTAATGTCTACAGTGATGTTAGGGAGCTGACTGTAAATTCACAGAATAAGAAATTAGAATCTTCGGCTTCCTTGTCTTGAAGGCGAGGCAATATATAGCATGGGTTAACTGAATATTCAGGCAGAATGAGAGATTCATTACATTTACCACAAATGAACACAGATGGACACTCTTCAAACAGAGATTCATATTGAATTTTAATGGTGCTCTTCTGCAGAACGCATTTGCAAAATGGATCATAGCATATTCATACTTCCCTTTAGCTTGCCAAATGTGAGATGATTAAGAAACCTGCTCGTACTTTAAATATTCTTACCATTTATATGCATATTTCAAATGTATGTGTCTGCAATGAATATTTGTTGAATGAATATGAATGTATATACACAAACATACATGAAGCAACATGAACACATACATTTAATTTGACAAATATTTGTTTTGTACCTGCTGAATGTAAACTTGGACTGAAGAGTGATGGAAATATACAGATAGAATTCTGTTCCCAGGGAGCTTTACAAGGGAAGGAGAGACATGCCCACCGTAGACCTCCTGAATCAGAACTCTGTAGATGGGGGACCAGCAATTTATGTTTTTAAAAGTCCTCCAGGGGATTCTGATGCACATTAAAGTGTCTGAACTGCTGGGCTATGGGAAAGCTTCAATGTGCTAAAGGTAGCTAGAGATCACTTTCAGCTGGGGACATTTGAGAAGACTTGAAGAAGGAGGTGGTATTTGAACAGGGTCTTGGAGAACAAGCGGACTATGGCTAATAGAAATGGATAAGAGGGGGAATAAAACCAAAGAGAAGAGTATGAGTCAAAATTAGGTTGTTTCAATTCGAGTACAGACTGCCTATGGCTGAAAACCTCGATTGAGGTCAGGCAATGGGAGGCCCTGAATGACATGCATAGGAATTTAGACACTATTCTGAAGGCAATGGTCATTTGTTGAAGGTTTCTGAGTAGGGGCAGAAATGTGATCAAAGCTACTTTCCATTTTTTTTTGTACCCAGTGAATGTAATTCAGCAGATGTAGTGAGCTAATAGAACTTCACAGGCCTAAATCAACCTTTTTTCCCCATTAAGAACACTTAAACAGTAAGAATTATTTATACCTTGTGGCTGGAGCCATGATAAAAATCTGTGTTCTTTCTTGACTACTTTGGCACATTCAAGTTAATTTCAACAACTCAGCAATGCCCAAGTCTCTGGGGTGTGTGTGTGTGTGCCTGTGTATGTGTGTGTGTGTGCTCACACGTGCGCTGTTTGCTTATAGCACATAGGGAGTCACACAGCTGCTTTTGAATTCAGCTGGGCTTTAGGAAGCCGCATAAAGACAAAGAAACATGTTGCCGCCTGCTCGTGCTTTCCTTGTCATTTGGCACTTAGAAGAATGGCTGTGCTCTGAAATGGTGCAGGTGGCCTCTTCGGATACTAATTCCAGCGTCTCAACCAGTTCAGCATCATAAGAGAATTCTCCGGAAAGGACATAATTCTGTTCCTATCCCTGATTACTTCTATTTGTCCAGTATTGTGGGCACCTGCTTGGCCACCCACCTTCCTTTTTTTTTTTTTTTTTTTTTTTGCTATACACGTGCGTCATCCTTCTCCTTCCCTGGGTCAGCCTGTATGTTTGAGCCCATCCACACCCTGGATGAGCTCATTCATTCACTGGCTTTCTCCTTTCGATTCTCATTGTGCCTTCTTTTGTTGACATAATTGATCGTCTGCTTTGCAAGAGCAGGTGGATGAATTGGTTTAATGCTTTAAAAAAATCTTTCCTCTTCTCTCTTTTATTGCACCAATCTTTAGTCAATCTTTGGTTCAGCCAAGTCTTTCTCCCTCTATTGACTAATCTCTTTGTGTATCTATCATGCTGATGGTGAGGGAGTCCACGCTGGGTCTACTGTTGAGTAAGGAAGGTGACAACCCACTGATGGAATAGCTGTGATTCATAATGTTCAAGTGAGGGAGGGATTGAGTCATGAAGGCCAGAAGAACTGATTTTCATTTACCTCATCTGCTGAAAGACCCTTTTAGACCCTAATTCCATCTATCCTCTGCACATTTCTAATGCAATTGCAGGATTTAATGACAAAATTGTTAAGTCTTTTTTGTCACAACTCAACTAACACTCTAGGATCTTTGCTACACTTTTGCTTTCCTCAATTTTGAACTTTTTGGGGGTGTGAATTTACTTAGATATGTTCTGAGAAATACATTGTTAGGTGATTTCATTGTTGTGCAAACATCATAGAGTGTACTTCCACAAACCTAGATGGTATATCTACTATACACCTAGGCCATGTGGCACTAATCTATGGGACCACCATCGTATATACGATTTGTCATTGACCAAAACGTTATGTGGCACATGACCATAATGCGAATAATAGAATCAACTAAATGTGATGATTAATTATTATAATAGTTTATAATTCCAAAAATTTAAGCTTTGGAAAAATGTTGGGTAGAATACCCAGTGAGACACAGAATGGGTTGACACTTGGAATGAGAGAATCTTGATGGACTTTAGCCGTGACACTTCTCAAACATTCCAGGCAGTCCTGCGTCTATTTGCATTAACTCTCTGCCTTCTCTCTGTCCTAACCTGCACCCAGTTCTCAAACATTATACAGTGTTCACAAATAATGTAGTCAGAGCTTCCTTCTTTTCATCTATCAATTATTTACCAGTTTCAGATGGGGGTGGAGAGAGAAGGACTTAATTAATCCAGGGTTATTTCACATAAACAAATTTTTCGTTTGGTTTTATTTCATCATCAACAACTTCCTTGGCTCTCAACAGATGGCATATAGTTTATTAGTTTATATTTCATGATCTTTTAAAAATAATTTCTGCAGAGTTAACTCACTTAAAGGTCATGGCATTTAGCTCACACCACACAGCTATGTCAATTTTCAGTGGCAGAGAATATAGTCTGCCTTTCTTTTATGCAGCAGTGCGACCCAGCGCCCTGTGTAAAACCTTTGCCTCCCTAATGTGTGCAAGGGCTGAAAATGAGCACCTGTCCTCCCTCCCTTCCTTCCTTTTAATAAATATACTACTTATAGCTGGAATAACCATGGGATTTCTTAATGAGGCCCAGCATGGCACAGTAAAAAGGTGGTGACTTATTTGTGAAGTACTTAGAAGTTAAACTTCTAGAGAGCTCCCCAGATAATTGGTAGCCCTCATTCAGGACTCAATTGAGAGAATTCAGTGGATATTTAGATATCTATACAGGTGCATTTAAAAAGGTAGCCTTACTTAAAAAAGGCCCTTGAAGAATGATTCAAACATGGCTGAACTTCATCAGAAGATCTGCAGCTATAACAACGAGAACTTCCAAAGGGCAGTGATGATATGAATAGTGTTGGACTCTTATTACATTTTATCTTCAAGGAGCAAGAATGAGAAAAGAAAGGTGACAAGAACTGTTCACATTAAGCAAAGAAGCATAAACAGCTTCAAGGAGTGCTGTCCAGAGCCCAGATGGGTTTTATGTGTGTGTGTGTGTGGTATGTGTGTGAAGATGTCGCTGATATCTCATGCAGTAGGTTATATTCTGTGGATCCATAGCTTCTTCCTCTTTAGTTCTCTCTATATTCCATCTTTGGTATCTTTTTAACAGATTACTCACTTTGCCCACCTGTTTTTGTAAGCATATTATCCTGATTGGAAATAATTGGAATGATTTGATCATTATATAAAAACTTCAATGCTTTGGCCTATTCACTTATCATAGAATTTCAGGGGAACACCTTGGTCTCGTTTAGGTGTTCTCAACCATAATATTGAGAAAAGTTGTAGGGTATCATAGCGGTGTTTGGGAGTGATATTTTTTTTAAAATTAGGGTAGGTTCACAAAACTCTCATGCTCTGAGATTCCAGCATGCTCCCTGCAGAGAGACAGAGGGGAAGAGTGAGCTGGCCAGCCGGAACCCTGACTGTCTGAGAGAGTGCCTTCTGCCCGTGAGCATCATTCCTCTGTTGTGCTCCAGAGAAAGGCAGTGAGACCTTTTTCTCTAGGAAGTGCAATCTCAAAAGTAAGAGAGGGACTTCGAGATGCAGGGATAGGGAAACAATAACCCCTTTGCAGAAACTTCTTTTAATTTTTGCTTTGGGAAACCAGGGAAAAGAGAGAAAGAGCAAAGAGGGAGGAGAGTAAGCAACAGAGCAGAGCAGCGGAAGGGGAAAACCAAGGAGAATACTTCATGAAGGTTTGCACCCCCTGAGAAATCGAGCATCAGAAGAGAATCTGTCACATGTGATGGGGGGCCTGGTCCCCTGCTGACCCCCAACCTCAAGTATAAGAATTGGTTCCTCTGTATGCTCTAGATTGTTTCACCTGGGAAGATTTTACTCACCTCCATGTCACATTTATCAGACAGGAAGCATGACATCTGCCACCTGGGCATGTAGTAGGAATTCACTAGAATGTGTTGGTTTGCTTGTGTGGGCTCCAGGGCCATGGGTGTGCCACTAGACTAGGTTGCATTCTTCTTCTTGGACTATGCAGTCATTTTAGTGTTTGACACACTGGAGTTGGGAGACTAAAGGGTTATTATACTTTCTGGATTCCCATCATTTTAAGGTAATATACAATTTTTGCAGAATTGATGCAGCATGTTCACATTTATGAGAAAAAATAGGAAATTTTAGCTGATGCAGTACCATTTTGCATGTCGTATAAATGCATACTGCTCACTGTAATCATTTTTGTGAAACTAATGTAAAAAACTCTGAAATGTTCCTATAAAACATCAATTCTCTAAGTTTTATTTTGAAAAGAAAATACTTCAAGTTCTTTTCTACCCTTTTTTAGAACTATAAACCTTTATTTTTCTTTTGCATTTTTAAAGAAGTGGTATCGGTCTTTTGAAAGAGACAAGGTGGAATGTTTGTCTATAATTCTCTTGTGTTCAGACCCATCTTTTCCTCTCCTTCTTGGTCTTTAAGGAGCTATGAGAAACCAGCCTAGACACATTTTTTCTTCAATAATTGTCATTATCTATTTCACTTTGATTTTCTCCAACCTAATTGATGACGTACTTTGTCTTCCTCCTTCTAAAAATGGCTACAATAACTGATATGAACATTTTTGATCACTTATTGTACGCCAACTTCCGTACTTAGTTCTCTTCATGTTCTAACACTTCTTTTGTATCATCTCAACAACCTTCAGAGTGAATCCCCTTATTATTCCCGGTTTGCAGATAAGGAAACTGAGGCTTCCATTGGGTACCTAGCTTGTGGCTAAGACCTCAGGAGCCATAATGTCTGGGTTTGAAGCCTGTTGGAATTTGGCCTCCTGGGGCCTTTGCCTGCTTCTGAATCCAGCCGGCTCATGGCTTCAGCCCCACCTTTTACTTTGGTTTTCTGTCCTCTTTCTCATTTAGGAAGATGTTTATCTTCCTTTGAAGGCAGAATATACTTCATTGTTTTCTTTTTCTCCTTTTAATAACTATCATCACTATATGTTTGGTGCAGAGTTGGGGCCTCTAAACAGGATCTTAAAATACTACTTTGCTTGGAAATCCTTTCCTCTTTCTTATTCTGTATGGTATCTGAAAAGACTGGGACATTCATGAATACATGTAATATCATTAGAACTTCATGACTCTGTAAAAAATAAATATTATCATCTATGTGTCTGTACTTTATGGATGCACTTTCCTTTAAAGAAGATTTTCCTGAGACCTAACAATAAAAATACCATGTCCCCAAGTTTGGATTGGCCCAGCGAGAAGAGAGAAAGGCTGAGAAATGTCAGGATGAGAGCATCCACTTTTGTCATTATTATGATAAGTTAGTTAAATTACACTATCTTTTGAGTGCCTGTTCTTGCTAGGTACTCTTCATAGTTATCTCAACAACTCTGTAGGTAGATTTGATAAGCCACATTTATCAGATGCACAAGTCCAAGAAGATCAAGTGACTTGCCCAAGGTCACTGAGGCACTGTGGGTGGGGTGGGCATTTCTGGTCAGGTCAAGCCTAAAGCCCCAGTTCTTTCCCCCACATGTGGTCATGTTGCCTCCTGCAATTAATATTCCATCCCTTCTCTCATCTACCTCCCAGACACACCTCAAAAAGAAAGACTTAAAAATATTCTTTTCCATCTGCTAATAATACTTTTTAAAAGAATTTTTCCCTTAATTCATGGCCCATCTCAAGCCCTGATAACCCTTCCAGAGGAGGATTTTTAAAAATTTTTTTTTTATTGCAATAACTTTGGATTATAACATTGCATAGCTTTCAGATGTACATCATAATATATTTCGAATTCTGTGTAGATTACATCATGTTCACCACCCCAAACTAACTATAGTTCATCCCCTCACATGTGCCTCATCACCCCTTTTGCCTTCCTCCCTCCCCCCTTCCCCTGTGGTAACCACCAAGCCAATCTCCGTTGCTATTTGTTTGTTTGTTGTTGTTTTTATCTTCTACTTATGAGTGAGATCACATGGTATTTGACTTTCTCTCTCTGACTTATTTCACTCAGCTTAATACCCTCAAGGTCCATCCATGTTGTCACAAATGACCGGATTTCATCATTTCTTATGGCTGACTAGTAGTCCATTGTGTATAAATACCACATCTTCTTTATCCATTTGTCCCTTGATGGGCACCTAGGTTGCTTCCAAGTCTCAGAGGAGGATTTGTACCTAGTTTTCTCTGCATTTTCTGAACCATCTTTCTCTATAGGTGTCCAATTCTATGGACTCAACCTGGAGGTTTCTTTGACCATTTAAATTTTCTTTTATTCTTCCTCTTTTCTATGCCACGTATCTTGGCCCTAACTCACCTGCTATCTCTTTGTATTTCTATTTAAATTTTTTGTGTGTCTATATTTTATTATCCCACTGGACAGTTGGTGTTTTTAAGGGAGAACCTATGCATTTTCCATTTCTTTCCAGGGCCCGATGTGGTAGTTTATGAAATGAAAGTCTGTGGAATCTGGGTAAAATGTAATCATCTTGAGAGTTAATGAAATGATCTCTACCAAAGTTAACTGCAATTCATCCTGCTGTTATTTTTATATTTAATGATAAACAATTCATAGTCCCACATCCCCTTCAGCCTCACACTGCAAACTAGAGGTGGGTGTGGGCTCTGGGGAGCTCCCAGTCACTGTCCCCTCCTTGTTTCAACCCCAGGTCTAAGGTGGACAGGATGGTGGGAGAAAATGTGCTGCTTTCCCCTTCCTAGTTCAAGTTGCTTTTAGCCGTCCTTGACCGTCGCGGGGTGCCTCCTTATCTCTGGTTAATCCCTGGTTCCTCATCGCCTGTTGAAAGTGCGGGCTCAGAATTTCTTTCCCTAGTTTGTCACTTCATCTTTTTCCTTTCCTCTCCTCATATTCTGCTCAGATATGCATGATGGAGGTGAGACATGAGGCTGAGCCACCGATGCATCTTACTCAAAGCCTATTTGAAGGTTGTCTCATGTCTAAAGGGGCTAGAAATAGGGACTGAGAGTTTGATTCCAGCACGAAGACCAGGCGTCAGTAATGATCCACCTTGTAGTGTGTTAAGTAGACTCTGGCATCAGCTAAATTATTTCTGCAAGACTGAAGTACTTTGATCAAAATAGACAAGCAGGCAAAGGGATTTGCAAAAGAATTTAGTTTCCTGGCTGGCAGGCATATTCACCGTGAGGAGGCGTGTGCAGAAAGAATCGCACACTCGGGCTCCCTCTGCTGGCAGAATGTAGACACGCCTCACTTTGTGTGGCCAAGTTGTTCCAAGTTGTTTCTTGTTTGACGTGAAGACTTTATTTCCAACTTATGTTTTAACTTGGAATAGGTTTGGTCCCCTCTTCTGTATTTATTTGTTTTTTATGTTCATTTAATTTTGAATTATCTGTGATACAGTGATAAGTTATGACATACATTTACAGTTATTGAAAAATAGAATATTTTAAAGTGCCATTTAATGTCTTCTTGGAGGCATTTAAAGTAGTAGGAGTAAAGTAGAAGGAGAAGGAGAAACAGAAGGAGGAAGAGGAGGAAGAGAATTTCGAATGCTAAAACAAATCATAATTAGCACCTAATTCTGAAACATTGTTTCTTAATCAAACTCCATGGACAATGACCTCTAAATTCTTTAATGGTTTCCCATTGACTATAAGATGAAATTTAATATTTTTGCCCAGTGTACAAGGCCCTTCATGATCTAACCCTTGCCTACCTGAGTCCAGAGTCAACCCTACAACTGCCCACCTTGAATTTTATGCTCCAGAAACACAAACAATTCCAATTCCCTGAATTAACGTCTCTTGCAGCTATTGCAGCTATTCTGTGTGTTCCCTTCGTCTGGAACATGTGCCCTGCCACTTATGCTCCTGTTAACTCATGCTCACGCTTCAAGTCTCAGCTCACATGTCACTCCCTGTGAAGTTTAGCCTTGATTTTCCTGGGGAGGCTGAAACCCTGCCTTCTCCTGAGTTCCCATAACTCTTTGCATTGAGCTCTCGTATGGTGTCAGTCATTCTCTTCTCCTCTCTACTCCTGTGTTCTGAGGGCAGAAACCATGAAGTTTCATCTTTCTAGTCCAGCCTGGCACAATGCCTGGCATAGGGGTCTAAGATATATGTGTTAAATGGCATCTTTCCCATTTTCTGAAATGTTGAACTGATATGAAAGAAATAAAAGTTAAAATCTTGTTCACGTGATGCTAAAATTTCTAACCTAAAAAGTGACTTTTTGTTATTACTTTGCCTTTTAAATCGTCACACACTTTAGTCTTTCTTCTTTAAAAAAAAAAATCAGTATTTATTGACATCACAGAAGAAACTATAGGTCAAGTTCCTATGACCTTTTAGACCCTGGCAACATGTGACTAATGTGTAAAACAACATTTAGTAGTGGAAGCCATGTGTCCAGTGGCTCAATTTTATATTATGCCTTGAATGAAGTGCTGTTTGAAGAGGAACATGTATTTCTCTCCTTGTTAATAGGCATCGGGCCTCTCTGCATGCCTAAATGTGTGGAGAATGACTTCAGGGAGACAAGTGTAGGTGATGTCTCCCACTTATACAGTATGGTAACCATTCCCGTTTAATGCACATTAACTCAATGTCAGACACTTTATATGCATCATAACAATCTATCCTGACCACCAGCAATATGGTGTAGGGACACTTATATATGTCTATTTGCTATTTGTTTAGAGAAATTAAATGACATGTCAAAAGATTATTCAAATAGTAAAGGCAGAGTGAGACTTAAGATCAGGCTCTCTGGGTACAGACCCTGGCCACTCTGGTGGGCAGTGGTTCTCAGCCAGGGACCATTTGGCAAGGTCCAGAGGTGTTTCTGATTGTCACAGCTGGGGGAATGGGTGTTACTGACATCTAGTGGTAGAGGCCAGGGATGTCGCTCAACATCTTTGAAGGCACAGGGTAGTCCCCGCAACAATTATCCAGCCCAACATATCAATAGTGCGGAGGTTGAGAAAGCCTGTTTTACGGCAATAAACCAGGTAGAAATTCATGGAAACCGTGTTTATAGGCTAACCAACCTTCATCTTTGCTGGTTTTATTCTGTTGCCTTTCTTTAAGGGTCATTTATTCTCATGACTTAGGCTACTACCCTTATAGAGGTAAAAATCAAAAATTAAATTTAGGTGATTTTTAAAAGAATCCTGACCTCTCACTCAAATTCTAGCTTCTTATTTTCAACTCTCAGGAGGCCATTTTTATTTGAATGATTTTCTCACAGTTCTGAACTAGAATCTATAAATCCAAATTACCTGTCACTCTTTATTTCTCCCTTTGTGGCTTCGCCCTTTAAATCACAGGTGCTGTTTTCTTCTCCTTAGCCAGATATGAAACTCGGATTCATTTCCTCTTCTCTTTTCCGCTGTTCTTTCCACTTCCCCCATCACTCTTTCCACTCGGTAACTGGATCCCGATGACCTTTCCCTAAGCCGGTGTTCACAATTTATTCCCATATCGCCTGCCACAACCCTCACCTACAGCTTCTTCATGTCCCAAAATATTACTCTAATAATCTTCCAGCTGATCTTCCTAACTCCATTATTTTCTTCTTTCAATATTGCCCTGCACAGCTGTCTTTAATCTTGCTAAACCAACTCTGTTGCCACATGTCCTTTAGTAGTGCCCTTCTGCCCTTGCTATAGTGCAGATTGCGTCTAGTATTTAAGATCCCTCAGGATCTGACCCACATCTCTCTTTCTAGCTCTGTCACTTCTCTTGAAGTAGCTCCTCGCCTTCTCTCGAATGTGCCAGGCTCTTGCTTTTGCCTCATCTTTGGTCTCTAGGTGAATTGTCCAAGTTCCTCTCTACCTGTATGAACATTTCATATTCTTAAGACTCGATCTTGACCATTTATATTCTCTTTTCTTCTTCTTCTTTTCTATACCACTTACATTAGACCTAAATCACATACTCTCCCTTTATATTTTCATTTAAATACTTTATATGTATGTATTTTATCACTCCAACTCAACAGCTATTTTTTTTTTCAAAGGAGAACATGTGAATTTTCCATTTTCTTTCCCAGCACCTGATACCTAGCTAATTGAATAAAAGTCTAACTGTGGGATCTGGGTAAAATGTAATCATTTTGAGAGTTAATCATCTATAAAATGATAAAAATGACATAATGTGTCACTCTTCTACAAAGCATATTAATATTCTCCCAGTTAAAAAGATAATCCATAATCTATAAATAAAGTTTATAGAAAGAACATGAAAACAATGAAACTAAGGTGGATAGAGTTGATGTGAGTACTATATTCAAAATCAATATGTTAGGGGATTTCCATAATTGTTACTTAAGCCAACATAAACAAATAAAAAAAAAAGATTTGGTAGAATAGAAAATTGTAAATTTTAAGGACAATGAAAAAATGGGATAATTAATGTTCTATGAAGGGAATGGTTAGATTAAATTAAAAAGTTATATTTTCTATGTCATCGATAGTGAATTAAGCCATTTTTAAATTAAGCCACTGATTTTTGTCAGGGAATTGGTCATTAATTTGACTAATTTGTTAAACTTGATTATGGCACAATTCTACTTGCTATTAGACGATAAAACATCTATGATAGTAAAGATGGAGCAGGGATCTCTTTGTTACGTTGTCTAATTATAACTTCAGTGAATCAAATTCAAATTCATTGAAGGCTTTATATTCTGGCCCCAGTCAAAGCTTCCAGTTTTATTTCTCAGCATTTCTCTTTACACTGTGTCTTGCATGCCAATCGAACTGTATACCAGCTATCTTCTCCCTATATTTTCCCATCTCTACCACTTCTGTTGTTTCTTCCACTCAGAATGCTCTTCCTAATAGTTTTCTCCGTGTCTAACCCCCTTTGTGACAACATTCAAACCTACACCACCAACTGACTTTTCTTGATCCATGGAAGTAATCAGGCTCTTCTCTAAACCCCCTTGCCCACTTATCATTATTATTTTCTTTTCTGGCATTTATCTTTCTATTATGCCCAATCAGTGTGAATGAGCAAGACATAGCTTTTCTAACAAACAAGATTTCTTTAGGGAAAGAATCATCTCTAGTGCATCTTTATTCCCCCAACCCCATGCAAACCCATTGCATTAACTTCAGAAAAGGCTGGAGTTGAACTGTCTTCAATGAGTAGATTCAGAAACTTCAGTATAGATTCAGGACCCATTTATTCATGTTTTCTGTCCCCTCTCCTCTTTTTCTCTTCATTTTAGTTTCTTTCTTTCAGACTGGCTGTCCCCACTCAGGCTGTGGCCTTGGCAGATTCAAGTTTACTTACATACAGTCATATGATCAGAGAAGAAACGAAAGTTTTCCCTGCCAAATCCACTTAGAAAAATAGGGAAAAACTGATAACTTCGGTTTGGGGCGTGTGCTCATCCCTGGAGCAATAGCTTTGGCCAACATGATGTGGTACAATGATTGGCCTGGCTTGGGTCATAGGCACCCCTCACAGTCATAGAGTTATGTCTATTACAGCAGTGCTGGGCAGACAAAGCTCATATCCCCTGAAAGTAGAAAAAACAAGAAACCTTTCATAGTCTCAACACACAAAGACAGGCGGTGTTAACACTTTGGCATTTTCTATAAGTCTTTTTTTTCTTCATTATTGAAATTGGACTAAATATATAATTTTGGATCTTATTTTCTTACTTATCACTATAAAGTCATCATTATTTTTGTAAACTCTTCATAAACATTTGGAGTACTTTGGAATAGCATTTCCTGAACATGCCAGAGATGTCACCAAGGAACACATCTGCCTTTTAGTCATATGACCACTTTTCCATCTTGAGCTGGTCAGGTAGAGATTTAAGGGAAAACTAAGTCGTGGTGTGTGAACTTTGAATTATACGATCTTAACCAACATTTTCTTAGGCTGTATTTTCCAGGGTAGATTTTGTTCATATGCTTTTCAACTTGTAAGCACATGTCTCATGCCATATTGACTTCAAAATGTGACTATTTACAGATTGCATTCCAATTAGTATATTCAAGATGAAAAGAATATATTACGTATCTTAAGAACTTTAGCCATATCTACATAGTAGAAAATATGCATTTGATAAGAAACAACCTAATACAAACAGCTGCGAGCATTTCTTTGTTAACACCCGCTGTGGCTTAACACCCACACTAATAGCATTTCTGCCTAAGTCCAATGCTTTTATAGCTCTTCCATTATAGAAAGGAATGTAGAGTTGTAAGAGATGCTTCAATTTATCTAGTCCAATGTGTCAACTTATAGGAGTCCCTTTTACAAACCCATAACAGCCAGTCATGTTACCTTAGTTTAACGCTGCCCAAGTATGAGTTACGGGGAGCTCACTGTCTTATGAGTTATCTTCTTTGATAGTTAGCCAATTCTGATTTATGGATTACTGGGACTCCTTCCTCCCACCAATCTTTGCCAGAATCTCCTGTCACTCACTTATACTGACTGAATATTATATTGATCATAAATTTTTTTTAGGATTATATAAAAAATATTTGCACATTATCTATCTATCATCTATACATCTATCTCATCTATTCACCTACCTATCATTTATTTATCTATAAAACCTTTCTTCAAAAACCTAAAGAAAACTACTATACCTTTCCTTACCTTTTCTCTTCATGTTGCTAACCACACTCAGCTCTTCCAGTCATTCATGGTGAGATAGGTTTTTTTTTTTTACTGTTAGCCATTCCTTTTCCATTTTCTGTATGTTCAATTCTCTTTAAAATACACCTTCCCAAGTAAACTGTTCCTACCATAGGAGAGAGTCCATCGGGCATTTCTTTGCCATGATGTGTATTTTTACTTCTGTTCTGAATATGGCAGGAAGAGCCCAGAGAGCTCTGCCCCAACTGCTTGGATCTGCACTCTGGCTCCACCTCTTTCTGACAATGTGACCTTGGACACATACATACTCTCTGCAAGTAGTTTTTTTCTTCTGTTGAATGCAGGTATCAGTGGTAGCTACCTTGTAGGGCTGTGAAGAGGATCACATCCTTGGTCAACAGTGAGCCCTCTGCTGTGGATATGGTCTACTTTTATTGTAATCTCATTGTTGGTGCTACTTTAACAAACAAATCATGGCTATTTATTACCACTCTTGGGTCTTTAAACCAGTGGCTTTCTTTGGCTGGAGGATTCTTCCCCAGGATAGTCCCAGAGCTGGCTCCTTCTCATCTCTTAGTGGCTCGAATATCATTCCTCAGAGAAGCCTCCTTGACTACTGTTTCAAATAGTCTCCTCTCACCCTGGTTGCTCTCTGTCCCTCTGCTATATTCTATTTTCTTGACTGATATTATCAGCATCTGCCATTGTCTTCTTCATTAATCTACTCGAATATTAGCTCTCCTCTCTGCACTGGAATGTAAGAGGTGTGAGACTGGAACCTCCTTGGTCTCATTCACTGATGTTAACAGCACCTAGACCAGTGCCTGGCATACAGTCAGCACACAGAAAACTTTGTTGAATAAAAGTTTTGGGTCCATAAAAACTTCCAGATACTTTTCAGATGATCTTTTCCAAGATAGATGTTCTCCACTCCATATCAATGTAATGGATATTTAAAATATAAATCCAGAAAGGATTTTGATCCTTAATCAATTTGACTTCTCACTTTCCATCCAGAATTCCACTATTCCCATATTGTTTTGAATGTGAATCTGGACTTTGTAGTAACTACAATAACATGCATGCATTGAGTACATACTATAAGCACCCATAAATCTTTGCATATTGTCTCATTTAATACTTAAAACAACCCTATAAGGTAAATACTATTTTACTCCCATTTTAAAATGAGAAGACTGAGGCACAATGAAGGCTAGTAACTTGTCAAAGACCCACAGCTAGTAAGTCATAGAGCTGAGATTTGACCCAGGTAGTTTGACTTCATAGTCTGCAGTCACTAGTGTTATAAAAACCTTCTGAGCTTTGCAGCATTTAGAAATTTGATATATGTTTCATCTATATTTGTATTCAAGTCATGATAAGATGCCCTAGCCAATACTAAGCCCTTGTGACAATCCAATACCTTTAATCCTGCTAATACTGAGCCAACAGTCAATACATTCTGGTCATGTTGTCAACCAGCTCAGTATCCATAAGGCTGAACACATGATAAAGTTGCTGTGGGGAAGTTGATAAATGCTTAATAAAAGCCAGGACACACTATATGGCATTTCTATGAAACACTAACTAATATTTCTGGCAGAAATATAGTTTTACCAAATCTACTTTGCTATAGTTTGAAAAGCACATTCTTTTCTGCATGTTCACATTTCTTCTTGTTTCCCAGAGGATTTGCAGCCACTTGCCACAGTGATACAAACTAAAATAACGGCATGATGTAAGTAAGAATGAAAAATCAGATCTAGAGAAAAATAAATAAGAGTAAAGCACAAGACACTGGGGCAGAGTATAATCTGAGACAGACAGACATATTTAGACCTTAAGGAACCACACATAGTTTCCTTGGTTGAACCTGAAATATGTATTTTTTTAAAGATTCCTGATAACCAACTAAAAAAATGAAGACATAATCAGTTCTTATTGTCAGCGAGGAAAATCCATACCAATTATTCAAGGAAAACTCAATTTTCTTAGTACATTGCTTGGTAAAACATTTCTGCATATGCTTTTTTGTAAAATGTGTTCAATGATACAATGGACAGTGTCTTCCTCAGCACACCAACCATGACCTGCTTGGTTTCATATGACTGCTTCTTGTATTGTCCCTTGGCAAAAGCTGAGAGCATGCACTAAAGCATGATTTAAGGAAAGCAAATCTAGAAGGGATGGAAAATCCAGAGCACATGGTCTAAGAACTGATAGAACTTAGAGAGTTACCTATTCTTCTAACAGTCCTCCATTTATATTTATTTTAACTGAGATTTTGAATAAGTTTGAGCAGCAGACAGCTCAAAGTAGGATTCTCTGGAGAGTACTTGAAGTATTCTGAATGGTTTACTGTTGAATCCATGTAGTCTAGGAAATAGATGAGAAGATGTAGAGGATGACAGCTTTTTCTGGAAATTAAAGACCTAACCAAGTTTCTTTTTGTAATTAAAGGGCTCTTTGTATATCTATATATAAGAGAGAAATTAACTCTACCTATTGTCTCCACTGTTGAAGTATTCATTTCTTATTCCTTCATTAATTCTTTCAACAAATATTTATTGAGCACCAACTATACCTTAAACACCTGGGTTGTAGCAGTGAATAAGACAGAGATGGTCCTTCCCCCAATAGCATGTATATTTTATGGGGAAGGTAAATGTTAAACATGATACTATTTAATTATTTAGTTGCAATTTTGATAAGATCTACTAAAGACAAGTACAGGGTGAAAAGTAAGCATATAAATGGGAGACCGACTCATTGTTTAACTTCTTCTGGTTTGAATATAGCATCCCTACGTTAAGGAAGCTGTGGCTTCGAACATATTAACAGCCTTCTAATCACAATGGCCTGTTCTAATCTTTACGAACTTTCATGTTCTGAAGCGTGGTGTACTATGATGGCTTTTAAATTTTTTGGTTTTTATCAGTGTGAATCTTTTACTTTAAAAATGAAACTTATTTGGAGCCCATAAATAGAAAATAGATAAAATCTGAACTGCTCTTGTTTGGAGATAGGTTATGGGGAAGTGCGAGCTCTGGCTCCTTGGGCTTTTCCTAGACTTGGCAATCCCAGGATCACCTCCTCATAACCCCTGTGGCACCAGTTTTAAAACTACTATTCCAGAGGTTTCAACACTATGTAGCATTTCCTCATTTATTGGCTCCCTGCCAGCCCTGCAGAGAGTACCTAAATTGTCCAGTCTCAGCACTGCTCCCAGTTCTGTGCTGGACTCTCTGAACACTTCTATTACTGACCCAACACAAGGAAGGAACTCTGGCATCTTCTCTGGATTGTGCAAGCAAAACTGGACCTTCTTTAGCTGCCGTGATTTCCCACCAATGATTACTGTTCACTCTTCACTTCCTATTTAGGTTTCTTGTCACCACCCCGCTTATTAGTCCAGCTGCTGTCTGTGCATGGATTGGTGAAGGAGATTAGAGAGAAAGGAAAGTAATTGTATCTGTCAGCTAAATCAGTATGTTTTGAGCTCCAAATATGTGCTAAGCATTGTCCAAAGAGGTTGGAATACAACAGTCAACAACAAAAACAACAACAAAAACCACTCAAATCCCTGCCTTCCTTGAACTTGTATTCCAGTGGAGGGTAAAAACAAAAAATGAATTCATGGGAAAATGATATTGTATGACAGATGGTGATAAGTTCTTTGGAGACAAATAAGCAAAGAAGAAGGATAAGGTGTGTCAGAGTGAGGAGGGTGACAGTTTCCTATTCTAAAGAATGAAGCCAGAGAACACCTCTCTGAGAAGGTGACATTTGAACAAAGATAGGAAGGACTGGTGATGCAGCTGTCTGGGAGAAGAGTATTCCAAACAGAGGAAGCAGCAGGTGTAACATTACTTAGCCACATGCCTGGCGTATTTGAGAAACAACAAAGGGGCCAGTGTGGCTAAAGCCAAGTAAGTAAGAGTTGAAGTCAGAAAAGTAGCAGAGAACTAGATCATGGATGATCTTGTAGGCCATTATTGAGACTTAGGCTTCTACTCTGAGGGAGGACTGCAGAGAAGGGTGACATGATCTGACTTCAGTTTTGAAAGGATCCCCCTGGCTGCTATGTGGAAAATAGAATGAAGGAGGCAAGGACAGGTGCAGGGACAGGTGTGGAAGTGGTTACAACAAAATAATGGAGAGATAAAGAGTGTGGAGGGAGCATAATTTGCTCCAGTAGGTTTCTCCCTCTGTTCCATTTGACACAAGAATGGTAAAACTTAGTAGATGTGGTGCTAATAGGGACAAAAGAAATAAATGTCAAAATTATCTTAGTAAACAGGTGATGATATAAGTGATGGAAAAGGAAATGTTGGAAAGAGATGTTTGTCTAAGAGCCGGGTGTGAAAGATGGTTCTGAGACTCAGCAAATATTTTTTTTATTGTCAATGGGATCTGAAAGTGTAAATTAAATTAAAGGTGTCAGAATAAAAATAAAAGGAAAAGTCAAGGATAGAGTTTTCAATTTAAGAGTTTCAGATACATAGAGTTCTGCATGGTTTATAAAATACTGTTATTTAATATATTTTATAACTGTCTGAATGACTGAGCCACCTTTCCCCTGACCTTCCCACAAATCCTCCTGTATGTGGAACAGAGAAAGAATACGAGTTTAGAAGAGTTAGAGAGGTAACATTGTGTTCCATTTAGTATGATTTATTGAATGCCCATCATGTTATGAGAAATATTCTAGATACTGGAGATACAAATATGAATGAAACAAGTCCTTGCCCTTGAGAAGCCCATAGTCCAATGGAAAATATATAGAAATAAATAATTATACTATAGTGTGTTACACAGAAGGGGCTTGGCTAACTCTCATTGGAGTATGAATTGAATTAGTTTCCTTCTGTTCGGTGCCTTAAAGTGCGAATAGCAGAGCCAACACTTGGTGGTTGCGGGGGAAGGATTCCAGGCAGAAGAAACTTCATGTGCTGGGGTACGGAGATGTGAAATCACATAGCCTATTTAGTATTTGAAAGCAGAGATGCACAGAACTCAGAGAGTCTTGTCTCGGGAACCAGGGTATGTCACTTAGTGTAGAAAACAACTCAAACCTTTTAACGACTTTTGGGATGTATTTTATATCATTTATTGTCCAAATCAGAACAGTTTTGACAGTGAGAAGAGGTGCTTTTAATAATTACACTGGAACAGGTGTAAATTAAGACTGTGCTGGCAAACCCAGGCATATGTTCACCCTAATGATATCTGTATTGCTGCACAAAGTGGTCATAACTATACTTATTGATGGAAAACTGGGTTTCTTGATTTAAAAAAGTTACAAAGAAAATAAACCAAGATAGTAGAAACAGAATTTTGATAGAAGAGAAAACTACTGTTAGATGGAAGGTCAAGGAAGGCTTTTCTGAGGCTGTGACTTTTGAGAGAGATCTGAATGACAAGGAGCCAACCATGGAGAGATCCGTGGTAGGAGTGCTCCAGGTAGGGAAGCAGCGAAAGTCATATTATGGGAGTCAGCATGGCCTGTTAGAGAAAACCTGCCTGGTTGGAATATGAAAAACCAGGGGAGCTTAGGAGGAGATGAGGTCTGAGAGGAAGGGAAAAGCTAGTTCATAATTGGCTACGTAAGTTAGGTGAGGAATTTGGAATTTGCTATGAGTCTAATGTATTAGTTTTCTAGGGTTGCTGTAATAAAGCACCACAGACTGGTGGCTTAAGCAACAGAAATTTATTTTCTCACAGTTCTGGAGGCTAGAAGTCTGGGATTAATGTGTCAGCAGGGTTGGTTTCTGAGGGTCATGACGGATCTGCTCCAGGCCTCTCTCCTTGGCTTGTCCATTATTTTCTTCTCCCTGTTTCTTCACATTGTCTTCCCCCTATATGTGTCTGTGTCCAAATTTCCTCTTCTTATAAGGAGACCCATCCTGTTAGATTAAGTCCCACCCTAATGACCTAATTTTAACTTAATTACCTCTTTAGACACCTTATCTCCAAATACAGCCACATTCTGAGGTATTGAGGTTTAGGACTTCAACATATGAATTTTTGGAGGGACATAATTCAGTCCATAACACCTCAATAAGTCTGGAAAGAACTGTGGGGATATTGGATTAACTGAATAAAAGGTATTTAAACTCAATTTTAAAGGGAAGAGGGATAAAAAATAGTTATATCTCTATTTCTAGTTAGTATGAAGGTCTTGATGTAAAACAGAAAGCTTTATATAGAGGATTATATGTAGTCTTATATAGAGACTATATTAAGAATTCTTAAGGAAAGCCATTATTCAGGTCTCAAGTGTCTAGACATCATAACAGAGTCTGTGAATAACAAACATGCAATCGTGAGTTGTTGAAAAAAGGTACATAAGAGCTCCGAGTGGAACCAAGGTCTGAAGTGGTATGATCTATGGTGGCCAAGAATGACTCTTCATGGGTGATAGATAAAACAGAAAGAATGAGGAGTTATACATGGAGGCACATGAGAAAGGTCACCTGCTTGTCCAAAGTCCAGGTACTGGAGTGTGAAGGCACAGACTTGAGAACATCAACCCCACTTGGCGGGATGATTCTCAGATGAGATATTTTCCTAATGTCCATTAGAGAGTCAGTCCAGGAGAAAGGTCTAAAAGTGATGGCTATCTTAAACTATCTGAATATCTTCTGGATATATGATTCCACGAAAAAAATATGCAGTGTAGAAAGAACAAAAGTAGAACATTAGGTAGCTTTAATTTGTCAAAAGAATCTTGAAAGCCAAATTCTAGTCATTTCATGATAAAGTGAAGAAAAATTTTGGTGACTGTGAGTATAGGTTGTGAGAGGGAAGAACAGAACAGAGATCTTGGACAAAGTAACCATGACATCTAGGGGTTTAACAAAGGAAACACTGACCTATATGCCTTAAACTTCAAAGCGTCTGAGGTCAGTTTAGGGAAAAGAAAGAATATTATGACTAAAGACTATAAAATGAACTATTAAGCATACAAGTACCATAAAAAAGTTTCTTCTCTCAGAGTTGAGCTGATTCGTATTCTTTCTCTTGATTTCTGTTTCTACTCATGAATTCAATTTGTTTTACGTTTATATTTGCCCTTTTGAACTTGATGTTTTGAGTTGCCCTTTAGTACCTAAGACTCCCTCATCAAGAGCACATCTTTAATTTTCCTTTGCTCTGCACCCTGCCTTCCATGCTCTCACTAAGCTAATCCATATTCAGCCTTTGTATCCTGGAGTTCCGGGTCACATAGAGGTGTAGAATCCCTACTTGCCTAGAAGTAGAATCTAGATAAAGCAGAAAAGACCGTTCTAGAATCTGACGCCCGATAATATCATGGTGGATAACCTCACTGAGAAAGATGGTGTGACTGGAAAACTCATGATGGAAAAGGACTCTAGAAACAGGAAGGAAGGACATCTACTAGTGAACAAAAACAAAAGAGAAGCAAATGATTGTTCAACTAAGATCAGAAAAACTATAACTCCAAAAGAGTTGAGTTTTGAGAAAACGCAAAAGGAAATTAAAATCTATTTAAACTTAGATTTTGAACAATAAAGAATAATAAATTGAAAGTTAAATAAATAGTTTGGAAAGTATGATATGATGTTAGCAGGTGGTATAAGAAAAGGGCAATTTATGCAACTGTAATTTTATTTTGAACTATCCAGTTAAAAACTGGTCTTACCAACAAATACCAAAAAGTTACAAACAAGATTTCATGGAGTAGGAGGCTTTGGGATAAATTCTATGGGGGGTGGATAGAGGGAGAAAGCCTATAGACAGAGGGAATAGTGTGAGTTAATGCCATGAGGGCAAAATGGCTGAGGTGAGTTTTGAGAAAAGATTCGATATATGTGAAGGAATCATGAGAATCAAGGTGGAAGCTAGGTTGAGACGATGTGCCCTTCCTCTTGTCTCTGATGTAGTCCTCAACTCAACATTCTCACTTGGTATAAGATGCGGCTCTCAATGGCACCTACACCTAAGGTCCTATTTCCAGTTTGGGGGACACATACAGTTCATAGACCATTTACAAAAGCTAAGTGATTGACTGGTCCAGCTCTAGTCCAGTGATTGACCTGGGTTTTCCTGGCTCTGGCAATCACCAGCACGCACTGCTTCATAGTGTCAGAGCTGTCTCACAGATATTGATCAGTGGAGATTTTGGACAATTTTAGTTTTACAGAAAAAAAAGATTAGTATAAACATCGGGAACATGAATACATATGATTTCCATCAAGGGAAAGCATACAATTCCAAATATAGTTGACAGACTTTTATAAAATTAAAAAAAAATTATCTGAATTCTGAGCATCTGTTACACAGGTGATGCTTGTTTCACATCAAATAGAGCAAATGAACTACTAGTTTTCCGTTATTGGGACATTCCCCATTTACAATTTTTAGCCTACGAGGAACTGACATGGATGACCTCTAAATTTCCATCCAGTGCTAATATCCATGATTCTGTGTATTACTGATAATTGGCCAACTTGCTGGAAATGGGGTTACTTTTTTCAATTTATAGCATCATAGACATTTTGGAATACAATTGTTGAAATATGGCACCAAAACACTGTTATCTCATATAGATCGTGTGTCAGTTTACCTTAATATTAGCAATTATTTTCACTATTTCCCAAGGAAGGAGATGAGTTGAAATTATCAGATTAGACAAGTAGAGAAGAGTTGGATTTCAAGTAAAAAATTTTTATTTTAGAATGTAAAATGGGCATTTAAACTGAGGTGGAACAAAACAGTCTCTGTGGATTCTGCTAGCTGGAAATCATGAATGACAAAACCCTTTTTCTTCTCATCATAATAAATGAGTGCTTTACCATTTGCCGCTTCTACATCTCATTTGATTTTCATATGAAGTTTTTCTAAAGTATGATGGCTACCCCAAGCATCAAGGAAGTAGGAAGCGCAATCTTACCACATGCCCCAAAGTACTGGAATAATTGGTTGCAAGCACTAATGCCTGTCACAAATGGGCAGTGTGATAAGACAGACAGTGCTTGTCATTTCTAGAATTGCGCTCTTTACAAGAAATAGGCATTCACTTTTTCCTTCTTTAGAATGTCTTTATTCATTCAGAAACTCTAAATTAAGTGCCCTCTCTGCAAGGAACTCTAAAGCATAGCAGAGTGTCAAGGCATACAGGAAAAAAATAGGATCTCACTCAATTATTCTGAACCTGAAACTGCAATTTTAATTCTAAAAGGACATAGATTTGATTTTACTTATTCAATCATTTGCTAATTCAATTAATCATTTGCTTAACAAAGAAGTATTGAACACTGTGGTTTTTTCTGACAGCAACCACTTCTCTGACACCAGCTGGGTGTTCAATAATTCTGTTCAGTTCTGACACTACGTAGAGTTAACACAGACCTCACAGGTCAAGGGCTCAGTCTCACAAGACAGACCCCAATTTGGATACCAGCTGCAATCTGGGCGCCCAGCCTACCCACATCTGCCTGGTCAACTTCAGATCGGAGGTTCCTATGCTCTCCCCTTCAGTTCAGTAATTTGCTAGAGTGACTCATAGAACTCAAGCAAGCACTTTGCTTATGATTTCCAATTTATCATAAAGGATTCAACTTAAGAACAGCCAAATGGAAGAGATGCAGAGGGCAAGGTGTGGGAAGAGGGAGGGTACAGAGCTTCCTTTCTCTCTCTGACTATGTCACCCTCCCTTCACATTGGTGTGTTTACCTACCTGGAAGCTCTTTAAACACTGTCACTTAGGGATTTTATCGAGATTTCATTATGTCAGCATGATTGATTAAGTTATTGGCCATTGGTGATTGAATCCAATCTCTAACCCCTCTCCCAAGCCTGGAGATTGGAGGTGGGACTGACAGTTCTAATGCTCTAATCGAATAGCTTTTTTGGTGGTCAGCCTCCATCCTGAAGCTCTCTAAGTCCTCCTCCCCCATGAATCATCTCATTAGCCTACAAAACCCAGTAAATTCTGAGGGTTTTGGGTGCTCTGTGCCAGAAGTCTTGGAGAAAAACTACATATTTATTTTTTATTACATCACAAACACCCACATGCCAAACTGGGTGCAAGGCACTGGAGATACAGTGATGAATGGAGTAGACAGTCCCTGTCCTCACAGACTTCAAGTGAGGCAAACTCATTGAAGGAGAGACCAGCCTAGAGAAGTCAGTGAAAGTTGAAACAGATAAATTAAATGTAACCTCTATTCCCATAAGCATTTGCTCCATATGTGAATAACATCAAGGAGTAAACTGAGAGCAGGGAGGATGCGCTGGGTGTCGGATGGAGATGTAAATTGGAGAAGTTAACACTGAATTTCTGATGCCCTGAATTATTTTTAATCCCATCTCTTTGATGTGGTTGAAGGCTGGCACATTTTTCTTATCAAAGTACAGGACCAGGTGCTGGATAGAGATGCCAGGAGAGTTTAGCCATATAGAAAAGATGCTTTTAAATCCTATTCCAGGGTGCAATGTACGTTATACAGTTCACAGAGAATAATATATGCACTACAAACACACTCAAGCATTAATGAATATTTGAACTGATAAATTCTTAAATTAATGGATTATTAAGTGTAAACTAGTTATGTGTAGAACTATAATATATTGCTTCTCTCTCTTTCTTTGAATTTAGGAGATCTGCAATATGAATTTTTACAGGAATCTTAAAACTTCCTTTGAGAACAACTCAAAAAAAAGATCCTTGAACATACGTATTTGTCAGAAATGCTCACATCTTGTTACTTTTGTTCTGATCCCTCTCATCTTCTTGACTTCTCCTTGTCTCTAAATAGGAAGTTATTTAGTTCTGCTGAGGTAGTAACTCTGATGGTTTTACTAAAATCGACCTACTCACAAATAATTTTTCCATATGACCACACATGTAAGAATACAGAGGTTTTCTTTTCACTCAGTAAGGGAGGGTACATCTAGAATATTTCATTGCCCTATATGGATGTTTTCCACCTTTTGAGTGGACTTCTCTCTCTTTTACAAACATTAGTAATCATACTGAGGTTGGGTCCAATCGGGTCAAACTTGTGAGTGAAACAAGATGCTCCAATTTGTGGTTCAAACATTTTGAACTTCCTAGAATGTAGTTAGGCATGGAATATACTTATCTCAAAATCACTTTGTGAATTTTTAAAATTATTGTTATATTTTATAAAATGGCTTTTCCACTTTTGAGACTAAGGTCACAAAATAGAAAAAAAAGTTGTGTATCAGAGTCAGGTAAAGATGTCTGTGCTTGTCAGATCAAGTTCATGCTGTTTATGGGCTTTCACCCAATTTAGATGCAGCTGGTGTAAGGGGCTTTGAATATGCTATATTACTATTCAGTTGGTTTCTCCAGTTAATGATAATGTTCTTTACTGTCTTTCACATAACTGGGAGTTTTGGAGGCATTGTCACAATGGCCCTTTTTCTGAGGCTTTCATTAAGTGATGCTCTCATCTTGTGGGCAGCATAAAGGGGAGAAGCTCTTTGAGTTGCTCAAGGTTACAGAATAGTGAGGTCACTGTTGATTTTGACACAATACGGGTTGCACTCTCTCTTGTGGGTGTGATTGTATAATTTTAAAAAATTTCATAAACTGAATGCATAAGCTTTTAACTAATATCAGAATAAGAGGTTAAATCTAGTCATTTTATTCTATGCAAAGTTAAGGTCAATGAAAATCCTGAATGAGAAATATAAGGGATTATTTATCTTGTAATGAATTTATTAAAGATTCTCAGATCTTTGAGGCATCAACATGCCATGGTTTTCTCTTTTCTTCTTTTCCAGTCTCTGTCAACCATACTATGTCAAATATCTGCTTCTACTACATTTACATCTTGAAGATGTTCCACAATTTCTCATTTATCTCGTTTATGAAAACTTAGTCCAGTACAGCTTAAAGTTTTCATCTCTTATCTGATTTAAAGCTCCTCCTCCCCCTTCACAGACTAGACCTGTGACTTAGGGGCTTCTTGACTTCATGACTAAGCTCCTCTGTGTGTGGAGTGCTTGGTGGGGATGGGAGGTGCAGAGTCTTTCTCGGTTTCATACTGTTAGTGGAAGGCACCTCAGTCTTACTCAACTTGATTCTCCTCCACTCGTTGATGTGGTGATTTATGCCCAGGCAGTATGTGCTTTTCCAGAGTGCAGGTGTCAGTTTTGTCTTGGCCCCTCTTCCTCTGAAGACCCCCTCAGAGAGGGCAGCCTGGTTGACCTTGAGCCCTGGCACAAGCTCATCAGTACGCTCTCATATTTGGGCACATCTGGTTGCTTGATCAGTGACCCCCAGGGGCATTTTTCTCCTCCTCTTGTCCCCACACTTCTCAACATGCAAATATTGGGACTACTGAGCGTCTCTCTGGGACCCCTAAAGTCTCTGAGGAATTGGGATGGGATTGCCTCATCCTTTAGTCTTCAGGCATGGCCTCGCCAAACTCTCCTGGCACAGGTTACTATGGCTGGCCTGAACCTTCCAGAATTTCTAGACTGGAAATAAGAACCAATCATTATTTTGGCATTTTCTTCCAGTTTCCAGGGGAGAAATGCCAAGCTCTTTAAGAAGCCTCTTATTATGGCTACTTCAGGAGTAGCAGTGTGGTGGGCCTGCAGGTTCACTAGCCCAACCAGTATTTAGTCAAAGAAGGAGCTGAAGATTCTCCCTCTGTGAGTGATTATAAGTAAGGATTACCACCGCTCCTTATTAAAGCCAGTTATTAATTGGAGAAGGGAAAAATCTCTCCATGAAATCCACATTACCCATAAAAAACCAGTTCCCTTCCAACCACCAATCTGTGGTTGGTGGTGGTTGGGTAGATTCTACCATCTTCTAGTAAGCCCTGTCTGTGGGAGGTATCTGTCTCCAATTTATGGAAGTTTATTGGTGGCTCTGTATGGGTCTTGGGCATAATTCTCAGGTATTAGAAAAGTTCTCACTTAACATCCTGCTAAATACTTTTTTGTTGTACATCTCTCACTCCCCTCTGACTAGCTGCAGAAAGAAAACAAAAAGAGATGTGATACATTTTAGATTTCCTATTCTTGGTGTCAAATGTAGCAGTTTATTTTCTGAACAGCTGTTTTTAAGGTTTGAGTATCTTAGATACACGGAAAGTATCGGCATAGACATGAAAAAGGATTGGGCAAATTGCATTGTAATCTTCTTTCAAGGCCAGTGAATGATATCAGTTGTTTCACCTCTTAGTGGCATCCCACGGAGGCTAAGATTTCACCTAGAGAGAAAGGCTTTGATGTGCTTTTTGTATATGTGGACAGTCTCATAGAGATGGCATTCTTTAGTCAATGCTTCTGCCCCATAAGAGAAAAGAGAAGTAAGGAATTTGAGAAATGCCAAGAGGTGGAAGAACCTCTAGGATATTTGGTGGAGTTCTAGCTTTGCTACGTTTCCCACTTCAAGTTATTTGAGTTGCGAATGCACCTAATGGTATGCTTATTGAGCACTTATTGTACACCAGATACTGTGCTGAGAGTTTTATAAGCTTTGTGTTCCTTAATGCTCATAACAGCTTCATGTGGGAGGAACTGTTAGAGTAGAAACAGTATTATAATCTTCCTACCAGGTTGACATCGATTCATTAACCAACTCCTTTTGGCTTTTCTTCTTTAACCTGTTGATAATCTAATTGTCCCATAATTCCGCAAGGCTATACTAAGGTATTTTTTCAGGTGCTTTATTAAAATCTTTAATGCATGTCGATACGACAGCTAATAGTTATTATGGGCTTAATATGTGTCAATTTTTGTACTAAGTAATTTACAGGCGAATCTTATATAACCCCCAATCATATAATTAAATATTATTCGCCCCATTTCCAAACAATGAAGAAGAGAGGATAAGGGACATCTCCAAGCTCACAAAGATAGAGAGTTGTGACTCCACAGTTGAGCCAGGCCTATCTGACTCCAGAAACCCAAGCATTTAACCCCTGCTTTGCCAGCTTCCCTCATGGCCTTTTGTCAGAATAGAAATAACATTTCCAGGGAACATAGGCTGTGCCTAAGTCTTATTGCTTCATCTTCTTCACGTTAACAAACCATTCACTTAGCAGGCTGTTCTAAAATTTTTAGCCTATTAATTTTGTTAAATTTCAAAAAGAAAATTGAGAGCAGTATTATATGCCATTCTATGGAATCGAAATATTTGAACTTAAAAATTTTTCAGGCTGGAGAACAGAACTTAATATAATGCTTGTAAGTGAAATGACACTTGTTCGAATCAGATACTGCCGATATGCAATCCAAAAGTGATTGCATCAGGCCTGGAAGCTTAAACTATAATGAGTCTCAGAAATAAGGGAGTTTCTTGTGAATTGGGGAGTTGATAAAAATTTTCCACAGAAGAGATTCCTGGTAAGAAGGAGTTGCCCTGTTTGAGGTCCTAGACCAGCACTGACAATGTGGGATATAGAACACTACAACTGGTGTGCACCCTTGAACTCTGTCACCAAAATTTTCAATGAAGGCTATTAGATATTTTAAAGTCTCTTTAATTTTAAAATGGATGCTAGTGGGACAAAAGAAATCTCTTTGAAAAGTTACTTTTTGGGTTCTGTATTAAGAAGCATGTATTGTTTTTTGCAATTAAATGAATCTACAATAACAATAATAAATTATATAGCATGTTATTCACAGTCTATATTCAAAGCTGAATTGTGTGTGAGTAATTTTTTATATTCATGTCCTTAGTGACTTCTGGAAAATCCTAGTATTTTCTCTTAGTCTCTTGTAAACCGATACCACATCTTCTTGTGAGCTTTTCAACCCATACTACCTTCAGGGTTCTGTAATGCTTGTGGTGCCCAGTTTTCAAAGGTAGAGATGTAGCCTCTTTCTTATCAGGTGAGAGTAGCAATCTGCTGAGTTGGCACATTTGAGGGTTGAGGCACATGTTTCTGATTTCTCTTGTCAAGTTATTGCCGAGAAGCAGGAGCACCTGCTTAAAAGAGTTCAGTGCTGAGCCTGGGCATTTGCAAAGATGAACCCTTGATGAAGCTTTATCTTCTTTCCTTTTTTTTTTTTTTTTCCTCTGTGGAATATTTGCCCTGAGCTAACATCTGTATCTATCTTCCTCTATTTTGTATTTGGGATGCCGCCACAGCATGCCTGACGAGTGGGATAGATCTGCGCCAGGATCCAAACCCACGAGCCCTGGCTGCTGAAGCAGAGTGCACCAGATTCAACCATTACACCATGTGGCCGGCCTCAAAGGCTGTCTTTAGTTCAGGTGACAACCATTGGCAGACAAGAAGAACTCTGGAAGTTTTAACTTCAGATTTTGGTGGAGAGGTTAAGTGTTTTTATGATCAGCTGGCTCATTTGTGCATATTGGCAAGCTCTGGGTCATTTCTGGATTTCTTAGACTGTCTTTTAAATGAGGAAAGATTCCAAAAAACTGTGATAACATCCTCACAACTTGCAAAAGTCTGTCTAGAAATCAATTGTTAAGCTACCAATAGAGTTTAAAAGCAGGAAATCTACAAGATGAGTCAGTTTCTATAGTGGTTTCTAGTGAGAGAGGATGTGTGCCCAGAAATGCATTGGGCCATTGAGAACATTTATTATGTAGTCCTTTTTTTATTTCTTTAAAGATTGGCCCTGAGCTAACATCTGTTGCCAATCTTTTCTTTTCTTTTTTTCCCCTTCTTCTCCCAATAGCCCCAGTACATAGTTGTATATTCTAGTTGTAGGTCCTTCTGGTTCTGCTATGTGGGATGCTGCCTCAGCATGGCTTGATGAGTGGTGCTAGGTCTATGCCCAGAATCTGAACCTGCAAAACCCTGGGCCACTGAAGTGGAGTGTGTGAACTTAACCACTCGGTCACGGGGCCGGCCCCTATTATGTACTTCTTGAATGAACACTACTGTATGAAGGAAACAGAATGCAGCTGTAGCCCTGTAGGAACTTTGCCAGAGAATGATTCAAAACCCACACCTGCACAGTAAAATGATTTTCACATGTACTAAACTGGAAAAATAAAACAATATAACTTAGTAGTTACATGTGATGGTTCAGCTCTTTTACTTCTGTTCTGGACCATTGCTTTTGCCAAACCCTCTCTTTGTGGGCACTAGACACTTTCTCTGAAAGGAGCATGCTAGTTATAGCTGAGGGAGGGACTTGGTGCAATTGTGAGAGGTGACCTTAAACTGACCTTCAGTATTCAAATATGTTCATTGAACAGGGCTATTAATTAGATGACTCGTGACTTCCGTCTTGAACCTTCTCTATATGCTAAGTACAAGGCTAGCCCTCATAAAAGCTCTCCCAGGATGGCAGTAGAGTACAGTAGTCCCCCCATATCAAGGGTTCCATTTTCCCTGGTTTCAGTTATCTGTGATCAACCTCGGTCAAGAAGCTGATGATCCTCCTTCTGACATGTCATCAGAAGGTCAATAGCAGCCTAACACTATGTCAGTCACAATGCCTATGTCATTCCCCTCACTTCATCTCATCATGTAGGCATTGTATCATCTCACATCATCACAGGAAGAAGAAGAGGGAGTGCAGTAAGATACTTTGGGAGAGAGACCTCAGTGACACGACTTTTATTACAGTATATTGTTATAATTGTTCTATTCTATTATTAGTTGTTATTAATCTCTTACAGTACCTAATTTATAAATTAAACTTTATCATTTAGGGTTTAGTACTGTCTGTGGTTTCAGGCATCCACTGGGGGTCTTGGAAAGTATCCCCTGCATGGAAGGGAGGACCACTGCACCACTGTTACCAGCACAAACTCCTGTTTTCACTAGTTGTGTGGCCTTGAGGCAATGATCTACACTCCATAAGTCTCAGTTTCTTCATCTCTGAAAGGTGCGTAATAATAGGCCCAAGTTGTTAGGAGGCTCGATGGGTTGAGTATATTATGTAAAACTCTCCGAGTTGTTTTGTTTTCACAGGAAGTGTTCAATAAACATTAAAATTATAATTATTACAATTCCCCTTTATAGCTCAAGAGACTTGGGCTTGGAAGGGTTAAGTGGCTTTCCCAAGATCACAGAGTTGGTAGGTGGAAAAGCTGGAATTTGAACCCAGCTCTTTTGACTTTGAGCGAGTGCTCTTTCTAATATGTCATCATTTTTATTCATTAAAAACATATTTTCTGAGTTCTGACTATGCAAGTGCTTTGTTGGGTACTGATCAACGAGACTCAGTCCCTTTCCTCATGGAGCCCACATTCCAGCTGCCTCTAAAACTGCTTCCCCCCATGCCATGCAGTCCCTGACATTCAGGATTGGGATTACTGAGTCCCTTTTATGCTCCAGGCTATTCTACAACATGGAAAGAGTGAGGCTGCCTTGGGCAGACACTGTGGGGAGGAGGGTTTCCCAAAAGCAGAAATGCCGAATGTTTCTTCCGCAATTTGAGAGAGCAGTGACAGTGACAACCACGACAACCAAGTGGAGCACTGGGGAGGACATGCTGACCACAGCTGAAATAGCACTGGCAGCTTCAGCAGAGACTACATTACATAGTACCCACCATTCTTAGTATGGTGGTAAGAGTTTGGGCTTTTGTGCAGAATCTCTGGATTTGTATCTTACCTCTGTTGCTTATAAACTGTATGATCTTCTGTGGATTACCTAAGCTCTCTGTGCCTCATTTTCCTCACCTGCAAGATGGGTATCACAATAGTACCAATTTCATTGGAACTTCATAGCCGCGACTGTGTAGCACACAGAAATTGTTCAATTAATGTTAGTTAACATTAATATGTGTCCAGCACTGCATCATCTCATTTAACCCTCATATCATGCCTGGGAATAGATATTATTAACATCTCCACTGAACAGATGAAGGACTACATTTGCACAGCTAATAAGTGCCAAAAATGAGTTGACTCTAAACCATCTGATTCTTCAACCTATGCTGTGTGCCCTGTGCTGAATTGCCTACCGAGTAGCTTGAAGAGCCTGGGCTCAGTGCATAGAAGACAAAAACATGAATTCAGACAGTCTCTAGGTCCAAAGATTGTGTTCAGAGTTTTAAGTGTTCTAAAAGAGATATATAAATTAAGCACCTTGGAGCATGAGTGGGGAGCAGTGAGTGGCCAAACATTTCTCTTCGTAGATTGAGAACAGAATTAAAGAACTTTGCATCTGAGGTGTGAGATAGATGGTGGGAAGGTCATGGTTTTTAGATTCAGTTAGACATGGGATAGAATTCCAGCTCAGCTTACAGTCTAAGCTTTACCATCTATGCGACCTGGGCCACAACTGATGAAGACAGTACTTAACCTGTCTGAGCCTCAGCAGCCTAAACTGAAAAAGAGAGAGAGAGAGAGATTGTAACGTTTAATGTTTGTCTAGATTAGGCCCTGAGCGATACTTGATAGGTGCAGCATCATGCACAGCGCCAGTGCCAGTTTCCACCCCTTTCCCATGGATGAAAGAGAGACATTGACCTTCATTTGATGGAGAGAAGCAGTCTAGATGGTGGGAACATCCATAATAGAAGTGCAAGGGTAGAAATCAGAGAATTGTTTGGAAAATTGCAAATAGCACAAACCTAGACAAGTGCAAGTCACACAATTTGTGTTTAGAGAAGACGTGTGGGATGAGAATGGAAAGGAATGGGATTTTCATACACTGAATGTTCTTCTAAAGAAGTTTATTACCTTCAGGGTCCTCTGATAGTTTTTGAGTGAGGAAATAACAAGACAGACACTGAGTTTAAGGGAGAGTAAT
Organism: Equus przewalskii; assembly: GCF_037783145.1. NCBI lineage: Eukaryota > Metazoa > Chordata > Mammalia > Perissodactyla > Equidae > Equus > Equus przewalskii. The sequence goes on from NC_091855.1 coordinate 23,539,311, forward strand.
GTATCTTCAGCATCTAGGACAGATTGATATGGAGAGAAAGGACATCAGCAGAAGGGAGAAGGAGGTGAAAATAAAGAGACCTATTGGAATCATGTGGTCAAATTTAAATTAAAGCAGTGACCCTGGCAATAAAAAGGGGAAGAAAGCAACTAATAGAGCAATATGGTCATATCAGATAGCTATTTCTGGGATTTAAGACAACACAACTTTATGATTCAGAAGTTTGAAAGTTCTCTTATGAAGCCTTTCTATACAGCAATCATGTAAGAATTTTCCCAAGGAAAACATGTTTGTTTGACTGCAGAAATGGCACAAGTTTACTTGTGGAGGGGCAAATATTTTGAAAATATATTTAAATAGACAAGCAAGTGACAACGTTTAAGAGAAAGAGAGAAAGCGAGAGAGAGCTAGAGAGAGCACGAGCTCAAAGCAACGGACAACCTGGGAAGGGAGAAAAGTTTCTTGCAGTGTTTCGCTTGATCCTTGCTCGTTTGGCCTCATGTGGACTGATATCTAATAATGTGGCTACCCGATTCAGGTGCCTCTTACTTTTCATTTCAATGGTCAAGTGAAGTATCTAGAAATACTTTCTAATTAACACAACTGCCTACGTAACTACATATGGGGGTTCTTATAAAGTATAGCTTGTTTTCCAAAATGGAAATTGTTGCTCCTGATTCTAGGAACTTTAAGGCTAAATTCCACTGTAATGGTTGTAAGTTTAAAACCCCATTTGGCTAATCAATGAAAGCATAACTTTCTTACTCTGAAACATTTCTTAGCCATCTGCTGAAAGATCAGCATCTGTGGACAGGAAGACATATTTCAGGGAGAAGATTGCCTTGATACCCAGTGCCTCAAACATTTTTTTGGCATAACATTCACCCTTCGTGTCTTTTCTGTACACTATGAAAAATAAACAAACGTTTCTTCCATATGATTTCTTCAGTGTTAGCTATGTACTACATAGTGTGAAGCCTCTGGAAAGGTTTTCTCCAAGTGCATTTTCTCTAGTGAGATGATTTATTTAGCAGCACCCTAGATTCTGCTGTGGACTCATTTATTCTAGCAGTGGATTGATTTGAGATCCCAGCAGAGGGTTTAAGCATGGGGTTTTTATTGTACCTCATACAGTGTTTCATTATCAACACCATTTAAGCAAGACTGGGTAATCCATAAGCATTTCTATTTGGATTTTGGGTGCATTTTTGTACTTACAATTCAATATTCATGACTAAATGAAGTAATATATTGACAGTAGGTGTTCTGTCAAGTTCAGGAGAGTTTGAATGTGGTATGGATGTGTCTGGCATTGAGTAACTACTTCATCCTGCAAACAGAAGGCTGACACTGTCTATTGTCAGGGAGATCCATGGTGGCAGAGATGAGAGAATTCTCTGTGCTTACCTTCTGGTTCTCTCCTCCCTCCTTCCTGACCATGCTATACAGAGAAACTGAGTTATTTCTTTGGTGTGTGCAAACTTAACCTTGGGTAGAGTTAAGCTCGCTCTGGCCCTTTGTGTATTTCCCCCTCTACAGCATAGAACAGTGGTGAAGGGCACCTTAACTGATGCTGTTGATGCTCTGCCCACCTGTGTTCCCTCAGCCTGTCTTGAGATCACCTGTGGACAGTCTGCAAACCGATGGCTGCCTGTGTCTACCTGAAGGTGTTCTCTGGCCATGGGAGCCTCCTCAGCCATGCTCAAGTCAGTCCAAAAGTGGACTGAATTGATGGATAAATGAGGGCTGGAATTTGTAGATAAAAACCTTGGCTTCCTTGTCCCTCAGAGATGATTCTAAGGTGTATTCCACACACTGTCTCGGAGGCTCCCTGGTGAAACCAACTCTCAATTGTCCACAGCAGTAAACTGGCCATTAACTGGATTTCCTCCCTTCCCTGTCTCACTGATCCACTTCCTCACTTCGTTTCCTGGGATCCCCTCCCAAATAGACTACCTTCACCCACATCCTTGTCTCAGAATCTGCTTTTAGATAGGACCACAGGTGAAGACAGTACAGATTTTAGAGCAAGACTGCCTTGTTGCAAATTCTAGAGCTATTACTTATAGTTTTTAACTTAAGGAAATGTTTAGACATCTTGTTACTTCAATTTCCTCATCTCTAGAAAAGTTATCATGATAATAACTGTATGATGTTTTTGTGAAGCTTAACTGAAATAATACATATCAAGTGCTTAGCGTAATGTCTGCCACATTGTAAGTTTTCAGTAAATGTTAACTTTCATTATTATTATTATTAATATTGGTCTATTTCAGATCATCTCTAAATAGATGGCATGAACAGCTGTAGACAACTACAGGATTTAAAAATTCTGGCAGCTTTCTCACACCTGTGTAAATGCTTAAAGTTCTTCAAGTTCCTGCTGGCCTATAAGTTATAGACCCATGTCAGTGAAGGAGACATTTAGACTTTAAGAAAGGACTAAGCTAGTGGGGTGAAAAGCCAGACTTCCCATGCATCGATGACCAGTCTGATGTGGACACTGAGCGAGAACATCATGAGATACAGGCGAAATGGATTAACATCGAAATTCAGGCTTTTGGCACACTAAGATGATAGAAAGATGGTTTTCTAGAGTTCTGCTAAAATTCTGAAAAATTCCGTCAGCAGTGCCTCTGCCTATGTGTAACATGGTATGTTAAGAAGGAATATTTCAACAAGCATTTTTGGAGTGCCTTTCACGTCCCAGACATTCTGTTTGATATCCAGTGATTAAGACAAATATGACTTGGTCCCTGCTCTCACGTCTGATGGGGAAGATGGACATATAAACAGATAAATTACAGTACGAAGTGTAGTGGCTGTACTGAGAAGGGCAAAGAGTTCATTTAGGCTCAGGCAGGGAAGAAGGAAGGGAATCTTTATACACTTTAATCTGCACCGGAGGTAGCTCTGCAGAAGCTCCAAGAATGCAAGTAAGTTAACTAAGGCATATAGCTCCTAATTGGGAGCCAACATTTGAACCAAAGTTTCCTTCTCCAAAGCTCTTTCCATCATACTGGGCTGTAGTGGTGACGGGTGGAAAGACACAGTGAACTGTCCTTTAGGTATATTCTATCCCCTGATTGAAAGAAATCCTAGCAACTGTCTCAGTATTTATACATAGAGCTCTAGAGCATGTGGTGCTTAGAACTTTCTTTTTGTTCGTTGCACAGAAAATAATGTGGAATGGGATAACTCATACATCCATAATCTGAATGGAATGAGGAAAAAGGGTGAGGCGTCTGGATGACCTGCTATTTAAAATAGTAATAAAAGGAAAATGTTGTTTTCCCAAGCAAGATCAAGAGCATAAGATGAAAGAATTGTCATCAGGAATAATATACAGTTTTGCTTTTTGCTCTCTTATTGATTCACAGCTTGAAGTTGTCTTTTTTTAGCTGGCCTCCACTGCAAGGCAGAATAAATCGACCCTTGTGATTCATCAGATTATTTGGATACAGAAATAATGAAGTTTTTATTCAGAAAAGTCAAGACTTTAGGGTTGTAAAGCAGGAGTTTGGGAGCAGGCTGGTTGGTGGGGGTAGTGGTATAAAGGATCAATATCATCTGGTGTCTAAAATATTAAGTAGCATCCTACTAAAAACAAGTAATGGCCTCTGCCCTTAGAAGATCAAATAAGAGATAAGAAACAAAATAAAAAGGATATAATCAATTTACATGCAATGATCATAGAACTTGGTGATATTAGATAAGAAAATAAGTGGGGTTAATCAGAGAGGAAGTGAAGACAAGAAACCAGCATTTATTGAACACTTGCTGAAAGCTTCTGTGCTATGGATATTAATAGATCCATTTCACAGATGAAGACACTGAAAATCAGATATTTAATGGTAAGTGCCTAACCTGAAGGGGCAGAAGTGGAACTTGAACCCAGATTCAGTGCTCTACTCTGAGAAAACAGTTACTCTCCACTGTAGACCATGTTGTCTAGATGAAAATATCCCAAAGGACCTGGTGTTGGGATACAATTTCAAGGAGGAGAGAAAGGTAATGTTACAATTAGGTGATGAGAGATTGTCTCAAGAACACTGAAGTTCATAAACAAATTCTTGGAAACAGAAGGAGATTGTGATCTTGGAAGCCAAGGAAACCATTTGGCTAGAAGGGAGAGTGTGAACTTTGGAATTAGGTAGAAATGGGAGAAGTCAGGCTCGGTGGCGCTGGCTGGTAGAGGAGTTTGTAGTCAGCATATGGGTCAAGTTGAATTCAATGATATTTTTGATCTCCTGTCTTTTGGAGTCAGGTGCTAGAGAATAAAAATGAGTAAGGTAAGCATCTAGCCTCAGGAAGATGACAGTACAGTGCCGTAGACTTTAGCCCCTGGCCCTGTTGGGAAGTGGTGTGATTTTTGTGTTTGATCTAGAAATGAGTAATGACATTATTGAGGTAGTGGATATGATATTTGGAGTTTGATTGCAATGGATAAAATATTTCAAGATCACTGGATGATACAACTCCTGCAAAAAGAATGCTATGATAATATAGATATAAGGTAGCCAGGAGGTGGACAGGGGTCTCGAAGATGGGAAAGAGGAGTGAACAAATTTGTGAAATATGTCTGGGAAGTGGTGTTTGGACTTAGCAACTCAGGCGTGATGTGAGACCAAGACAGGCAAACATAGAGTATATGCTATTAATTCTTAACTTTGAGCTATATCTTCCCAGGTATTAGGAGAATGGAGGAGTATTTTTTTTGACGTATTTCTTCCAGCCTTATATTTTCTTATTGTTAAGTGAGGCAGAAACCAATATAAGGAGTTCAGTGAATCAATTAAAAATCCTGGGTACCCTCCTGGGTACTAGTCAGAATTCTTGTAGTTGCTGGATTATAAAAGATGAGATGCCAGGTCACCCTGAAGGGACCAAAAATCTAGGTATGGGACAAGAAAGATAGCCCACAAGCTGCTCCAATACTTGCAATATGTGACATAAAATATTTATGATTTGAATTATCTGTCCCTCCCTTGTGATCCAAAGATGCCCAATGCATATCTCTACTATAGTAGGTTTCACTTTGTACTGTAATGGTGGGGTTACTTTTCTCTCTCTGCCACTAGACTGTGTGTTTCTCGAGGACAGGAACTGTGTCTTCCTTCTCAACTTCCTGGCACTTAAAACAGAATGTGGCTCATAGTTTGAGGTTAATAAATATTTGAATGAAGGAATGCCAGAAAAGAAAGGTAGGCTCTTTCTGTATAATTATTGTTGTAGTTTATAAAATGGGTACAAATATAACCTAAGCTTATGAAACAATTTGTCAATGCCCTATAAATTTGCTGTAATAGAATATGCCAAAAAGACTCAGCAGACTTCCTCATTTAATTCTGTGGCTAATAGACCTTCAGTCATTTGACAGACATTTTTTGAGCATCTACTTAACAGCAAGCAATGTGCTAAACATTAGAGATCGTCTTCAACTATTTCAAAACACTTACTGTTGATATGGAAGCATATTTGTTGAAATGTACTGAAGCCTTGGGATATGGTAATGAGGTCATTTTATGCTATCAAAGGAAGAGTCACTGTTATTTGAGCGACTTTAGTTGGGTCTTATAAATAAAGTGTTATCTGAGAACAGAACGCAGGAGGGCACCAAAGAACAAGAAACAAAACAAAACAGCCCACTGAACTGTGGGCTCTGGAATAGAGATCTTGCTAAATTTATCATCACTCTGCAGTCTTTTTCTAGCTCAGGAAGATGCCATGCAAGACCGAGAAGGGGACATCTATGAAGTGAACCCAGAGAGTGGCCTTGCACACATGTTGCTCTAAAGTATTTTAAGGTCTCCCCTTGGTCCAGCCAGAGCATTGTTCTGGAGAGAAAGCCACTGGGCAGATTCATAAACCATGGCAGCTCCTACTCTTCTGCGGGTGCCTTTACTCCGGGCCCCTCCACACACATCAGGTCTCCCTGGTGATGGAGATCCAAGGGTGCTGTTTAAGAGAAAGACAATAGGTTTAAACACTGACTCCCTTCCAAGCAATTCCCTGTGCTTAAGCAGATGGCTCCCAGGCAAATGGGAAAGGTGAGTCACTCTGCAATTTTGAGACAGCAGCACTTTATCCATTTCTGGCATGGAAACTATGATTAGAATGTGAAAAACACCAACCATGGCTTCCAAGGCATCCTTAGGCACAACTCATGATGTCACTGGGAGGTTGTGGCAGTTTGTAGGTGACAATGATCAATGAAAACCCAGTTCTTTTGACTCAGAGCTGTGGATATATGTGTGTGAATAGATACAGCTGTAATATCCTCCATCTGGCTCTGGAATACTGGGCCTCCTAGTCATTCCCATGTGTGTATCCCACAAACATCTCAAACTTAGGGTGTTCAAAATAGCACTTATCAGTGTTTCTTCCAAACCCAGCTCTCACTTTCTTTATTTCATCTAAAGTCAGTGGCAAGATCAATTGGGCCAGAAATATGGGGTATTCCTCAATTTTGTTCCCCACGCCCTCTACCCTCGTCATCCAGCTGGTCACCTAGCTATCTCTTTTCTTCTTACCTTTCATTTATTTCTCTCTGCTATAGAGTGTCTTAATTTTGGGATTATTTGCCTCTTTCCTAAATTCAGTGGTCTCTGTGTAGTCTCTGTTCTGATCCTCATCTAATCCACTCCATGCTCTCTTTTTTTTTAATTCAACTCTCCAAAAGTTCCTCAATGTTTACAGCATACTGTCTAATTCCTTAGCGTTATATGCAATCTATTATCTTTCCTACCTTAACTTTCCCTTCACAGCTCACATTCTCTCTACGCCTCAATGCACACAAACACAAATTCCCTCCCCATGTTGATTATCTCCCAGCAGTCAATCATATTTCCCCTGCAATAACCTCTGCTGGATGGGGTGGAGCATAGAAATTAAGCACAAGGGCTCTAGAACTAAACCAGTGGCTGGCAAACTACAACCTCCAAGCCAAATATTTCCCATCTCCTCTTTTCATAAGTAAACTTTTATTAGAACATGAGAATAAACTATGCTCACAATAAAAGATGCCCAAGAAAAAGAGTATATATTGTACGGTTCCATTTAGATAAATTTAGAAAATGCAAAATAATCTATAGTGACAACACAGATCATTGTCTGCCTAGAGAGGGGCATGAGGGAGGGATTACAAAGTGGTGCAAGGAAACTTTTGGAGGTGGTGGATGTGGTCCTTATCTTGATTGTGATGATGACTTCCTGGGTATGTCTATATGTCAAAACTTATTGAATTGTCCACCTTAAGTATGTCCGGTTTACCATATGTCAATTATACCTAAATTTAAAAGAAAACCTTATGGATAACACTCAGCGTCAGGAGTTCCCATAGTCTCAGCTTCAGTTAACCTAAGAGTTACCTGTGTCTTGATAGAGAGGTCACTGGAGTGATTCCCCAGAGCCCAGGGCTCCCACTCTATTACTAGTTCTCAGAATTTGGCCACATCACTTAACCTTTTTGCACCTTTGAATCCTCACTGAAGACAAAGGAGGACTGGACTTAATCATCTTCAAGTCATCTTCCCAATTTCTAGAGTTCTTTCATCTCCATTTCACAGATTCATTCTACAAGTATTTGGGGGGTAGCTATACTTGCTGGGGCAGTATGTTAATGGTATGTATCTCCCCTCTCCTTGTTCTAGGTGATGACTCAACTGCTAAACGTGCTTCTTTCCTAAGTACAGTAGTCCCCCCTTAGGGGATACATTCCAAGACCCCCAGTGAATGTCTGACACCACCCATAGTACCGAACCCTATATATGTGTTTTCCTGTATATACATACCTATGATAAACTTGAATTTATGAATTAGGCATATAACAGATTAGCAATAACTAATAATAAATTAGAACAATGGTAACAATATACTGTAATAAAAGTTACCGTAGATCTTAGCAAGCTCAGCATATGATATTTTTCTTAAGAACTTTCACCTTTTCACTTAAAGGAAACACCTCACAGCTTCTCCTCGTCATATTTGAATTGCCAGCATCACTATTCTTGCACTTTGGAGCCATGATCAAGTAAAAGAAAGGTTACTTGAACACAAGCACTGCAGTACTGAGACAATTGACCTGATAACCAAGACAACAACTAAGTGACTAACAGGCGGGTAGCATATATAGCAGGGATATGCTGGACAAGGGTGATTCATGTTTCAGGCAGGATGGAGCAGGATGGCACGAGATTTCATCATGCCACTCAGAACAGCATGAACTTAAAACTTAATGAATTACTTCTGAATGTTCCATGTAATATTTTTGACCACTGTTGACCATAGGTAACTGAAACTGTGGAAAGCGAAGCCACAGATAAGGAGGGGACTACTGTATTGCCTCCCTGTTTGAAACTGCTCATCTGGTAAAATATTCCTTTATAATAGCGGAGAAATAGGGCTGCTCAGTTTCCTTGTTTGAGTAAATTACCCTTCTGAATTGCACATCATATAATTCAGTCTCTCAAATTCATATTCTTCTTTTCAAATTTAACAATAATAGGATGTTTCTAGTTAGGTTGAAAAACCGTAATTTTTAAAAAGAAAAGCAGGAAAAAATTAGAAATAGAAGGATATTTTATGAGAATATGACACACTTTAGAATGGAAGATATCACTGGGAAATTCTCCATCTCTTAGGGCCTTGTAATGACACTGGCTTCACAAATGGACTTAAAATTGAGTTCACTGTTACAGGAATTTGTAAGCTTCTTAAGACATCCTACAGCTCCTGGCAGAACAATGTTCCCTTGAGAGAAGAATTTGCTGGAGTTTCTCCAAAGCCTGATTGCTTAAAATTCAAATGACCCAATGCTAGCCTTGCTTATCTCTAGGGAAGTTTCCTTAGCAACATACCAGCAGTGTTAGGATGCTTAAAGGAATATGTTTTTAACACTGGAATAAACCGGAGACTGAAGAAATAAGACTACCACAGTCGTATTAAGACAAACAATTAGTATTGATTTCAAGGTAGGCAGTTGGAATAGCCATTTTATGAGTTGTTAATTATTCATTTATCAGTCTACATGGAATTAAATATGGAAAGGGCAGACATGAAAGGGAGACTGTGCTGGACACACTCGGTTATCTCATGAATCTCTCACTGTAGCCCCTTGATGAAAGCTATTGTTATTTTTACCAGTTTACAGCTCGGAGAGACTGAGGCTGAGAGACTTTTAGGTGTTTGTCCTAAGGTCACACAGCTAGTAGTTACTGGAGAAGGAATTTGAAGCCAAATATGGCTAGCTAGAAAGCCAGTGTTCTTTCTCATGCCCCCCTGGCTCACTATTTATTGGAAGGCATTTGAATTATCATTTGGCTATTTCCTTCACCTGGTGTTTTTAGTGTGCTGGTTTCAGTTTCTTTGGGGCATCCTGCTGGTGTGCATGAAAGATTTTGGAATTCTGTTGGAATTGTGGTGCTGTTATCTCCATAAGCTCTCCTGACACCACCGGTGCATCAGGAAGTGTGGATAACCCTAGGTGGATGTGCAGAAAGCTCAGCCTTTCTTTATTTGACATTAGGCTTTTTTTGTTTTTCCCCCATGCAGTTTTTGCATGGACTTTGTAGAGTTTTAGGAGTTGAGTTTATTTTGGATTAATGGTAAGGAATTTGAGTCTTTAGGACATTTTCTCCCGTGTGTGGCTTGTGCTTCTAGTTCCTGCCTAACCCTTCCTTTGTGAAATGTGAGTTGCACTTTTTGGGCTGGAAAAGGGAGTCAGGAGTTGGTCTCTTTGCCTCCAACCTCACTCCCCCTTTGAGGCTTTACAGTTGGAGGGCCAGAGTGGTTTTTCTAAAACAATAATCTGATCATGTCAATCCCTGTGGCATGTGGGAAATCACCTTGACACTCCAAGTACACTCAGGCAGGCTGCCCTAGGGGTCATGGAACAGAAAAGCAAATAGATCTGGGTACAGCTATAGCTCACCACTTACCCTGATGACAAGATATATGTTTTAACTGTGTGTCTCAAGCAGAGAAAACATGGGGCCAGTAGGAGATCTTAATGAGTGTCGTTATTGAGTTGACCAATTTAGGGATGACAGGTGTCAATCAGACATGGTCTAAGCTTTATAAATATTTAAGGTTTACTAGGTCCTTCCTTCTATGGGCAAGTACCTCTGTATTCTATCCTTCTAGTATTTTTTTTAAAAATACATATACTTCCTTTATTTTCCCTATGGTTAGCAGGTCTCACAGGTTACCCATTTGCTCTCTATACTTAACACATCCTACAAGTTTTGTTCATCCCATTTGTTTTTATTGTTATGTATAGCAAATTGAATAATCTTAAAAATACAGCAGGCAGACATTGCAGCCCATTTAAGATATTTCAGGAGGTTTTTTTGGTCTAGAAGATAAAATACAAAGTCTTATTTTACTTTATATTTCATTGCATAAAGATCCTTATAATCTGCTCCTACCTGTCATAAAAATTGCCTTCACTTCCCTACCACATAGAACTGCTCACCATTCCCTGAACTTGCCAACCTCTCTCAATTCTGCACATGTACAGAATCTTCTTCCATCTCTGGTCTACCTGGAGCACTAGTTCCTGCTCATCCTTTAAGAAGCATAAGCTTTGCTTTCTTTAGGAAGTCTTACTTGAATACCACCCTCTTCCTAATCCCAAACCCAGACCAAAAGGCACACATTTGTACACACACATACACAAATACCTTCTCCCTTTCACTATGTTCCTAACATATAGTATAAAGAGTACATGCTAGTATTAGAGCACTTAAAACGTTATATTACATTTTTTACGTGACTGTCTCCTCCATTAGACTCTAAGTAACTTTGATCCAGGGATCTTAATATACTTATTCTTTTACCCCAAGCCACTAGCCAAAGCATAATGTGTTATAAATGAGCAATATTTGATGAGCTATTGAATTCATGAATATTTAATAACAAATAAATAAGTGTTATTGTGGAACATTTGGGTAGATGTTTGTTCTCAGAGTAAGTAGTATTTCATTTTAAAATTCAGTCTTGGGGCTGGCCCCATGGCTGAATGGTTAAGTTTGCACACTCCACTTCAGCGACCCAGGGTTTCGCTGGCTTGGACTCTGGGCACGGACATAGCACCACTCATTGGGCCATGCTGAGGTGGCGTCCCACATAGCACAACCAGAGGCACTCACAGCTAGAATACACAACTATGTACTTGGGGGCTTTGGGAAGAAGAGGAAGAGAGAATAAAGAAGAAGATGGTTGGTAACAGATGTTAGCTCAGGTGCCAATCTTTCAAAAGCAAAAAAATTCAGTTTTTATGGGACTTTCTTTCCCTTCATTTCTTCCTTTGAACTTTTTCCAAACTACCATTAATTCTTATTACTTGATTTTAAAAAATCACTTAATTTTGATTTTGTAAATGAGCAATAACAATGAATAGCACCGATCTGTTGGGCATCTACTGTGTGCCAAGCTATATATTAGAACTTGTCCTTCCACTGGTCCTAAGGGAACTGGATCAATAAAAACACTGCGTAAGTGGTAGCTAGGATTATGAATCAGTAGGAGCATATATAGCTTCAAACAGGATAATTACATGTAATAAGCATGTAACTGGATTTTCGCCCTATTTCCATGTTACAGCATGTTGGTTGATTCACCATTTGAATTTCGATGTCCATAAGCTGCATTTATATACATTCATATACGTGCATGTAGAGTAACTATCATGTCTAGATCTTGGACTAGAATCTGAATAAGACGTACAGTCTCTGGCCACATGGAGTCAGTAGCCAGCATCAAAATCAATGGGAAATAGAAAGTCGGGCTTTTGAGACCAGGGTGACCCACCTTGAATCCAACTGGGGAACACTGGAGTTCCCCACAGATGTTACAGGCAGATCCAAGTCAATGTGAGCTCACCTAAAGTCAAATACCCCGATGTACCAGTGTCCCCTCCGCCAGGAGCATGATCCAGGACCTGCAGGGATTCACCATTTCTCATCCATGGCACTCCTTGTGATTTCCCTGATGCCTCACACACCCACCCCCATTCTGACCCTGCCCGACTGTAGCAGTATTTCATGCCCCATCTTCCCTACTAGTCTCCTGCATCCCTTGGCCCTAGCACCTCTATGCCACTTCTAGGACTGTCTAGTTACCCTCTGACATGGACAAGGTCCCTATTTTACTGCTTTGCATTCTAAAAGACCCACCATTAGTGAAAGGAGTAGGGAGAAGAAGCATCACTTAGAGTTTTAGAAAATCTTAAGAAGCTTGTTTCTGGCCTAGAGAGTAGAGACAACTATGAGGTTGTGCTCTAGCTACAGTAGACCAATGTTGGGTTGGAGGTAAAAGGTCATCTGAGCAGACAGTGCAGTGGGTAGCCAATATAGTGTCTATAACTCTGGAATCAGTGCATGGATTTGTCCAAGAAGAGTCATCCTAGCAGGGCATGGCCACAAAGCTCCTTCCTTCAAACATGAAACCACTATATACCCTTCAAAGTTCTCTCAAGTCCCTCATGATTCCTCTTCTTGGAACACCCTTTCTTCATCCCTCACAAACAAGATTACCAACCTCTGACTTAACTCTTCCTGTCTTCAAACTGGGCCTCTACCCCCAGCCATGGGAGCCAGAATGAGTTATTTAGACCTGGAGGGTCTCTGGTGCCCATATATCAGACATGAAAGACTTGGGGAAAAAGGAATGAAATGTTCACTTAAATTCACTGAATTATGCATTTGAAATGATTTTTTCTAGTAGAGTTGGTACCTAAAAATCTGCCAAATATATCAGAATAGGGAAATATTCCCAGTAGTGTATACAAAGAAACAAAAATGAATATCTTGAGAGGATGTCTTTAAAATCATCTCTTTGCCAAACAATTGTTCATAAGGATGTATAATAAAAAATGATAAATAGTTCTAAGTGATCTATAAGCTATAGTTTTTTACCAGCCACTGATTCTGATCTCTGTGCTAATGCACTGGCTAATAAAATTTTGCTCATGCAAACATTGAGGTGTATGGATAAAACACTGGTTTTGGAGTCACAGAGATATGGGTTTGAACCTGGTTTGTGCCCCTTTCAACCTAAACGAGCTTATTCATGTCGCTTAAACTCTCTGAGACTCAGTTTTTTCACCCTGTAAAGTAGGACAAGGAATTCAAACCTCATGCAGTATTAGATAACTATGCTTGGGAGAGTTAAGTGGGATATAGAAAATAGGGTACTTGGTCCATAATAGGTGACCTGTAAACAGAAGTCTTCTGGTCTTTCTCCCTCCTTGTTTCATCTTCAACCAATAACATAGAGAAACAATACGATAACAAAGAGAAAGGGGAAGAGAGAGAGACAGAGAGAGAGAGAGAGAAAGAGAGGGAGGGAGACTGAGAGAGAGAAAGAAGTTGAAAGAGAGAGAGAGGGGAGAAACTTTCGTGAAAACTATCACTTTACTTGTAGATGTCATGTCCCAAACTGGTTTTGTGATGTGACGGAATTATTTTAAGGATATCTTCCATAATATGATACTGTTCAGATTTCAGTTTGCTATGGGCTTCTCCTTCATGTCTTGAATGTGGATTTCATAATCACATGCATTGTAGTCAGGAAGATCCTTAAACTGTCACTACAGTTGGTAACGTTCCCTTAGGATGTGCTAGGCACCAGTCACTATGAAATGTTTTGCACACGTTACCTTGATTATCCTCACAAAACCTTGTGGAGTAGTTACTACTTTTATTCCCTACTGTACAGATGAAAAAAAATAGAATTATAGTGAGTTTAAGGAATTGGTGGGAAGGGCTTCAAGGCGACAATATTTGATTTATATTGCGAGGGTGAGCATAGGGCTTTGAAATAATGCCAGGACTAGTGTGCATAGGGTTAAACTGATGAAATAACCAGGGCAATCTGGTGCAGTTGGAGTATTACATGCACTATGAGAGATGAGGTTGTAAAAATATATGCTTGGGTCAGATCCCCAAGATCTTTTTGTGCCTTCATTAAAGCTTTTCTACCTTGAAACTAGACACTGGATGCTCTTTGGGGATTTTAAGTAGGAACTCACATGAAGAAATTTTGTTGAAGAATAATAATTCTGACCACAGTGTGAGAGGCTGATAGAGAGTTTGAGAACACAACTATGGTAATACTAAAGCAGAGTGGAGGAAGGCTAGAACGTGTGTAGTAGGGGTGGGATATAATGGAGAGAATATATTCAGGCAATACCTAGGAGATAGAACTGCCTGGATTGGCTATGGTTTGGATGCAGAAAGTGGGAGAGAAGGGAGAGTCCAGGATGACTGCCAGCCTAATGGCTTGAAGAACTGGATGGTGATGACCCTGAGAATGATACTGGAGAGAAAAGGTTGGGAAAATAAGAAATGTCTGTGAGATAACTTGGAAAAAAATTAAAATAGGAAAATAGAGCCGAGGAAAGAAATAAAGATTGGCAAGAGATGAAAATTCTGGAGTCCTGGAATCTGCATTCTTGACATTATCCTCAGATGCTTCTTATCAAGTTTAAAATGTGAGAGCCACTGGCCTAGATTATCCTTAACAGCACTGACAAACCTGAAAGTTAAAATGACAAGACTGTTCCATGCATATAAATGGCATCCCCCTGGGTGAGATGTGCTACTTGTCATCCTGTATAGATCACAAACAGAGGAGTTTATTTTATTAAAGTGGAAATAAAACCCCAGATAATTTCCAAAGTATATGCTTCCAAACACTTTTATTAGTTCTGTGTTCTGGCAAAATTTTAAAGCTAAAAATCTTGAGTTTCACTTTTCCAGAAGAGAGATTTACCTCTGAGCAATTTGAAAAATATTGAGATTTCTCTTAATGCGCTTCTTCCCATGACATTTTCTCCATATGTTTCTCTCTTTTCCCATTTTATTTTACCTTCCCTTTTTTTGGCCTTTCTTTGTCTTCTATCCACCCAGAAGTTAAAGGCATGCCCATTATATACATTGGTTTAGTAGTTTTATATTTTTTGTGTAGGTCATGTGTAGAATATTTCACTGTGAGGATTAATCTTTGCATATCCTAGCCATCCTTGTTTCATCCCTTGCTTAATAGAAGCTGCATAGTATAGTAGTTACAGATACCCAGGTTCAAATCCCAGCAATTACTAGTTACGTGACCTTGGTCAATTGACTGAACATTTTCTGCCTCAGTTTCCCCAAGTGTAAAATGTGGGTATTAGTAGGACCCATGTGTCAGTCAGCTGGGCTCAGTTTTGCTGCAGTAACAAATGTTTCCCGGCCATCTCAGTGACTTAAAAGAACAGAGCTTTACTTTCCCCTCACATTAATGTCCATCATGGTTCTGCTGCATCTCTGCTTTATGTCCTCTTTGTTTCTGGACCCTGGCTGAGGAAGCAATCCCAATCTGTCACATCTTGGATTTGTGGGAAAGGGAAAAGAGAGCTTGTGATATGATGTGATGATTCTTAAACCTGCTATGAAGCAAGTCACACAAAATGCCTGACATCATGGAACTGGATATAGTATCTCCAGAAAGGAGAGACTCATTAGGAAAAGGCTGATAGGAAGCAACAGTAAATATTGTCAACAATACAATCAACCATAACAACTGTATGGATTGATATGAGTATTAAATAAACTGATATAGATGAAACACTAGAGTGGTGTCCGGTGACCAGTGTCTGGTAAGTACAATATACGTATTAGCTATTATTAACAGAGTCTAACGAAAGTGTGAGAAGAGGAAGAAATTTATTTATTCACTTTTCAACTGTTTGAGAATCCACTGTGCATGCCAAGGACAGTGCTGTTTAAAGTTGAGAAGAATATAGAAATGAAGGTCTTGGTCTCTGCCTTACATGATCTATATGGTCCTGCATGAAAAATGTGAAGAGAAAAGAATAGTTAATGACTCCGATTTCCAGGTGGACTAAGTGCGCCATCAGCAGGGTACCCAGTGCACACCTCTGTAGCAATTTCTCCCACATAATTAGTTTCTATTTGTTCAACTCTCCCAGTAGACTATGAGCTCCTGGATTACAGTGGGTGGGTCTTTTTCATCTTTGCATCCCGAGAAACTTCTACAGTGCTTTTATAATAGGTGCTGAACTTTTCAATTAAACTCATCTTTCTTTATACAGCCTGGAAGTGGGGTGGTGATTTCACCCTCTTCAATAAGAAAAGTGCCCTTAGCTTAATCAGGAATTCAGGGTGCATGGATAAAACAGTCGATAGTCTGAAGTTCACATCCATAATGTATCTAAACTGTTGCACAAAGGTGGAAAGACAGCACGTGGAAATTAGCATGTTTGCCAAGGTAGTCACTTTGCGTGCCTTACCCAAAGGCGCACTTGCTGCATTAGGAACTGGTTGCATTTAAGTCTTACTTAAGAGGAGACAAATACATTTAAATTAAAATACTCTTGATCTATTTTTGCTGATGCTCCGTTTTTAATTATTTCCTCTATGTTCTTGTCTAGCAAGTTTTATTTTAGTGGGCACCATAAAGAGATGATATTTCTAGTGAGATGGAGAGCTATAATTTCTCATGTTTTCAAACCTAGATACATATTATTTTAGAAGGGAGAAGGATCATCTTCTTAGTGAACTCAGACAAGAACAGAGTGATTATTCTGCTAATCCAGCCTCCTGGATCCCCTAGTTGCACAAACCAGATGTTAAGAGGATAGGAGTGTCTACCCAGTTGACACGACCATACCATATGACAACTCCCTCTGTCCACAGAGGGTGATCAGCTAATGCCATCAATCTCATAAGCCAAATGGCCCAAGGCAATAGGCTGGAAATATCACTCTTTTCCCATTCTTATTTAGATTTAGTACTTTCTATTGTGGGAAGGAGGTGCTGCGAACGTGGGAATTGATATAGAAATGCCATTTCACAGAACTCTTTGTCTTGAGATACTTTTAAAACCCAGTGACCATATCTTTATATCTAAAACAAGTCTTCCATCTGGTATCTGGTAATTATTTAGAAACACAGGGACCGAAGGGACTTTGGGTAAGGAGACCATATCTCTTAGCTTCTGTCTTGAATGCACTTAAGCTAATTAAGAGTCATGGTGATCTCACTTTCTCGGAAGCCCTCTATGGTCCACAGTGGAGAGCCCTGTGATTGCCCTCAGAGGCCTAGCCACTTCCTCACAACCTCAACATTTTGGTCAATATTTGGTGATTGACAGCCATAGCCCCTAAGTCTGCCCATAATGCTGATAGCAGACTGCTATCATCTTTGGACTTCACAGACTTCAGGGAACTAGAGGTTAATGGGAAGGGCTCTGTCCTTGGAGTCAAGAAGCCTAGATTCTTGATTTAATTTTGTAATTTAATAGCCCTGTGACTTTGGGAAAGTCTCTTAACCTCTCTGAATCTTGTCATAGGCAACTGGTATTCCCTACCTCATAAGGTTGTGGTAATGTTTGAGTTACTACAAAGGAAATGATCAAGTACTATATAAGTATCATCTTATTCTGAGTTCCCTTGAGAGCAGAGCTGAGACAGGGACTTAGGTCAGGTGGTTTATTTGGAGATCCACAAAAGTGGAGGTGGAGGAGGAGAAAGAGTGAACAGAGAAGGAGGAAACAGCAGTGTGAGTGTCCATGGTCAAGGTTTCTGTTGTGAGCCATGTGGATGTGGGGGAGATGGAGGGTGTTGTAGTGAACACCTCCAAGAATTGCCCCAAACACAGGAGTCTGGGCCATTTATCCATCAGCTCCATCCCTCCTGCTACTTGGTTGCTCTTGCATGTAGGCAAGGAAGGTACCCCTGACTTCAGAGAAGGCCCAAGAGCTGGCCCTGCATGAGGTGGAGACTATGAGACTGTGTGTGAGCTTACGATAACTGTCTGATGCTGCTGTGGCTGAAATCTGAGGTTGGCTGAGGGGATGCGATGCTGGGCACCAAAAGTGTCTGCTGCAAGTGCACACAAATATGATGATTTATTTACCCTCCACTTTCATTTCCAATATAAACTTTTAATCTTTTTTGGCTTTATTAGTAGCTTCTATATTCTTGTTCTAGACTCTAGTCTACAAAGAAATTAAAGAAAACAAAGTGAAGTCAGGTCCTATTTTTCATTAACCCCCCCCAAATTAGATTTTCTGTTTCATATTTAGCAGTAGTTTCCCATTTTCTCCATGTCCTTTACCTGGTGCCACCTTATTCCTCCTCAAATCCCTGGACTGGGACAACCGAGGGACATACTAATGATGAAGCTGTGAGAACAAGTGAAACTCAGTGGAGAGATTTTGAAACAAATTGACCGGAGGTTGAATCCATTAGCTGTGTGACTTTGACCTTGTGAACTTTGTTCTGCCTCCTTATTTGTCAAGCTGGGGTAAACTGTATCAGCTTCCTATTACAAAACTAAGTAAGATCATGTGTGCAGAGCAATTGGTACCTCTTTCATCCTTATACCAGTTTCCCAGAAGGCCGCATTTTCTTCTGGCTGGGAAAAATATTTATTTAAAGGGAAAAGTAGTGTCTGTTTTATTTATATCTGCTACCTGGTGTCTTTTAGCTCCAAATTTGTCCAGTTCACTCAACTGCCAAAATGCAATGTGCAGCTCTCTTCTGCTCCTCTTTCTTTTCTTCCTCCACCCTCAATAAATTAATAACTTTACTCTGTCATTTATTTATTCATCCTTCTATGTCCTCCCTTATTAACTCAACTGTATGTATTTATTACTTTACTGAATACCTTTTTGAATTGGTCCAATTCATTCTATCGCTAAAATGTAGTTTATAACTCTCTTCCACTCCCCTTCCATTTCTTCTTCCTCCCTCAACCTGTCTAATAATTTGCTATTTAATTCTTTCAATTCTATTTATTCATTCACTAGTTTTTTTTCTAATATGTTGAGTACCTACTTGCTGTAATGTACTCTCCTTAATTATTGGGGATTACAATGGTAGCATGTTCTCCTTCAAAGGGCATAGAAGTGGAGGCAATGGATGTAAAAAAATATCTGCAATATGGGGGGGCAGAGTGATAATTTGAAAAATAAGGGGCTGGCCCCGTGGCCGAGTGGTTAAGTTCGCGCGCTCCGCTGCAGGCGGCCCAGTGCTTCGTTGGTTCGAATCCTGGGCGCGGACATGGCACTGCTCGTCGGACCACGCTGAGGCGGCGTCCCGCATGCCGCAGCTAGAGGAACCCACAACGAAGAGTACACAGCTATGTACCGGGGGGCTTTGGGGAGAAAAAGGAAAAAATAAAATCTTAAAAAAAAAAAAAAAAAAAAAAAAAAAAAAAAAAAAGAAAAATAAAAGTACAGCTGAATTACTGGAGAGGTGTACACCTCCAGCTGGGAGGGTCAGAGGGGGCGGAGAAGGGATGGGTGGAGGTAGAGAGGTTAGGAAAGTATGTGAAAGAAGACTAATGGAAGATGTATTATGCCTTTCTTAATTTCTATTTAAAGCAAAATATTAATTATTAGGATTAATTAATAGACTTCAATTCATAATTGGAAATTTTGTTTGTTTTGTTTTTGAAGATTGGCACCTGAGCTAACATCTGTTGCCAATCTCTGTCTTTTTTTTCTTCTTCTCCTCAAAGCCCCACGGTATATAGTTGTATGTTCTAGTTGTGAGTGCCTCTGGTCATGCTATGCGGGATGCTGCCTCAGCGTGGCCTGATGAGTGGTGCCATGTCCGCGCCCAGCATCCAAACCAGCAAAACCCCAGGCTGCTGAAGCAGAGAGCACTAACTTACCACTTGCCACTGGGCTAGCCCCCATAATTGGACAATTTACAGTGGAACAGACTTGTACTGGAAATTTAATACGAGGATGTTAGGGAAGCAGATTCTAGTGCAGATCCTGTTAAAATCTCTTTAGAGGCCAGCCTGGCATCAGTGTTAAGTTTGCATGCTCTGCTTCAGCTGCCAGGGGTTCACAGATTTGGATCCTGGACGTGGACTTAGCACCGCTCCTCGAGCCATGTTGTGGTGGCATCCCACATAAAACAGAGGAAGATTGGCAGAGACGTGAGCTCAGTGACAATCTTCTTCAGGCAAAAAGAGGAAGACTTGCAACAGACGTTGGCTCAGAGACAAGCTTTCTCACACACACACACACAAAATCTCTTTAGCTCAGTTTCTCTGTATTTGAGAAAGGACATTATGTATTTAATATATTTTAGAAAGTTTTTTTAATCAAGAGTAGAATCAATATCCACAAAAGCATTTTTCTGCCTATCCCTGAGCAAATAGCCCTCATCTCTTGAAAAGTAGCTTCATGGAGAGAGATTATTACAAGAAATCTTGAAATTGTCCTCAGCTCATCACTGCTAAGCAAGGCTATAAATTTATGGCTTAAGGTAGAGATTTGGCAGTAAACTGGGCACAGTACTCTTTCTCATCTTTGTGGAGTCATTTGTTTCTTTGGAGATATATCTGTTCCAGGTTCATTCCATTTCAAAATTGAGATGCTCCATTCTTCTAGCTGAGATGAATAGGTTCATTTTACTGTGTGATCATGGTTTAGAGATTCTATTGAATGGGCTGCCAGTGTTTACTTTGTAATGTTAAGAGTATTCCTTGTTCCAATCCTAAGCATGGGCTAGAGTATTTTACAGAAACCATGCAGGAACAAAGAAAGAGAGAGAGGGGGAGGGAGAAGAGAAGGTGGGAGGGATGTGGGGAGGAAGGAAGGAGAAAGAGAGACAGAGACAGAGAAAGAAAGACAGCAGCAGCCCAACAACCTTGCCTTATTAATTGGCAATGGTGGCCTAAGGTGCAAATTAACACTGTACCAACAAAATCATGTAAGAAATAACCTTTGATTCACACTTCTCAGCAGTGGGAAGTTGCCAGGAGATAGTACCAAGTGTGACTGATGCTAATAGGAAAGACGAAAATAACAAAAGTGAATTCCCCTGGCTAATAGGATCAACCACGTCTTACTTTTTCTGGAATTTTTCCATTCTCATTTGAGTGTGCCTCCTTCCACTCAGGTTCTCAGACCAAACCTAGGAGTCCTATTGATTCCTTTCTTTCCCTCTCCCACTCTCAATCCATCTCCCAAATCAATCTTCAAGTACTGTTGACCTCACCTCTCAAATACCTCCCAGATCTCACCACTTGCATTTCTACTGCTACTTCCCTAGTCCAAGTCACTGCCATTTCCTGCCTTTAACAGCTTTTAAGTACATCTCTTTGTTTCCATCATTGACCTCTTTTGGTCCAGTGCACCCATAGCAATCAGACTGATTTTTAAAACTTAAATTGGATCATCTGATTCCCTTGCTTAAAACCTCCCTATGGCTTCCAGTTGCATTTAGAATAGCATTCAAGTTCTGTGCCATGTTGTCCAGGGCCTCCTGTGATCTGGCCTTTGCTTACTCTACCACCTTCTCTCCTACCATGCCTCTCTTTTGGGCTGTGTTCCAGCCATATGGGCTTCTTTTTGTTCCTCCAACATGCTAAACTATTTCTGGGCTTCTGTTTTTGTTGTTTCTGTTGCCTCAGAGGTTCGCATGTTTGGCTCCTTCTCAAACATACCTCCTCAGAGAAGCCTTCTCTGACCATGTCACATAACAGCTCTCCATCCAACCAGGTACAGGGCAAGAATAGAGAAGTCACCTCAGAGAGGCCTTTCCGGAACAGTCTATCAAATAGCCAATCCTCCATTCCCACTGCTCATCCCAATTACTTTTCATCATACTCCTTGTTTTATTTTCTTCAAAGAACTCAATTCTATCTGAGATTCTCTCATGTTCTTTAATTTATGTATTGTCCTTCATTCTCCCTCACCCCAAACCAGACTGTAAGCTCTGTAAGAGCAGGGACCCTGTCTGTCTTATTTACCTCTTCATCCTCCACACTAGAATAGTGCCTGGTCCCATGCCGATGCTCAATTAATATTTGTCAACTATATGAATAGACAGTCTCTGTGATACACTGCCAGAGGGTAGTAACAGTACTCTATTAGCACTGGAAGGGTGGAGTACAGGATACAGAAAGGGATTGGCAGCCCTTAGTTGAACATGTTGTATGTGGCAGGCTTGAGGATAGATTTACTTATTCAAGCCCAATAAGTATTGGTGGTGTTTTTAGTGGGTTTTTAACTAGAAGCAGAATCTCCAGGAGGGTGCATGTGCTCAGGTTGAATAACCACATCACTAGTCTTTCTCATACATCTCACTGGGAGGCTTCTTAATAGAAGACTTCCAGAAAGCTTCCTATGCTTTTCAGTTCTATTGTAGGAGGGATGACAGCTCTTCCTGAGGCTTGAGGACTCCAGTGAGAATGAAATGATGTATTTGAAATGTTTCACCAAACTGGTTCATAAGTAAATATGATTTAAATTTTTTTTCAATGAAAATGAATGCCTTTGAAAAAAATGTTTATAAAACCAAAATAAAACAAAACACCTCTCACTCTTTGTTGGGTTGTCAACCCAAAGAAAGCAACCAGAACCTGAAATTTTCTTCGGACAGAAAATAAATGCTTCTTCCCTATTTCCCTGCCACCTTCCTTATTCTTTAGTCTCAATCTTTTTTCCTCCTCACTCCTTTTACTTGCTTAATCTATTCTCTCTGGGGAGGAAGACTGAGGAAATATATGGTGCCATAGGCTTAGTAAAATGGTTGTCACAGCTCAGCTAGCCTAACCTAAGGTGCCGGTGGAAATGAAGGTAAGTTTTCTCTTTTTATGTATTTTTGATGTTCTTTAAACCTAACACAGTCCATCATTTTGAGTATTTATTTACCATGTCTTTTAGATGTATAATCACTTGCCTTTCGCTATCCCTTTCTCTAAGGGAGTGAATTTCATATTTTTCTGTGCGTTATAGGAATTTTGATTCATGTGAAACATAGCTCCAAGGGAAATACAGTTACTGTTCCTTTTCCCTTCTTGCACAACTAGAAAGAGTTTCAGGTAAAGCAAAGTGATTTTGGTACAGGTTTTGTCTCCTTAGTGCTTCTCCCTCACCCCAAATGAAACAAGTCTTCAAATGTTACCCATCCGCTCTTGGAAACAGCACTTGTGGTAGATGGAAGGAATTTCTACTCCCTGCATATGAGCAAAACCCTCTGGTTTAGTTGATTTGGTCAGGTCTTAGAAATATATTGACAAACTAATGTATATTGGGGGTATCTTTTAGTTTGACTGGTTATTTTGCTCCTGGAGGGAATAACAAATTTGTGTAGTATGA
This sequence comes from Equus przewalskii, assembly GCF_037783145.1. Classification (NCBI taxonomy): domain Eukaryota; kingdom Metazoa; phylum Chordata; class Mammalia; order Perissodactyla; family Equidae; genus Equus; species Equus przewalskii. The sequence goes on from NC_091855.1 coordinate 23,562,441, forward strand.
ACAGTCTGCTAAAAAAAGAAAACACAACTAAGTAGGTTCAAAATAATTAAAATCCAAATTCCACCTTGTGGAGGTGTGTGTCTTTAACAATGCTCGAATATAGATTTTTCCCACACACTCCCATTCTCTATCTGCTGAAAGAGGGAACATTCTCCTAAATTCTTAGTGTTATCATCCTCCAAGCAATCAGCAGTGATTTCTTTCCGAGTACTTTTCTCCTAATTTTTCATTATGATTTTATTCTTAATCCTGGCTTCCTAAAGAAATAGGACTTCCATAGGGTTACTGTAGGCTAGGTCAAGAAAACAATCCAGTCTGTGTCCTTCATCCATGATTCCGCATTCTCTATCCCCCATTCAGCAGAAAATTAGACTATCTTCTGTGAGACAAGCCTTAACTAAAAGAGACAATGCTAAATGAGTTTGCACTGAAGCTAGATCAAGAGTGGGCATCTGGGTGGTATTACCCAAAGGATTCATTAAAGGCTGTTTGTTCTACAGTAACAAACAGTTCAACACGTCTACAGGCTTCTTCATCCCGGAAATCTTCAATTGTGATTTTGCTTCTTTGCTCAGTCACTCAGTCACGGGTGTCATTACCTGGGAAATTCACAGGGTGTCAGATAACTTATTAGGTTTCTGTATTTAGATCAAACAGTGATGATCTAAGCAGACTAAAGGGAAAAAAGGATTGTTTTGTGATCAATATTTATCACTTAAACTATAAAAGAAGGAAACATGCATCAATTATATGCATCCAATATGTACTCAATTGCACATCATACTTCTAGCTACTAAAAAAAAAAGACAGTGCAGGAAAATTGATGGCTTTGAGGTTTTCTTTTAAGTTCCCAGCAGTTCCATTTTAAATTTCAAATTTTAGGAAAATATTTTCTTCTTCTTCTCATCTGGACCATATCTTACTGACAGTGAAGAACTTTTTGCATTCATTATTTCATGGATGCTACTTCACTGGCTTTTCTACTTGAATCTGCCAGAAAAGTCTTTTCTAGACTAGATCCTCCTGCTTGTAAAAACCAACAGTTTGTATTTCAACTTTCATTATGTCTGCCTCTTGCATCACTTATCAATCCAGTTTTATGTTTAGGCTACAGATTAAATTTGCTCTTCTTGTCTATTCGCCTACATTTCCAGCCGAATTTAAACATCACTTCCCTTCTAATAGGATGAATTGACCTTTTGACTTGATTAAAGATAAATGTCATTGACTTTCCACTTTTGGAGACTGAGAGTTTTTTGGAAGCTCATTGAGATTTCTGTATTTATTGCTTGAAAGTGAATATTGAATAATATTCATTCCCCTGCCGTTTTAATGAGATGAGTGTGAATCTTTTTTTCTACTCTTAATGAGAATTATTGGGGTTAGAGGTATCAAATGTAACCAAGTGGTAGGATATGAGAGGTTTCAGTTATTTTTTTCACATTTTTGGTCATAGGCCATCACATCCTAAAGTTTGAGAGTCAAATGGACATTTAAATATTTTTGTTTGAATCTGACTACAGTGGACATTTCAAGAACACCAGAAGAGCTGAAGTATCTGCAAAGTGTCATCATCATTAAAAACACATTGGGCTGAGGCAAAGCTTGCTTTACATTTCTGTGGCTAATAGGGCACTAATGTAGCGATGTCCTAAAACTGTGTTTGTGTTAGTATTTCTCCCTCTTATCTTATCCCCAATCATAAAAATTAAGTGATGTGCAAAAATTGCCTAAAGAACAGATGCCACCTATAGGAGACGTTTAAATAGCCTGTATTTGTAACAGTTCTGCCTCCATAGCCAATATTTTCCACATCTCTCTTTACTTTCTTATTGAAGCATTTGCCATTAGAATAAAGAGGATAAAAACATAAAAAAGCAAAGGCAGATTTGTTTCTCCTGAGAACATCTGTTCTTGGTTCAAAGTACTCACATGATGTGGTCCATTTTCTCCCAATGCCCACGTAGTTTGCTGTCGTAAAGGCGACTGTTACATCAATCTTAGACCTGAATTTAATGAGATAATGAACAGTGCTATCTAATCAGTTGAAATGTAGGGAAAGTCCTGTTATAATGTATACATTTTAAGTAATATAAAAGGCAGGCATACTCACAAAGATAGGCTAAGATTGAATATAAAATGGTTTATTAGTATTTTTTTCCTAAGATTCATTGATTTTATGATATCATTATGTTTGGCCCACTCTAAGTTTCTTCACTGAGTTCTCAGGATTTTTGTGAATTCAGGTTGCACTTGGGGTGTAGGTACATTCTGAAAAATTTTCAATACAAATTATCTGCTGTACACATTATAATTAAAAGAAATCTTTCTGATTCGAAAGTCTATTTTTCAAGATGAAATTTCCCCCAAACTTCAACTGCTATCATAACTTTTATAACCAGCATTTAATAGGAATATTAATTACTCAAAAGTAAAGTGTACAATTTAAAGTCACCTAGTTTAAAAGATCTCTATCCAATTGATAATCATTTTTATTTTCTTCCCTAAACAGTATATAATACCTTGAGTCTTAGGGATAGAGGAGGACGGAGAGTGGCTAATGAAAGCTATATAATAAAACTTTCAAAATTACTTAGATAAAAATGTATTGACCTTATATGATGGCTTCCAAAGAAATAAAAGCCTATGTAGACATCGATTACCCGACAAGCACTCATTAAAATACCTAGTATGTACTTGGCCATGTGCTCCTATCTGTTGGAGCCAAGTGTATCGTCTTCTGAAATATTTCAGATGCATAATATTCATAGGGATGTATTGGCCAGTTACATATTTCATCTTTTTTTTCAAGCTACTTCCAGAGATAGGGCTTTAAATATATTGATTGACTAATCCAGGAAGATTTAAGCAGCATCTTTCTTCATTGGCTCAACTATCCACGTAGAGAGAGCAAATTTGGTCTAAATTCTCTGATTCTATGCAATCTTCTTTGTCTTTTAAATTTACGTTTCAGTTCAATGGTGAGGGAAACACGACATTTTCTCCCCTACTACTAAAAAATTGTTTTAGTGCCTCACTGTCCATCTTGCCAGTTTTTGCCCCTGCATACTATAATTCCTTGTTGTACCAGCTTCTTCCTAGGGTGCACTTGAACATCATCTAGAGCGTCTTGAGCATGGATCTTTTGAGACAACTTGGTTTATTCCTTTATTTAGTGGCACATTCTACTGAACCTTCTTTTGATCTAAACAGGTTCAATTTTGGAATTTTACATTATTTCATTTTTTAGGTCTTTGGATCTTTTTGGAGGATGATGACCAATGAGATAAGTCTGGGGCCCCTTATATTCCCTTCAGGAGCATTATCTATAATGAGATTAAAACTTTGATGTTATAATACTGTGATGATTACTATTGTGATTTCTGTGGTCACTGAATTCTGGTAGGACCATGGGTGAATAAAAATGTCAAGCTAAGAGTAAATATTGCAGAACTCTCTCATCCAATTTGTGGATACTCTCCAAAAGCCAGACTGGTGTATTATGCCTAAATGAGCTAATAATTCTAAAAATGTATGATGAATTTCCTGTATCTTCAAGAAATTTGTCTCAAGTCTAAGACTTTGGAAAACAAAATGACAACTGACTACTTTTTCCTGTAAATGTTCACTTACTGCCACTGGCATTTTAAAACCTTGTATCTCTAGGTAAAGGAGTACACTTATTTCTTTTACTACTTTCTTATTGTCCGTTATGTCTGAATTGAAACTTTGCATTTGGGGACTACTCTGGAGGATTCTGTTGTGTCAGTGAAACTAGGATGGGTTTTGGTTGGGGGAGATAATTCTTCGAATGCTACTGGGTCATGTGCACCAGTGTGGCTTTGACGATTCTGATGCCTTGAGCACTACGTTTAGAATTGATTCTAACTTTGGCACTTACCACCATCTTTAGGCAAAGGACCTGAGACCCTGTATGCGGGGCAGAAGCTCAACGACAACGAATGGCACACCGTTCGGGTGGTGCGCAGAGGAAAAAGCCTTAAGTTAACCGTGGATGATGACGTGGCTGAAGGTGAGTACAGCTACAGTGAATTTGTCTCTCTTTGCTCACATAGTCCTCTCAGCCATTCAGTGAGCAAAGGGTTTTTTCAAAACCTTTCGTTTTGCTAAACAGAAGTCACATGTCATGTTCTCTGTTGACAAGCTCAGGTAAGGCTAAGAAGGTCTTCCTCTGTATTTTCATAGTCCCTTTTCATTGATCTGTATTATAGAATTTACCCACCACTGTAATTAGATAGATATTGATAGGTCTCTCTCCTTAGCTAGAGTATGCATCTGGAGGACACATGTAGAGTTCTACAGATTCCTCTATTATTCAATTATTCAAAAATCACTTGTCAATCATCCTCTCAAGTGCCAGCGCCTTCCCTCAATGATATGAGTCACTCTTTAGTAGAGGGAGATGGATAAACAAAAAATCCAGAACATTACAGATTAAGGTAAGTATCTAGATCAGTGCATGATACTTAGAAAGTAGTGAACAATTATTCATTTGTTTAATCGTTACTAATCGAGTGCCTACTCTGTACCAAGCACTGCTTTAGAAGGCACTGAGAATATGATGGTGAACCAAGAGCAAGTCCTTGGCCTGGAATTTACATTCTAGGAGGACAATGAATAAATGAACAAATCAATACATACGCAAAGGAACGTTCAGAGCCTCACACAAGTAGTACATATTTCTCGAGAACCTGTGATATGTCAGCAGTTTACTAGGGATTATAACCGATATCAGGAAGCAAGCAGACAACAATTACCTGTTTCCTCAAATAATGAACTGATTTAGTACATTAGATAGGTCTTAGAGTATTTGAAAATAAGACAAAGAACATATAATGAGATTCTAATTTTTGTGGGTAAGATTATAACTGTCAATCATAAGAGAAAAGTATCAATTTGGGCTGGAGAAATCAGGAGTAGTTTATAAAGGTAGATCTTCAGGCAGAATTTGATGGATAATTTAATGAGGTCTAGGGTGGAAGAGAGAGGGCATATCTAAGTGCATCTTACATGCTGCATCCTGTAAGTCTGCACTCTCTAATATTCCAGAGCAGTGTGTATCTCTTACGCAGACTTCTTGTCCGTAAATGAAGGGAAAATTTGGCGCAGCAGGAGGTACCATGTGGAGCACTGCTGGTATCAGGTGACCTCGGTCCTGATGTTAACTCTCTGCAGGATGTTGGGAAAGTCACTTATCATTTTTGGGCCTTGTCAAATGAAGTCAGTGGCCTAAGTCATCTCTAGAGTTTCTTCTGTGAATAAGATAATCAGGTTAGAGTCAGGTACCCTGGAGTTTAATACAGGCATTGTCACCAAAATGCTTTATGCCTTTGAACGAGATATACTAAACCTCCTTTCCCCATTTCCTCATTTTTAAACTTGAAATTCTGCTATTGCTAAGGCCCTTTCCAGCATAAAATTTCTGCAATTTTGGGTCCTATAACTTAATTTTACATTTATGAGTCTGTCCTGGAGTCGGGAATTATGGTGAGCCATGTAGTATATGTGCAGGGAAGGGTGTGTGTGTGTGTGTGTGTGTGTGTGTGTGTGTATGTTGAGAAGGAGAGTCTGTGGAGAGAGGAAGAGCATGAGGCATATATGCAGTGCCCAGCTGGCATTAGATCCTGGGTTGGCTGTCTCACACGTATCAACTCCTTTAATCTTCTATAATTCACCATTACTTTGCAAGGTAAGTGTTCTTATTGTCATTTTACACCAGGGGAACACAACACTTAGAGGGAGTTGTGTAATTAAGCTCCAACTCCTGTGTGATTTTACCAAATCAAGCACAACCCATCATAAGAAAGTGATTTTTCTTACAATGTAGGAAAAATATAATGGAATGGATTGGGGAGAGAGGGGGAAGACATTTCAGTAGGTAGACTACAACATTCGCTCTCCTTTCCCCCAAACAAAGACAAACAGAACCACAACTTTCCCAAACCCTCCAATTGTACGACGACACAACTCAGTAATGGGAGGTAACGTAACAATTCTGCATGACCGAAGGGTAAATTAGCTTTATGTAATACATATAAGCAAAGAAATGTAAAAATGATTATATGAAGCCACAGCCAGCCTGAGTTAATTATTCAAGGAATCCCCATGAGCTGATGGTGCACTCAGTTGTACACAAAGGCGGCAGTAATGAGTCACACATGCCTTGCTAACTCCTCTGGGCTTAGCCCAGCAAAGCTGAGAGAGACGCTCTTCGCAGGATGTTTTGAACATCAGCCACTAGATGGCGACCTCACCCCAATCTCTCCCGACAGTGAGTCCCTTTTATTTTCATAGGAAACGATATACACTCTGAAAGCTATGGTCCTAAAGAACAGCAGAACTGAGGATGCAGTAATGTGTATTGTCTCCCTCAGACATTATTCTTTTATGGAAACTTTAGAATACAGGTAGTTAATAAAGTGTGCTTTCTTTTGCCACTAATTATTAAAAAACAGGATTAAAGCATGGAATGCCCAAGTCCTCCAGTAATTTGATATTTGAAATTAATGAAGCTCTTTCATTTTCCATCCTACCCCCTACTTTGCTGCTGATGGAAAAAAGGAGCCATAAGGATAAAGGAATTTTGGAGAAGAAAAGAGCTATTTTGCTTATGAGCTACAACCTTGGATGGCTTCATACCGTGATAAGGGGTTTGGGAATTTTAATTTTAGCTCACAGAAGTCATAAAATCAGGCAATGAAACTAAAATACCACACAGTCCTCAGATTATTGAGTAGTATCTTATTGGCTTATTGAGTAATCCCTTTCATGCTGTTTAAGGTTCCCTAGGGTGTCAAATTTTCAGCTAGTTTGCAGAAATGTGCATATAATAGGTCAAACTCATAAGAAATCAAAAGCAAGGAAAGAAATATTTCTCACCCTAGTGGTTTTCATTTGTTGTAATGTAAATGTATTTCTGGAAAAGTGTTTAGTTCATTTGACAGTTAATAAGGATTGATTGGTTGAGCTGAATTTCTATTATTAAGAATAAATTAAAAGAACACCTCACTTGGGTTATGCTCCTCAGAACTGGGACCTAATGCTACATGAACCACCTACTCCATCCAGAACTTATTGCTAGTGCCCAAATTCACCCCTTTTCTCTACTCTGGTCCATGTCAACTCCTCCTTCTCCCTCCCTCACCCCACATAGCACATACAGTACCAACCTGTAAAAAGTCATTTTCCAAAGTTTTCCATGGGAAACTTTTTCCTCACATTAATAAAAAAAACATGATGAGAAACATTTGGGAAATGTTAGGTTAAACAAAATGAAGTGGATTTCTTTACTGCAAGACTTATTAGGAGCCTTTAATATGCTAATACACACTACTAATCATCAACAGCTAATAGCTAAATTGGTAGCATTTGCCAGATTTATTTGGCTCCAGAACTGATTTTTTTGTTAAAGCACTTTACAGCATATTCTTTTGAAAAATGTTGATATCGTGGAGAAAAAGCTGTGGGAGCAGTGGAACTGGAGGATTGTGGGCAAAATGGGCATCTTTACTGGGGCTTCATAAGCCTTCATTTTCTTAATTGTCTCCCCGTGTCTGGGAGCCATGGAAGGTCAAATTGCCTCCTCTAAGCCTTTCCATTCTTTCTTTGTGAAGCTCTCAAGGTTGGCCAGGAACTTAATGCACAGAAATGGTGATGAATCCAACTCTGACTCCAAATCAGATGTCTCAAATAAACCTCCTCCCCCAAATGTGAGGGGTGTTTGCTGTGCTCAGGCCATCTGCTAGACCCTATGGGACACAGACAAGAGGCCAGAAGTTGTGCCTACTTAAAAAGAACTTGTGTTCTACTAAAAGAGGGAAAACAATAAGTGAAATAACCAGGAAATTATTAACATATTTCAGAGAAGGGGAAAAAAATGAATGTTGCATAATTAGTAATAGATAACAGTTTGAGCAGCAGGCACTGTTCTGAGTACTTTATATGTATTGACACAGTGAATCCTGGTAGCTTCATACCTATTTCACAGATGGGAAACGGAGGCACAGAAAAGTCAGGTAACCCGGACAATTCAGCCTCAGAACCTACCTACCCAGCCACTATGTGCTAACATCTCATGGGCAGTTACAGCTTGAACTTGGCTAAGATTTTCCATAGGTTTATATTCTCAACAAACTTCATTGTTCTGAGTGTTGGTCTGTAAACCGCTTGCGGGCTGTCAACGAGACATGGAAGTGCATGTGTGCATGGGAGCCAAGGCTGTTCTAGGGAAGGTGCTGGATCAATGACCCATGAACCAAATGGAAAGTCATTATGATGCTTGGCCACTGGGAAGAAGGGAAAAGTCATCACAGCAGCTTTTGCATGGACATTTCATCAGTTAAATTCCACCAACAGCTTTTCTTTGGCAATAACGTAAGGGACCAGCCATGCTTTTCCTCCAAAGACAGTATAGCATACAAGTTAAGAGATGGGCTTTGGAAGTAAACACACCTGGGTTCAGTTTGGGGGTTGGGGGGTGTCTACCATTTACCACCTGCATGAACCTTGACATCTGATGGTGGTTATGAATGGCCTAGCATAGTGCCTGGCATACAGAGAATATTCAGTAGTCTTGGTTTTTCCTTATCTTTCTCCTGAGTTACTTCTTTTTCCTCTGAAATTTGAAGGCAGCTGCTGTGGAGTGTGCATATATTCATCCCTTCTGTGGAAAAGAGTTTTAGTCTACAGACAGCTTTCAAAAGAGACGAGTGAAAAGTTACTAATATTGATTAGATGATACACAGATTTTACAAAACATTTATTTGCTTAGTTTGACACAAGTTTCCAACTTTAAGCAGTCACTTCAATCATTTCTTCAGATGCAATAGCATACTCTTTTTGGAACCTCCATTCACGGTCAAGTGAGTTCCTTCGCACATGGTGAAGCCAATTTCCTTTCTAATCTGGCCCCACCTCGCTTTTCGCCACTCCCTTCCCCAACTTCTAGGTGAAGCTGCTCTGAGTCATCCTAAACCCAAAATCAGTCTGTGACCGTGGCTAAGCTTTCAAATTCCATTGTTAGTTTCCCTTCTATTACTTATCCAAGCCCTTCTTCAATCTCTCTTCTATCTCAGTCACCACCTTATGTGATTTTCTTGCTTTATAAAATTCATTTTCTACTGAGCAGAACTTCCTAACCCCTCAATTCTGGAGGTCAGTTTATCCATAATTTCTCTAAAAGTTCCCAGTTGACTTTAAAATTGCTTCTTCAGATTCCTTTTAGAACTCAAATCTTCACCAGTGATCACCCCATTATCAATTCTTAGTTCTCGTTGGTGTTCTTTTTGTTGTTGTTATTGTAAATTAAGAATTAGCACCACTAGCAGTATCATCGTAGTTCAGTTCCTGTGTCTCCATGGAGACTGGCTATGATTTCCCCCTCCCCGTCATTCTCTGGCCCCAGCCCTCCGCCCTGCTATGAACAGCTGTAGCCAAACCGACATTGACTGCTTATTTCAGTCACTTCATTGCTTTAGAGCATGTGAATTTAGGTTATACTACTTGCATTTTCATGACCAGCCCGATTTTCAGTACTAAGTAATTTTATACACTAATTCTTTTTCCTGTTCAATAGTCAGCAGATTTATGTTGCATTTTGATTTTTGTCCTATTACAGTTTTATATTTAAGTTAACCAACATCATTATTTTATTTTTGCTTATATTAGGAGAATGATTTGTCACTAGTTGTCAAAACACCACATAGAAGCTCATAAAGTGTAAATCTGATTTTTGTGCTTATGAGCGATTCTTTGAATTAGATCTGAATATGCTCGCAAAGAGATGAAATTAATATTAAGCATCTGAAGGTGCGATCTAGTTGAGTCTCCCAGATATTAAAGTTTAAGGGACCCAAGAAAATATAAACCTCCTTTTTGTGCCTCCTGAGTTCTATGCCAATAGAGAAAAAACAATACAAGGCAGGTGGAAATCAAATATAATTTTTATTAGTGATAACACTGATATTGAAAAACGTGGCTTAAATCTACTGAACTTCAGAATTTGACAGAATTGCCTACTTGAATGCTAACCAAAGCAGGAGTGGGACAGGCAGCCTCCAGTGAAGCCAAGCTTGCTCCTCTAAACACCCATGCTGAGATAGGTGGGGTGGACTGGGTGTTTCTTGAGGGCAGCTTGTTCCCCTAAAGAGAAACAGGAGGTGCCAGGGGCTGAGCTATACACATATAGTTTCTCTTTCAGATTATCCTTAATCTTTCACATTATGTCATTCCTTTTCCTCTGGAAAGTTGTAAAAGAGATGCTAGGAGTGTCTTGCTAGCGGAGTTTCTTCCATATGGAAGGTAACATGTTAGAAATGCAAATTCTCAGGCTTTTGAATCATAATTACCCCTCCCTTCTCCCTACCACTGGGGCATTAAGACGTGGTTTGCTAAATTTTAATATGATTTTTCTGTAGAAATGTTGAGGGAGCCATCTTCTACTCTGGCCAAACTAATGATGTTTTCCTTGACTTTGTTATTATAACGTCCAGTGTCTTTGACTTTATTTCAAGCTCTCCTCATTACCCCTCTGCTTCAGTCATTCACCACTCCTAGGTAAACCAGTAATGAAAGGTCTATAGCATGTTTGTATTCACTGGGGATCTTTCATTGCAAATGTCAGAAACTCAACTCAAATGCTTTAAGCACAAAAGGGAATCTATTGCTACATAGTTTTAAAAAGTCCAGAGTTGGCTGGCTGGATCCAGAACTTCAAGTGACATCACCCTAGAGAAACGGTGTCTCTCGGTTTTGTGGTTGTCTTCTGGGCCCTCTGTCTCTTCAGTCAGGCCCAGCCCATCTGGTTATCACATGGCCTCCAGCAGTCTAGGTTTTCTTCTTACCCCTCCAGGAAGCCTTGCTTGCAAAGAATGCCTCTTTCATAAGTGTTCCAGCAAAAGCCCTGGAGCTGAATATTACTGGACCAGCTTGGCTTGTGGCTAATGCAGTGGTTCTAAGGGTAGTCTCTAGACCAGCCACATAAGCATCATCTTGTAACATGTTAGAAATGCAAATTCTCAGGCTTTTGAATCATAAACTCTGAGGGTGGGGCCCAACTAACTGTTTTAACAAGCTCTGCAGGTGACTCATATCACTCTAAAGTTTGAAGACTGCATTTTAGTCCTTAGATCTTACTCTATGGCTAGTGGGATAAAATATGTTGAGTGGTCCAGCCTAGGTAGCTTGTTACTTCAGGAGCTAGAATGGGATCAGCTTTATCCAGCCAAGATGGTTTAAAGGTGAACTGGGGAGGGTGGCTTCCTCAAGAAAAATTAGGTGTTATCATCAGAAGAAGCAACAGTTGCTGGGCAGATAAAATTAACAGATGTTCTGCGATAGAACCTTTTTTGCAAGTACTAGGTACTGAATTATTAGGTACTGAAGGACTGGGCGGTGAATTATTATACTAAGAAATATTTGGTAGTGAACACCTGAGGCTTATTTGCTGTGTCTTTGCAAAAGTTAGGGCAACAAAGACTTATCATCTTACAGTGTGTATTATTACTCAATTGTTTTCCTGAATGGAGAAAACTAACGGTTTTATCCTTTAACTTGAGTTATCCAGGGTCTCACATTTTCCTTTACATGATGGGGCATTGTGAGCAACTACATGTGAGCATGGAATGCAGGACATATAACTTGGACTGGGCCAGTAATCAGTTGCCCCACTGAAGCCAAGTCAAGTATATACTCTATTGAGTGTTTTGTTTTCTGGAACTGACTCAGGAAAACCTAATATTTTGTGTGGAAACAAATTAGATCTAAAAGATATAGTAAGGATGCTATGAGAAAGCATGATAACTTTTCCTGTTTATGTCTCATTTATGATTTTCACAGGTACAATGGTGGGAGACCATACCCGCTTGGAATTCCACAACATTGAAACTGGTATCATGACTGAGAAACGTTACATCTCTGTTGTCCCCTCCAGTTTCATTGGCCACTTGCAGAGCCTCATGTTTAATGGCCTGCTCTACATTGACTTGTGCAAAAATGGTGACATTGATTACTGTGAACTGAAGGCTCGTTTTGGACTGAGGAACATCATTGCTGACCCTGTCACTTTCAAGACCAAGAGCAGCTACCTAAGTCTGGCCACCCTCCAGGCCTACACCTCCATGCACCTCTTCTTCCAGTTCAAGACCACCTCAGCTGATGGCTTCATTCTCTTCAATAGTGGTGATGGCAATGACTTCATTGCAGTTGAGCTTGTCAAGGGGTAAGTGGAAGGAATCACATAGTTTATACTAAATATTTTAGCTCAAATCCTACATAAAATTTGGGCATAAAAAAAATTCCATTCTACTGCCCACCCTTTGTTCCTGATATATGCTCTCATCTTCATTGATTAAAAATATCCATGTCAAGATTAGGGCTAGAAGGGAGAGAAATTCATGATTTCATTTAAAGATCTTTCACTGATTCAAAACTATCGGACTTTTTACTATGAAATGTAGTTCTTTAAAACTATGGAGAAAAAGTGTTATTTTTGCAAAAGAGGGTATGCGGTGTGTGTTGTATCTATCTCTGGGGTGGTGTTACCAGCAACCACCAAATTTACAGAAAGAAATGAAAGATAGATATTTTCAGCAATGCCATTAGCCCATATATGCAAATTTTAAACAGTTGTTCTTTCTTCAACACATTTTACTACCTTGAGTTGGGAAATAGTCAAAATGAAAGCAAAAACCAGAACAAAACTTCCGAAAAAGATGCATGATTAACTGTAAATTTAAATGTCACCCCCTAGTGTTTTGGAGTGTACCACCTGCACTGCTTCGTGACTCTGGATTTTTATGATGTTGAATAAGTAAACACTAAGTATGGAAGTAAAGGGAAGTCTGATAGAATCAGATCTGACTATTCTTGTATCCTAAGTCAAGTCATCATTCTTCCTGCATGATGCCAGTTTAGTGTGGGGTCTTTGAGGCCCCCAGAGTCAGTTATACACACGTTGCCATTAAACCACTTCAGGGAAACTCAAATCATAGGGTGGTTTTTGTCACTCATAGGTACATACACTACGTGTTTGACCTCGGAAATGGTCCCAATGTGATCAAAGGCAACAGCGACCGCCCCCTGAATGACAACCAGTGGCACAACGTCGTCATCACCCGGGACAATAGTAACACCCACAGCCTGAAAGTGGACACTAAGGTGGTCACTCAGGTTATCAATGGTGCCAAAAATCTGGATTTGAAAGGTAAACCTTGCAAAGAAGTTTATCCTTCTTAGAGCATTGTTTACAATTGAAAAGCTGTTTCCACAGGCAAACTATAGGTTAGGTGCACCATGCAGTTTTGATACATCATGCCATATGATTTGACGTATTGTATTTTAACAACATTAAATTGTACCATAATGCAATGTATTCCATTTTTACTTAGACTCCTTCTCAAGGAACGGCTCATTTTCTCTGTAAATCTTGGGCTTGTCGGGGGCTGAGTGATGAGGTCATAAATGTCAAAATGTGGAGGAGCCATAATACAGAGGAAGGAATATAGGTTTTGGAATCTCAGCTGAATCATTTACTGCCTGGCTGACTTTGGTCAACTTCCTTAGCCTTGTTCACCTTCCGTAAACTTTTTTGCAAAATGAAGATAATAATTGTTACTACCTATATAGGCTGTTAGGAGTTTTGATGTAATAATGTCTGTAAAACTCTCATCATATTATTGGTAACAAGTACATAAAAAGCACTCAATAAATGGTTGTTTGGTTGAAAATGTTGTTCATCTTTACTTCGTCATAAAATGGGAACCATACTTACCTCAGAGAATAGATATGGTGATTAAAATTTGTGAGATGACGTGTATAAAATGAACGACACATAAGTGATTTTAGTTTCTTCTTTGTACAATGTAGAAACTCTGGTAATTATTTTGTTTATGCTATCCCCCCACCCCAGCTACATTACCATTATCTAAAAAATGGCCTAACGTGCATTGACTTTAGTTGACCTGGTCTCCCTAGTCTTTTCTCACTCACTTTTACTACCTACTTTCCTTTCCAGGAGACCTCTACATGGCCGGTCTTGCCCAAGGCATGTACAGCAATCTCCCAAAGCTCGTGGCTTCCCGGGATGGCTTTCAGGGCTGCTTGGCATCAGTGGACTTGAATGGGCGCCTGCCAGACCTCATCAACGATGCCCTCCATCGGAGTGGACAAATTGAACGTGGCTGTGAAGGTACAACTTTTCCTCTTTTTAAGCTACAGCCTTGTCGCAAGCACCAAGCCTCTTTGCTGCATCTGCCGGTGCCTCCTTCCTTGGTTTACCAGTCCTCTCCCATTCCCATTCACCATCCGACATTGCATTGCCATCAGTGTCCTCCTGTCACTGGCTGAGTATGTCAAGACATGTGCCACAGGCTCCGGGAATGTATGTTGGCAGATGTCTTCCAGTGTCACATACTTGCCAATGGAGGACTTTCCCTGGCATTGACATCAGGCTTCTCCTGACTTGTGCCTTTGCTTCCAGCATGGCTGAAGGGGCATCAGGGACTTTAATTTATATTTTAGTAGTTGGGGAGGTGTGAATCAGACTTTCATATGGGTGTCACCATTAATAAAATGTTTCTTATGTTGCGGATAGCAACTGCATAATTTAATGCAAATCCAGCAGGAGGTAGGAAAACGATGTCAGAATGGCATCATGAGGGAAGGGAACTAGTATTTATTGAGTACTTACTGGATGTCAGGCATCCTTAGGCAGTTTCTTAGTGTGGTACAGTGGAACAGCATGGGCTTTGATGTTATCAAGACCTGGATTTACATCCAGATAGTAGTTCTTGTTAGCTGTGTGACTTTTGGCAAGTTACTTAACCCTTCTGAACTATATCTTTCTTACCTGTAAAGTGGGACAATAAAACTTACCTTGGAAGATAATATATGCAAATCAGAGATATATGTAAAATGCCTGGTATGCACATCGTAGGTACTCAATAACAGTAGGACTATTGTTTACAAATATTATTTCATGTGAGACATCTAATAACATTGCATGCCCACCAATGCAGCACAACAAACCATGCTCAGCCTGTTTCTGTAGATGATCCACTGTCTTTTGAGATACTAATAATTTTATAGGTCTTGAGTCAGTTCTTTACTGTAAAAACAATCTAGTTTTAACCAGCAGAGGGCAGCAGTGAACATTTTCAGCCTTCCCCAGCCGCCTTGGGTAGGTTGAAAAGGTGCCATGCCACTACCTACCTTGAAAGGCAAAGAGGATGTCTGCCCAGCCACCAGGATCTATACATTCTTTTGTCTGGTTGAGTCTCATGGTCCTTTGTGCAGTATACTGTGTTTTCTTGTGTCTCTCATTAATTTACCACATCAAACCTGTTCATTCATCTCCTAAGTATCCAACTTCATTTATCACCTTTGCTATTAACCAGCTTCCATCCGGGTTCACTCACCACCTTAAAGCACATTTTTATAAAAAGCTTCCCATCAGCTTCTCAGGCTGATTTATAGTATGGAAGCTATTTCCCTTTGCCTAAGAGTCATTTTCTCATGTTGCACTAGTAATAAGACTGATTATCCCTATAACCCTTTCCAGTTTTCCTTTAGCCATAAGTATTTCTTAAATTCTGTGGGCCAAATATGGTGTGTGCGTATAGAGGGACAGGAGCTTGGGACTCACCAAGCACTTGAAGTAGCCACTTTGCTTTCTTCCCCTGAAAATGCACAATTGTGTTCAAGTCAAGAATTTTTGTCTCATTGGCCTGTTCTCAGTTGTTTCAGGGGTTAAAAAGCAATCCTGAGGTAGAGGCAGCATTTGGGAATTAAATTGAGTGTCTTAGTTTAGAAGATTGTGGAATGACAGTTATTCCAGTTTCCAGTTATCCTGGAATATTAATTATATCAGGTTAAATCATAATATAAAAGCAGGTATTAAAAAACAGAAGGCACTCTTCAAGAGTTGAGTGTTTTTATCATGCCATCCGCTCTTCAGATTTAAAAGTGAACAAGAATCATCCATTTACCTCTATAGCAGTGTTGCTGATAGAAATAGAATGTAAGCCACATATGTAAGTTTCAGTCTCCTAGTAGCTACATGTAAAAAAGGTATAAAGTAGCAGGTAAAGGTCTAGAGTAGCAAGTAGAGCTAATTTTAATTCTATGTTTTATTTAACTTAACCCAATATTTCTAAAATATTATCATTTCAGCATGTAAACAACATAAAATTGTTAATAAGACATTTTACCTTTTTTTCACATTAAGCCTTCAAAGCTGAATGTGTATTTTACACCTGCAGCAGCACACCTCAATTCAGACTACACACCTTTAAAGTGCTTGGTAGCCACATGCATCTGTGGCTACTGTGTTAGAAGCACAGTCGCATACAGAATATAAAAGTCGGGGTATAAGAAAATAACACTGTAGTATTGGATTAAAAGGAAGTCTAAACAAACTTTTACAAAAGTGGATTAAAATGTATGGAATAAAGGAGGGATGGATGTTACTTAAGAAAGCTTTAAGAGAAACAGTGAGAGCATTAGCGAAAGGAAATTATCTATCAGATTGGAGGAAATGCTCCTATCCCTTCCTACAGCTCTATGTGCAGTTTGGCATGACTCATCACATGCATTAGGGTGGGTTCTGACCTTCCGCTGAGTAGGGGTGATTGTTCAGAGCCTAATACTGTGACTTGATGGCTCTATCATTCGAATCTATGGCAAATCCCATGGGCCTAATAACACTGCACTCTATTGCCATGGAGATAATTACGATGGTTACCCGTGGAGCATTATGACTGCCCCACTGGGTGGATGAAGTGTAAGATGAATGCTGAGGGAAGGATGTCCTTGTTTGTTGTACACAGATGACTTGGATAATTAGCCTAAGTGGCCAGGAAAAATGGCCAAAAAGTGGGTTAAGGCATAAATTACTGCCATTGAAAGTTTGCACCATTGTGAATAAGCCCTTGTAAGAGATCCCAGGAGCTTTTTAGGGCACTTTGGAAGATGATGGGGAGGGAAACAAAGGGCACAAAACCTTGGAGAGATTGCAAAAAAGTCTCATTATCATTATGAATCTCTGTACATAGTATGGAAGCCTCACCCAGGCCTTTGAGTGTTAACAGTATGGGAATCATAGAAAATAGAACACATTTCTTGATTATCATTTCTGCATATAGAATAGGAAACAGGTAGGGATGAGGATTCATTACTAAAAACTAAGACCTGGATCTCTTCAAGATGGTAAATGAGTTTTATGCCCACATATCTGGGCTACAAAGGCCAGGATATATCATATGTTCTTGTCAAAGTCGTTGATAGTGACATTTCAAGATACCTAAGTAGTAAATGTGTTACTTTCCTTATTAAATCTGACCCGAGAGAGTCCACAATTATTTTAAAAACATAATAATCCACTACTCTTTGGCTCTCAATTATTTCTAGTAAGAAAGAAAATCTTGAACTAGGATTTGGTGTCTCTAATATATGCAGTGTATAATTTAGAAATTAAGTACAGTTTCATGACAACTCCTAGCCAACATCTAGCTTTGACTTGCAACCTCTCAATTTGGACTAGGAATTTTTAATAATGTCTGATTCAATACTCAGCTGGTAAATATCTCTTTCTACCTTGAGGCCAGCTTTGAGGCAGAGACCAAGGCACGTATTGGCTAGAAAGGCAATTCTACGATTGCAGATGGTAAACATCTGAGAGAAACACAGGTGCTTCATTTGGAGACTGAATAAACGAAAAAGTGAATAAATGAATAAATGAAAAGGACATTGGTTTGGGGCCTTTTTGCTCACAGCCATGTGGGTTTGGCTATATATTTATAAATTTAAAAAATTGAGCTCCTTAGTGTTCCAAAATCACCTTGATACAAACGCCCAATTCTAGTACCACATTCCTTAGTGGCATCTTCAGGAGGTTACAAGGAATGCTCCCAAGTGACTCTTCCATGCTTAGCTCCTAAATGTTCAGAACTACTTTTGTGGACCCCGTCTGGTTGGGCACATGTGTCTTTCAGTTTGGCCATGCACTACCCTGATTTCTTGATGTTTACCCTGACCGATGGAAAATCATTTCTCCAGACCATGTGCCTTGGGTTTGGCTGTGTGGATGTGGGGAGGCTCTTGTTTCCACTGCTTGTGCTTTGTCAAGTCCAGTGTTTCCCTGCCCTGCTCTGCTGATGTGGCTCTGACAAGGCCTGCTCCACCCTGGTCTGTGCATCCCCGTCTGTGCTGTCTCTGGAGAACCTGTAGGGCATTTCACTTGTCTGTTTGAGTGATGTTGGTTATGCCAATTGTATTTTCATTTCTGTAATGTTACCCTCGTTGACTCTACCTCTTACTAACCTCTGGTTATTGTTTTCGCCTTTTTTGTTCTTTTGCTAACAAAGTTGCGTTGACCAAAGCTGACCTGCAAGGTAGAGAAGGTTCTTGTTCCCATTACCTCTTTGGACTGAAAGATGCCCTATGTAACCCTTGGTATCTTTTCTTTAGAGGCCTTCAAGCTGTTACACCTCTTGGACAGCAGCAATTGTGGGGAGGGGGCTGAACCATGTGTTCTTCAGAAACAGTGGCAGAAAACCCAGATCAATGCATGAAAAATAACGACAAAGGCGAGACCTCTTGGAGATGGGAACATGATTCCATTTTGGGGGACCAAAGAGGTTTGACAGCATCCTATATTGTGACTACTCACAAACACATTAAACCACTTCTGGAAAGGTTAACGCCTCTCTCCGAGGAGTTGCCCAGGAGGGATTGGCTCCTTCTAATTTATTCGCTATAGAGAGAAGGCAGCCCTTGGAAAAAGAAAAAGGAAAAAAAAAAGACCACTTGTGGGCTTAATTTATTATTTTCTGGGTCAGGGAGGTCATTTCTCAGAGCAGGACTTCTGAGGGCTTGGACTCATCAAAGAGAATGCCATTTTCTCTTCACTCGTTTTAAAGAAATATTTTTAGACATTTGGGAGATATTAATGTCATTAAAACCTTCTGGAGATTTATGTTTCCTATTGGGAATTTTGGTTGAGCACTTTAATTTCCTGTTTTGTGATCTAGAGAAAAAAACACTCTTGGGGAAGAAGAGGATCTGTCAGTTTTATCCTGGATACCCTTTAACGTGCATCTCAGATGTCAGTGAATATCTACTGCAGAAAGTGCTTCTTCTACCATTCAAAGAGGCACCTTTCGAAGTCTGTCATGGTCCACTGGTCCATTCGTGTCAGGCTACTTTGACTCCGAATAGGAAGTCTGGAACAGGCATTTTAAGGATCTTTCAGCTGAGAGTTAAGTAGGGGATTGTGCCTCAGATGGCCTCTGTGAGCTTGCAATCAGCGCAAATTGTTAGAAGTGGTGAAGACAAAGGTAGATTTAAAAAAATTACTTTTCACCTGAGTGATCATTTACTTTGCTGTGACTTACTGGTTGTATGTCAGGTGGGTAACCAGTACAAGTGTCTATCTCTTAGGGGCACATCAACTAACTGAGATCTCTCTCTAACCATTTTACTGTAACTCTTTTTTCTTCATCCACTCTTAGCAGATTCACATATATACTGACATATAATAAAAATATTATATTTTTATTGGTGGATTAGTACTTTGTAAGTCCCAGGTAGCTGTACAATAGCTTTCTATTTCAAAGTATGTAGGGCCCTTTTGGTTATACTGAAGGCTGTCGTTTTTAGACATTCTGTTCAATTGTCAAAATAGGTCTTCTACATGTCACTCTGTAAGTGGAGGGGAGAGAGAACGGGGCAGGATTTGCTCTATAATGAGACAATCTAAGGTTGTCCAAGCTCCTTATGATCAAATCCATTAGATAATCTAGACAACTGCATCTCCTCCTCCTAGAGTTCACCATTCTTCATGGTAAGAACTATGTGGATTTTGAATTCCCAGAACCTAGTACGGGTCTTATTACGTCGGGACTCCATATATAGTAAAATGATCTTGAAGTTCCTATACAAAGGAAAAATGGTTTGTAGGAATCATACAAAGAACTGGTTGATTTCTATGCCTATTGTTAATTGTTGACCAAAGTGTAGATACAGATTTGGGGACACAATAGTTTGGAGTATCTTAACTTTCCCATTTGTAGAAGCAGTCTAGTCATCAGTATGGCTTTTATGTTATTACTCTGTTAACCCAAACTCTCTACCATTTTTGTAATGACTTGACAGTCTTTTTGTGTGTCGTAGGGGCTGTTATCCTTTGTAATTATCTTTGAGTCATCTTACTCTTTCCCCATATTATGGCAAAAAAAACCTTTTGGATGCAAATACCTTTACTTTTCATTGTCTTGATGTTGGAATATAGACCATTACTCATGCTGGCTTTTTCAGTCACAACTATGGGCATAGATAGTACTAAGTACCGTTAAGTGTGAAGGGCAGTAAAAACACATGACAAAGAAGTGAGACAGTCTGATATGTAAAGGCAAATGGTATTCAGAAGGAAATATAAGAATGGGGTTTAGGAAGTAGCATCATGAGTCTGGATAAGTCAACAGCTTGAGTCCTCTTGTTATCGAGTTGTTGGGGTGGTGTGTGTTTTTTTTAAAAAACTTTATTTATTTATTTTAACTCCTCCAGTGATTGTGTTGTTCATCTTAACAGGAACTCAGCTACTTCTATGTATCAGGTACTCAGCTGGGTACTGGGGTTACAGATGAGACACAGTCTCTGATTTCAAGTGGGTCAATAAGAGATCAGCCAATAATTAAGATGCAGAGTGAAAACTGCTATGCTAGAATGGATATGGAGCATGCTGTATGGGCATGGGGGAGGGCTTATTATTAATTAATAATAAGACAAAGAAGTAAGAAGATCTTGGGAACATAGTTGCTCTTAGGTCTTTCTGCCAATGAAATTTTATAATAACATTTAGGGTCCTGTTATCTGGCGTTGCTTAATCTTCTGTAAAACGGGAACTAGAGCATTCAATACTTAGCTCTATATGAAGAAAAACACTTGACACACTTAGGGATCATTGCTTTCTTATTTTAAAATTAAATAGAAATGCATTGGGTTTCTGCCGATTAAAAGGGATGATCTTATGTTGTCTGTAAATGACTGTCTTCAGAAAAGCCAAGAGGACCCAACAGTCTAAACATAAGAGCTATAAGAGTAGCTTTGCTGAAGAGACCAAGACATATATGCAGCTTAAGTAAGTAGGCTATCCCTAATGTCACGAATACCCTCCCTGAAGCCTCCCCACTTTAATTCTTATGTTTTAGCAGTAGAGACTACAGATTGCTCAGGAAGCTGGTAAGGGTCTTTCACACATATACACATATACGTACATACATATACACGAATACATCATATGTCTAGGTATATTCATCTTCCTTTTTCTATTCTTTATTTTTCCCCCTTCCCACTCAATTATTGCTCACTCATTCTTCCTCTAGAAACAACATAAATTTAAAAATGTAAAATTGGAAAGGTTTATTACCATTACTTATCAGGAATGGAAAGTAAAATTACAGGTGGAAAGTGAGCTCTCCTGAGACAATTCATGGCAACTCTCATAAGGCTCCTTCCCGTGGTAGGTGTGTTTTGTATGGGGTAGGCAAATTCTTTAGTCAGCTCAAAGTTCTGCTACAATGATGCTTCACATTCAGATTTCACTCATAGATTCTTAGCCCTTTGACAAACACTTCATGCTTTGAGATTAAAGATGATGAATATTGTTAAACCAGCTCCATCTGGTGACTACAACTAGGCTACCAGCCTTGGGCCTTTAGGATAAATGGATGTTGGGAACCAGACCAAGTTTATCACCCCTAGCCTCCCCCCGTCACCAAGCTCACCTCCCCCATATGGCCAATACCAGCTGGGGCTGGTTTAGAAATATTTATCCATTTTAAATTGGTATGTTTGAAGCATAGCTTTAGTTATGTCCTTCTTGGGCAACAACAGAGGGAAATACACTCTGATACAAGTGTCCTGTGCTTCAGGTAGCACTTCTGTCTCAAGGACCTGCAAGTGATAAAAGACACTCTGTCAACTTTTGATTTTCTAGACCGTGAAGAGGAGTTGCCAGAATCAGTTTGCATGTACTACAAAGGTAGATTTTAGCTGTAACAGGCATGAAATGACTGTCTGGGACAGTTCTTAAAGAGAAAAACAATCCCAAATTCAAGTAGAATGATGGGAAATTTGTGGCAGCCATCAAAGTTATCATCTGAAAAAACAAATTAAAAAAAAAAAGACACACTGTGATGCTTTCCAGTGAAAACAAACAGAACTGGGAGTTAGAAACCAAAGTACTAACATCACTGACAACTTATTTAGTCTTTTCATGTTTACTTCTGTCACCTTGTCACTTTTTGTCCTATACAAAGAAAAGTCATCATCTTTTCTCAAAAGGATGTATGACTATTTTAGTGAGGATTGACTACACAGCAAATACAGAAGTAGTGTACTATTCCCATAAAGGCTTAGTGCAGTTTTAAGCTATTAATAATATAATAAAACTTTCTAAATACGTAATTCCAAAGGTTTATGTTATCTTAAGGAATGTCTGGAATATTAGGTTGAATTGGAAGGATGTTTTAGATAAAATCATTGTTATTGAGTCCCTAGGAATTTCTGTTATGCTTATAAACATATGCATTTGATACAGATTTTTGTTTATATAATTGGACAAAACCAGATCATCCTCTTCATTCTTCATTGAATTTTGAACTGAAATGGCATTTGAAAATTTTTCTTGTAGAATAAAACTCATTCTTACGTTAGACTGTCATCTTTCTTGCTTGTAGGTCAGAAATACTTTAAGTTGCTCCTATTAATCCAATGGCAACACACACACACATACACATAGGCACACACACGTACACACCCCTCTGGCTTACCCACATCCACAGAGGGTAGGTGGATCAGCTGTGTAGTTAGTCAGCTTGGGTTTGAGACTGCACTCTGCTGCACGTTACCTGTGGAATCTTGCAAAACAATTACCTGTTCTGTGACTCAGTTTACTTTTCTGAAATCCTTGCCTTCCAACTAGATCAACAGTCAAAAAATTCTGTTATTTTTGAAGTTCTGGACGTCTTCCATGTGAAAATCATTCCTGTTTTTCTGATTCTTTAATACTTTTATTTATAATTGCCTCATCAGGTGTTTATGAAGATTAATTGGATTAACATCTAAAACACACTTAGTGCAGTGCCTGCACGTAGTACGTGCTTGTAAGTCCCTTGTTGTTCTGTCGTTGTTAGATCCTCTCTCTTATTTGTATAAGATCATTGTGTAACAATGGATGTTCAGTTAGAGGTATTGTTGAAGCTTTTCTTTTTTTTTTTTCCAGGGCATTCGGTATGTTTCTCTAATTTCTATTTTTTTAAATTTTGGAGTCATTGCTATCTATCAGAAATACAGATATAAGATCTAATCTATTCAGGAAAGGATGTACTTAAATAGTTTGAGGTAAGAATAAGAGCTTATATTATCATCTAGAAAGTATTTTAGAGTCTAGTCCAAACTCGCATTCATCCAACATGATTTTTGCATACTGTTCCTGGGCACTGGAGACACAAAAGAATCCTTGTCTCAACATCTAGTGAGATGGAATGAGTCTATTAGTTAAGTCAGAGGAGGAAATGTGGTCAATTAAATACCACCACCACCACCACCCCCATAAAAGTTTGATTGCAAGTAGAAAATTGCTTCTCTGAGCTGATACTGGTAAATTCTATGAGTAAATTGTTAGTTAGGAAAACCACTTGGCTTTAAGTCACAAAAGAACAACTTTATTTCTTTATTTTTTTGGTTCCTTTGTTCTTTCTTTCATGCAATAATATTTTCTGCACCCTTACTTTATACCAAATATTTTATCAGAAATTAGAGACATAAAGGTGAGCAAAACAGGTAAGACTTCTGCCACAAAGGGCTTATATTCCAGTAAGATGAGATGGACAATAAAGAATTTAATAAATAACTTAGATACAGACCATGTAATTGTTGTGAACTAAATAAACAGGGAGACTTGATGGAGAGCAAATGAAATGCTGGTGGGGACTACCTTAAATAGTATAGTCTAAAGAAAGCCCATTTTAAGCTGAAACTTAAAGAAAACAATGAACCAGTCATTTGGAAATCCATAGGAAGGACATTTCAGGACATGGGCCAATAAGAGCAAAGGATCTTGAGGGTAGGGATGGCCATGAACTGTTAGAGCAGAGGTTCTGGAATGTGAGCAGGCCTCAGAACCACCCAGATGGCTTGATTTCTGAGCCCTGTCCCCATTCGGTAGGTCTGTGCTTCTCACAAGCTCAGTGATACATGTGTTACTGATTTGGGGCCCACACTGTGAGCATGATTGTGCTAGAGAGGAACTGAGAGGAGGAAGGGATGGCTGGAGCATTGTGAGTTGGTGTTAAGGAGGAGGAAATGAAGCTGGAGAAGGAGGCAGGAGCCCTAGGACCTCAGCCTCAAAAGGAGGTACAAATTTAGTCTCTGATGGATGGAGAAGTCATTGAAGGTTCTCCTGGCTGTCACTGAAATGATTCCTGTTCTTAGATAATTACAATGTCGTCAATCTGAGGATTATCTGATTCTGCATGACACTCACCCCTTAAAGCATGTAAAACAAATTCTGTGGAATTTGGAAATAACTGGTAATTCCCTCTGTGTTAGATTCCTGACCAACCTTTGACAAATGGGACAGATTGCTTCCTTTGCAGAGCACAGAAGTTCTCCCACGCTCGGGTTTTGGAAATATCAGGGGGCCACAGGTGGGAAATCAGGGGGCTATGATTCAGATCGGCTCAACATTTACTGAAACCCTTTCTCTGCATCTGGCGCAGTTCACTTAGTGCAGCAAGGATATAACCAAGGCATATTACATGGTTTCTAACAGCAAGCAGCACTCAATCTTTTGGGGATAAATAGTAAAAACACATGAAACAATTAGAGGATTATATAAGCAGAGGACAGTGCAATGTGTATAAAGCGTTACATTGAATTTTATCATACGTAAATGTTAATGATGCAGTTAATAAATGCCATCGTCTCTAAGAAGTGGGACAACTGTTTGAAGTTACTGGTGAAGATTTCACATGGGGGAGGCATTCGAGCTAGTCCTTGGAAAATGGTTAAAAATTTGGCTAGAAGGGAGGGGAAAGGCATGGAAAAACCTTTGTCTTCAGATTTGATCAACATGCAGAGAATTATTGTGTTTTCCCAAGGGTTTTGCTGTTCTACTGCCTTTCAAGGGAAAGCCTTCCATGTGTTTCTGATTCTTGAGTACAATTGAATTACCAGCCCATTGTCTGCTGAGAGCTGTTTGGTCAGGGAGCCCCGTGGACTTCTCAGAAGCTTTTATCCTTTGAAAGAAGCTGTCCTGATTTGCCATTGTTAATGAAACTTGTACTACACAATGCTCAAGTTTAAGACCCACTGAGAACATGACCATGTACCTCTTTTCATCTCCACATGGGGGAACCACATGGCATATAGGAGCTCCAGAAGCTCAGCAGCGGTGCTGCTCCCCCAGCGTTAGGAATTGTCTTGAACTTTCTTATGTCATATTCTAGTGGCTTTGTATTAGGAGTGATGGTCTGTACTGCTTCCACCCTTCATGAATAAATACAAAATGTCCTGCCACCCAAAAGGTCAACCCTTTGTAGTCATGCTTCTCTTTTGAACATGCATCCTTAGGACCCCACATGCTAACATTTCAACATTCTGTGCCTAAGTGAGGCTTAGCTTGGAATTTGTGAAATATGCACTTATTGCAATGAATATGTTTTTGCTCTGTCAAGTGGTATTTTTGCATCAGATTCTAATACATTTGATGAGACAAGGGGCTCACCTCCTTTGCTGAAGCTCTCTGGGAAATTCATGGAGTTATCCTGAATATTAAGATATTTCCTGTTAGCTCAGATATTTTCAGAGGTATTGGTTTATCTTTAATTGCCAAGGTTAAGGCAACGATAGAAGTGAAAAAGAGAATGACTAAAGACCTAAGGAGAGAATTTAATGGCAATCTGTGAGGCAGAGATCACCAAACTTTTTCAATTGCTGGCTCATATTCACAAAAGATTTTGAGGAAGCCCCCAAAATAGGTATACTTATTTATTTGTTATATACATGTACCATTATGCTTATAGATTACTTGCATATGAAAGACACACAAATATAGAAATAATAAGGAGTGAATTAAAAAATGAGTGTAATTTCTAATATTTTCTTCCTATACCTCAAATAATTCTCTTTTGCATCCTGTGGTATATCCATACTCCGTTCAAGTACACTCTTCTATAAACCTATAGCGGTAGCATGGTGCAGTGCACCACCAGTTTGCAAACTTTAGGCTACATCACAATTTCCTGCAAGCTTGTGGATACACAGATTTCTGCCTCCCATCAAGGTTTCTAATTCAGTAGGTCTGGGGTAGAGCCCAAGAATTTGCATTTCTAACAACATCCCAGGTGAAGCTGGTCTAAGGACTATACTTCGAGAACCACTGATGTAGGCAACAGCTCAGGTCTCAGATCTTTTAATTACCAGATGTGTGACCTTGGGTAAATTATTTTACCTCTCTGAGCTTGGTTTTTAAATCTGTGAAATGGAGGTAATCATAATTACTTACCTCTTAGAGTCACTGGAGAGTTTAATGAGATAAAGTAGACAAAACGCCTAGTACTCCATGCTTATCACGTACAAAACACCAATACATGTTGGCTGCTATATCCTTACCCTCTTCCTCCTCCTCATTATCATCAAACATCTTTTTAGTGTCACAAAGTAGACTTTAGGGACTTTTGTGCTTTAATTCATAAGAATCATGGGAATGCATTTTTCTGCTTTAGCATTATGCGTTTAAAAGACCATGCTCCAGAAGAGAGATCTTTCTAGTTGAATGGTAGAGATGAAGCTCTTTTGCAAAGACTGCCTAAAAAAGAACAATGTGTTCAGCCCTCTCCCTTCTGTGTGTAACTGTTGATAGTTTGTGGCTAAGTGTGTATTTCTGTTGTCTTTTGTATATACTGAATTCTTGTTGCATGATGTAGAGTTGACATTTTTGGTGGTTGTGTCTTTGAATGTTTTGGGGCATGAGAATAGTAAATTCAAGTGATTGCTTTGAATCAGATTAATTTTTCACACTTCTCTCTCTCTTTTTTTCTTCTTTGCCCCTCTTCTTATGCATTACTAGGGCCGAGTACTACCTGCCAGGAAGATTCATGTGCCAACCAGGGCGTCTGCATGCAGCAATGGGAAGGATTCACCTGTGACTGTTCCATGACCTCGTATTCTGGAAACCAGTGCAATGATCGTGAGTACAACCTTTTCATGCTTGGGATTTTTTCAAAGAGTTCAGAGGTTTGGAGAAAGCTTAAGGGACGTTATGTAAATGGATGGCTCTTTTCAAAGGTTCACAAGCAATTTTCTCCTCCAGAAATCTGGAAAGTAAAGGACTAGTGTTCTTATGAGTAGAGCAAAGGGACATTCCTTTCTCCACAACGCTAGATGTTTTCCCTTTTGCTTACTTATATTTTTTCTTTAGGTTAGATTACCTGTGACTGAGAAACAAACAAACAAAAAAACCAATTCAGGCAATATTTTTGTTCTAAGGAGTTGAGTTTTCTGTTAATTAAATTATTTAAATAATTTTGAGATTCTTCTATTTGCATTGCTTAGAATTTAGAGGATATTTAAGGGATGTAGCTATTTTCTCAAAAGGTCTGAGTTTAGAGAACTTCTTAGACCTTCAAAATGATGAAAATGTTCAGAGTTTATTATTTTTTCCAATTAGAAATGTTTAAAGCATTCTCAGAGATCTTTCAAATGTAAGGCAGAGATGTTCTCTGACTAAATTTATTGATATCTATTTGGTTTATGTATATATAGTCATTCCATTTCTATATACATTTCCATTTTGTAAGTATCTTTATATGTATATATCTGTGTATTTGCTTCATATTGGAAGAAAGCCAGTTGTTATTTTTGTTCACCGGATGCTTCAGGCGCATCAGCTGTTTCAGTTCTAGGAAAAGACTGATTTCATGAAGGTGATTCTAGCACTGATGGTGGAAATATTTCAATGCTGTGGGAATCTATAACCTGTGTTCTTCATTTCCTTCTCATGTTATTTTCCTAACATGGCCACTTCTAAAGATAAGCAAACATTTGAAATTTCTGAATACCTATTACAAAGAGATTTGTTGAAAATCCCTGACTTAGTGAATGGGCCTTACTGACCTTCAGATTTTCTAAACACAGCCTTCATATGTAGGAATTTGTTTTACAATCTGAACTCATAGTCAGTTGGCTTCTTGGTTTTATAAAAAAGATACATGATGTTGTCTGAGAAAATACTGTCATACTATAGTTTGCCCATGTGGGAGCAGTCACTAATTACAATGCCGTCATGTGTGTTTGGTTTTCCTTGATTCCTTATTTCTCAACTTTATTTCCCTGTGTGTAGTCTGTTAGTTTCTTTTCCGTTTTTCTCGTAGCTTTTTGTCTTTATATACTCTGACAATCTCTTAAGATACACTAAGGAGAAACAAGTGGAGAATCTGGTAATATAGAGAGAAAATTCTTTGATATTCATTGATCTAAACTTAACCATATGCCTCTATGTCTGTAACACAAAGGACATACACTCTGCAGAAGATTTTGGCATCAGATTGCTCTTTCCAAGAAATTAGTACTATTGAAAGTCTTGTTTCCATATTTATGATTTGGAAATACTGTTCCACTCTTAAACAAGAGGTTATGGACCCATCCAGAGTACCTTTGGAATTGTGCTATATGCTCTTTTTTTTCCCCTCCAATTTGTCTGCATGGGGCTCACTAGGAAGACTTTTTTCACTAAATGGTGGCATCATGCTTCTTTATCCTCACATATTTATTCCATATCACACATACATACCACTCTCGGTAGAAAATGGTCAGAAAGAGACTCTGCACACAGAACAGGTGGAAAGGTAAGTTACTCTAACTGCGGTGAATATGCACAGTCTTCAGAAGGTATGTATGTATTTTTCTCTCACTGACATGCTCCTTTCTACCACCCAAGCTAGGCATTGTTTTCTGCTAAAAATCAATTAGGATTGATTTTATGGTTTCCAGCTTTCTATGATTGTTTCTGATTTTGTTAAGAGCAGATTGCGTCTCAGTCCAGGATGAGGACTATCGTGTTATCTGTCTTTAACAATTTGTCAATATACAATGAAGTACTAGGATGAGAATTGGGAAAGATTAGCTTTCTTTTGTGGCAGCAGCTTCTCATCCTTCAAAAATGTTTCTAAGATATCCAGGCTTAGGGTAGTCTATTTTGCACTTTATTCTGTAAATGATGCAGTTGAATTTTTGATTGTAGAAGACCCCTGAGCTAAAATCACTAAAAGAGTCTGCTTGCTTAGTTTCCTCTTGGAGAGTAGACCAGGGCTTCTAGGATTGGATGACGGTTTGGAAATGCGAACAAGTACATTTTACTTTCTGGATGTGAGGAATGTATAGAATTCAAATATATAGGATGTAATTGTAAAGTTTGGATAGAAACTTTTAATGAAACCCTACCAAATGTATCAAAATGGTAGGCTTCTTAACGTTGTTACAGTGGATGTCTCTGCATCTAATGATTGACATTGAAAGAACTTCTCTTTAGAACTAGCATCAGAGTCAGTTTGTTCCAACTAGGAAATCAGCCTCACTACTTTACATCATAGGTCGTTATTTTCTATATCAACCTTGACCCTTAGAGTTTTAATTTGCTACTTCATCTCACAGACATCATCAAAATGAAGTTACCTGTCTGATATTTTACGTGCCTACCTGTGTTAGCAAATTCTTGGTAGTTTAGCTTGCACCAGGACTTGAGTGTTAGCCCTTGGTGTTCCCATAGAGTTAAACAAAGCTCATGCTTATCGTTGGCAAAGGCAGTGGGGGGAAATGCAAAGAAAGGAGAAAGGAGAAAGTAAGTGAATGGAATGGAAAAGGAAGAAGAATGAAGGAAGGAATATAGAGAAAACCAGGATTTGAGTCTTCTGTGAAAGAGCACAGAGGCCATTAGTAATTGCTTTGATAACATACATGCCACAGGTGACCTACTTTTGACCTAAATAACAGAAATTGGGCATGGCATTATAAGTGGAGTATCATCAAGGATATCTGGCCTTTACCCAATTCTTGGGAATAGTATATTCTGAAGAATGTTGCATATATATACAGTAAATTATATTTCTTAAAATGCTGTCATAAGACCATGTGAATTGATTAGAGATTCAATCTAGTGGCAAAAGGCATTTTTTGGGGAGGAGGACCTCTCATTTTCCGTGAGCTGTTTCTCAGGACAGCAAACTCATCCTCAATTAGCAGAAATGAAAACATCTCAATTTATTATTGCACATGCAAGAATAGACACTTGTTCAATAGAGAAATGGCTAGGCTACGATATTTTCTAAAATGAAGTGCCCAGTTCATCATGTGTAGAAAAGTTAATTATATCTGGGGATGTCTTTCAAGTTCCTAAAGATATGTCTGCATTTTGGAATCTTCTTCCCTTCTCCTGGCATTGGTTCTGTCACTTATGACTTATTTTTTCTGGCCTATTTGCCAAATTTGGCATTTGCCTGACAATTTTGAGGTACTGTCACATAGATATGGCCTCCATGAATAGAGTTTACATTTAAAAACTGTATCTCATTTAGTATGAGTACACTAAGCCTGGATGATTTTAACTTTATTCTGTCATTCTTTGTGAAAGCGTGATGCGCTGATGGAGGCAGGGGGTGAATTTAAGTTTCATTCTTCTAAACATAGATGCAAAGCTGATACAGTGGTCATGAAGGTATGACATATATTCTCTGTGGCTGATTACCTTGTATAAGAGCAATTCATATATACTGGATAGAAAACAAAAATCATCTGATTGGAAACAAGTATAATTGTATTAAGACATGAGTTTCCACCATTTCATGTTATGGTAAAAATCATGGAGAGTTTCCTTTAGGTGACTTTTAGAGCTGTTTTAAAACAACAATGGACAAAAATCATCCCAGAAGCACTTTTGAGTTCAATAAGTTCAAATCTACAGAAGGACACACAAGTAACATTCTCCAAAGGAAACCTTCTGTTCTTCTGAAAAATTCAAAACAGAGGGGGCTGACTTCTCAGAGGGTGGGTACTGCCTGAATGCCAACTTAATGACACAGTGCTGGGGCTACATTTTAAGAACAACAAAAGAAATGGAGCCCTACAAAGGTTCTTATAGGGATATTCATTTTGGATATTAGGTTATTATTGGTATTTTACATCAGGCCTGAGAACCTGGGCAATTT